>NC_044393.1:42614814-43814814 GCF_006542625.1 Nomascus leucogenys
GCTCCTGGGCTCCACTCTCTGGTCCACAGTGGAAGCTGTTATCAAGTATGTGTTCAAACCACCATCTTATAGAACTGAAGAATGGAGATGTCCGATAAGTTATCATTGGTGCTAAACAGTGAGCAACTTTGAGGTCATTCCATAGAGCCTGTTCTGTAGAATGAGCCAGTTTCTTGGCCATTCATTCAGAACAACAAGGATTGTTTCAATTCAGAACATGGAACATAGTCCTTGTTTTATTCAGATCGTGGAACATAGACATAGAACATAGTCCACTAAGCATTCTCATCACTGCAAGCAGAGGGGTGAACACGCTACGTGTCCAGATGTCAGGGAAGAACCTCACTGTCTGTATTGGGTCTCACAACAATCGAGGTTGAGGGAGTAACACAGCACATTCAAAATAGATGCAAAACTTGACTGTGGTGCAAACCAAAGAGTGTCATTTTATTATATACTTCCAAAATATTCATGAAATTCTCCTTTCACCAAAATATTCATGAAATTCTCCCTTCGCTCATGTAATAGCCCTCAAAGAGCCTTGTGTGGAAGAGAAGTCTTTTGGCCATCAACCCTCAGGGGCTGTGATCACCAAGTGGGAGAGGGTAGCTCAGGTTTGGAAGAGGGGTAAGTTTATCCTGAATGATGTTTCCCTAGCACTATATTATGAAACATTTCAAACACAAGAAAGTTGAATGAATTATTCAGTGATCACTCATATGCCACCACCCTGGTAATCGTTAGCATTCCCCCACACTTCCTTTCTGACACATCCCTCTACCCATCTATCTTCCTCTCTGATGCATTTCAGAGTAAGTTGTACACATCTGTGCATGTCATCCCTAAACAATTCAGCATGCACTCCATTATTAACTAGAGTTAAAATTTGTTTCCATTTTTAAGTTAAAACTTACATACAGCAAAATGCACTAACCTTACATTATTTGCTGAGTTTTGACAAATGTAGACACCTGTGTAACCCAAATTCTTGTCACAATAGAGCATTTCTATCACCTCAGAAAGTTTGGTCCTGCCTCTTCACAGTCAGTCTTCTTGTGCACTCCCCTTTCTGAGGAAAACTATTCTTTAATTTTCCACCATAGATGAGTTTTCTCTGTTTTGGAATTTTACATAAATGGAATCATACAGTATGCAGTCTGTGAGTCTGGTTACTTTCATTCAGTGTGCTTTTGAGATTCATCCATATTGCTGTATATATCATATGCTCATTCTTTTTCATTGCTGCCTAGTATTCCATTGTATGGAGGGGAGGAACCACAGTTTCTCCTTTTACCTGTTGATGCACACCTAGGCTGTTTGCACTTTGGTGTTGATATGAATGGGTTAATATTTTTAGGTTGACTATAGGGGTCCTAAATGTCTAACAAATACCCCTCAAGCCCATCCCAGATTAACTTACACATCTGGATATGGCCTGAAATTATCCATAATGTGTGTCTTCAGTCTGAAGTACTGTTCTATCAACAGAGTAAGATAGGAATGAGAATTTCTCCTCCATTTGACTGTTGGGGTAGAAAATTGGTGTCCCTAAAAAATAAGTCTTTTTGTGGAGAAAGTAACTACAGCAAAAGACACAAAAGCATAATTTGTGCTTTTTTTTTAAGCTGAAGTCTTTTCTGCTGACTTCTTTTTCAATAAGAATAGAAAATCAGATAATTTTTCCATAGCCTGTTCAAAATCATAACTGGAGATCACAATACCGAGGTAAGGGGCCCTTGTTCTGTCAGAGTTAGTCTCAAAGTCCACAGACAAGGCAACTCCGTTGTGCTGGGTACTGGTGCATCCCTCCAGGGTCATCTCATGCCCAGTCCCTGAGCAACACTGAGGTATAAAGGCCTGGCCTCCCTACCCCAAATGAGAACAACCCTAAAGGTCAATCCAGCTCCAGAACTCCCCATGGGGCCTGCTAGGGCTCATCCTCTTCTTTCTCTTCCCTCTCATAGGTGTAGATCCATTCCTCTCCCAAATAAAGACCTTGCTTGGTTCCATCTCAATGTCTCCTTCTTAAGGAACCCAACCTACAACGCCTGTGTTGTCAAATTTGTCCTTAAAAATTCCATTAAAAGGGCCCCGCAGAGACTAACATTGCTGTTCTCCATGGATCCAAGGAGCTGTGTTACTTTCAGAGCCAGGGTAGATAAATGGCTACTCAGTTGAACTTGAGCAGCAGGAGAAGCATCGGGTTTGTATTTAAAGCCGTTGTGTAGACAGACACCTTTCTAAAACCCAGGGGTGAGCATTCGCCTCTTGAGAGGCGCATGGGCCTGTGCAGTGTAGGCAGGCACAGCTTGCAGGTGGCCTGGTGATTTGGAGGGCCTGCACTTTTCCCAGCATCCCCTCTTTATCATGCTGAGAACACCGGACTCCCTGCAGTTCTATGCCACTCCATGGTAGGAACAGCTGTCTTCACTCTGCTCTGCTCTCATGCTCCAGATTGGTTCAGAGAGGACATCGGAAAAGAAATACGTTCCTGTGAGACAGAGAAGGAATCTTCATTTCAAAAGCCTCAGTGTTGTTAGAGTCAGGTATGGGGCATCTCAAATGCCTGTGTTTCTGTGTTTTCCAGATGCCTGTATTTTATATTTTTATAATTTTTTCATTTGAGATGTAAGATAATCCCCCATTCCATTCTGAAAAGCTGTTATTAACTTGATATGGTATTTTAACATTAATACCATCTACATCTCATGAATGTGGTAAAAAATGTACAGAACTGAGAACAGTGAAGAAGCAGAGGAGGCAGAGGTTCTTAAAGTGGGATCCCCTGGAACACTAGGCATTCTTAGGCCTTAGCAGCCCTCAGCATCTCCCAGAGGGCTTGTGGAAACAGAGTGCAAGGCCCACTGCAGGAGTTTCCAAATGAGAAGGTCGGGGGTGGACCTGAGGCTATGCCTTGCTAACAAGTTCCTAGGGAATGTTGGTGCTGCTGGTGCAGGTGTCATCATCTCCTAAGACACTCTGAGAACCAGTGATGTGAGGCTTCCCTTGCTACAGGAGCATGGATGAGTTGAATGAAACTTATAAAAATGACTTTGTGCAAAGAGGCTTTAAGAATTAGCACTTTAGGTGGGCTACTACCATGAATAAATAAACACATTAATTTCACTTCCTGGTTATTCATTCCCATATGACCACAGCCAACCCAACCAAGCTCCTGGGATATTGGGAAGATGAGTGTCCACATGGGGGAACATGCAAACCCTTTGAGGTGCAACCTCCGAGAGCTGATGATGGCTTTCTTGTGCTTTCAAGGTAAACCCACTGGACATCTGCAGCTCTGAGTTTTGCGGAGCCTGCCTCTCCATGCTATAGCATCCTTATATTGCAAACAGAAGGCACCAGAAATAACTGTGGTTTATCCAAGAAGCGGCATCTTTTTTCTCCTTTACATTTAGAGGGCCAAGGGCTCTGCTTATACACTGTGTAGACTTCAACTGGCCCCAGTGCTAGCCTCATTTCTCTGCCCTCTGCTTCCCCTTCAGTGAAGTTTGTGATGAAGCATTGGTCATATCCCCTTGGCCCATCAGAGGTCACCTGCACACATCTCCCTACATATGGAATACATCCTGTGGGGAGGGTGTATGCCCCAGTGGCTGGGGCAGACAGAGTGGTGGAGAGTTGACACATCGAGGAAGCATGCTCAATCAGTGAAGGACAGGAGTTGGTGGGCAAATAACCCAGCTTCCCTTTTGCTCGTGGACAATCTTGGAGTGGGCTTTGCACAGTTTCTCAGTGGGTTACCTGCAGGGCTGAGCTCCAGTCACCCACAGTGATGATCTGATCACACACACCTGTCAGTGATTGTTTTCTCTCCTCTCTCCATTGCCACATTCCCTGGGATCACCTTCCACGTAAACAATTTGCACTCAAATTCTTGACTTAGGGGGTGTTAAACTAAGAAATCCATTATTTTCCCAGAAAATGAGACTATGCACACTACACAGCCCTCCTTCTCTTTTGATTCAATCCACTTTAAAAATTATAGGAGAATGTCCATATGAATTAATATCAATACTTCACTATAAATACGTTAACTTGACCTGCATTATGTGGCTCATATAGCCATTTAATTGCTGATTATCCCAATGAGAGATTCAGATCATTTTGCCCCCCAAATAACAAAATAATATTCTATTTTTTCTTCTTTGGGTACATTGAGATACATTTAATTGAATGCATGCTTAGCCAACAGCTTTGCCTCTTTTCAAAGCCAAAGGTTGTATTTTAGACCAACTGCATGTGGTAGAGGAATAAAGATAGATTTTTTTTTAATTTTTAAAATTTTGCCAGTACATAGTAGGAGTATATATTTATAGTACATAGTAGGAGTATATATTTATGGGATACATGAGACATTTTTATACAGGCATACAATGTGTCATAATCATCACCTCAAGCATTTATCCTTTCTTTCCATCATAAACAATCGAATTATACTCTTTTAGTTATTTTTAAATGCACAATAAATTATTGTTGACTGTACTCACCCTACGGTGCTATCAAATACCAGCTCATTCATTCTAACTATATTTTTGTACCCATTAACCATCTCCCCTTTCCCACTTCCCCACTACCGTTTCCCAACCTTTGGTAACTATCATTCTACTTCAAAGATGGAATTTTTAAAAAGTAGAGTCAACTCTAACCTTATGTACAGATCTGTGGTTGAAGAGCTTGTGATCAAATGGAATAGAGAGGTTATAAACTGTGTTCATGCTACCTGTATGAAGAGCATTTAAAAAAATAAAAGCCGATGACATCACGGAGCTGCTCATTATGTTAAAACTGATAACATTATTTGAATTGGGTGCCTTCCACATTCTAACATCCAGGCCCTCTGAAATCACCAGCTTTTCCTTCCTCTGGAGAGTTTTCATATCTGGGGCTAACCTCTGCCAGGATGAAAGTACTTAGGCATTTCTTCATACAGCAGTGAAATGCCATACACTTTCTCTCCCTGAGCTGTGTTTTTTTGTAGTACGTGTTGTGCCTTCTGAACTGCTTCTCAGTGGCAGGAACCATATTACATCTATCTTTGCTCCCTCTAGAGCCAAGTGCTCTGCAGTACATAGAAGGTGCCCAATAAAATTGAAGGAGGATGGACAATTTCCTTAAGAACGAAACCAGGCTGCAAGGTGCATGAAGTAGCATGCAATGGCAAGCTGCCACTCCATCCTGAAATAGTGGCCATACAATCACATCCTTCTGGGATCTATTGATTTGTCTGTTGTTTCACTTCCAAGTCAACTTTCGCTTCCTCATTTGCTAAAAAAAAAAAAAAAGCAATACAATTTGACATCATCCAATATACCCTAGATGTTGTAAAGATCAATTGGATATTATCTTTAAAGGTATTTTGACTCTGGAGAAAGAGAGATATGAGAACTATTGTCAGTACCATGCATTTAGTGTAATATGTTTACTGGCAATGCCTTTATATATCATCAGCAGCTATCAGCAAAATTTTCATGGGTACAATTCCTAGAAAAAAATCTCTGCTCTTTAATTCCCTCAAACTTTCAAATCTCTATTCTTTATTAAGCCAGGTTTCAAAGATGTTGATTTGCTTGTTTCAACCACTCTTAAAGGACAATGGCATATTTGTGGCTTATATATTGACAGCCTGTTTATGTTTTTGAGGAGGCTGGTGGTAAGATGGTAGCACAAATCTGAAGAACATTTTGAGCATGCTGGAGGCCAAGCATCAAGTCAGAAGATTGGGACATCTCGTTCTTGGGAGGGTGGTGATTTCAACTAAAAGAACTGACTTTGGGAGACTGGTGTGGGTAGATCACGAGGTCAGGAGTTCAAGACCAGCCTGGTCAATATGGTGAAACTCCATCTCTACTAAAAATACAAAGATTAGCCAGGAGTGGTGGCACGCGCCTGCAGTCCCAGCTACTCAGGAGGCTGAGGCAGGAGAATTGCTTGAACCCAGGAGGCGGAGGTTGCAGTGAGCCTAGATCGTGCCACTGCACTCCAGCCTGGGCAACAGAGCAAGACTCCATCTCAAAAGAAAAAAAGAAAAAAAAAAAAGAACTGGTAGCTGGAAGGTTTTAATGTGGTTCTCATTCACTTCAACTCCAGTCATG
Source organism: Nomascus leucogenys (assembly GCF_006542625.1). Taxonomy (NCBI): domain Eukaryota; kingdom Metazoa; phylum Chordata; class Mammalia; order Primates; family Hylobatidae; genus Nomascus; species Nomascus leucogenys. The sequence goes on from NC_044393.1 coordinate 42,620,928, forward strand.
TTGACACACAAGCTACTTACCATTAAGGATGTTAAGGTGAGGTTTTCTATTTTCAAAAAATGCTGTCACGGACACCTGCATTTTACTTGCTGAGTGGAAATATTAGAATATACCCGTGGGTGACTCTCTAAGCTAAGTTTTGGAAAGAAAACACCCCACTGCTGTTAGGGCAAAACAATCCATCCTTGGTACACATCCAGACAAACAAAAAATAAATTCAGCTTAGCTTTCTAATTTCTTTTTCCTAGCTGGGGGAAGGATGACACAGGGGAAGAGAGGATTATGGGCTTTATAATCACACATTTCCTAGCCTTGCTTCGCTGAACTCAGGCAGATGATTTGCAGAAACATGCAGGATTCCAGGCAGGTGGGTGATCAACCAGAACAAGGCCTAAAGAGTGGGGGCACAGCGGGCAGCAGGAGGGAGCTCAGGGGGCAGGAGGGCTTCAGGTGGACCGCAGTGTCCGGGTCCAGGCTGGGCTCTGGGCACTGCAAGGGAGCCTGGAGCCAGGGGTCTCATTAGTACCTGGCTAGGACTGCAGCCGGCTGATGGCAAATACAGGCTATCAAAGCCCTGTCAGCACTCCTGAATGGGACAAAGAAAAGGCGCATTAATGATTAACTCTGCTAAAAGCTCCGGCTTTTGTATTCCCATGGTGCCTGGCCTATCTGGCTGCCATGTGACCGGCCCGGGCCATTTTCTCGCAGATTGGGGAAAGCTAGTGAGCAAACACAGGTGGTTCTGTGTCGGCCGCGCTGTCAGGGACAACCGCGGACAGCACCAGCTATGCCTGGTGAAATTAGCTGCTCTGTTTGCCTCCAGTTTTGCTTCCTGGTGCTCTTACTTTCTAAGTCGAATGTCATTTTGCCACTCATTTTCAACTATTCACAGAAGGTGCTAAAAAGGGGGAAAAGGCCCCCATGCAAAAATGGGAAAGGGAGACACACAACATCATGTTCTTTGAACTCTGCAATAACGTTTGGTGACCAAAGGCGAGGGCAGGGTAAACTAATTAAAACCTCTCAGGTCTTTAACTTTCTGCGAGAGCAAATTTATTCTTCTCAAAGGGAATTATTTTAGTGATCCTGACCAAATAAGCAAGCCACAACAATGACGTCATAAGCCTGCTGGCATGGACCCAGCTTGGCTCCCTGTGCCATGGGGCCTGGAAGAACCTGCTTTTTGAAATGGGCCATGGCACTAGCACCCACCCGTACAAGCCAGGCAATGATAGGGTGCCCTTCCAAGTCTGACCCTGCCCATTCGTGGTTCAGAGTCAAGGTCCCTCTAGTGGCATTATTTGTTTAAATGCATTTCTTCTTTGGTCTACATCAGACAGACCTTCTTTTTCCTGTTCAAATATTTATATGTGTGTATTATTGCACGCGGCTTCAACTGCTCCCAATCACACCAGCGGCCATAAAGCACAGATTATCAGCATGAGGTGATAAAGGCCCTTTGAGTCAACACCAGAAATGAAGAGAAAATGAAATAAAGTTATAAAAAGAGGACAGCATAAATGTCTACAAAGAGTATATCAGTCTGCAGATATTCAAGCAATTAGCTACAATAGGAAAGACATTTTATCCAAACTAAAGTACCGCTGACATGACTAACAATGTTTGATATTTAAATATAACACTCTGCCGGATTCCCAGTTAAGAAAGAGGGCACTGCGAAGTCTTTGGATTGGAATGCAGTTCAGAGTTAGTGAATATCAGCTCAAACGCAGCCGTGGTGTGTGCTGTGTTGCTTTCCAATGGACGCTGACCACAGAATAAATGTGAGCAGTCTCAAGCTCCAAATGGCAGGATGAGGCTTCTGTAATCTCTCAGTGCTGTTGGTTTGAGGTTTGTAGTGGTGTTTATTCTCGCTCCTTCCTCATGGTTCCTAAACTTTTGATTTTTGTGAAATGAAGGAAATATGGTTACAGGCCCCACCTGCAGGGGAGACTTGGTTGCCCCTGGGTATAAGCACCTCAGTGTGGATTTCCATGTCATCAAGCAATTTTAGCAGATACATTTTTTTGAAGGGGGCTGATAGTAATTGGTTTTTCTTTGCAAGTGCTGATAGGCAGGCAGTGGTGTCACTCTTGCCCGAATTACTTAGAGCACAAGCATCATAGCTAAATAAACCCCTTTAGTTATTTGTTTATTTATTTATTCATTTCAAACCAAAAATAAACAATTATGAAGAGCATGTAGCCAAACCGAAAACTCAGCTTTTGGTTTATTTCCAATGCCTTCTTGCTCTCCAACATCTTTACATTATTTATCAAAACCAAAAGTTAGTTCTGTGAAAAGATCAACATACTGACAAACCTTTGAGTAGATTGAACAAGAAAGAGAGAAGAGGTGAACACCATCAATCAATACCAATTTTGGCCCTATCCTGGGCAAAAAAACAAATCTCAAAAAATTGTAAGAATTGAAATCATAGAGAGTGTGTTCTCTGACTGCGATGTAATAAAAATAGAAATTAATAACAGAATGATAACAGGAAAATCTTCAAATACTTGAAAACTAGACAATACACTTCTAAATAACACATAGGCCAAAGAAGAAGCTCCAAGTTAAAAAAAAATTGAACTGAATAAAAATGAAAATATACATCAATGTTTGTGGTACACAGCTAACGTGGTACTAAGAGAGACAGACATTTATCATTTATAGTACTAAGTGCACACATTAGAAAAACAATTCTCAACTCAATAATATAAGCTCCTACTTCAAGAACCTAGAAAAAGAAGAGCAAATAAGTCCAAAGCAAGAAGAAGAAATAAATAAATAAAAATACAGTCAGTACTCAATGAAAGTGAAAGCAGAAAGCAATAAAGAAAATCAATGAAAAAAAGAGTTGATTCTTTAAAAAGATAAATAAAACTGACACACCACTAGCAAGAGTGACAAAGAAAAGGAGAGAAGACACAAAATACCATCTCAGGAGTGAAGCAGGAGATATCACTACAGACCTTGCAGACAACAAAGGATAGAAAAGAAATACTATAAACAACTCTACACACATAAGTTTGACAACTTAAATGAAATGGACAAATTTCTTGAAAAAAAAAAAACACGTAATTTACCCAATATGAAACAGAAAATTTGAATAGTTTTATAACAATGAAGGAAATTGAAATTTTAATTTAATAACTCCCCAAAAGAGAATTCTCCAATCCCAGATGGTTTCAATGGAGAATACTACCATATGGGTACAGCAGAATTAACACCAATTCTATACAATGTCTTCCAGAATAGAGAAGAGAGAAAACACTTTCCAATTTATTTTATGAAACTGGTATTACCTTGATACCAAAACCAGACAAGGGCAGTTCAAAAATAAAATTATAGACCCTCATGAATATAAACAAAAAAATCCTTAACAATATATTAGCAAATAAAATGCAGTGATAGATAGAATTATACACCACTACCGAATGGGTTTTATTCTCAGGATAGAAGGCTGGTTCAATATTGAATATTAATCAGTGCAGTTCACCATACTAATAGACTGAAGAAGAAAAATCACATGATTATATCAATCTACAGAGAAAAGGTACTTGACAGAATTCAATGCCCATTAATGATAAAAGCTCTCAGAAAAATAGGAAAAGATGACATCCTTAACTTGACAAAAACCACTTACAGAAACCTACACCTAGGATTACTTAATTGAGAAACACTGAACACTTTTCCTAAGATTGGGAACAAGAAAAGAATGTTCACTTTCACCGCTCTTATTCAACATTCTGCCAAAACTTCTCGCCAATGCAACAAGTCAAGAAAAGTAAATAAAAGACATACATATGAGAAAGAAAGAAATAAAACTGTGTTTATTTGTGGATGACATGTTTGTCTATATAGAAAATCTGAAGGAATCTACAGGAAATATCTTAGAACTAATAAGTGAGTTCAACAATGCAGAATACAAGATAAATATACAAAAGTTAATTGTATTTTTCCATACTAGCAATGAACACATGGACACCAAAATTAATATATAATATAATTTACAATTGCTCAAAAAAAGAGAAATGCTCAGGTATAAATGTAAAAAAACATGTAAAGGGCGTTTATGCTGCTGCCTACACAATGCTGGTCAAAGAAACCAGTGAAGAGGTAATCGAATTAAGGACACATCCTGTACTTATGAGTTGGAAGACTCAACCTAACAAAGATGCCAATTCTCCCCAGATTCACATACAACTTTAATGCAATTCCTACGGAAATATCTGCAAGATGTTTTTCATAGATATGAGCAAGATTATTCTAAAATTTATATAGAAAGGCAAAGGAACTAAAACTAGATTAAACGATTTTGGAAAAACAACAAAGCAAAAGAAATCAGTTTATTGGATGTTAAGACTTACTATGTAGCTACAGTAATCAAGACTCTGTAAAACTGGCAAAGAAATAGACAAAGAGATCAATGAAACAGAGTGGGAAACCTGAAAATAGACCCACCCAAGATGTCCCAGAAATTTTTGCATAGTTGCAAAAGAGATTAAATGGAGGAAAGACAGCCTTTCTAACAAATGGTGCTGAAGTAATTGGACATCCATTGACAAAGTACGAACCTTGACCTAAGACTCAAAACTTTGACAAAAATTAAATCAAAATGGACTATGGGCTTAAATGTAAAATGTAAAACTATAACACTTTTAGAATAAAACATAGTATTAAATCTTAGGGATTTAAGACTAGGCAAAAAATTCTTAGACTTCATACCAAAAACATGATACATAAAAGGAAAAACATAAATTTGGCTTTATCGAAAAAACTTTTCCTTTATGAAAGACTTGTTAAGAGGATGAAAACACAAGCTATAGACTGGAAAAACAATAATTGCACACCACTTATCCAGAGAGACTAAAATATACAGTAAATAAAGAACTTTTGCTACTCGGGAGGCTGAGGCAGGAGAATGGCTTGAACCCAGGAGGTGGAGGTTGCAGTGAGTCAGAATCACACCATTGCACTCTAGCCTGGGCAATAGAGAGAGAGAATCAACAATAAAAAACCCCAAAAATACTATTGGAAGATAGGCATGAAAAGACATTTCATGGAAGAGGATATACAAATTGAGGATAAAAAAATTAAAAGGCCATTATGGGTTAACTAAATCCTTAGCCATAAAAAGATGCAAATTAAAACTACAGTGAGGAATAGTGACGATGACGAATGCTGTTGAGGATGCAGAGAAACAGAATCACTCTTCGACTTCTGGTGTGAAGGTTAAATGGTACACCCGCTCTGGAAAACAGTTTAGCAATTTCTTTAAACACATTACTACTATATGACCCACCAATTGCATTCCCAGACATTTATAGCAGAGGAATGAAGACTTACATTCATACAAAAGTTAAAATGTTTGTGGCAGTTTTATTCATAACAGCCCCAAACTGAAACAACACAGATGTCTTTCTAATAAATTAATAAGTAAAATGTGGTACATTCATACCATAGAATATTACTCAGAAATAAAAGGGAATAAAATATTGATACATGAAACAACCTAGAAGAATTCCAGAGAATTATGCCAAAGGGAAAAAATTCCTTTTCCCAATATTTCATACTGTGTGATTCCATGACTATAACATTCTTGAAATAACACAGTTATAAAGAGGACAGATTAGTGTTGCCCGGGGTTAAGGAGAGCATAGGGTGGAAAAGAAATGGGTTTGACTATGAACAGACAGCATGAGGGACCCTTGTAGTGACAGAAATGCTTTGTATCTTGACTCTGTCAATGTCAATATTGTGGCTAGCATATTGTACAATCATTTTATAAGATGTTACATTGCGGAAAACCAGACAAAGAATATATGGAATCTCCTTATATTATTTTTAGAAACTGCATATGAATCTACAATTATCTCAAAAAAGTAGGTTAGAAAAATCCCTTGCCAAGTTTTTAAAAAGAGAAGCTTTTAAGTTTTTAAGTCAGAAAACATCTGCACTAAAATGTAAAGAAACAACTACAGCCAATGTTCCTAACGTCACCAAGTGGCTCTCGGTGGCCTCATAGGTGCAGCCCCCAGGATTCCTTCCACATTACCTCTCCTAAAGGACAGACAGACGACCCAGGCTCTCTCCAGAATCAAAGCAGATCACAGAAATAAGCAACTGTGCAATTTAATGTCATGATAATTTGTTTTGAGAACAATAGGTTAGTCACAGTCTGTACTAACCATGAATTAACCACTTTAGGCTTAATGAATAAAAATACCCTTCTCAGGATGCATAATCATGATTTTTAAATAAGAATAATTTAGCTCACCAGTTGCATAGAATCAAAACAGCAGTATTAATGCTACAGGAAAGGTTATCCAACAAAAGCAAAACATCAGAGAAAGAGTTGGTGGTGAATCAGTACATACGTATCTGTTTCTTTTTAATTTAAACCATACCCACTTCCAGTTAGGAACTGAGGCAGTCTCAAATATTAAAACACTCGGGGACCATAGTTCTCCTTTCATACGTCTTTTGTGTATTGCAAATCAAGCCAATATTGTTGGTTTCTCTCTTGTCTTGCCTTCCTATCTTTGAAAAAAAAGAGAAAAAAAGAAGGGAAAAAATCCTTCAAACAATGGAAGGTTCATTTACAGCTTGTTTTCCAGGCTATTTAGGTAGATATTTTTATTTTTAGTTGGGATTCTATACTTGGGCACTGCCATTTCCTTTTTTATTTTTATTTGTTTGAGATGGAGTCTTCTTCTGTCGCCCAGGATGGAGTGCAGTGGCGCGATCTTGGCTCACCGCAACCTCCACCTCCCAGGTTCAAGCGATTCTCCTGCCTCAGACTCCCAAGTAGCTGAGACTACAGGCGTGCACCACCATGCCTGGCTAATTTTTGTATTTTTAGCAGAGACAGGGTTTCACTGTGTTGACCAGGCTGGTATCAAACTTCTGAGCTCAAGAGATTCACCCACCTCGGTCTCCCAAAGTGGTGGGATTACAGGCGTGAGCCACTGCTCCTGGCCAGCAATGCCACTTTCTAATGACCTTATGAATCCTTCTGTTAACTCCACATCTCACTCTGCAGTAACCAGTTTGCTCCCTGATTGGCTGCCTGAGGATAAGCATCCCCTAATATTCCAACTAGCTCTGAGTATGGTAGCGGGCCTCTTCTTAGCAGGGGGTCCCCATGCCTTCTCATAGCTCATGGCTGCTTCATAGCCCACCATAGCCCTTGGGGTCTCATGAGCCCCACAAAGGTTTGAGTTCCCAAGGGGAGCCTTCTCCCTTTGTGAAAGTGTAAGAAGGGAAGTAATACAGTGTTAATCAATACGCCCAGTGATAAATGTTTATCTTGAGCAGAAAGCAAATAGAGGCAGGTTAGTGAGCCCTTTATTGCCTGCAGCATGGCCAGAGCCACCTTCAGCAGCTGAGTCTTTTACAGGTCATATGGCAAAAAAGTTTAGCAACCATTTTTTTTTTTTTTTTTTTTGCTGGAGTGCTGAGGACAGCTAGGGAAAAAAATTTACCAAGCCTAGTATTTAGAATGTATTTACTCTAAAATTTTCATGAATGTTTGTATGCGTGTGTTTTCAGAGGCATAGGACCAACCTTGGAAGATTGTGCTAAGGTAAGCTCTAAAGCACCCACTAAATTAAGGGAGAGATGGGGAGAGAGGAAGAAAGGGAGGCAAAGAAGTGGGGAAGAGGGAGAGAGAGGGGGAAAACTGATTTAAAACTAGTGCAAGATTGTCTAGGAAAGCTCTCCTGTCTGCACCCTTTGGGTTCCCTCTAAAGCAGTGAGTCTCAAACTTTGCAAGACTCCTCCTCCCCTGGAGGGCTGGTTAAAACATGAACTGTTGGGTCCTGTTCCCAGAGTTCCTAATTCAGTTAAGTCTGGGTTAGGACCAAGAACTTTGGACCATTTATGATAAGTTCCCTGCTGAGGCCGATGCTCTTGGTCAAAGAGCCCTGCTTTGAGAACCGCTGCTGTAAGGCATGGTTGCTCTTCCTGGGTTATCTAGTTGAACGGAGATTTCCATCAGTGGTTCAGCTGATGTTCCCGAGAATGAGCACATTAAGTCTCCAATGTTTTCTTGAGCTGAGTGGAATTTCCTGGACTAGACAAAATGATGGGATAATGAACCCACATTTGGCAGCAATTGGAGCAGCCATGCAAGGTCAAAAACTAAGCTATAGCAGATACAAACTTTGGGCAGGGTGGCCACTAGCTCAAGGAAAATGATGAGCCATCACAAGGTCAATGAGAGACCACAATGCAGGGAAGCTGTTGTGAATATTCCCGCTGAGGATCCATTTAATGTTAACAAAGTTCAATAAGAAAGCCAAAGCCAGGCCGGGTGCGGTGGCTCACGCCTGTAATCCCAGCACTTTGGGAGGCCGAGGCGGGCAGATCGCAAGGTCAGGAGATCGAGACCATCCTGGCTAACATGGTGAAACCCCGTCTCTACTAAAAATACAAAAAATTAGCCGGGCGAGGTGGCGGGCGCCTGTAGTCCCAGCTACGCCGGAGGCTGAGGCAGGAGAATGGCGTGAACCCCGGGGGGCGGAGCCTGCAGTGAGCCGAGATTGCGCCACTGCACTCCAGCCTGGGTCAAAGAGCGAGACTCCGTCTCAAAAAAAAAAAAAAAAAAAAAGAAAGAAAGCTAAAGTCACATGACCATTTGGGCAAGTAAATTCTAATTTAGGGCATGCAAGAAATGGGCAGGAAGAGCATTACAAAGCCAGGAGTTCATAATAGATTAACTTATTTAGTTCAATAAACCTTGTAAGTGGGGCTGCTATCCTAATGTTAGAGATGAAGGAACTGACTCTCCCAACATCATATTGCCTAAATATGGCAGAGGAAAGACAGAACTCAGGTAGCTGATTCCCACTCCCCTGGCTACAGCACATTCTCCTTAAAGATTATAATCATCCAGTGGGCATCTGTTCCCAAAAAGAGGAGTCCTGGAGTATCCCGAGGGATTCTTAGGATGAGAGAGAAGAGCTAAGCAGAGCCACCCACAGTCAGAAATCAGAATGGCATCTATTGACTGGCATAATGGGCCCAACCACCTCATTATAAAACCAGTTGAGTGCAAGAGATATACTTGAAGAGTGACTTAGTATGTATTTCAGTCCCCTGGGAAGCAGCTTCTGAGATGGAGATAAGTGTGCAGCAGATTGCTTAGGAAGTGTTCTTGGGGGGCAATAGTCATAGAGGGAATGGAGGGGGAGGAAGAGGCCTGGGCAGAGGAAGCGCTGAGTGTCCATGCAGGCTCAAGGAAGCCTCAGCCCACTCCTTGGGCCCTCTGAAGGTGGGGAGCCTTCAGTGCTGTCCCTGGGAGGGGCAGGCTCTTTATGGCCCCACATGGCTACGTCTTTGAATGTGAGGATCCCGGGAGGAGAAGGCATGACCTTGAATGAGGCAGCTTTCTGTCCCTAAGGCAAATTAAATGATGTATTGCAGAATCTGGTCCAGTTCAAGGGATCCAACATTGGCACAGATGGATTTTGCATATATCAGAGGCCTTCAATCAAAATTACAGTTGAACTCAGATTTAATTTCAACCCTGGAATAAGCAAGCTGAGGGTAAAAAAAAAAATTCACTTTGACTTAAATAAAAAAGAAACATGAATAGCTCTTACTGAAATTAGCCATATTGGCATCTTCAGAAATTACAATCATAAATGCTTGTGGCAGAGGCCGTGTTAATTCCCTGAGATCCTTTCACCCCCTGTCCCCTACAATAATATATCCCCAGTTTTTTTAGCAAGTTATTTATGTAAAAGACTACATTTCCCATCCTTCTGTGGGGGCTGGGTATGAACATGTGACCAAGATCAGGCCAATGAACTATCAACAGAAGTGTCACATGGCAGCTCTGTGGGTTCTTTCTTAAAAGACAACTGACGAATCCTCTTACCTGGAAAGGGGACATGGTGTTGCCATCTTGCATCATGAAGATCAGGGCCATAGCTTACAGACAGTTGATTAGTGAGCTGCAAGGAATTTATAGAGAACAAGTTGGGTTTATGTGAGAGAGAAATAAGCTTTTGTCTTGTTTACTTCACCCACTGTGGATCTCTGTTAGTTGCTGTCAAATCTAGTCTTAAGTAATATAAATGCACAAATGTTTGACTATTTTGAGTATTGATTTTTATGTGTGTTCATTTTTCAGCATGAGAATGGCTTACTCCAAACACACATAGGCCACAAATACACAAACACACACACACAATTATAAGAGATTAGTGGTTATTATTCACTATGTGGCAGACTTACATTTTTCAGACATTTTGATGCCAATATTAAGTACTTTTTATTGGCTAAGTCCAGTACAAAATTTAGAAACAGCAATGTATCATCATGTAGATGTTCATTTCATTTAAACGAATGGCACTATGAACAAAGTACATCTCTGCAGTACATGGAAAACATATGAGTGTTAGTCTACAAGGGGATATTAATTTTATACTTTCCATCTGACATCCATAAAAGATTCATTCTCAGAAATAGTAAAGATCCAAGGTCATACTAAAATATCACATTTGCCATGAAGATGTAGGTCTTATGATGTTTGAAATTAGGAGCTACCACACTTACAGTAATTCTGAAAAGACACAATACTGCCTCCTGCTCTCCCAATTGCACAAAGCACTGACATAATTAAAGCGTGTGTGTGTGTGTGTGTGTGTGTGTGTGTGTGTGTGTGTGTGTGTAAATTCTGAGATGGGTTGTGGTGCCTAAAAGCCATTTGAAAAATCACTGAGATTCAGGAAGAAGTATTTAATCTTCATAATCTTATCAGTGACATGCTAATTAGCTTTCTCTCATTAGCAATTCAAGTGTTAGAGGAAAGCGACTGAATTACCTGGGGAGGGTCACTCTGGGATGCTACACTGACCTTATCAATTGTTAATGGCAGCACACTTTGATTTTAATATTTGTGTTGGACCAATTCTGGTGGATAAGATGTACTCCTGTAGAAGAAAAATCTGGAAAAAGAACCCATAAATCTTAGGTTTTAAGAAAATGTGTAAGTATGTGAAAGTAAGTGGAATGGAAGAGAGGTTTAGCCACTGTGTGGTGGGATTCACCAGGTTTGGGTTCAAATGCTGGCTGAAGTGGGGCAGCTGCTGCCTTACTCAGACCACCTGGCCTACCTTTAGGGTTTGTTTTCCCTCTCCTAGCTTTGGTGTGCCTTTGTTTTCAACAGCCATTCCTGTGATTCTTTTCTTATAGCACAGAAGGAGCTGAAATGCCAAGGGGTTGTACATGCCCCAGAGGGACCTGGTGCCACCCCACCTCCTGTTGGAAGACACTCTTGGAGATAATTTACACCAACTTCCCCTGAGGATCAGGATGAAGCCACCCTCCAGGGAATTTTTCCTGACATCTCATCCCTGCTATCTTCCTTCCCTTTCCTATTCTGCACTCGACTCTCTTATTTCCTCTGGGAGCACCTCCTTACTCATTTACTAAATTACTTGCTCATGAATCCTGGTATCAGAGTCTGTTTCTGGGGAACAGGATGTGAGATAGTTGTTCTGCAATGTTAGGCATTTTTTCTCTTCTATTCCCTCGACCGAAGACTACAGGCAATAAGTGTCTTCACTTCATGGGGTTCCAGTGAAAGTTAAGCAAGACAATGTGTGTAGCCAGCGCCTGGTGTGTATTTAGAGTATGATCAATGTTATTCAGAAGGAGCTCGCAGAGAAAGAGGTGGCACCTGTTTTGTTCATCTATATCTCAGCCCCTTTTTCTTTTCCTTTAAAGACATACTGCAACTTGTAATTTTTATAAACATCTGCTTGATTGTGTTTAGTTCATGCCTCTCACTGAATGGTAAATTCCTGGATGGCAGAGACTGTACCTCAGACGACCGACTGTCCCAATTTGCCTGAGACTGACCTGATTTTAGTACTGAAAATTCTGTGACCCGATTTACCCCCTTAAGTCCTGGGTAAACGAAGATGGTTGTCATGCTACAGATTTCTTATTTATAATTGCATCTTACCATCTAAGCACAGCAATAGCATATAGTAGATGAAAATACTTGATAAAGTTTTGATAAATGAATACAAGTGACTTTTTATTCAAACTTTTATTTTAAATTCTGGGTACATGTGCAGGATGTGCACGTTTGTTACATAGGTAAACGTGTGCCATGGTGGTTTGCTGCACAGATCAACCCATCCATCACCTAGGTATTAAACCCAGCATCCATTAGCTATTCTTCCTGATGTACTCGTTCCGCCACTCTGATAGTCCCCTGTGTGTGTTGTTTCCCCACCATGTGTCCATGTGTTCTCATCATTCAGCTCCCACTTATAAGAAAGAACATGAGTGTTGATTTTCTGTTCCTGGGTTTGCTGAGGATAACAGCCTCCAGCTCCATCCATGTCCCTGAAAGGAATGTGATCTTGTTTCTTTTTATGGCTGCACAGTATTTCATGGTATAAACGTACCACATTTTTTTTATCCAGTCTATCATTGATGGGAGTTTGAGCTGATTCCATGTCTTTGCTATTGTGAATAGTGCAGCAATGAACATGTGTGCAAGTATCATTATAATAGAATGATTTATATTCTTTTGAGTATATACCCAGTAATGAGATTGCTGGCGCAAATGGTATTTCTGCCTCCAGATCTTTGAGGAATCACCACACTGTCTTCTACAATGGTTGAATTAATGTATACTCCCACCAGCAGAGTAAAAACATTCCTTTTTCTCCGCAACCTCACCAGCATCTATTGTTTATTGACTTTTTAATATCCAACCATTCTGACTGGCATGAGATGGAATCTCATTGTGCTTTTGATTTGCATTTCTCTAATGATCAGTGATGTTGAGCTTTTTTTCATGTTTGTTGGCTGCATGAATGTCTTCTTTTGAGAAGTGTCTGTCCATGTCCTTTGTCCACTATTTAGTGGGGTTGTTTTCTTTCTTGTAAATTCATTTAAGTTCCTTATAGACTCTGGATATTAGGCCTTCATCAGATGGATAGATTGCAAAAATTTTCTTCTTATGACTAACTAGTTCTCCCAGCACAACTTATTAAACAGGGAATCCTTTTCCCATTGCTTGTTTTTGTCAGGTTTGTTGAAGATCAGATGGTTGTAGGTGTGCAGTCTTATTTCTGAGTTCTGTATTCTGTTCCATTGGTCCTTGTGTCTGTTTTTGTACCAGTACCATGCTGTTTTGGTTACTGTAGCCTTGTAGTATAGTTTGAAGTTCGGTAGTGTGATGCCTCCAACTCTGTTCTTTTTGCTTAGGATTGTCTTGGCTATTTGGTCTTTTTAAAATTCCATATGAATTTTAAACTAGTTTCTTCTTATTCTATGAAGAATGTCAATGATAGTTTAATGGAAATAGCATTGAACCTATAAATTACTTTGGGCAGTATGGCCATTTTCATATTGATTCTTCCTAACCATGATCATGGAATGTTTTTCCATTTGTTTGTCCTCTCTGATTTCTCTGAGCAGTGGTTTGTAGTTCTCATTGAACAGGTCCTTCACTTCCCTTGTTAGCTATATTCCTAGGTATTTTATTCTCTTTGTAGCAATCGTGAATGGGAGTTTATTCATGACTTGGCTCTCTGCTTGTTTGTTGCTGGTGTATAGGAATGTTTGTGATTTTTGCATATTCATTTTGTATCTTGAGACTTTGCCAAAGTTGCTTATCAGCTTTAGAAGCTTTTGGGCTGAGATGATGGGATTTTCTAGATACAGGATTATGTCACCTGCAAACAAAGAAAATTTGACTTTCTCTCTTCCTATTTGAATACTCTTTATTTCTTTCTCTTGCTTGATGTCCCTGGCCAGAACTTCTAATACTATGTTGAATAGGACTGGTGAGAGAGGGCATCCTTGTCTTGTGCCAGTTTTCAAAGAAAAGCATCCAGCTTTTGCCCATTCAGTATGATATTGGCTATGGGTTTGTCATATATGGTTCTTATTATTTTGACGTATGTTTCTTCAATACCTACTTTATTGAGAGGAGAGTTTTTAACATGAAGGGATATTGAATTTTATCAAAGGCCTTTTCTGTGTCTATTGAGATAATCTTGTGGATTTTGTCTTCAGTTCTGTTTATGTGATGAATTACCTTATTGATTTGTGTATGTTGAAGCAACCTTGCAGCCTGAGGATGAGGCCAACATGATCTGGTGGATAAGCTTTTTGATGTGCTGCTGGATTTGGTTTGCCAGTATTTTATTGAGGATTTTTACATCGATATTCATCAGAGATATTGGCCTGAAGTTTTCTTTTTTTGTTGTATCTCTGCCAGGTTTTGGTATCAGGATGATACTGGCCTCATTGGATGGGTTAGAGAGGAGTCTCTCCTTTTCAATTTTTTGGAATAGTTTCAGTAGAAATGGTACCAGCTCTTCTTTGTACCTCTGGTAGAATTCAGCTGTAAATCCATCTGACCCTGGGCTTTTATTTGTTGGTAGTCTACTTATTACTGCCTCAATTTCAGAACTTGTTATTGGTCTACTCAGGGATTCATTTTCTTCCTGATTAAGTCTTGTGTCCAGAAATTTATCCATTTCTTCTATATTTTCTAGTTTATGTGGACACAAGGTGTTTATAGTATCCTTTGATAGTTGTTTGTATTTCTGTGGGATGAATGGTGATATCCCTCTTATCATTTCTGATTGTGTCTATTTGATTCTTCTCTTTTTTTCTTTATTAGTCTAGCTAGTGGTCTATCTATCTTATTTTTTTTTCCCGAAAAACAGCTCCTGGATTTTTTGATTTTTTTAAAGAACTTTTCATGTCTCTATCTCTTTCACTTCAGCTCTCATCTTGGTTATTTCTTGTCTTGTGCTAGATTTTGAATTTGTTTGCTCTTCTTTCTCTAGATTTTTAGTTATGATGTTAGGTTGTTAATTTGAGGTCTTTCTAGCTTTTTGATGTAGGCATTTAGTGCTATAAGTTTTCCTCTTAAAACTGCTTTAGCTGCGTCCCAGAGATTCTGGTACATTTTTGTTCTCATTAGTTTCAAAGAACTTCTTAATTTCTGCCTTAATTTCATTACTTACCCAGGAGTCATTCAGGAGCAGATTGTTCAATTTCCATGTAATTGTGTGGTTTTGAGTGCGTTTCTTATTCTTGAGTTATAATTTGGTTGTACTGTGGTCTGAGAGACTTGTTTGTTACGATTTCAGTTCTTTTGCATTTGCTGAGGATGGTTTTACTTCCAATTACGTTATCAATTTTAGAGTAAGTGCCACACATGATATTTTATAACATGTTTTCTGATCTTTTTTTTTTTTTTTTCAGAGAAATGTTCACGGGCCCTGAGGAAGGCAAAATAATGGTCTCCCCACAGATAGCCACATCCTAATCCCTTGTACCTGTGTCTATGTTAGATTACAAGGCAAAGGGGATTAGGTTGCAGATGGAATTAAGGATTACCTTTCAACAGGGAGATGATCATGGATTATCTGGGTGAATTCAATGTAGACACAAGGTTCACTGTAAGTGGAGGGGAGAGACGGGAGGGTTCAGAGGAAGATGTGACTACAGAAGACAGCACAGAGAAGACCCCAACCCCTGCCCCCCTCACTGGCTTTGAAGATGAAAGGAGAGAGTCACAAGCAAAGCAAGATGGGAAGCTTCTAGAAGATGGAAAAGGCAAGGAAAGGGATTCTCCTCTAGAGCCTCTAAAGGAGAAAGCATCCTTGCCCACATCTCAACGTTAGCCTAGTGAAATTAATTTTGGCCTTCTGACTTGCAGAAATGTAAGACAAGAACTGTGTGTTTAAAGCCTTGAAGTTTGTGGTAATTTGTTACAGCAGCAATAGAAAACTGATACAGACTCTTTCAAGATCCACTGAAAGTTACACAAAGTTCCTGCAAAGGAAAAATAAAATGCATTAAATTTGGGGAGATCCCAGACCATGACCTCCAGGTGAAGAGTCACAGCTCTGACATGGAGAGCCATATTCTGGATGGAAAGCAAGATGGGCTCCTTAAAAAACTGTACACATTGCTGGGCTTCAGATGCTTGGCTACTGGGCACATATGCAGGTTTATAAAGCAAGTATCTGGGATGAATGCCACAGGCAACCCTCACAGTGTGTGAGATGCCATGGTCAAGCAACAGAGAGCACCAGCTTGGAGGGAGGGGATCAAGTTTCTCTTTTTTTTATAGTAGTATATAAGTTCCAGTTTCCCTCTGTGCAAATATGGAGTGAGTCTTTTCAATTCAGAATTTCAAATTTCAACTCTCAGAAAAACACTATAGTGGGCACTGTTAGACTAGCAAGATGGAAAAGGCAGGGTCTTTTATGGTGTGATGTTCAGGGTCAGCTCTGATGGTGACCAGTGCAACCGAGGCCCTGTCCATTGTGGACATGGGGGAGGTGGATGCAGACCTGAGGGTCCCAGAAGTCTTGAATAGGGTCATGGGGTATTGCAGGTACAGACTGTGGTTGGAGCAAAGGCCCACACTAGGAAAGAACCAAATGTCTAAATAATATCCTGTGACTTTGTACTGTAAGTAAAGTGACTGCTGTATGAAAGAAAATAAAGGCAATACAATGTAAATATAAATCCAAGTGGGTGTTATTCCTTCCTGTGGACGTACTTGCATTCACTTATCCTATGTGTAGTTTATCCATGAAACGTGAACCCCCTCCCTGCTATCTAACCCAATTGCCCTCTTGTCACATTTTAGTTTTGATTGCAGGCACTTTGACCAATTTTTCTCATCTGCCTTCTCAAACAGTTGGCTTTGAGTGACTTTAAATTGTTTCAAACAAATGAAGAGCCTCATCCTTTTGAGTATCTTTTAGAAGCATCATAGACTTCAAATTTCACAAGCAAAGGCTGTTTTTGATAACACTTACTCTGTTTGACTAGAGAATAGTCCCCTGAGGTTATTGCTTTGAAGGAATTAATATTCATTTTGGTGCAAAAGTTCTGCCTGTTTATTTAAAAACAGAACAAATTATTGTACCTGTGAAATACAATAAATAAAATAAGTAAAACTACTTTGTGAATTGCTTAATAGCATAGCAAATGCTAACTCTGTGGTTAGCATTTATGACTAAATGAAAGCAAATTACAAAAAAGTCTACTGTAATTTTTTTGTGGTTAAATTTGCATACATATTCACAGAAGTCTAAATATATAGTCCTATATGTATAATACCAAATAGCAGTATTCCTGAGTGTTAGCCATAATTCCTGAGTGGTGGTATCATTTTTCATTTATCTGTGATTTCTCAGCTTCTTCAGTTAATATTTTTATACCTGTAAGGCTTTTCCAGAAATCCTGACAAGACATTTGTAGTCCTGTTTAGTTTCTTCTTATACTTCCTACTGGGTAGATTTTGATAGTTTTTAATGGTTTTGTTTCAGTTGATTTGGGGACAATATTATTTCTAGTCTCCTGGTAGCTACTTATTTGTGCAACAGACACTGTGCATTATCTCCATGTGAAGACCTTTGTAGAACTCAGCAGATGGGTCCCTGCTGTTCCAACCTCTTGTTCTCCAGGGTACAGACACGGCCAGGCACATCCTGGGAAAGAGGGCAAGAGGAGTTTCAGGAGCAGCTCTGGCACAACTTAGAGTGACAGAACACAGGTCAGGTGTACACTGTGCCTTATAAGAGTTGATTACCCACAGCTCTTTCTGTACTCAAGACAAGGGTGCCTGTACAAGTGATCATGTATTAAGAATGTATTCCCAGGATAAGTCGATGAGGAAGGGGAAAAACCAGGCCAGGAAGGGAGGAAGCCAAGAGAGTTGTTATCTCAAAGTCGTGCAGAGGGGACCTTCAGCCTGACCCTGCAGGGACTCTGGTATGTAAGGTACTTGTCCCACTGCAAGCAAGGTGGCTGTGCTTTCATACCCCACACTGCCAATCACTGTCTATGGCTTGCCCCAGGTGGGGTATAAACTTTCAGGCACTTCTGCCATCTGCATGAGGAGGGCAAAGGCTTCTGGTGGCCGAAGGCCGAGCCCCAAAGGAGAGCCTTGATGCTATCATTCCTCTTTGGAAATGAACACACTGATGAACTTTAATTCCATGCACTATGTATTCCAGACATCTCCATCCTGTGTGCTCACACATTGTCAGGCTCTAGGGGATTAAAATCAATGCAGACCTCTGAGTGTCTTTCTCCTTAACTTGATTGTAAACAACAATGCAGAGTAAACTAACAAATAGGAAAATATTCAAATAAGACAGTGTGTTCATTTATTCTTGGGCAATAATTCTTCTTGTTATAGTGCAGTAGCATAGGCTTAGGAAAGAAACACCCGGAGCCTCCCCTCAACAGAAATATCCTTCAGTTTGAATTGCAACTTAGAATGGCTGATTCGACTGCTTCCTTGCAAGAATTCTGAAGCCAGGTGTGAATTCAGAGGGAGAGATTGGCATGATTGATTAATGATGTCTGCCAGTTGTGACTTTAGAGAAGATGAGTGAGATTGACTAGTGATGTCTTCCAGGTGTGAATTTTTAGAGGAAGTCGGGGCAAATTTAGAGGGGAGATGGGCATGACTGATTAGTGATGTCTTCCAGCTGTGACTTTAGAGAAGGAGATGAGTGTGATTGATTAGTGATGTCTGCCAGGTGTGAATTCATAGGGGCAGTTGGAGTGAATTCAGAAGGGAGATGGGTGTGATTAGTCAGCGATGTCTGCCAGGGTCCTGGGAACAGAGAGTTGGGCCCATGGACCAGATAGGTTCGTTCCATCCTTGCTTTCTTTTGCAGTTAAAGCTCATTAGGGCAAATTTACCACATAGTCCACACCTTAGCTGAACTTGGTCAGGAAGACATTTCCTTTTCCTTTTTTAAAAAAATCTCTCTTTCTCTCTTTCTCTCCCCCTCCCCCATTTTATCTCACTTTGGCTCTTATAGGTTTTTATTCTATAAACACTTTGCCGTCTTTGTGACACGGACTCATTCAGGACATGTTTACAGTACTTAATGACATCTCCCTGAGAAATAATGAGAATGCCTTTAAAGGTTGTCTTCCTCCCTGTGCGAGCAGAGGGACGCACGCCAGGCCTGCAAGATGAGAGCCGAGGGTCTGGCGGGGGGACGATTGCCTTAATTTCTTTTCACCACATGAAATGGAGTGTCTGGGTGATCTGACCTAAATGCATGGCCTAAAAACCAATTAATTCTGAATTGCGAATTTGTGAGTGCATCAAGTTGTGCATGGAATTTCCGATGAGCCAGACAACGCATACCTGCCTTATTTGCAAAATGTGGAGATTTTTCCACATAAATTTGCCTAATGGTCCATTATTAAAGTGCAGCTTCAGTCATATTGTACCTCAGCTCGGGGGAAGACCTGTAGTGGTTCCCCGTGCCCTTCCTGTGGAATTCAAGTCCTTGGTCTGGCTTGCCTGGCCCTTAGCAGTGTGGCCCCGGCCTCTCCTCGGTGTGGGTGAACTCCCCCTATGGGTCAGGGTCCTTTAATGCTGTCATCAGAGGGGACCTTACTTCCTGCTGCAATGGCTCTGAAGCTAGGCTTACACTACAATCCCTATGCACAGGCGGTAAGGTACCAAGCCATTGTCATCATGGAGTTGGGGAGAAAACCCGCAGCTCACCACCGCCAACCTGGCCTTGACGCTCCCATTGCCGTGCAGTTACTCGTTCTCTTTTCTTTGCCTGTTAGATTAACACTCATTTCATTGTAATTGGTTTAATTCACCTAATGTTCATTGAGACTACTGTGCATGTGACACCAATTTGTTTGTGGGAAACAAAAGTTAACCAGACATAGCAGCTGTTTAAATGACCAAATCAGAAAAAGTTGGCAGGAAATATAAGTAAACTATAATAAAGGTTTAATTTGGTGACTTACAATAGAGCTATAATTAAAACACTATGAGAACACATAGGAGGGAGCTTGGTATGTGTTTCTGAATGTGGGTGGTGGTGTGTGTGGTGGTGTTTATGGTATGTGTGTGGTAGTGTGTATGGTATGTGTGTGGTGGTGTGTGTGGTGTGTGTGGTGATGTGTGTGTGTGTGTGGTGGTCTGTATGGTATGTGTGTGGTGGTGCGTATGGTGTGTGTGGTGGGTGTGTGTGTATGTGTGTGGTGGTGGTGTGTGTGTATGTGTGTGGTGGGGTGTGTGTATGTGTGTGGTGGGGTGTGTGTATGTGTGTGGCGGTGTGTGTGGTGGTATGTATGGTATGCATGTGGTGATGTGTATGGTGTGTGTGGTGGTGTTTGTGTATGTGTGTGGTGGTGTGTGTATATGTGTGTGTGGTGGTGTGTGTGTATGTGTGTGGTGGTGTGTATGGTATGTATGTGGTGGTGTTTGTGTATGTGTGTGGTGGTGTGTTTGCATATATGTGTGATGGTGTGTATGGTATGCGTGTGGTGGTGTGTATAGTGTGTGTGGTGGTGCGTATGGTGTGTGTGGTGGTGTTTGTGTGTGTGGGTGGTGGTGTGTATGGTACGTGCATGGTATGTTGTGTGTGTATGTGTGTGTTGGTGTGTATGGTGTGTGTGGTGGTGTTTGTGTATGTGTGTGGTGGTGTGCATAGTATGTGTGTGATGGTGTGTGCATATGTGTGTTGTGGTGTGTATGGTATGTGTGTGGTGGGGCGTGTGTGTATGTGTGTGTTGGTGTGTATGGTGTGTGGTGGTGTGTGTGTGTATGTCTGTAGTGGTGTGTTTGTATGTGTGTAGTGGTGTGTGTGTGTGTGGTGGTGTGGTGGTGTGTATGGTATGTGTGTGGTGGTGTGTGTGTATGTGAGTAGTGGTATGTGTATGTGTGTGGTGGTGCGTATGTGTGTGGTGGTGGGTGTGATGTGAGTCTGGGTATGTGTGCATGTGTTGTGCATGTTGTGTGTGTGGTGTGTGCATGGGTGAGAGGTTTGTGTGAGTGTGCTGTGGTCTGAGTGCGGTGTGGGGTGTGTGTGTGTGTAGCGGGTTGTATAGGTGCATAGTTGTGTTTTGGTGGTAATGGTGATTGTGTGTATATGGTGTCCATGTGTTGTGCAGGTTGTGTGTGTAGTGTTAGTGGTGCGTGTGTGTAGTGTGATACATGTGTGCACAGGTGTGCTGTGGTGGAGTTGTGAGTGTGTGGTGTGTATCTGGTGTGTGTGTTTGTCTGTGGGGTGGGGCAGGCTGGGTCCTAGCAGGTTTCCTGGGAGAGAAGAGTGGAGTCTGAGAAGTGGGTGTGGCATCTCTGAGGAGGCGGGGTGGAGAAAGGGTGAGGGTGGCTGCGCACACATACAAACACACTACCACACCCATGGTTGTGGGCTGAACTGTGCCCCCCTCCACTTTTAAATGTTGAAGGCTTAACCCTGGTACCTTGGAATGTGACCTTATGTGGAAAGAGGACCTTATGTCGTTGCAGATGTGTTTACTTAAGATGATGTCATACTGGAGTAGGGTAAGCCCACTCCAAGGTGACAACACGCAGGGAGAACGCCCTGTGCAACTGTGGGCAGAGGCCGGGCTGATGGGTCTATAAGCCCAGGAAAGTCCGAGATGTTCCGAGATGCCAGGCTGATGGGTCTACAAGCCCAGGAAAGCTCGAGATTGCCAGCAAAACACCAGAAGCTGGGGAGAGGCATGGAGTGGGTTCTCAGAAGGAACCCACCCTGCGACACCTACATCTCAGACTTCAGCCTCCGAAACTGTGAGACATAAAATTTCTGTGCTTTAACCCACCCAGTTTGTGGAACTTGTTACACAGCCATGGCAAACAAATGCACCTAATGTCTAAAAGTCCTTTGATTTACGACTCACAGTTATCCTTTGAAAATTCCCAGAATAAAATGCAAATTTCAAGACTCACAGGAGTCAAGATCCAAACCTTTTGTGTATTTTAAGCATCCGCATTTCACTGTTTTTGTTAAAATAAGAAGAACCATTCCAGGTCCAACTGTCTTCTGCAGACCTTCTGTGTGGAATCTTTTCCTGGAGTTGGAACAGCAGACTTGGGGATGGTGCTGTGGGTTTGTTTTGTTTATTGTTGAAATCCCAAGAAAGAACTTTAATTTGCAGCTGGTAAGTTCGTCTGAAGTCCCTTTATCCTCACCTGACCCAAGGCACATTCACCCGGACCCCAGACTTAAGCTGGCCACAAGTCAGCTGGACTCTTACCTACTTTGTTGTTCCAGGAAAATGTGTTTTGTTTTGTTTTTGGGTTGAGTTTCATTGACCCTTCTCTGCCTCCTCCCTGCTCTATTTCCTTTTGGAGGGAAAATTATTTCAGAGATTTGCTGGATTTACTCATGAAGACTCCACCAATAAATTCCTAACTCAAAAGATTAAAGACATTTATGTACAACATACAAAAAGAAAAAATCTTGCTTACATCAGAGTCCTGCTGTTTATATAGCTTAATCAAACAGAAAATAATGTTTGACAGACAAGGACTAACACAGACATTTCTTGTTTTCTAAAACAAGCCTCAATTACTCAAAAAATGTTGCCTGCTTGGTTGGCTTTAAATGTTTTGATCTCCTTCTGATTTATGGCAGGCGCATGTATAGAAATAGATCTCCCCTTAGCCACCTGTAAGCAGGTGTATCCCTTTAAGCACAGTTGCTAGGACCTGGGATTCATTCATCAACTGCACCTACTTGGAACCAGAAGCATTCAGCACCTTTTATCACTGTGACCCAGTCAGCAGGTCTATTTCATTATAAATATTCAATTCTATATAACCACAGACAAAAGAAAAAGGAAATTTAGGGAAAGATGACCAGGGTCTGAATTCAGAGAAAAAAAAGGAACAAATATTTATGAAATATCTATTTTTGGACCAAAACTGAGGGAGGCATGTTTCTTTCTTTCCTTTTTTTTTTTTGTTTCTGATGCTTGAAAAAATTAAGTGTGACTTTGAGCAAATTACTAAATCTCTTCCTAAAAAACATCATCTGTAAAAGTTAAACACATTAAATAAAAATAGTTACATAATGCCAACTTATATTTATAAAGTGACTGATTTTCTTCTGTCATATTTTTCATGATTTACATTTTACAATATTCTTTCAAGTTCTTCAACTCTATTGCTTAGAAGATACTTTGAATTTTGTTGAACAAATAAATAAATGCGTGACTAATTTTTTTTAAAAGGTGTGATGGTGAAGCATCATGGTAACTCTAGGAGATATAACTGAACACATACCCAGGCTTGGTGTCTTCTCATGAAAGATAAAGATGGCTTTTTATCATTTTTCTATTTTCCTTATAATCACGAAACTATCTTTATTGTTTTTCATAAAATTTAAATACTTTCTAAACATGTAAACCTAAAATATAATAAAATATTATGTAGGTAAGTATTATGCAGGCTTTGGTTGAGATTTAAAGCAGCACAGCACTATAAAGATGTGTATTATCTGACGCAAAAGTAATTTCAGGATATTCTGTAGAAATCACAAGAGAAGGCGGGTGCCATCTTCTATTCGACATAGTCATTTTTAGCAATTTTCCAAATGAGTGTTGTAAGATTCACCAAAATCAGCAAGATTGCCTGCCTAAGGGAAGTAGCTTCTTAGCATTACCGAGTTGAGAAACTGAATGCCTCTTGGCGAATCTGACCAACTCCAACAGCCACCGCTGACAATGCTGTGTTTTCAGGTTGTGATTATTAATGGCCTGGAATTTCCAAGTTTAAGCATGTCTTCTGCAGTTGGAGGCCTCTCAGGGCCTCTGCCCTTTGTCTGCATTAGACATAGAAAACCCTATCTAGGAAACTTTCTTTTACTCTAGGAAGCAACAGCAACAGGTCTTGGAGATGATAGATGTGTTGCAAGTTCTGGTCTTCCAATTTGAGAATCAGCAGGAGTGGTGGTTGTAAAACATCCCACCCTAGTCTTCCTAGATGAGCAAACAGATGGAGTGCTCCTCCTCGCAGGGCCTGACAGTGCCATGGGTGGGGCATCTCACCAGCACATCCTTCCGTCCAACTGACCCACCCTGGGGGAAATTGAAAGATAGCATCCAAGCTGCAGATCCTGCCATGGATCAGTTCTGCGCTATTCCTGCAGAGCAGGGCTGGGGGCTGTTTGACTTGCTTTCTGTCTGCTCCCTTGGGCAGCTCTCGTTTGCATGTGAGTGTTAGAGAAATCTTGTATGAGGAGACAGATGTCCTCAGGGTGTCACATGTGCCCGCCCCTTTCTGATGCAAACACCTAATCTCAGAAGCCCCTTGCTTAAAAAAAGAAGGGGCTGCTTAGATGAATGTTTATTAAGACTAAGCTTTCACCCCACTCTGCAGACTTGGCTGAGCCGGTGGACAAGACTTCAGTCAAGGAACTAAGCTCTGAGCTTTACTGATAGGCTGGTATGGAAAACCTTTCTGGACTCCTTAAATATATCCTTCAAGGTTTTGACATTTCTGTGATTGGAACTGACAAATAGATCTTGGTAGGCCAAAGGTTCCACCCTTCACTCTAAAGCTAAGTTGGATGAGTACTTGAATTTCAGAGTCCTCAAATTCTTTGGTCTTGAGACTTTTTATGTTCTTAAAAATTACTGAAGTCCCCAGAGAGCTTTTATGTATGTGGGCAAAATCTATTTATATTTACCATGTTAGAAATCAAAATTGAGGAAATATAAAAATATGCATTTATTAATTAATCTTGAAATAATAATCAACCAGTTAAATGCTAGCATGAATAACATGTTTTTAAATAAAAATAACTATTTTTCAAAACAAAAACAATTCTGGAGAAGAGTGACGTTTTTTACATTTTTGCAGATCTCTTTAATGTCAGGCTTAAAAAGACAACCAGATTTTCATATCTGCTTCTGCTTTCATCTGTTTGTATTATATTATTGTGGTTGAAGTATAGGAAGAAAACCATACCGATTGTTGTTGAAAAAGGAAGAAGTTTTTAAACAGTGTTTTCAAATCAACTGTGGATATTCTTTTTGATGCCATACAAAACCCCAATAAGTGATAGTTTCTTTTTTTTTTTTTTTTGAGACAGAATCTCACTCTGTCGCCCAGGCCAGAGTGCAATGGCAAAGATCTCAGATCCACCTCCTGGGTTCAAGCAATTCTCCTGCCTCAGCCTTCCAAGTAGCTGGGATTACAGGCATGCAACCCCACGCTCAGCTAATTTTTGTATTTTTTAGTAGAGATGGGGTTTCATCATGTTGATCAGGCTGGTCTTGAACTTATGCCTCAAGTGATCTGCCTGCCTTGGCCTCCCAAAGTTCTGGGATTACTTACAGGCATGAGCCACTGCACCCAGCCAAGTGATAGTTTCTTAGAGGTGAATTGCAATGGGACTTCCAGAAAACATGTCATATTTCTATGCTTATAAAATTTTCTTATTAAATAAAGGGTTTATTCCACTGTGATTATTTAAAAGAGAATCATCTTTTCTGTATCAGAGTGCCGAACATGGGCCTCAGCAGGCACAGCACAGCCCTTCCAGAACTCCCACCTGACATTTCCAGAAGCCTCCCAGATCTAGATCTCTCTCCCCTACACATTCCCCTAAATGTTTTTAGGGGGTGGGTGCCATGAAACCCGAAGATCCCCTCTACCAACATCTTTGCTGGCTCTCTCCCTGTCAGAAGCAAAGGCCATTCCAAACTTGAATTCTGCTAGGTGCGCTATTGACTAGAATGAGACGGGGAGTCAGACAGGAAAGAGCCCAAGCTTCATTGGCCTTGTCGCCTCATTTGCCCAATAATTTATACAACGTCAGGGCAAAGTCTTCTAGAACCCAACCTGGTAACTGCACATTTGGCCTGATACCTCCTAATTCTGAGAGAACATATCGATGCTCAGCAGGGACAGAGGGAAGAATCAACTCCCCATCATGGAAAATAAAATGTTCAGCTGGGCAATAATGAAGCATATGAGTAATGCCCAAAAGACACTACAGGTAAATACAATTATACAGTGAACACAGTGGCTTTAATCAGAGGTTTCTTTGTGTGGGACAGCTGTCCTCTGAGCACCTGCCCAGGACTCTTTTTTACAACAGTCTCCAGCTTTTGCCCCGACCCTGCTTCACACAATGGGGAAACGTACCATATTCCCATTCCCTTTGTTTACAGTTCCTCTCCTTCCTGTCTGTGGACTATTGTTTCCTAACCTTTGTGGCTGTGTGTAGATGTGTGTGTCCACCGGGGCTTTGCGCTCAACTACCAGCCCCACTATTGAGGTTTGTGTGAAGCAGCACAAAGAAGCTAAAGGAGAAAATATTCATAAGCAGCCCAGCCATCCCGACCCCAGCACTGGTGCCCCATTTCATGCATCTATGTGCCAGAGAAAACAAGTGGAGCATGGCACCGTCAGGGCCCTCTTGGCTTGATTTCACCTCTGCATCTGCATGAGAAGCTCAGGGAGTCACTGCTCATCGAGGGGTTTGGCCAATGGCTTTTCCAGTTTGCTCTCCACCTAGAATCTGAGCCCCTTCCACCTTTAGCCAAGCCCTCAAAGCACTTTTTCCAATGGTCCTGAGCCATATGGCCTTCAAGGAACCTTTCTTTTTCCAAAGATCCCAGAAACTATGCTTCAACTTTCACTGTAGAGTATTTTTTTCTTGTTCCAGTTTGTTTCTGGGAAACACACTCTCTGTTCAGGTGGCTTCAGTTCCGGTGTGCTTGCCTGCACTGCTCAGCCCATGGACTTCCTGCTGGAGCCGCCTTCTGAAAATGACTAATGAACCTCTCAGTGGCTTATCAGCTATTTGCTACCCTGAACTATTGCAGATATGCAAGAGACATTTACCTTAAAATGCAAAGAAGACAAGTCCGTTTACTTTGGGTTCAGGCCAAGAAATTAATCTGAGTTTGGAGGTAAAATTCCTTCAAGTTCAAACCAATGAAGATCTATTTTAGGTACTTTTGATCTTTGAATTGTAGAGACTTAGTGCCTTTTTTGCCTGGATACGTTAAACATGGAGGTCACTTTACCAGTTCAAGTTCCTGGGGGAAAGGAAATAATTTCATCATGGACAGGGCCAAATGCTGAAGCAGAGGCTTGACTTTCAAAGGTTGGAGTTCACAGTCCATTGTGTGCTTGGGTCCATGTGTCCACTGTGGTTTGAGAAATGACTTTTATTGATAGTTAATATCCCTTCTCCAACAGATATTTCCGGGAAAAGTATCTAACATTGAGCAATGGAAGCTGGCCTCAATCTGAAAAGTTGTTTTTGCTGTGCTTTTCTGAGAAGAGCCACATTGTCAATAGAACTGTCCCCAGAGAGCACTAATCAATCAGTGTGACCTCCAAAGGGGGCCCAGTCCTAATCAGAGGTGAGGCCAGGGCAGATTGGATCTGGAGAGATGCTTCTGTAGAAAGCTGTGTGGGGACCGCATGGTGGCTTCACATCTCACTTCCTGCATTTGATCCTTACCGAGGGACACGTCATTTGTTAATGAACAACACTGGTCACCTTCTGTGTGGTAAGAGAGCCTGCGGAAAAGACTCCTGATCCAAACACTGGTGTTGGTGAAAGGAGATCAAAGAAAGTGTGCTGGAAGAGGTGACTTCTAAGCTGAGTCCTGAAGATTGATTGTCAGTTAGCACCTTAGGCAGTGCTTTGGGTTTAGTGTCCCTGAAAGGAAACTCTGAAAAAAGGACAAGAAGTTTATGTGGGAGGTAGTTCCAGGATGCACCGGGGCGGGGGGGAAGTGACACAGGAAAGGGAAGAGGAGGCAACCATGAAGGGTTTGTCATCATCGGGTTACCACTGTGGAAAACCGGGCTCAGTGCTAATGGGGACCTCTCGGAGAGTCCCCAGTAGGCATGGCATGCCTCCAAGATATCCACCAGAGGAGAGGGAGGTGGGGTGTTTATCCATCAGCTCCCATCAGTGGCTAAGGGAGATTATTCTCAGCCCTGCCTCAAGAGTAGTCCTGAGCTCTGAAGATGCGAGTCTTAAAGGTGTTTAGAATTGGTCAGTGTCACACAAACACACACAGGAAAGGCCACTTGCTGTCCCAGGACACTCACAGCATCTCCTGCAGGGAGTCAGGGGACAAGTACCACAGCCATTCCTGGTAGAAGAGGCAGCCTGGAGACCATGGGCTTAGGGAGCTTGGACACTGAGTCAGGAGGGCAACAGCGGAGAGTGGAACGAAACCTGCCTTGCAGAGCTGGGCGCTGTTCTGCTGTCTCCTGGGAGGTGGTTTCTCCATTCCAAATTTGCTTAGGCCTCTGGGGAAGAATCTGTGACTGGGTTCAGGTGAGAACTCAGGTCCAGTCTTTCTTCAGCATCTCCCCTTGAGTGCATTTGCATCTGTCTCCATATATATGTGTGTGTGTGTCTGTGCATGTGTGTGTGTGCGTGTGTGCATGTGTGTGTGTATGTATATCTGTCAAATCCATGGAAAAATTGATAGGATTTCTAGGAGCCACGGGACTTGGCTTAAGAAAGGCAGCTTCTTTTGGTCTGGAATGCAACAGTACCCTGGCTTCAGATTGGGTCAGCCCAATTTGGCATCCCTGACCACCAGATGCTCCTGCTTGCCGGATTCACATAGGCAGAACTCCACGTGCAGGTCAGCATACAGTCTTCCTGCCTGCCTTCAGCTCTGCCAAACCAGGTCCACAGCAGGGCCTTTGCACTTGCTCTTCCTTTCTCTGCAGCATCCTGCCCAGGGGCCTTGGATAATGGCATCTGCTTTGAGGCCTCAGTTCCAGAGCCTGCTCCTTGGGGTGGCCTCCTCTAAGCTGCTGACCTAGGAGAACCTCTGACTCTCAGCCTCCCTCCCCTTCCTGGGTTTTATTTTCTCTATAGCATGCATTACTCTCTAAAATCATATATTCATGTGTCTCTTTCATTTAGCAGGGCCCTTACCTTGTTCATTGCATTGCCAGCACCTGAGATATGTTGCTGAATGAATGGACACAGGATTAAGTGAATAAGTAGATGAATGAATAATAAATAAATGAACCAAGTGTTCAGCACAATATTTGCCACAGAGAGAACTCAGTGAAATGGAGCATTTTATTACTTTGGATTAAAAGGAGAAAGAAGAGCCCATTGTAACATCTATCACAAAAACCTCTCACCCGGTTTTGGATTTCTCTTTCTGTTGATAACTGTATTTCTTCATTTAATTTTCTTCCTGAGCTTGCTGTATAAAGATCTTCCTCTCTGTTGCTATGTTCTTCTCCCTCCCCTCACCTTTGTTCCCGAGCACTCAGGGATCCCTCCCTACAGTAAGCTGTCAAGACAGGAAACACTCTGGCAGCGATGATTGATGCCTGGTGAACGACTCTCAATGATTATTTTGTGCCTGTGTTTATTTAGCAGGTTTAAGTTTCATTTAATCCTGAGGAAAGGTCCTGGATGTGGACTGGAGATCCATAAACCTGAAAAGGGCCTGCAGGCTTGGTTTGCTTTTGATAAACACTGAGACGTTGGATTCTTATTGAAATGAGTGGGCCCACCCACTGGGCCCTGCTCCTTTCTCTTCCAGGATCTGGTAAAACTCATTTCCCTCAGTTCACCTCTCACTGGCATGAGTGAGCTCCTCCCAGCAAACAGCCTCTGGCCGCTTGCAGACGGCCCAACCTAGCAGGTGCACTGTGAACTTCAAAGCCTGCTTCCCACGGAGAACATCTCGCAGGGGCCATGTGGTCCTTGCCCTAAGGAAACAAAGGAGGAAGTTGATGCCTGACACCCATAGTTAGATAACAAAATGCTTCCAACTCCAGGTGACAGTATAGACAGCACAGTGGGGAGTAGTGGAGACTGTGTCCCGTGGACAGAGCACCCCAAGCTCGTTGAGGTGGACCCAGGCCTGGGACTCGGGAGTTGAATTGGTGTGGGCTGTGTGGACACATTTCACAGGAGGTGCCTGATATATGCGCCAAGTATCTTGATTTCCAAATGCTGATGACTCATTCAATTTTTAAACACCCTATGCAGGCTGAAAAGCAGGTCAGCATGCCTCCAGCTTGTGCATGCGGGAAGCCTGTCCTGGATCCTCTGCAAGCACTCTCGCTTTATTTTTATTTTTTATTTTTTAGGGTTTTGTTTTTTTTTTTTGCATAAAATCTAGATCCTGCACAAAGCATGCTCTCACTTTTAAGATAACTTACTGTTTCATTTTCTTTTCCGTTAAGAAAATAATTGTTCTTGCAAAAAGCTTTTCTTGTAGAAAATACAGATGGATGAAAATAGAATCAATAAAATCCCCCATAAATCTGCCGTTGAGAGGAAACCTGCTGTAAGCATGTCAGAGAATGGTGCTTCACTCTCATTTCAAAGCATAGCTTTACATCCTTTCTTGTGAATTCTCGTTTGACTCCTGTAGAGAATGTCTACTGGGGGCTACAAACAGCCATCAGTATGGTGGATTTGCAGAAGAAATTGCTCTAAGCTGTGGAAAACTGGAGGAGGGCATGGAAGGACAGGCCAGCTTCAGAGGTAAAGAGAAAATGGCGTGGGAAGGAGACCTGTGCGGGGAGAGCAGAAGGGTGGGGTGGATTGCAGGCACATCAACAGAGACTACTTCATCCCCTGCCCTGCTGCTCACATGCATAATGTGGTCGTACACTCCACTGGGCTTCCATTGGCCCTGGCAGTGCAGGAGCGGGGGTTTCCGGATCCAGAGTACCTTGTATAATAAGACTCAGGTGTCCAGCTCCACTCCACAGGACCAGAAAGCATCCATGGTGTCTTTAAACGCTATCAAATATCAAATATCAAATTGTTTTTTAAAATGACTCCCCTCCACTGCTGAATTTGTATATTGTCTAACTCAGCTTGGGGGTGGTGTAGAATGGGGCATATTTTGTCTATGAACTTTTGGTATCTGAGGTGGGTCTGAAGGCACGAAGAGTTTTCAAGTCAAGTACTGTGATTGCCACTGTCCTCTGCGAACATCAGAGGAAAAATCGTCATGTATTCCACAACTGCCTTCTATTAGGCTCACTGGAAGAGATGGAAATTCCGCCAGTTCTGGTCTGACAAACTTGATGGTGTATGCAGGCTTAGAGCTGGAAGCTATTGGATTTCTTGTTGTAATAGGGTAAGTCGGATTTCCAGGTTGATATGCAAGAGGAGAAGAAATGAACTAATAAGATAGCAGAAAGCTGGCTGCATGAGGTACCCAGCCATGGGAATCATGATACCAGATGAAGAGCAGCTCACATAACCTTTTAAAGTGCTTGATGTTGGGCACAGTATGACTCCTGTGCATGAAGCCCAAATAGTTACTGAAGTTTAATTCATTATCAAGCGCTTTGTGTCAGTGGGTTACAAAATATGGGCACAGACAAAGGAGACGTGCCACAATATTGGGATGAAATTTGGAAACAAATAGAAGTGGAGCCTGGAGACATAGTTTCCTTTGAGAACATAAGCCCTTTAGTAATCAAGGAAAATGTCAGGAGGATTTTGAATTTCCCTGGAGTATGAGATGAAGATTTACATTTGTCCCTCGGTATCCACAGGGCATTGATTCTAGGACCCACCTTGGACACAAAAATTCATAGATGCTCAAGCCCCTGGTAGAAAATGACATAGTATTTGCATATAACCTGTGTCTGTCCTCCTGTATACTTTAAATTGTTTCTAGCTTATTTATAATATCTAATACAATGTAAATGCTATTTAAATAGTTGTATCATTTAAGCAATAATGATAAGAAAGAAGTCCGTACATATTCAGTAGAGCTGCAACCATTAACTTTTATGGCGGATGGTGAATACTTTTGATTGGAGGTTGGTTGAATTCATGGTTGCAGAACCCCTAAATATGGAGGACCAATTGTAATGTGATTTGACCTGTGCTCAAGAGGCTGTAAGACACTTGACATTAGATTTTGTTGTGATTTCTTCAGTTCAGCTGGTAGACAACAGAGCATATGGTGTACATTCCAGAATGAGTTATTCAATTAAAAGTGAGACCCATTCCTTGATAGTGAAGCCAATATCCCTATTGCATCCAAACAGGTGTTATTTGTGCAGGTAAAGCAGAAGTAGGGAGAAACTCGAATGCACACAAAGCCAAGTGAAAGTCAGCCTCGATTATGTCAAGCTGGCAATTTCAGATTACCTTATACTTTGCAGAGCAGCAGTACTATTTGCCTCTTTCCAAAGTTCAAATTTGAGAATTCCTGAGTTTGTGCGTGAGTAAGTAGTGGAAATTTGTATCTGGAGGAGGTCTTCTGCAAGGTGGTTATCTCCAGTGGTTTTTTGTTAAGTACTCTACATAAGTTTCAGGAAGGGCATGTACTGTAACATGGGTACATGTGTTTATTTTATACTTACAAGTATATTGTTATATCATGAATATTATGAAACACACAAATGTTATTTTTTAATAGTGAGATAAAAATTCTTACAAATTTAGGATTTAATATTTTCTTCCCACACCCCAGTGGGTCTGTTTGTCACTCCATAGGGTGCAAGCATGGCTTGGAATACTTCAAGGAACAACAGGGTCTGTCTTTGGAACAAGCATGTAACTTTTCAAAGGAAATGTTTTGGCTAGGTCAGAAGGATGCAAGGAGGGTAGAGGGAAAAGTGAGGGCCAGTGAGTTGGGGATTTCTCTTTGTTACCATCCACAAATTGTGATGGAATCTTCCAGCAAGGCCTCTTGAGGTATGCATACCTATTTGCTGAATGTAGAGGTGAGCATTTCCTCTTTAGAAGCAAGTTCTCCAGTTAAGATGCTTGCCACTCAGTGAAGCTAGTCGTACAGATGGCTGAGTCTTTCTCTGGTGGGTAGGGGGCCAGTACGCTATCTCGCACTCCTCTATCATCTCTGCCATGAAAAGAGGACAGGGATGCTTCCCAGTCACCTAGCTCCAGGGACATTAAGTTGCATGGAAAAGAAGGGTCCTCAAATAGCCAGGCTGTACTGGTTTTAATTTTGCTTTTAAGAGGTGAAGAGCAATATAGTATGTGTTGTTTGTTGAAAAGTTAGTGTAAAATATGGCACAACACTTTTGTCAAAGCTTGTTTTTTGTTGTTAAATTCTTAGGACCTATAAAATCACAACTAATACTTGAAATAATGACATCAGAATATCAAAAATGAGCTACACTCACCATACTTCCTATGCTTAATCAAATATCATTACTACCTGTGCCATGTGACGTGGTTGATTTGCTGAGGAGCCCACATCATCCAGGCCCTGGGATTTACCTTATCATGGCTCCTTCCCTCCACCTGCATGTCTGTCCTGCCCACCCCAACAGAACCTCAGAGGTGGCCTAAGGCTGGCAATGCAGGTCAGGACAACCCTGCTTGCCTCAGGCTGTGGGCTCAGCAAGTAGCTGCTCTGTGTATTTTATGTGGGGTTTTGTGCCATCCTGAGAAACAGTGAGACTGCCAAAGTATTGGCCTGCAGGTTAAGCAAATTTAAAAAGAAGAAAAAGAAAAAGAAAGAGATAACACTGATATCTGCTAATTCTACTTTTTCTTTATTATTTATTTATTTGTTTTTTAAGACAGAGTCTCATGCTGTTGCCCAGGCTAGAGTGCAGGGGTGAGATCACTGCAGCCTTGAACTCATGGGCTCAAGGGATCCTCTTGCCTCAGCCTCTGAATAGCTGGGATCACAGGTGTGCACCACCACACCTGGCTAATTGTGTTACTTTTATCTTTTGTAGAGACAGGGTCTCGCTCCACTGCTCAGGCTGGTCTCAAACTCCTGTCATCAAGCAATCCTACCATCTTAGCCTACCAAAGTGCTGGGATTACAGGCGGGAACCACTGTGCCTGGCCTTTTGTTTTCTTTAGAACAGCTAAGTGGGATGGACTCATGAGGACTAGGGGCAGCATGCCTTCCACTCTACTCCACCCAAAGACTGTGATAAAGTGACAACCCCTTTGTAGTTTAGTCATCATTAAAAGCAATAACTTATTAGACTCTTAATAGCACTGCCAGGACTAATGGAGATGCAGGAAATGTGGGGAAAAATCTCCTTGGTCATCTTACAAGAAGCTCATAGATAGAAAACAACACATACATGTGCCTGACCTCTAGAAACACCCAGGAGACTTTGGTTAGGTGCTTTATACTGTCGTTTGGCCCACAGTTACTGTGGATGTCTCAAAAGGGGACGTGAGGCATGAAGGGTCACCCAGGTACACAGTACTCTGCACATGCTCCTACTTCATGCAGAGCCACACCGAGAGGAAGGGAAGCTCAGCTCAAATCCACAGATGAGAAACTCGCATTCAGAGCAGTTCTATGACTTACCTGCAGGATTGCTCAGGCGTGGTGATGTGGCATGGCTGGAGTAGGATGCAACATCTCTGCAGCAGAGCCACAATGGCAAGTCAGACTGCAGACAGGGGATGTCAAGAGGGGTTTGTTTTTATTTTGTTTTTTGAGACAGGATCTGGCTCTGTCCCCAAGTCTGGAGTACAGTGGCATAATCTTGGCTCACTGCAACACCTGCCTCCCGGGCTCAAGCCATCCTCCCACCTAAGCCTCTCAAGTAGCTGGGACTAAAGGCACTTGCTCCCATGCCCACTAATTTTTGTATTTGTTGTAGAGATGAGATCTTGCCATGTGGTCCAGGCTGGTCTCGAACAACTCCTGGGCTCAAGTGATCTGCCATCCTTTGCCTCCAAAGTGCTGGGATTACAGGCATGAACCACCGGGCCTGGCCATTTTTTTCTCTGTGTTTTGATAGACCCACAACTTGAATTAAGCTTCATAGAGTGGGCTGTATAAAGATGAGGATGTGGAGGCAGACACCACCTGACAAAGGCTATGTAAGGGAGTGGGGGGACCAGGAAAAGCAAAATAAAAGGCAGAACTGACTGAGCCAGAATGGGTGCTCAAGTGGAAACAGAATTCCCTGGCTGATTCCTGGAATATTAGAGATCCATATCCATGTCTATATTTTATCTCTCTATATTTCCAAAAAGCATTTACGGAGGCTAAACATAAAGTATAAGAAATAAAAGGTTTAAATGAGAGTTTGAGAATCATGCAGAGAAAGGACATCATGGATCATACTTATCAAATGCCCAGGCTAAAATTCCCCATAGTTTTCAGACTTCTGGCAGCCAATGCACAAAGGGAAACTCTGCATTCTACAACTGTACAATTTTCATGTCATAAGAAAGAATTATGACAATTTTTAAGAGTTTTCCAGATCCATCTGATCTGATTATTAACAAATATTTTATTGTGTATATTTTACATGTCCTACAGTGAAAATGTAATAGTGGATCAAGTCCTAAGCAGGATTGTTTTACAGAGTGTGTTGATCTCAGTGAGTCTCTGCTGGTAACATTCTGAATATTGGTGGAAGGGATGAGGATGAGGAGGGGAGCATTTGTCAGTATGACAAATCCCTCTTCAAGGGAGGGCTCCCTGTTCAGCTGCAAGGATTCAGATGAGCCCACAGCCTCCAGATGCATCTCAGCTTGTGAGCTCTTCCAGGGCAGCCCCTGGCCAGTGCGAGAGCAGAGCAGTGGTACAAGATCCTCACAACTTCTGCTCAGTGAGGGGTTCTTCCAAGGGGTCGCCTTTTCTCTGAGCTCCCGTTGGGGTGAACACAGACTTTGCCAGGTCTGCACTGTGGTCCAACAGCCCTTCCAACTTTTTCCTTCTTCCCTTTTCCTTTAACACTCTTATCCCCCAATAAACTCTGCACTCCCAATTCTGTCTCAGTGTCTGTTTCCCAGAGAAACCAATGCACAAGAGTGACTTATTAGAAAGAATGTTCTTAATATTATTTATGAGGAATGGATTGAAAGTAGTCCTTTCCATGACCCTAAACTAGTTTTAGAGACTTGCTTCTCTATTTATAACCTGCAGTAAATGCCAGCAGTTTAGTCTGCTTAGAGGGAGACCCTTCTATGTTAGATACTCCCTAATGAGACTCAATAAAACTTCTGGGAAAAAAGGCTTGAGTACTTTTAACCTTGTTTCTTGCCTTGATGGAGCATTTTCCTTTTAACTCCTTCCAAACACAGGTAACACACTGGATAGCCTGTTCTCTTTCCTAAATACCAAATCTTTATTTACGTGGCAATTCAGCATTCGCTTCACTCATATAAGCTCACTGACAGTCGCTGCAACTGATTAGGTAGAAAATAGTCTCTGGTAGGTTGCAAGGAGATTCACGGGGCCCAAGCGACTTGTCCAAGTTCTTGCTCAGAGACATTTGAAGATGGGAATTTGAGGCTAGTTCTTTCAAAACTAGGTTCTGAACCCCAACGTCCTTGTCCAGATAAGGATTTGCTCTGAATATTGTCATCTCAGGCTGAGGCTGACAAGGTCTCTATGCAGCCTTTAGTTATAATGCAGTGGTTTTCTCCTGAAAACACACGTTAGTCCACAAGGGAGGTAATTTTCAAAGAAGGTTTTGGGTTCCTAGTGATGGCATTGGCTCCTGCCTTCCTCCTGGAGACTGCGGTTGGATGCTCCTTTGACATGCCTCATCCCGGGGCGTGCTGGCCCTGTTCTATTCACCATGGAATCAACAGCCTCCAAAGAGCCACGGTGTCTTTGCCAGATGTACTTCAGAGTAGAGATTGTATAAGAGCCAAGCCAGTCTGCTTTCAAACTTAAAATACACACACAGACTCACACACAACCCTAAGGCAGAAATGTACCAGGATCCTATTCCAGAATGTCTCTGGATGGGAATAGGCTGAGACTCACTTGGCCTTTTCACCAGCACAATAAGGGCCTCGCAGAAGCCACAGCCAGAGCCCTGAAAGAGAGGGATGCCTCTTAAGCTGACAGGCCACCAGGAGGGCATTGCTTTTAATTTAACGTGACAATGTAGTAATTACAAGCCTTCTCTAACTCACTTGCCTGAAGGAACAAAGGAGGATTCTCCCTGGAAGAATGTCAAGAAGTCAGATGGATACGCCCCCTGTTCCCTGGCCTTTTCCAAGCATACCCCACCTCCCTGTGCCCTGTCCTAAGCCAAAGGAATAGAGATGTGCATTCATTTCTTCGTGCACAAAGACCAGGAATAAAGTGGCTAAAATTAAATGATTTTCTTTCTCTCCTGAGAAGAAAGTCACAACCCTCTCACTATTGCTCAAACTAAGGAAAAATACAGTGTGGTCTTTAGGAGTTCAATTCAAGTGAAAGGAAACGCCCATGCAAATATACATTCACACACATGCAGAGAAGGCCTATCTGTTACACCATCTCTTACTTCCTTTACAACAAATTATCAACCAAAAAACAAGAGCCTTGTGTCAATCACATTACTAGAAATCCACCCCTATAAACATGTCTTGGGCCACACATTTTCCTCAGGGTATCTGACTGGGCTTTCATGAAAGATTTATTGCACTGCACAGTGTGTGCGAATGATTGCCCCAAAGCTCCAAATATTTATGGACAGGGCCAGCCGCAGGCGACAACATCTGACGCTGCACTAGGCAGTCTGGCCCCCATTATTCTTGACAATGGGTGGATGGAAGGGAGAACTGTTGAACTGTTTACTACTTCAAGACATTTTAAAAGGTAATGAGTGTACAAACAGCATGGGAAAAAGAGCCCTCTGTAAGGTGGCTTAGAGTCAGGATAGAAAATTCAAACAATATTAGCCTCAAAAAGTCAACATTAGACACCCTTCTACTAAGGACCTACAAACAAACAGAGTTACTCTGTACACACACTCACACATGCAACTCCACGCTGCTGTGGCTTTCACCTTCTCAAAGCCCTGGGTTCATACGTGCATTTGCACAGGACTTGGAAGTTTTTGGAACTGAGGGGTTTTGTCTCCTGAGAGCTTTCAGCATTAGGACTCATGCACCTGGCTTGTCCAAGGCAGGTGAGGGCAGGGAGAAACCAAACTTCAGGCCAAGACTGGGATGTGTTTGGCCCTAAGACCAAGCCACACTCATGTGTGTGGACCAGGAGGGGCTGTTGGGTTTTCCATGACATCACAGTTCATCGAGACAAACTGCTACACAACAAACACCTCTTGGGCACAACAAACACCTCTTGTGCCCAGACATCCGCATCCTACAGAATTAAAAGACAGAAGTAACTCTTTTGAAAAGTCAATCAATAATGGAAAGAAATCCACCATCTTGTACTCTTCTTCATACAGACCTAGAGAAGGCAGGTACTTGCTTTCCATTCAAGCATTGAATATGACAGAGAAAATAAATTCTTTCTACTTTTTCTGTTTTGTGAGAAAGTTAGCCTCCTGCTATTGAAAGATTGCCCTATTTCTGTTCAGCCAAATCTGTGCTTCTTATTCAAGGGGGTCACTTGGTTACTTGTACATCTATCTGGAAACAGGAGATTGATTTCAGAGGATACTTGGCTTTCCACTCCAACATCACGAGTAATCTACACACT
Organism: Nomascus leucogenys; assembly: GCF_006542625.1. Classification (NCBI taxonomy): domain Eukaryota; kingdom Metazoa; phylum Chordata; class Mammalia; order Primates; family Hylobatidae; genus Nomascus; species Nomascus leucogenys. The sequence goes on from NC_044393.1 coordinate 42,659,130, forward strand.
GTTGGTGTTGTGTTTGCATGTCCTTCTAATTCTTTGCAAATAAAACCTGACAAGGGCTACACACAAGGAAAATTGCCAAAAAGATGTGCATGAGAAAGATTGTGCCTCTCCCCACCTCTATTTTGTGAGTTTACCCCACATACCTTATAAAATCTAAAACAGTGTTACCTGTGCTTAAGAGTTTTCACAATTTTGAAAAATGAAGTCGTTCTTTGTCATAACATCTCAAGAAGAAGTAAAACAAAAAACAGAAAGGATATTCTTCAAAAATACATTTTCCAAATTAAATTGACCACAGGTTTCTTTCAGCCTGTTTTTTAAATGAAATTATGCAAACAGGGAAAATTTAATATTGCAATCAACAGAGTTCCACCCTTTTATAATGCCAGGTCTTAGCTCCCATTGATTTTTTAGCTAGCTGCATAAACTTAGTTATGCACATAAGAATTTCATGCTACAAAGAAGAGAAAATGACTTTTTCTTCTTGCAGTGAACAGTAAGAGCGGTAATTGTAATCTCACAAAATAGAAGTTTTATTCTCAGCCTTTAGAAACTACAGAAAGGGAAGGCAGGTACATCTTCAGACGATTTTCACAGATACGTGTGTGTGTGTGTGTGTGTGTGTGTATAAAGCAGAGACAATTTGTAAAATTTGGAGCAAAAATATAGTGTCTTAGTTTTTGCAGTGACAATATGGTATGATCAAGTTTGCTGCAAGGAGGTGTTTCGAAGATTATTTTTATTATGACACACATTTCCCCAGAAAATTCTCTCTAGCAAAAGGCATCTCTAAAAAAGAAATCCTCCTAATTGTGGTTGGCTTAACGCCTCTCCAGAGTAGGTCAATAGCACACCCAGCGCAGGTGGCCCACTGGCCGCTCCCCGCCCGGCGTCTGATAAAGCTAGTCTCTTCCCTGGATCAAGGTATTAAGGTTCGGGTTATTTGTATTGATTTTATGTGCCACTATGCTGCGCTAGCCATGCTCATATCTGTGGTTCACAAATTCCTCTTTAAAATGTCACCGCCATTTCATTTCCTCTGCATCAATACTGCAGCCAGAGGGGCTGCCTGTTTACCTCCCGGGCTGTAGTCTTGTCAGATGCACCAGGACACTGCATATTCCCAAAGTTTTCACAGACATCAGCAATGCAGGGGTGAGAGGGGATGAGACTTTTCACAGAAAAAAAAAAAAAAGAAAAAAGGAACAGAAAACTTTTAACAGTTTTTCTTTTGATGTTCATAAGGATTTTCCCTCTTGCCCAGGAAACTCTTGGAAATGGATCGGCCCTCTAGCGGTTAACAAGGCAGCTGAGGAATAATGGGAGTTTCATTAGGTAGCATCTGACATCATTGGAAAGCACAGCCACACCCACAAACAGGTGTGTGCACAAGAATTTCTGAACACAGATTTTACCAGCTACAACCACACCCTCAATTCTACTTGAAATTAATCTTAAAGAAATTTTGGATTTGCTGATAATTTGAGATCAGTAAAGATTTTCCCTGAAAGTTCTGAGGTAAGTCTTTCTCAGTGAAATAGGTAAACTAAGCCATCTAATAATTGTAAAGATACTTTTCCTCCTCAGCATAGAGTGAAACTAGCCTTAACTGAAATCCAGATGGAAATCTACACACAGGCACGGTCATGACTCTATTTATCAGTCTACAGTGATCCTTTAACAAACATGCAGCGGGGTAAAAATAAAACACATGTTTTCCCTTATTTCTCTGTAAACGCTTACTTAAGGTTTTATTATATTTGGCCATGGGACATTCAGTAAACTTACTGATGATATCAAAGAATGATTTTACAAACAGTAAAAGTTACACTATTGACACCTCCAAATTCTGGAGTATTTACATTGTGTTAGGTGCACACTTGCTCAGGGAGATTAACAAACATTACTAGAAAGGCTGTGGCCAAATCCACCCTAGTTGTTTATAAAACCTTTACAACTCATCAGCTTCCACTAACACACTGGCACTGTTCAATTACCATCAGTGTTAGAGAGCCTTAGCAAAACATCTAGTGCCCATGTAAATAGACAAATCTGAAAACTAGCTGGTCTGTTGGCTTACATACTGTAGGTAATGTTTTCTTTTGCTCAAATTTGTTCTGGAAACTAATCACGCTCTGATAAAGCCATCTGCAAATATGAGAAAGATTGACACCCACATGTCAAAGTTTACACAGCCTGACCAAGTGTACATATAGTGCAGATGATGTGAGGGCTCTGCTGTACAGAGCTTCTCCGGGGCCATGTTGGAATGGAGCTCTGGTTGAGAATGCAGGTACCACTGTCCACATGAAAGCAAAACTTGCCAGTTTCCTTGCCAAGCTAAAACTCTTCCAAAAGGATAGGTGCTTTTCTCAATGTTCATCATGGAGTTTTAATTTCATTTGCCCGGCGTTACTAGTCTAGGTCGATGGAATGATTATCGCTTAGCGAATTCCAAACACAATCGCTTTTCTACAAGTCACTAAAGCTTTAATTTGTCTAGAAAGTGATAGTAACTTATTGTTCACATGCTAGAAAGGATAGCATAGATATCGATAGGAGTAATGATATGAAATGGCATTTGTCTAGAAAGTCACAAGTTAACTTTTTACTGTGCATGGCCTAATTTGCAGGAAATGCTTTACACATAGATTTGTCCACCCATGCTCAAAGAAAACCCAGAATAAAAACCTGAATATAAAGCAGATGGATTACCAAACATGACTGAATACAGCGAGGAATTCATCTTCATTTTACTTTGGCAATAAACGTTTCTGATTCAGAGGTACCTGGAACAATTCTCTTTTTCCTGGTGGTTGTCCATGTTTCCCAGAAATATACCCAATGGATCCTGATCCCCCCTCTTTGGTAACACAATGAAAACCAACATCAACAACTATGTGGAAGGGTTTGTTTGTTGTGAACTTATTTTGACTCCTGAAGCTATTCCTTTCTAAGAGCTCAGAAGTCATATGATTGAAATTTTATTCTTGGATTTTCTTAGGGATCAACTACAAATTTTCTTATCATTTCCAGAATGTAGCCTAATAATTCTTTGAACAAAATGGCAACATTTGCTTCTCCCTAGCCTTCTGACAATTCTCATGATTGGTTTCTCTTTTTACGTATCAAGTAAAACCCTATGATTTCATCTGCCAGATCTTTCCATTTCCATTGTAAAGTTGGACAATTTCTTAGCCCTTCACCAATTCTGGATTTTTGAATCTCTCTTTCAAATTTCCAATTTAAAAATCACTCTTCTTGATAGATTATTAAATCTGTATCCAGTAATGGGTTTGTCACTTCTTTGTTTGTCTTTATCTAAATGTAGCAAAATAAACCCTTCTGTTGGTTTTTAGATTTTAGTTTTTTGAAAGCATCTAACTAACACCTAGTCATTGGTTTCTTTGAAACTCTTTGATGGCGGCATAGTTCTGTGTCTGTCTCTGTCCATCTTTTGTATATTTTAAACAGCACAAAAGAAATCTCATTGTCCAGACACAATCATTTGGATGCATTTATCTTTGCAAACATATATATTCCAACGTTTTTCAAAATAAAGTCTTATAATCAACAACTCATAGGTCTTACATAATAGCAAATTTTCATGAATAGGATATATACCTAATTAGCTGCCCTTGTTATTTTAAATACTTATTATATTTACCAAAAATGGACTGAACCAACCTGCCAACTTGTTTTTAAGGACACATGATTATATTATACCTGTGTATATCTCTTTCACGTTTGCCCAACCATTTGAGCTGCCTTTGATCATAAATATCATTTCTAGAATCCCATAACCTCTTTTGTATAGTAGTTAGCTACACACATTGATATGAAATGTGTAATAATTTTACAATGATTCTTGTCAAACAGAAGCCTTTTCTGTCTTAGCTCATAAAACTTAATTTCCAATTTCCTCCTTCCAAAGAAGAAATGATCTTTGCCCCCAAGTGGATAATTGGATCATGGAGGCAGGTAATAGCTTAACAGTTACTAGGTAATATTACCTTAGAGGAGGTGGTTAAGGGCAGGATAATAACTCTGGCTTCTGAGGGGATGGATGCAATGGGAGCAGCAAGAACTTCTATTTGTTGAACATTTGTGCTGTGCCAGACACTGGTCTGGTGGCCTTGTTATTAGCACTTAGCTCATCCATTCTCTTCTTGCTTCCTAATTTCTTCTCATGCCACTCATTCTCTTGCTTCATGCCCTTTAATGGTTTCCAATAGTTCTTAGCACAAAGACCAAGCTCCTTTGAGGCCTGGTATGGTTTGGCTCATGCCAACGTCGTCAGCCTCAGTTTTTGGTCTTTGTCTCTTTGTTTTCACTGCCTCACTGCCACTAACTTTCTTTCCTTTGGCCACAACTGTTTGGTTCACCTGGGTATCTCAAGCCCAATCTGTTTCTGGCACAGAATAGGTGCCAAATATATATTTCTTGGGTGAAGGAACAAATAAGTGAATGCATTTAATCCTTTCAACCATCCTAGGGTAAGGAAATGGAGGGTTATATGGATTCGGCCACATGCCTGAGTCCCAGCTCATAACAAGGAGAGGTTAACAAGGTCTTAGCCATGCTATTTAAATTGCTCTCAGAGCCTGCATCAGATCCATGTTAAAACCCTTTTGTAGATGAAGAAGCACACACGGATGAACTGGCTGCCCAAATGCAAGGGAGAGATAGTGGGGAATATGCCCGCTAACTGCATCCTGAAGCAATTTTCTTTCCCATCAGATGTGTTTACCACCTATGGTGTTCCTTGAGAGGTTTTATTTATCTGTGGATTTTCTTTGAAGGAAGGCAGCCAGAGGAGGTTTCTTAGAAGCCAAGGTGAGAATTAGTAAGATGCATTGATATGGCACCTTTTATAACATTGAAAAATGATCATTAGACTCGCTCTCAAGGATGAGGGATTTGCATTTGGCTTGCGTTGTGCAAACAGGGCTTTTGTTGATTTATCAACAGGACTTCACTTGGGGTTTTGGATTGGATTCCAGAGGTTGGCACCTATGCTCTAAAAAATCTAAACAGAAGGAGAAAATAAATCACCAACTGGCACTTTAAAGACAAAGATTTATACCAGATTTAATAAACTTCCTGTCTTGCTGAGCATGAGGAAAATGTCGTGTTTACCCCGATGCTCTCTGCTCCTGGCAGGGCGTGTGCTGAGTTGGAAGGGCTGCAGAAGTGGGTCACACTCACCCAACTGGAACTCGAAAGACTCATAGAGAGCAAGCACTGGACAATGGCCTGGTGTCCATGATGTATCCCTGCCTGTCGTTACTAACCCTACTCAGGGCCAAGCTGGAGAGAAATGTGAGTCAAGTCATATTGTCTTGTGTGGGTTCCCTAAAAGCAGACCCAAATCAGGGATTCAAGCACAAGCTGTTTATTTTGGGAGCGATTCCAGGAAACAGCAGTCAGGGGTTGGGGAAGTGAGAGAGGAAGGCAGTCTGGGAAGGTTATGCCATGAGGCCCAGTTTCCACCATGGGCATGCAGAGCTTAAACCTGCTGGAGACCTCTAGGAGCCAGCATCAAGCATGTGCCTCAGATTTATCTCAACCAAGGGGTGAAGGAGCTCATGTGCCTATCTGCTAATTCTCTTAGGGACTGGTCAAGGGCTGCTCCCAGAAGCATTAATTCCTCGGGACATTCAGCCTGTAGCACCTGTAGACAGAACAGATGTCAGCACCAGACAAAGTGCTCAAGTAAAGGGATGCAGGTTGGAAGACAGGGACACTCACTGTGAACTGTTACAGATCTCGGAGCAACAGTGACTCTGACTCAAAACAAATCAAACATCTGCCACAGTTAAATCAAATCCTTATTTCTTTGTGACTTCTCCTTTTACTATTTATGGTGGTTCACACACATTGTCTGGGAGGTGTAAACATCTTACCATATCTCCCATCATACATAGTTAAGCTTTCTTGGACTCAGTCATCATATTTATCCAAAAATTATTGACTTTCACCACTAGTATTGCAAGCAGCCCTAAAATTACAACTACAGCTCTGTATGGTCACAAGGAGCATGCACTTTCCCACTGTCTCCACATCAACAAGTGAGAAACACCTGGATCAAAATTGGCATTAAACAATCAACATGACACTGGGTTTTGGAGTGTGATATGGACCTGATTTACTTCCAGCTGGGAAATAAATCTTTTGCCAAACTAAATATATATTCACTCACGTGCTGGAGAAGAAATGAGAAACAGGGCACGTGGTTAAATAGTTCAGTAATTACAAAATTGTTGTTAGTAAAATGACTGACTTGATGACCTGTAAGTCTGGTGGCATCATGGAGACTTAGCCATCATTCGGGATATTCACCGCCTTGTGTGCAATTCAGTCCCCCTAAGTCTTCTTGCTTCCACTAAAGTAGCCTCACCCTCCCTTTCATTTACTGCTGACCAGATCTTACGAGCCTTATGGTCATTCATTCCCCTCCTTTACCCTTTAGGCTGCCTTTAAAGCCAGATTCACTGCTTTATCTTGAAACCAAAGCCTTTTTTTTTGGCTTTTTAGACCAATGTCAGCTTTACTTAAACTACCAAGGAGGATAATCTTTGCATTTTTCTCCTTGGAAGAACATTGAGTTCGAAATTAAGGTGCTTTGTTGCTAGTCACAGGAGTGCCATCTGCTAGTTTTGTTTGCTTTTATCTCCAGTTCCCTCCTCTTTGAAGTTGGAGTTAGATGAGATTGTTCCAAAAGTGCATTATTCTGGATAATTTCTTTTTAATACGTGTTCTTATTAACTTGCCTTTTCTAACACAGCCTTCATTATTGTGACAAGAAGGTGGCTTTGACTATATTGGAAGGCTCTGTTCACCTATTTCTTCCATTTGGAAAATGATTCTGCTTTCTATTCTCCCTTTGTTTCTGGAGATAGATTCAGTCATGAGCATCAGTGAACTTGCAGTGATACCTTTGTAAGAGATTGTTTGTGTTTCTCTATTGACGAATCAATTGATTAGTGAATCAGTCTTACATTTTCAAAGCCAAAATGTGTAAAAACTATGAGCTTCTCTTTGAGTTAGCCATGCTTATTAAAGACATGGCTATTCATTTCATGTTGGCAAAAGTGTGCTTCACTAGATGTATCAGGTATTACAGAAAAAAAAATATGTACTGCTCACAGGAAATCCTGGGTTAAAGCAAGTAAAACAGGTTTGGGAAATGCTATAACCTCTAACTCCAAGTCGTGAATCAAAAGAACAGCAGCCTATTTAAGGAGCCAGAGAGTCATACAGAAAAAAAAAAAAAGCAATCCATGTGAAGAAAACATGGAAAAACGTTGGTCTATAAATCCTCTCAAACCCAGGAGGCACAGAGGCAAAAATGTAAGTTCAAGAAATGATACACCTTTTAAACATCTCCTCAGGTCGGAAGGAAAGCCACCACACTAGCAGTGTTTTGGCATCTGGCCGACCCTCTCTCTCTGGGACTGTGTGAAAGAATTCACTCTGAGTTATGTGGTATGTCGCTAAGCATTGTAACATCCAATTTTTTGTGTAGACAGAATACAAATTAGAGTGGAAACAGATAATCATGGAATAAATGTTCTTAGCATACGAAGAGGGAAAGGATACTCATTGGTGCTGGATAGTGAAACTAAAATTCCTCCAGCTAAGATGTGAGGGAGAGGAGGGGCCTTACAAGGCTCACCATCTTCATGTCCATCTGTGCTGTTACACAAGTCACAACATGTGATGGTCAGAATGCTGGGATTTTCATCCCTGGCTGGTATTTCCTTATCTTGCTATTAAAACACCTCAAAGTTGAAGAACAATGGTCAATATTTAGGCATATTATGAAATCACTTCAGTTCTTCTTGATTGGAAGTTTATTTGGATTTGTTAAATTAATAATTTCTAAAGTTGGTACTCAACATTGTGTAAGCATGACTTTTGGAAATATACTAAGTAACATGTCATGAACAGCTAATAGAGGGAAATTACAGTTAAGTGGATTTTCATTCATCTACTTATTAGAATAAAAAGAAATTAAGTAGTTCCCCAAGCAGAAAGTTTTGGATCAGAATTGTAGACAACAAAATAGATCTGTCTATTAAAATATTCTTTTAGTAATATATTAATACTGAAAATTAGACACAATACTGAAAATTAATGTTAGTTGTATTTGTGTGTACTCACAAATCTCCAATACATATTCTTTGTAACGTTGGTATTTTAATTTATTAACAAATGACTGGGCTTAATCTGACTGAGACTCACCTAAGTGTCTTCAAGCTAGCATTGAGAATGGGCTCTCAGTAAAGGGATCTCCTCTATCTTCCAATTCAGCAGCTCACCTAACCCTATGCCCATCATCCTGCAGCCCCCAACAGTTCTTTACAATTTTGCCCTTATTTTCATAATCACTGTTTGTAAACAAAATAATAAAGCAATTGGCCTGCCCTACTCACTCTCCCATCCTCCACCTCACACTCAATAAATCAGTTTTTTTTCTTGTTTCTCAAATAGCAAGAATTGGAATTTTGTAGCAAGTTAATGAAAATATGACCAGAAAATCGTCCAGTAGTTCCAATGTTGTTATTGTTGTGACCACTGTGGTTGTTTTAATCTGATAATTCCACTCACTTTATGTGGGACTATCCGCAGATCACATACAAGACAAGAGAAGGGCCTGGGCCCAATACTTGAGGAACTACAGCCTTGTCGAGAGAAAGACATTTGTTCTCCATCCTCCTTATTTTTTTTGTTTTGTTTTGTTTTTGTTGGGTGATACCCTTTTCACATCTTTACTCAGGTGAAAAATTTGGGAGCCCTCGTGACAGGCACCTACTTTCCTCTCTAGCCGCACCACCAAGTCAACATTGTGTTCTAAGTGTGCCTTTATTCCCATCTCTGGAAGCTGTTCTCCCTTCTCTGCCATTCTCTCTGCCTCGGTTCTGAGCCTCACTATTTCTGCTTGGACTGTGGCAGGAGCCTCCACCCTTACATTCAAGTACACCCTAGGATCACCTTACTCCAATCCATCCTTCAAAAATGCCTATTTGATTATTTTCCTCCCCTGCCAATGTCTTCAGTGGCCCCACCAGTGAAAAGTCATGGCCAGACCCCTCCAAGGAACTCCGTTCCCCCTCCATCCTTTTCCCTTATCCTGGCTAATCTTGCCACCATCCACCCAGGGTATCTGGGCAAACCCATGAGAGCCACCTTTGATTCCTCCTTTTTCTTCACCCTATTCACCCAGTCTGTCAGCAAAACCTGAGGCTCTACCTCCAAAATACATTCAGAGCCCATTTGCCCCTCTTCAACTCCTAACTGGGCTCCGTGTTTCCATTCTTCTTCCACCCACAATCCTTCCTCCATGCAGTCCCAGAATAAACTTAACACATCGATATGCCTCTCCTTCATTTCAGAGTTCTCAGGGATTCTCACTGCTTTTTGTGTCAAATACGAACTTCTTAAAATGTCCATCTTGGACCTTACCTGATCTTGCCCTGTTCCACTTTTGGAACTTCACTTCTACCGTTCAAAATGTTTCATTAGGCAAATTCTGACATAATGTAATACAAAGTACACTGCACTGTTCTCAATGCTCTGGAAACACTGGCCTCTTATGCCTCCAGAATGGCAGATTCTTCCTGTCTTTGGATCTTTGCCCAGCTCTGCACTTTTAAAAAAGTTCTGCCCACCAAACCCTACCTCCATCTCATCCCCACCTCCCAAAACTTACATAGCTAGCAACACCTTAGCCACCACCTTTCCTCTCTGGGACACCTTCTCTGTACAGTTCATCTGACTCCCACCCTAGTCTATTGAAAGATGCTATTAATTTATTTATAGAAATGTCATTATCTGAAATTAAGTTATTCTCATGTTTGTTTATTTATGTATTGACTATTTCCTACTCAGTAATGCAAGTTTCTTAAGGACAGGGAATCTACTTTGTTCTCAGCTATGCTTAGAATTAGGGCTGGTATAAGCTTAGGGCACAAAAATATTTGTCAAAATATGAATGAATGATTATTATCAAACAATGCAAATTTACCAATATGGCAGGATAAAAACAGTGTCTTAGTATTTTGATTTGCTCTGTGATTATTCTTGAAACTGAGCCTTTTTCATACTCTTACTGACAATTATTTTCCACTTGTCTGTTAATATCCTATTTACATCCTTTGCTTACTTTTTTATTAGTTGTTTTTCTTTCTCTTACTAATTTGCAGTTACTTGTGTCTTAGATTGTTTGTCCTACATTTTGAAAACATTTTCTCCTAGTGCGTCGTTTGTTTTAACTTTTTTTTAGGGGTGGGTGTGTGTCATTACAAAACTTCAAATGTTGATGTGATAAAATATATCCATTTTCTTTCTTAAAAATACATAAAACACAAAAGCAACAAAGACATATTCCTCGAAACATAAACTCCCACTTGAACACATTAGTCAGTATTAGGATTCATAAAAGTGTCACAACTGCATATTAGGTAAGTTCTGGCATGATATAATATGAAATACACAGCACAGTTATGATGCATTCTTGCAAAAATAAAAAAAAATAAAGAAATGTATATTTAATGAGGTCATTGCATCCAATCTCCAGCCTTTCGTATGTATCAGGGATGTGGGAACAGGTAAAATGACACCATGGGGCACAGGCAGGCAGGTAAACCCAGACTGTGACAGTCTACGGGCCCCGTGACTTCAACAAGACAATCGCATGAGAGAAAGGAAAGAGGGGGGGAGAAGGGGACAATTTCAGGTGAAAAGAGACTTAAAAGATAAAACAAATATAGACAATTAGTAGCCTCTTAAAAATCTTCATTCAAACAAACTGTAAAATGGCATATTTGAATAATTAGAGAAAACTGAAAATCATCAGACAGCAGATAATATCAAGGAATGTTAAAATTTTATTTAGAGTCATATGGCATTGTGAGGACATCCTTTTTTTAGATACATATTAAATATTCAGGAATGAGAATATATAGAGTTTTCTTTATCATATTTTGATGTTGAATTCCAAAAAAGTGTTAAAATTTCTTACCTATAATTTTAGAATTAGAAATTTCTTATTATTCTTGATAGTTTTGTTTTACATTATTTGAACCTAAAAAGTTCCATGAGTAACACACCTTCTTGATACAGTGTTCCTTTTATCAATATGGACTATTATTTGCTTTTTAAAGGCTTTTTGTTTAAATGCTATTTATTTATCTGGCATCAGTAAAACCTGCTTTTTTTGTTAGTGTATGTTTCACCGTTTTTTTTCTATTTATTTTCAACATTTCTCTTTGTCTCGTCCGTGTGTGTGTGTGTGTGTCTATGTAACAAGATGTGCCCAGATATTTTTTCTTTTTTTAAAAAAATCCTATTTTTGACTTCCAATAGGTCAATTTTATCCCTTCATATTGGGTGTGATTACTGATTTATTTGGACATTTCATATCATCTGTTTTTCAGTTTTCTTTTTACAGTGCTCACTGGAAATATGCAGGCTTTTGTTGGATTTACCAAGTTCTCTTATGTTTTATACATTTTTTGCAGTGTTGTGGAAATTATACATATAATTTCTATTATTTAGTGATTATTCTTTTTTTCCTCTTGCCTCTTTAGTGATTACTCTTATAATAATTTATATTGTGTTTAAAGGTACTATAATGTTATTTTTATCAATGTCTGGAATTAGTTTTCTCTCCCAAGTAAGACCTCAGCAGGCCAGGTATGGTGACTCAGGCCTGTAATCCCAGCACTCTGTGAGGCCAAGGTGGGAGATCACTTGAGCCCAAGAGTTTGAGATTAGTCTGGGCAACAGAGTAAGACCCTATCTTCACAAAAAATTTAAAAATTAGCTGGGTATGATGGTGTCGACCACCTATAGTCCTGGCTATGCAGGAGGCTGAGGTGGGAGGGTGGCTTGAACCCAGGAGGTTGAGGCTGCAGTGACTTATGATTGTGCAAAAACAAAACAAAAGAAATAAACAGGAAACCTCAGCAGAACTTAATTTTCCTCCCTTCTTCCCATACCTACTACTTGTTGAGGTCATCTAGAACTGCTGACCAGTACAGAAGGCTACTGAATATCCCAAATATGCCTAGTCTGAATGGAGAGGTGCTCTGAGTGTAAAATACATGCCAAATTGCATTGTTTAAATATAGATTATATCTTGAAATAGTATTTTAGACACAGTGGTTTAAATAAAATATATTAAATTTATTTTACCTTTTCATTTCCCTTTTTTATTTTATTTTATTTTATTTTATTTTATTTTATTTTATTTTTGTGTGTGTGACGGGATCTCACTCTGTAGCCCAAACTGAAGTGCAGTGGGGAGATCTTGGCTCACTGCAACCTCCGTCCCCAGAGCTCAAGCGATTCTCATGTCTTAGCCTCCCGAGTAGCTGGGACTACAGGCACATGCCACCACGTCCAGCTTAGTTTTTGTATTTTAGTAGAGACGGGGTTTCACCATGCTGGCCAGGCTGGTCTCAAACTCCTGAGTTCAGGCTATCCATCCGCCTCGGCCTCCCAAAGTGCTGGGATTACAGGCATGAGCCACCGCTCCCTGCCTCATTTCCATTTGTTAAAGTTGTTATTGAAAATTTGAAATTACAAATTTGGCCCAAGTTATTTTTCTATGGGTCAGAGCTGCTGTAGGATTTTAGTTCTGCCTCGGTATTAGTTCTTTTGGAAACACTAAACAGACCTTCCTCCTTTTACCATTCCTTGTGTTCCATTTTGTTTCCCCTCTTTGTCTCTGCTTTTTTGGTTCACTGTTTAGCCCTTGAATTATACTGTCAAGTAGGTAGACAATTCTGGAACTCTGATGCAATTGCTACCTCATCTTCAGTTTCTCGCTTTCTCTGTAGGCAATCTGTTTTTCTTTCTAGAAGATTTTAGGAATTACTCTTGACTCTTAGCGTCCTTCAGTTTCCCTCAAAGTGGAGTGTTCCTCCATTTTCATCCCTACTGTTTTACTCTCATAAAACTTCGAAACTTCGTGTCTTTTTTATTAAACTCTGGAAAAACTTCTTGCACTATCTTTTTGTCCGTCTATTGCCTTCCACGAGATCTATTTTTTCCATTCTTTCCTTTGTGTCTCCTTTTAAAGGAAATTGCATCTTTTGGATCCATTGCCACATTTAAACTTTCCTTTATGCCTTCTCTATGTTCATCTTTCCTCCGACTCATGCTCCCAGCTCGCTCATTCCTGCGTTTATTTCATCTGTTCTTCTATTCAGCCCGTCTGCCGTATAGAAGAGGTGGATTCTCATTTTAAGTCTGCATTTGGTTCTTTTCCGTAACAGCCCACTCTTGTGTCACAGAAATGATCACTTGTCCTGCTGAATATGTTAATTTTACCCTCATAAATGAGCCAGCTTTCAGTTACAGGTTCTGTCTGCAGAGTTTGGTGCCTTTCTTTCTTTTCTTTCTTTCTTTCTTTCTTTCTTTCTTTCTTTCTTTCTTTCTTTCTTTCTCTTTCTTTCTTTTTCTTTCCTTCCTTCCTTCCTTCCTTCCTCCTTCCTTCCTTCCTTCCTTCTCTTCCTTCCTTTCTTCCTTTCTTTCTTCTTTCTTCTTCTTTCTTTCTTTCTTTCTTTCCTTCCTTCCTTCCTTCTTTCTTTCGTCTCTCTCTCTCTTCCTTTCTTTCTTTTTTTTTTTTTTTTTGATGGAGTCTCCTTCTGTCTCCTAGGCTGGAGTGCAGTGGTGCGGTCTCGGCTCACTGCAAGCTCTGCCTCCCAGGTTCACGCCGTTCTCCTGCCTCAGCCTCCTGAGTAGCTGGGACTACAGGCACCCGCCACCAGGCCCACATTTTTTATTTTTTTATTTTTTTAGTAGAGATGAGGTTCACCGTGTTAGCCAGGATGGTCTCGATCTCCTGACCTCATGATCCACCCGTCTCTGCCTCCCAAAGTGCTAGGATTACAAGCGTGAGCCACCACGCCTGGCCCAGAATTTGGTGTCGTTCTAGTGACAAATGAGACCAAAACCACCATCACTCCCAAAATGAATAAACTGTGGCAAGTCATGTTCCACAACACAGACACTCAGATCACCAATCTCCAGCTTGCTCAGGAGCAGGTGCTCAAGATAAGATCACAGGCAAATCTTTGTCACCCCTCTGTCGGTCCCTCAGAGCTTGGGACCCTAAAAAGGAGCTTGGTCTCTGTCTTGCAACAAAGCCCCCTGCCTTTGCTTTGGGTAGCACTCCCCACTTTCATTTGACTTTATCTTTACTAGGATTCCTCAAAACTTCAGATGCACTGAGGTTTCCACTCTTATTTTCTAATACTATTATATGTTTAAAAAAAAACCCACGGTCTATTCTGTCATTTTTAGGTTGAAGGGCAGGAATTGGATGCCGTTCTCCACCTTCTCCACATTGCCAACTCCTGTTCATCCTTCAAAACCCATCACAGGACAGACTCTTGCCAAAAACCTTTCTCAGTTTCTCTAGGTGGATTCAACTTCTCGTCTCTGTGTTACCTATATATAACATACATATTTTTAATTGCTATTTTAATTTCTTTATTGTTTTAGTTCATCCTATCCTATTTTAACACATTCATTTGCACAGATTTTTTTTCTTTACTAGAAAGTATATTTATTGAATAAGCATATAACGACATAATCATTTCATTTTCTTTATGTGGGCACATTATCTAGCTCAGATTGGGGTATGAGCTGGAGTATTTGCACTATGCCCCATAAATACATACACTTATTATGTGTCAATCACAAATTTAAAAACTCCGGGGTGTCTGACACATTTGGTTCCTTTCCTCCACTGTGGCACAGGGGAGCAGCAGGCATCTACCTTGTGGCATGAGGAGCCCCATTCTGGAGACCGCTTCATAGCCTGACGCCATGGGAATTGGTCACTCTATTTTGAATGTGCAATCTAACCTATAGCTTCTCTCTACTATTTCCTTCCTTTCATATTATTTGAAATGAAGGACATAGAAGTTTCATTCTCTTTTAAGAAAAGAAACCATATTCTTCCCCTTATATAATAATGAGCTTCCTTTTAAAGGTAAAAATATCTGCTGAAAATTTCAATAACATATTCCACCACCACCACCATCATAACACTGACTCTCTCTCTGTCTCTCTTCTCTGCTTCTCTTCAAATTGTGGAAATATTAAGTGAGAAAGCATCCAAAAAGAAAGCATTCTGAGTACTATCCTGATTTGTCCTTATCTGCAATATATATGCAAGCCAGACCAAGTTGATAAACACAGACAGCCCACCTGACTTCAAAAAACAAACAAATAAATATACAGGCAGATGTTGATTTCCCTGTGGAAATTTTACAGGGGAGTTAAGTTATGGAGTGTACACAGACCTGAAATTGTCATGCAAACTGGGTTGGCAGGGATTTCAGTGTCTATACGTGGGTTGAGTAAACCAGTTCAAATAAGGAAACCCTGGGACTAGATGTTTGAATAAAAGCAGCTGGAAACTTAGAGTTGAGATGTTTTCCCTTTATCTGTCCATATGCATCCACTATTTCTGGTTGTTTTTGCTTTTAGCAAGAGAAATTTACAAGCCACTGTGAAAATGATTGCTAATTGTATCCGGATCTGCTTGAGGAGAGAATGTTACATATCACATCCAGGTTTTCCTGAGATCAGAATTCAAGTCCAGTTGTTCATTTGGGAGGTGGCTCCAGGAAGCACTGGCAGGTGCATGAGGAAGGGAAACAGCTAGTACAGGGAGTGTTACCATGAAAATTATCACTATGGGTCCCGGGAGCTTCATTCCACCCAGGGCCTGTGGGGGCAGCATGGAACATATACTTCAAAGCTGTCCCACTTGAGGACTGAGGGAGTGGGGGCATTTATCCACCAACTCCTGTCTGACATTGGCAAAGGGCTGCTCCAAGTGGGTGTTAAATCCCAGAAACTCTGGTCTGTGTTGCCCAACAGACAGAGTGGGCCCCAGGACCCAAAGAAAGACCTGAGGCTTCATAGGGCCTGTCTGTGAATTCAGACCAGCATAAAAAACTGGGAGAAATTGCAGTAACAACACATTTTTTTCCATTCAGACTAATTTTTATCATTTTGAGAAAATTACAAAAAATTTATAGATAATTCATGTTTATTAATTTGTTATCTGGAAATCTTTATGCCTAACCTCTAAGAAACAGTCACCTGTCACAGCTGTTCGATTTAAATCATCCATCCACTCATTCAATAAACTTTATGACTGTTGAGAAAGTTCTCATTTTAAAATAAACTTCTCCAGGCAGACGGAAAGACCAGGATGTGTGATCTTGGAGAAGCTCGAGGAACTGAGAAAGGAAAGGGAGGAAAGTAGCAGGAATTAGATGGGACAGGAAGTCACAGGCTTTGCCTTTTGTTTCTGCCTTGCTTCTGCCTGGGTTGCTGTTGGTAAATGCCTCCCTGCCCCAGGGCTCAGCCCCCTCATCCATAGATTGAAGGGCCTGTGCTAGATATTTTGACACTTTCTTAGTTTTCTTCCAGTTTCGACCTCCTGTAAATTCTATACTAAATGGCATTGGAAAAGTGGGGGTTACTTAGGTTAGATTAAGGCAGAGTGGAGCAGGGCTTATTTGTATCAATCACAGTAGCAAAGGATAGCCTCTGAGTAACCTTCCTTATTTTTAAAGCTCCATCTCCATGCACTTGTTGGGGAGGTTATCATTGTCCTTCTGTATTCAATGCTCCGTTCATGTGGGAATATTGTTTGCTTACCAGTGGGCTGTACCCTTGGGGTCTAGTACATCGTGGGTATGCAGAAAATACTTGAGTTTTTTTTTTTTTTAGTTTCAGAGACACGAAAAGTGTTCTATTTAACCTTTAATCTCTGCTTCAACTGTGCTCTGTCTTATTGACCCTCCTGTTTTCTTAATAACATTTTGGGTAGATTCTATCACTTTCTGGCCAATTTTTTATTTTAATTTTTAATTGTAGTAAAAATACATAACAGGAATTATCATCTTAACATATTTATCAGAATTTTTTTCTTTTTAAGGCTAAATAATATTTCACTGTAAATATATACCACATTTTGTTTACTCATTCATCTATTGATGGACTTTTAGGTTACAAAAGCTTGTGTTTTCAATGAATGAAAAAAATGATTGAGAATCAAATCTTGCCCATTAATGGTTGGCTTTTAACCCACCTATTAGGATATGTCAAACAAGTTGTTCTATGTATATAAAACCCTCTTTTTAAAACTGTGTTAATTTTGAAAATTTAGGAAGGAGAATTTCTTCTCCAGTGAAAAGTCAAAAAAGAAACTAACCTTTATTGAATGTTTGCTCTGTGCCACACAGTCTTGCAAACATGTCATATTTTGCAAGTGAGTAAAGAACACTTCATAGAAGTGAGGTTATTATAGCCTGAGAAGGTTCAGGGGGAGGGGAGAATAGGGAAAGGTTGGTTAAAGGATACAAAATTACAACTAACTAGGAGGAATGGGTTCTAGTGTTATGTAGCACGGTAGGCTGAATGTGATTAACAGTAATTTATTATATATTTTTAAAAAGAGAAGATTTTGAATATTCCTAATAAATACAAAAAATAAATATTTGAGGTGATGTATGTACTAATTACTTTGATTTGGTCATTACACTTTGCATACATGTATTGAAATATACCTCTCTATCCTATAAGTATGTATGATTATTACATGCCAACTAAAAATAAAAGAGGGAAAAAAAAGAAAAGAATACTCTTTCATAATTTGATCAGTGACACTGTGAGTGATACTGAGGGGTTGTCAGGTGCTGGGCATTGTGTAGTTGCTGAAACTGTGACCCAAGCAAAGATGTCCCATCCAAGCCTCAACACTTTACGTCACTACCAACTTTGCGTGTTGATTTTTTACGTATTTTTATTCTAACATTCTTGACTCCCAGAACAGGTGAATTATATATTTGTTATGACATTTTTCTAGCAGATAGCCATAAGATATCATGGTCTTGTGAAATCAATATATTACAACAATTCTGACAATGGATGTAAAACAACTTTACTTTTTAACTTAAAGAATTAGCACAACAATAAATCTTGTTAATCTAATAACATCTAAAATAACCCATACTTCTAAATAGATTCTATGAGTAATGAACTCAGAGATGAGGACTTTTAAGTGTAAAATTTAAAAAAGAAACCTTATCAGTAATGCTATAGTGGCAATATTTAATGTTCTGCTTGATGTTCATATTGTCTATTGTTTTTAAGGTACCAGAATGAAATTGCTGGGTCTCCAGTTTAAATTGACAATTACTTTTATTAAAACACAAATCATTATGTAATAACCATTAACTGTTTATCATAAATAATCCACAAAGTTTTATTTAAATGTGTTATAAACATTTTATAAGTTGTTATGGAAAATTAATCCAGTAGAAAATAATTGATACCAAAATTTAAATGTACAATTTAAGTGAAATATAAATGCAGAAATTATTTCAAAGTGTGAAAAAATTCTAAGATAAAATGTTAAGCTGTCATAAAGTTTAGCTCAATATATAAAAGATAATATAAAAATATTTTAGTCCAAAATAGAAAATGAAAACTATCAGAGGGGAAAAAAAGAAAGCCAATTGTTCAATCAAGTATTGGAGAAAACAGACAAAATGTCAGAAAAAAGGAACAGGCACCAGAGTCACTGTCTGGGCAAATTCCAGCCGAGGCCCTTTACTTACAGAGCAGGGTATGCATTTGCCATCTATTCCCATGTCAGTAAAGTGGATGGATTTCTAAAAAAAATTAGAAGAAAGAGACCCAAAGAATCCATTCATTCAAATATACTTTCTGTCATATCAGGTAGTGGCCCAGTGATCCAAAAGGGATCTCAGGGAGACTCAGCCCTTATTGGAAATAGTCTTCCTCAGGGAGACTTGCTGGCTTTCCAAAGACAGAGCAGGAAAGACACTGCCAGGAATTCAGTGCATGTGACTCGTTCTAAGAGGTAGGGGAAAATCACTGCCACTTAGGTTTTTTATCATCCTCAAAATTCAATATTTCTTTTGCTTATTTTGCAAATAATGGGGGAAGAAAAATAAGTAAAAATACGAATGGGTCAAAGATTGGCACAAGCTAGCACTAGTCTCGGAGCTGGGAGGGTCCTTGAAGGTCATTCTGAGTTGACCAAGATGTCCAGGCTTGAGGTCATTCACAGCCACCAGTCGTTGGATGTGGGAAGCTATGACCTGAGGCCAGGGGCTCCAGGCAGCTGAGGCTTCCCTGAAGGGCCCTCCAGCAGCCAGAGCAACATGTCCTACCTTGAAAGGGGATGAGAGAGCACATCACAGCTTCCCCCATAGGCTGCCACCACACCCCAAGTTGATCTGATTGAGCCTAAAACATGAGCCGGAATGGGAGTGGACAGATGGGATTTTTATGAAAAGAGGCTCGATTTTCATTAGTGGTAGCAGAGACTAGAGAGGAAAAACAAATGAAGCCATTGAGAGTCGTTGGAAATCCATGCAAGTTTCTGAATTTAGATGCCAACTCAAGTCGTCATCAGTAATGAGAATTATAATTTGAATTTTCATTTAGCAACAAGTTTTCTTTTTCTTTTTAGGCAATTAGTTAAGATTGGGTTATTTGATTTTAAATATATGAATGATAGCAATTTTATATAAATTTATATAATTTGTATCTAAATGAATACATATGCTTCTATTGTGGGAGAGAAAAGTAAATTGATGTTACATTAGGATGTGGGTAGTGGGTGAAAAGTACTGTGTATATCTCAGCAAACTCATCTTTACTTCTTGACAGTAATCCCAGACTTTTACTGGTTAATCAGTCACATAGGTCTTAGGACTTTTGGAAAGAAACTTTTTACCTTTTTAATTTTATTTCACTAACTTCAGATCTGTTGCATGGGGGATGGGAAGACAGATCGCCAAGGCTGTGGTGTGGCCAGAGATGCCTCAGTACTCTAAGTGGAGGCTGCCAGGTGAGGAAAACCGGTTTATTTCTGCTTAACCCTCATGGCCTCCTGAAAAGTTTGATGTGGTGAAGGTTAGCTGCAAAGTTCTAGTAAAAACAAGTCTCAGAGCAGACTCTCTCATGCAGACTCTCATTACCATTTTTTTCCCCTGTAATTAGTGAGCAGCCACAAGACAATTCCTGCTCCCTCTGCTGTGGGCTCTCCTTGAGGTCACAGCTCACTGCCTTTATAGGTGCTCGTTCCTCTGTGCCACAGGGTGCAGCCCTCAAGGCAGGCATGACTGTGTTCCAGGGGGGCCTCTGTCATCCCGAGAGCCTGCCCAGGCACCCAGAAATCCCCCTGTGAATGCCTGACACCAGCTTAATTTGGGAACCACTCCTAAGAGCATGGAAATGGGCTTCGCTAGGCTAATAGACCCTCCAGGGAGGTCGACCATTTTCTAGTATCTTGAGTACCACTGACGTCATCAACAGAATCCCACCTCTGACTCCCAGTGTGCTGTTTGGCAAAGCTTCTGGCATTGGTGGAGGTGTAGATAGCAGGAGCACTCTCAGCAGCTCCCGCTGGCCTGCCTGTGGCTGTTTAGATTCTGGCTTAGCATCCCTGGAGTGTGACTGTCAGGGCCACAAAAGCACTGGGGTAGGACTTAAGCTCCGAACTCCCTGCTTGTGATCATGCCGCCCAGACTAAAGTACAGTCCGTTTCCCTCATTCACTGTAGCTATGTTCTATGAAGTTGCTGCGAACACTGTATTAGCAACCCACTGCTCCTAAAGGAAATATAGAGTTAAGTTCCTGCAAGCCTCTGGTCACAACATTTCCTCAATGGATCCATACATAGCCTTGTATTATGAGTGTTTCCACTTACTTAAATAAGAGGACACCTTATTTGCTATATAGGGTTGATTCATTTACCATGAAGTCATAGCTAACAGCAGTTTGGAGAAAGCTTGTCTAACACATCTTCTTTTGTCTGTAAGGTGCATCCCAGCTTTCCCAGGCTTAGGGACAATAGCCCGTACTTCAGCACCATGTTCGAGGGCCATTTTCAATAGCAAAATTACCATTAAAAAGCACAAAAATGTAAAACAAAATCATGTCACTGAATGGACTACAAAAGAACACTCATATATAGTCCGAGAGCTAAAACGAGAAGGCAGAATGGGAGCTTGTCCCACCTCATCTGAGAATAGGTACTTTGGATGACTCAAATTTTTGCCACACTATGCATGTCTGTGAATGGGTGCAAAAAGCCATGAATGATGATGTGGGGGTTACAAACAAATTTTAGAGAATAGGCCAAAAATATGGAATTCATAATGAAAATAGACTTTACTAAAATAGTTACAGACATTAGAGCAGCGGGGAAGAGGGCTCAGAAACAGCTGTCAGAATACATGGTAACAGGTATGATTACCCTCTTGAATAATAAGAAAAATTCTATTAAGAACCTAACTTATATAACCTCACAGCACATGGTTTTTTAAAAATACGATTGCTAGGTGACAGCAGTGAACACTGGGTATTTTCTGAGCTAAGCAACAACTTTTGAATTCCTTTTGTTTTCTGTTAACAGTACATATTCATTAAGAAATAAAAATTTACAGAATAAAGTTTAGCATAGACAGTGGATATCTCCCTGATCCCAACCCCAGAGGTGACCATCACTGACTGATTGGAGAATTTGCTTTCAAAATGTTTTCCATGGATAGCCCTATGTGATTATTATTTTATAAAATGGGGATGTTTCTCTATGGTTCTTTATTCACTTAAAATATCATGGAGAATTTTCTATTTTAGGCTAAGTGCATGAATCTTGGTACTTTTAGCAGATATCTAGCATATGAAATAGTTTATCTCAATGATCCTCTTTGGAAGGGCATTTGCGGTGTTTCAAGAAAGTTTGGAACATTGCTCTCTCATATAAGACCGCAATGACTGCGGTTGAACTTATCTTTGCAAAATTGCATGTTTTTCAATAGAAGGAACACACAGAAGTAGAACTACTAAGTGAAAAGGATATGACCATTTGAATATTACTAGTTAGTTTTAAAAAAAAGGTTTTATCCATTTTGCTGTATTCAGATTCTGCTAGCCACTAAATACTCTCTAGTTTGAGTGTATTTCAAGTTCGGGAAATATTTTCAGAAACTTCACGCACCCATCCCAGTGGTCAGAGGGCAATGTGTCCCTGTTAGGGTTGCATCCAGAGTCCTGAGGACAGTCCCCTGGGTTGTTAGAGGACAGACCACCTGGCGTATACTTGACCTCTCTGTGCCTTGATTGCCTAAAGTGGAAATGATAACATCCACTTCCAAGATGTTGGGAGGATTAACATGAACGTGGAAGATTGGAAGTGCTTAGTGCATAGCCCACAGGAAGCATACAGATTAAAGTGTCATTCTTTCATTGTTACCTCAAATAACTAACAAGAATTCACTTTTACAGAAAAATATTCTTCTATTTCTAACTCAGTTTCATCTGCTAGACCACTAAGAGTTGGTAGGAGGATTTCAGTCTTGCTCACAGCTTTGCAGGCTGGCCCCAGTGACAACTGTGCAGGAATAGGAATATACCTTTGATTCTTGTTCTCTCTTTGAGTTACTCTCTACCCTCTCCTCAGAACACCCTACCTTCCTCCCTAGCACTCCCCACCCTGTATCCTGATCAATTTCTTCTTAAATACTCCTTCGAGCCTTATTTCAATGCAATGCAGGAGTGGGGATGTACAGATGCCATCTAGATTCAAAGCATGAAGTTATAATAGCGTTATTGGGGTGGTGAAGATACTATGTGGTGGTCCTACTCAAAGCCCCCTCGATTGCAAGACACAACTTTCCTTCATGCATCTGAACCCAAGGAGGGTGACTATTAGGATTTGGTCAGCTTCAGGGCCCAGATAAGCTTCTTCAGCAGTCTTTCCATAAATTACACTGATTTCTGCTTTCTCTTAATAAATCCTGCTGCTTCATAACAAACAGTAAAACCTGATTTCTGAGTAAATGTTTGAAATATTTGTTTTCTAAAGACAAATTGCAGGCAGAAATGCATCTTCTTACCATTCCTTCCCCTCACTTGTGCAGCAGCTAAGCCAGCTCCATCTCCCTTTGTTTGGTATTCAAAGCACAAGAATAGTGCCCATGAATATCAGCTAAAAGAGACTGAAGGGATTTTAGGTGGAATATCTTAACCCCAGGAGTGTGGCCCACGCCAGGGTGGTCACAATGTTTGTTTAGTAGGTTGGGCTGGGGGTTGAAAACCAGGGACTAAAATGCTATAAAGGCCTGGACTTGAGGGGTTGAAAATATTTCACATTTGGTACAGGCACCAGGAAACTACTTATTTTGCTTGAATGTCTTATTGTTCATTTGGTCAAGTGGGGTTAGGAATCAGGACATACTGGGGAGATCATTTTTATGCATAGATTTGAAATTGCCTCCAACAGCTCATAATACCAGCTGCATGATACCACATCCTGCACCCTACTCATGCCAGAGGAATAGACAGCTCCTTTAACACACCTGCCTTTCTTTCCTGGTTTTATTTTATTCACCAAGATAAGTAGGCAAGCAGATAGATGATAGATAGATAGATAGATAGATAGATAGATAGATAGATAGATAGGCAGATAGATAGATAGACAGATACTCCGATAAATAAACATATAGACCAATGGATTGATAGATAAAATAGAAACATATTAGAAGATTTTTTAAAAAAATTTTATTTATAAGAACAAGATACCCTGAGTTATTATTCCTGTAAAGCTCGGAATGGGCAGAGAGTAGCTCATTCTTAAATAAGAGAAGGGAGCTGAGAAACTTCTGTGCAGTAAAATGACTGTTGGTACTAAGACCTATGGATAATTTTTAAAGCATAGTAAGCTAACAAAAAAGTTATAAGAAACTGTTTGGAGGGCTTTAAAATTTTGGGATTTTAGATACAAGAGAAGTGTAGCCCCTGCCCCAAATGCTCTATGGGTGCCTCTTCATCAGGGCTTTCCAAGAGGAGCAGGCCAACCAAAGCTCCCTTCAAGCCAGCATCTGCCTCCAAAATCCGCCTGGAGCTTCAGCCAGCCTCTGCCACCAAAAGGAGCCAGGGTGGCATGCACAGCTCTCATAAAAAGGTGCCAATCTGGGGCTTGGCCCAGACTAAATCCGACTGAGATAGAAAGCAGTGACCCTGTAATTGGACCACTTCCCCTGTGTCCAGACCACCATAGAGACTGCTGGGCAGCACAAGCTTCCCAGATCGCAGTTCACCAGGGGTCACCTTCATGCTGTGAGAACAAAGTCCGACTGAGCCCACGGCCCCAGCTGCCTGGTTCTGCTGTGTAAACACAGCGCAGACAACAGGACGACCAAATGTTAGGGTCCCCGTGTGATCCATTGTTGGATTATAGACATGGCCATAGACTCGGTTTCCAACTGCCCCTACTTCTCTCTCTTCCCTTCTCTCTTGTCTTTCTGTCTCCTCTTCTACCTCATTTATTGGCTTCTAAACGTCCTCTAACAGGACAAATCTTTGACTGTTTTGCCTTTTTTGTTTTCCAAGCCAGGGTTCCCACTGCACCCCAAACAAGCCCAGTACTTTTAACAGGCACGGCCTCAGCAGAGGTGGCCCCACTGAGGCCTGTATGGTCACACGATGAATATTTTCTCATTTGTCCCCATGAACAAAACTTGCTTAAAATCAGGTGCGGGAGGAGGAGGTTAGGAAAAGGGCTGCCTCTCCTCTTCCTTTTAATCAACCAACTCATCTTTAACTGCCGCCATTCCCCTCCTCTCTGCTAGGCCCCAGCTAATAGAAACTCGGAATGCAGGTTCATACCCCTGCTCTTAGGTGTTCGAGGGTGCACTCTGGGAAGCGCCGCTGCATCCATCACTGTCGGTGGCTACTTGAGAAACGCCGTGATGGACTGGCCCAGCAAAGACCCTCCCCACTGCCCGCAGGCTGCAATTCAATTAGTCATGGTCAGAGGGAGGCATTATTATTCATACACCGCCGATTGTTCCCAAAGTAAACAGAGCTGGGATGAGGTCTCTGATCCTCCCAGTGCCTTTAGCTGGGACACAAAAGAAAAAAAACTCCAGAGACACTGGGGTGGGACATTTGATCTGAATTCTGATCTCCTTTGCAAGCTTCCCCATCAAATCTTGTTGATTTCTTTCTTTGCTTCTTTCTTTCTTTTTTCACAGTCTTCACAGATAAGTGCCCTGTGTGTGCATACGCAAACGCAGCAGGGCCGTTTTATTCCTTTATTGCCAACAATGCTAGAAAGTCTCTTCCCACCCAGGACACCCCCCATCACTTTATAATAGGGACATGGATCCCTTAACTGGAGTGAATGATCCTGTTAGAATATAACAGACCAATAACTTCCTAATTCACAATAAATAATCCCTGTAAAAATAAAGGATGACATTTGTATTTTGTAAAGTGCTAACCAAATTGCCCGTGGCCTGGCCAGCCCCCATCTGTTTATCAGTTTTGCTGAGTACAAGTGAACCCAAGATAAATGCCAGTTTTCCTTGGATAAATTTTACAGCCAAGCAGAAACTGCCAAAGCACACAGGAGAGGTAAAAGCAGAGCTGTGTTCTCATTGACAGAAAAGTCAATTTTGCAGGATGGACTTAGGCAAGAGCCTGTGACCCCCACCCCAACTCAAGTTTGTATGTTTATAATAAGGCTGTTTTCTCTGGGAGGGAATGAGCCAATTCCGGGAGCTGAAAGTTCAATGGAGCAGGCTGGCTGGGGCTTCCCAGTTGCAGGGGGAAGAAACGGCCCTGCCTGCTCACTCTGTTTTGCAGGAGTGAGCGTCATGCACCCTGGCCCAGACAGGGTGATAAACTTGGGGTGTCTGGATAACCCACATGCTCATTTTCACTTTCGCTGCATTTGACCCTCTGAGGATCACTGCACTGGGACGCTTGACCAGGCCATGCGTTTAGAAACAGCACCTTAGCACCTCATTCTGCTCCGGAGAGCATCAGAGCATCCAGCTGATATGACGGAAACCCCTTGTGCAGAGTCACCTAGAGCCTTTAAGAAACATGAATTCCCAGGCTTGACCCCAGACCACTGAATCAGAATCTCCGAGGGCCAGGGCCTTGTCATTTGTGATTCACAACAAATCACTATGGGAGGCTGCCCAGACCCCCCTTTAAAGAAAGACTTTAAGGAATAAATCTCAGCTGCTGGGAGTTGCACTGGCAGACAGTTTTCACTATCAGCCCCTTCAGAAATTGGTCAGCTGTGGAGAGCCACCTGGAGCTCGTGCTCAGGCCCCTTTGGGCAGGTCATCCAGTGGCTGATGAATGGATGTGCACATAGGCTCTGTAGCTTGGCCCCACTCAGGACTACTCTGAAGGAACCATCCATTTCAGAATGCCCAGTAGTATCCACTGTGGCTCCCTTCCACAGATATTGGTCCCAGAGCCTCTCCTGAATAAATACCCTGCAAGTTAAACTCCATCTCAGAGGGAGAACCTTATTGCCAGGTTTGGAGAATGATGATCTAGAAAACACTGTTCTTGTCCAACACTCAACCCATCCATAAATTCTCTCCATAATATCACAAACAGCTGGGCACCTAGCCCCAGCCTGGCAAGCCAGAGGAAAGAATCCATCAGCTTCTGATCCAGTCCCTCTGGACAACACTGGGAGGAATAAGTTGGGCCCCTTAATTCTCTTGCTTTCCATAGAAAATTGAAGAGCACTGGAGTTCTACTGCTGGCTCCACTATTAGAGATGGGTTGAATGATTCAAATTACTTGGCCTCAGTTTTTCCTCTGTAGAAATACAGAAATGGTGAGGGATTTTGGAGACAGAATGAAAAAACAATTACCTCCTAGACTTTTTCCTGTTCTACCATCGGTGACCCACGGAAAGAAGAAAGGGAGGGAGGACCGGAAGGAAGCAATGTGCTGAAGACCTGCTCCTCTCATCAAGAGGTGGCATCAACTTCCCTCCCATGGAATAGGGCTGGGTTTAGTGACTCACTTCTAATGAGTAGGATGGGGCAGAAGTAGCACTGCATGACTTCCAAGGCTAGATTATAAAAGGCATTACAGTTTCCATCTGGTGCTCTCTCTTAGGACACACACTTCAAAAGATTTGAGGCCTCAGGTAGGAGATCATATGGGGAGACCACATACAGACAGGGAGGCCCAAGGAGGCCAGCTGTTTGAGTCTTCTTGTGAGGTAACACCAGCCCCAGTCACTGTCCAACTGTTCCTATATGAGAGACCCTGAGTGAGAACTGCCCGGCTAAACTTAATCAACTTGCAGAATCATGATCAATAATAATAATAAACGGTTTGTGTGGTTTTACAGTAAACTTGGGGTGGTTATTACATAGCAATAGTTGAGCTGGTGTGAATAACAGATCTTAAAGCAGAGATCCATATTTATTCATAACACTGAGAATAACTTGACAAATACACATACCTACATATGTATGTGTGTGTGTATGCATATATATATATATATACATATATATATATAAAATTCAGAAGAAGGTAAACCTGGTTCTAAAACTACTCAAACAAAACAAACTCAAGTTGTAGTCATGAGATTTTCCTCATAGGCCTCAGTGAGGACAGGCCAAGCACTGATGAGGCAGAGACTGGGCCTTTGTCCACACGCCAATGACTGGCCTACCTCATCTGTCTAAAGATATTTAAGAGCTGTAATAACCAAGCAGATGTCACATCTACATGCTCAGCATATGCATTCATCTCCACAGTGATGCCAGTGATGCTCACTGGAGCCTGTTTTCTCCACTTGACATAGTTGTTCTAGGCCAGGCACAGTGGCTCACACCTGTAATCCCTGCAC
This sequence comes from Nomascus leucogenys, assembly GCF_006542625.1. Taxonomy (NCBI): domain Eukaryota; kingdom Metazoa; phylum Chordata; class Mammalia; order Primates; family Hylobatidae; genus Nomascus; species Nomascus leucogenys. Next base: position 42,686,884 of record NC_044393.1, read on the forward strand.
TTTGGGAGGCCGAGGCCGGTGGATCATCTGAGGTCTGGAGTTTGAGACCAGTCCTGCCAACATGATGAAACCTTGTCTCTACTAAAAATACAACAAATAATCTGGGATGGTGGCAGGCACCTGTAATCCCAGCTATTCAGGGAGCTGAGGCAGGAGAATTGCTTGAACCCAGGAGGCAGATGTTGCAGTGAGCCAAGATCACACCATTGCACTCCAGTCTGGGCAACAAGAGTAAAATTCCGTCAAAAAAAAAAAAAAAAAAAAAAGACATAGTTGTTCTAATTTAGGTTGCCTTTGAAATGGTAATTTTCAGCATGGGCAGAGGCTGCTTCCCATAGCACTGAAAAATGTTTACTAACACACTGCTTTTGTTAAGCTGCTATATAAAAAATACCACAGACTGGGAGGCCTAAACAATAGACATTTATTTCTCACAGTTCTAGGGGCTGGGAAGTCCAAGAACGAAGTGCTAGCCCCTTTAGTTCCTGGTGAGGGTCCTTACCTCAGCTTGCAGTCAGCCACCTTTTTGCTGTGTCCCCACCAGGTGAAGAGAGATGGAGCTCCAGCATCTCTTCCTCTTCTAATAAGACCATTAATGTCATCATGGGACCCCTCCTCATGACTTAATCTAAACCTAATGACCTCCCAAAGGCCCTGCCTCCTAATACCATTACTTTGGGGTTTAGGGCTTCAACATATGAATTTGAGGGAGCACAAATGTACAGTCCATAGCATACACCAAAAGTATAATTATTAAACTTTTATTAAAATGGTCCTGAAGTTTTATTTTTAAATAATTCAGATTTGAGGTATTGTGTTTAAAATAACAGAATTGTGCTTAAGCCTTTAGAATGATAGCCACCCATAATCACTAAAGATTTTGAAAGTCTTACTGCTTGAAAGGGGATGACTTTTCAATTGCCTTGACATTAGCACTCCATGCTACTATCTCTAGACACTGTAATTGTAAAAGGCTTACCATCATCCTTGCTGCTGAGTTTATTGTCACCCCAACAGACACTTGATTTTTTTTTTTGGTGATGCTGCTCCTAGGCACAAAATGGGAAGAAATCCAAAATTAAGGGAAACATGAGTTTTAGTTCTTTCCTCATGGTACCACCAAGGGAAGGGGTGAGAGTAAGATCAGAGAGTAAAACTTTTAAAGCCAATTAGGGGTGTTTTAATCATTTCATTCACAACTTAGAGGGAAACTGCAACATGTGTGGATTGTGTGACCAGAGCTGCTACAGGCCTAATCCCTCCCAAGGCAGAGCTGGAACAGTGGCCTCCTGACTCCCAGTCCAGGGCTTTTTCTATTTTGTGAGTCTCACTAAAGCTGCAGTCATAGAAATGAATGTATTCTCTGCATACTTATGACAGGTCAGGCTAAGGACAAAACTCTGAAATTCTGGGAATAAAGGGAATGCGTTAGATCTTTTCTTATTATTATCTGCCTTATGCTATCTCCCCATTTTCCACCTCAGTAACTCACACGTTCTCCAGCCCACTCTTTCTTCCCTGGTGATGGACATTGGAAGGTGTGTAAGAGAAGGTGGGCTGCCCTGTTGTGGAGGGAGGGCTCTAGAGGAAACTTACAGAGCCATTGTGAGTATCTCAAGCTCTGTCAGTTATTAACTCCTGACTGAGCATTCCAGACTTACAGTCAGCTTAAATACATTTCCTAAATTCTTCAAACAGCTTGACCTTCCTAAATCACGAAGTTGACTTTGCATTTACTTCCAGGGTCCTAGTTTTGTTTTTGGTTTTGCTTTGCTTTTTGCTTAGCATTATTTATTTACTTTAGAAGTAGAAAAATACATTCTAGAATTTGTCTCTCTTGTTGCTGCAGGCAGGTTACTCTGTCCCTCATTAGATTTATGGACAAATTTGTAATGTCAACAAAATGTGGACATCCTTTAACATCATTAGAGTGGGTTAGTAAAACAATCTAGTTGCTTTGTGCTTCTGATTTGCCTTAGTTGAAAACAGTTTGTAGTCTTCAGAAAAGTAACTGGCATTTGATCTTTAAAAGCAGAAAAGGTTTTTCTTTAGTTTATTAGAAAACTAGGCCAATTTTTTCTGTAAAATGTAATTTGGGGATGAATATGGGAGTACTTGTAAGTGGAAGTATCTGTGTCTGTGTGTGTGCTCATGTGCATGTGTACACACATATGTAGATCAAAGTATTTTTACTTTTTGAAGAAGATGTGTAAAATATATATATGTGTGTGAAATATAAATGTATATATACATTGATTTTTCCAATTATTCTGAAACTTATTTGCAAGTAAACTTCAGATCTATTAAATGTTAGCACTCTCCATTCCTAATGCTCAACCATCAGCCTAGCATTTTTTATAGTAATACACTGATATCAGCTTGCCATAACCCTGGTAGTGGTCCAGACTTACATTCTCGCTTTAAAGTGTCTTTTCACCCCTGCTCTGGAGGCCAGTGTTCTGTTTGACTGGCTCGTCATCATTTTTTCTAGTTATTTCTCACTGAAAAGTGAACCTATGGTCTTTGGCTTGTGTCAGCTACCCAGAGTGCAGGAGAGAGACACTGTGAAGGGGAAGGTGTACAGAAATAGGAAATGGTAGACTGGAGGGACTATGGGTTCAAGGTTGAAATATAACGAAGAAACCCAGTGCCAGCCTGCGATGGCTGTTTGACTCTGGGCAAGATTTCCAATGGTTTTAAGATTCAGTTTACCTATATGACTCATCTATATCTGAAATAATGCCTATCTCCATGGCCACTGTGATATTTAATTTAATATTTTATGTGAAATAGTTAGCTTAGCATGTAGAGGAAACTAAATATTCCATTGGTGTGTACATATGTAGCACCTCCTGAACCTCTTTCACATATGTATGTCTGCATGCCTGCCTGTGGGTAGTCTGGGTGTAAGTGTGCATGCACGTATAATTACATGTATCGTAAGTACACAGATAGATGCATGTATGTGTGTACCTGAGTACATGTGTCTTCATGTGTGTGTATGTGTGTGAATGTGTGCATGTCTGGTTATACATAGCAATCACTGCAGCTGAAAGGAATGTGAGCTTGAGGAGAGCCTTAGAGATTGAACAGAATAGAACTTTCATTGCTTCTTAATTTTTCCCTGGTTGGACCTGTCATCAGGAGATTCATAACTTAATTCATAGAGATGTTAAAAATGCTCAAAGGATAATGCAATAAGATAACTTGGTCTTTTTTTTTCTTACAGTGCATTTAAGAGTAATTGAGGAGTTGGTATTTTTTAAAGAAAGAGATGTGGAAATTCATTTATTTATTTATTCAATCAGGATATTTGGGATGCCCACGATATGCCAGGCACCAGGAAAAAAGTTGAATCAGTAGAATAGGTTAAATATCTGGTCCCACCTCAGGGAGCACATCTTTCCTGGGGAAACAGAGAGGTGTAGATAAACATCTACCCCATCCTGTAATATGACCTATTATAGCAGCAAAATGTGCAGCAGTAGCAGAAAAGAGAGAGTGATTAGTTTGTCCTGCTGTGGTCAGTGAGGGCTTCTGAAGATGTGGTATTTAGGCTGAGACATCAGGGATAAGAAGGCTCTGCCCAAGTGAAGGAAAGTCAAGACAGAAGATAGAAGAGATGCAAAGACATGGGGGCTTGAGGAAGTCATGCACTGCTGAGAAATGGCAGTGATTTAGTGCCACTGGTGAGTATGGAAGATGTGATCAGAAGCTCAGCCATGAAGGGCTTCCTCAGGCCCGTGGTAAAGGGTTATTTCTTTCTTTCTGGAAGAGATCAAGAAAGAGCCAGCTAATGTACCAAGACTGAGTAGACTACGATGAGATCAGCTGCGCATTTTGGAAGGATAAGTAGTGGTGGTGTGAGGATGAAGTGGAGTAGGAAGTGAGGAGTGGAATCACTCCACAGTGCGGTGAAGCACTGGACAATGCCCAGGAAAAGAGAGGGAGGAAGAACCCACCTGAGATGCATTCGAGACATAATTGTTAGTAATTGTTGACAAGAAAGAGAAATCATCAAAGCCACTCACGTTTCTGACTTGGACAATTTGTCAATGGTGGTGCAACAAGTGAAAACAATAGCACATGGACGAGACACTATGGACATTGGACAATGAAGTGAAGCTCATATATTTAGTTCAAAATATTTGACTTAGAAACACTTTATACATTCTGGTAGAAACCCCCAATTTCCTGATATTATCTCTATGAATTGGGTAAGCATTTGAACAATTTAAGAATCATTTGAAAACCTGGGACTGAATTTAACCAACCGTAAACCTGTGGAGTAAGAACAGACTTTCTGAAACCCAAATTCACTTAAAAATGACATTTGTGTATGTGTGCGCACATACACAGATATATTTGTATATAGTCTGTCCCTTGCTTTCCCTGACTAACCTTCAGATTTAGCAGTTCTCCCTTCCTATGTTGAATTGTGTGTATTTGTACGTGCACCTATGTGTGTGTGTGTCTGTGTATGTGTGTCTCTGTGTGTGTGTGCTTGTATGTAGGGTTTATAATTTAAGGCTCAAGGACTATGGGACACAAGCTTTTCCAAAACTCTGAAATTACAGCCCTATTTTATGAATAGGAGCAGATTCATATTGTGTCTGAAGAGGAAGATCACAGCTTTCTTAAAGGGACCATTAAAAAAAACAGAAAAAAAGAGTTTCAGAAACACTGTCTGGAATCATTTTGTTCATTTCACCCTTCAATGTATGTGAGAAATTGGAATCCCATTGGGGGGTGGAGATACTTGTTCGAGGACAAAAAACATTTATATTAACCAGAAGAATCTCATTGGTTAATCCCACAAGACTTTTGATCCAGATGGGACCTTTTCTTTCATGGAGTATGTTGAATTGTAACAAACTCAGCTATGACTGATTATTGCTTTTGACAGATTCTACAGTGCTTCTCATGGCAAATTGGTGGAAATAATTCCGTAGTAAAGCTCAAGCAGATTTTTATTTCAGTAGTTATCTCAACACATTTCTAGAGATACAATCTTCTTGTACAGTATTTATATTTTTATTTTTTAGTATTTGACACACGTTAGAATCTTTAAACCTAATGATCTAGAATTTGAGAGACAAAATTAATGACCTTGTACTACGTGAATTTGGATAACTGAAAAAAATTGTGTTTGACCTCTGTTTCAGTCTCTCAGGGCCCTGGCAGTCATGCTCAACTCTGCACAGGGTCTGGGAAGTGCTGGGAGTGATGGTGCAGTCCCCCCAGGGCCAGTTGCAGTGGGGAGCTGTTTGGGAACCTGAGCCTGATGGGCCAGGGAAGGAAAAAGCCACCAGAACCCAGAGCAAGTAGTACGCACTGATAGGCACTACGGCCTTCAGTAGACGCCGTGGTGGCTCAGCGGGGAGACAGCAGGAAACAGCACCTCCCCAACTTCAGTCTCTCTCACCTCACATCTTCTGCTGGTGATTTCCATTGGCTGAGCCTAACTGGAAGCCAGAAAGGAAGCCGATGATGCAGCTTAAAAGGCCTGAGTAGGTGGAGAAAGGTGGGTGCTGCATTCAGAGGTAAGTGATCCAGATTCACTTAGCACAAGGTCATTAATTTTGTCAATAAAATTCTAAATCATTAGATTTAAAGATTCTAACATATCTCAAATTACTAAGAAGAAAAATATAAATAACATACAAAGAGATTTTCCTGTACAAGGAAGGTAGCCAGCATAGATTCTTTTTTTTCTCAAGATGGCTAACTACATGTACTTGAGTGCAAATATAATGTGAAAATATGAGCCTGGTGGATTTTTTACCTGCTCTTTGATAAGTTACGTTCACATTTGGCCATATACCATCACAGCTCTGCTGACCAGGAACTGAGTTGTTTGAGTTCTCCAGGAAGCAGATGCCAAGAAGAAGGTAAAAGAGCAAGAGATTTATTGTGAGCAACTGCAAATGGCAAAGTGGAAAAAAGCAAGAGTTGACAGGGAGAGCCTTCAGACCATGCTGTGGGGCTGAGACTAGCAGGACAAGATGGGGAGAAGGGAGGATTAAAAGAGAGGACTCTTAGAGCACAGCATTGCTCTGAGAAAGCCCCCCGAGACCAACCAGGAGCTCTGCCACAAAGACCGCCCATAGTGTGGTCCCATGTTGGGAGGAGATGGCCTTGCCTTGTACCAGTATTTTGCTCATTGTTTGAGGGCCACCCAAGAAGAGTACCATGGCTCAAAAGCAGTGCCAGACCTAGGGGAGGTTCCTCCTCGCAGCTGGGTAACCGATCTTTTCTTGGAGATCTGAGGTTGCATCTCCATGTCTGCCACAGATACCATGACTTTCACCCCAGAAGGAGCACATCATGAGACAGCGGAAATCCTAAGCAGACATGAAAGGGAAACGATCTCATGTCTCTGGAGAAAGGCCCCTGTGGAGGGAAAAGAGTAAGGCAAGTGGAAGCAGGGGTTCAGGGACCTGTGACTTGACCTCCTTCGTCAGGATGGAAATCTTGAGCAAGGGGAGGTGTTGAGAAAACCAGAAACTGGAAACGCTGGTTGGAGAGCACTCAGAGGGTGGCCCTGAGTTTACAAGGGATGCTACAGTTGATTGACAATGGCATGATGGCCTGATTAGGCTGAAATAAGGCCTCCATCAGCCTCCAGAGCTACTTTGGCTGTTGCATGGAGTGGAAGGCCTGCAGGAGGGCCTGCCTGCTCGCAGCAAACATGGCGGGCAGCTGTGGGTGTCGGCTGCTGGGCCTGGTGGGCCACACCAACTGTGCTCGGGGTAAACACCCTGTAGCCAAGGTTAATATCTGAGCCGCAGACCAAATTGGCAATTAAAGCCAGTACTCAGGATATTCTGTTGGGCTAGAGAGGGAGAACCACTCAGCTGGCTTAATGAAAGACACAGGTGTGGGACTTTGTCAGCAGATGCAAGCCTGGAGCCACCTCACAGTAGAGAGGAGTAGGAACCCAGAGTATGGAAGCCCCTTCCTCTCCTGCACCAAGTCACACACAGCACCGTGATGGGCAGCAGTAGAAGGATTAGAAACCACACAGCCCTGATAGGAGTTGAACTTTGCTTCAACTGGCTCTTAACCTGACACGAGATTGTGCTAGTTGGAAGATACCAAGATACTCTTACAAGAGAAGATGAAGTTCTCTTGTTTCAACCCCTATTACTGTTGACTGTCGACTTCCCAAAAGACCCCAGAAAAACATGTTAATGGAACAAAACTAAGTTTATTAGATTTACTGTAGTATAAGAGTATACCACCTTGGTAGAGTCTTGATAGTGTCTCAGGTTGACAAAGTCACGGTCTGCACTGGGGGACTTCTAAGGTAGCTTCTGCAAGGTGGGGAGTAGCTTGGGACTGGGCAGGGTTTCTATCCTAACAATTCTCAATTGGTAAGCCCCCCAAGGCCAAGGATCCTGAAGCAAATCTTGATAAGAAAGATGCTGGATTTGATAAGCTAGCTATTTTAGTGGATTTACTGCCTCATTTTTGGTAAGCAAGTCTTCCTGAAGCAAGCAGGTAAGTGATTTTTGCTTGGTTCCAACATTATTTAATACAGGAACAAAAAAATGGCTGGCCCCAGTGCTGTTTTAAGACACTGGGAACTACGCTGACTTCAGTTCTCAAGAGGTGGAGAATTGTGAGAGGAAACATATAAATTTGTTTTAAAAAGTGGCATTTTGGGGGTCTGTCTTAGCACATATTTTTAAAATGTTTCCTTTTAACATAGTTTTAAATTTCAGAAGAATTTCAAAGGTAGTACAGAGTTCCCATATATTCCCCACATCCAGTTTCCCCTATCATTAACACCGTAATGTGGTACACTTATCACAATTAATGAACCAGGATTAATACATTATTACTAACTAAAGTTCATATTTCATTCCGATTTTCTTAGTTTTCACCTAATGTCATTTTCCTGTCCCAGGATCCCATCCAGGCTACCACGCATGTTTAGTTCTCAAGTCTCCCTAGGTTCCTCGTGGCTGTGACAGTTTCTGACTTTCTTTGTTTCTGATGACGTTGACAGTCTGAGTGCTGATGGAAAAATTTGTAGAATGTCCCTCACGTGGAATTTGTCTAATGTTTTACTCATAATTATCCTGGGCTGATGGGTTTTTGAAAGGAAGACCACAGAGGTAAAGAGCCATTCTTATCACATCATATCAAAGGCACATTCTACAGGTTGACTCTCTCTTATCTGAAATGCTGAAGACCAGAAGTGTTTCAAATTTTGAATTTGTTCAGATTTTGAAATATTTGCATATACATAATCTTGGGAGTGAGACCCAAGTCTTAATAGGAAATTTATTTATGTTTCATATACACTATATACCCATAGCTTAAAGGTAATTTTATAAAATTTTTAAATAATTTTGGGCATGAAACAAAGTTTTGACTGTGTTTTGACTTCAATCTGTCACATGAGGTCAGGTGTAGAATTTTCTGCTTGTGGCACCATGTTGGCACTCAAAATGTTTCAGATGTTGGAGTGTTTGGATTAGAGAACGTTCAGCTTGTATCAGCAGGACTCATGACTGTTGGCGTTGACCTTGATCACCTGGCTGAGGTGATGTTTGCCCGGCTTCTCCACTGTAAGTTTCCTTTTCCCCTCTTTTCATACTGTGCTTTTTGGAAGAAAGTTACTACATGCGGTCTAGTCTTCAGGAGCGGGGAGTTATACTTTACCTCCTGGAAGGCAGAATTTCTGCATAAATGCTTTGGGAATTTCTGCAGAGACCTTTGTCTCCTACCCCATTTATTCATTTATTTTATTATTTTTCTATCAATATGGAATCATGAATATTTATTTTATACTCTGGGTTATAGTCTCATATTGTTTTATTTATTTTATTGGTCTAATTATTCCAGCTTTGGCCATTGGGAGCTCTTTCCATTGCTTCCTTTGTCCCTTTGACATTTCTCCATCATTGTGTCCTTTTTTTTTTTTTCCAATCACTTCCTTGCTTCCTGGAACTGCAAGCTGTACCATGTTCATTGTGTATATTTTGTGATGCAGCCTGAGAATCAGCCATGTCTCCAAAGAGCCCTGGTTCCTTTTATTGGAGAATGGTATAGAAATGAAGATCTGGGTGCTAGGTTTACTCATTGCCACTGGGGTGTCATTGTTTCTAGTGGCATTTCTTTTTTCCACTTGTGTACTACATTTGTGACCCCTTCATTTGTGAATCTATTTTATTCTTTCAATAACTATGTCATTTGAGAAGCCATAGAAGTCAGCCACAGAGTGACCTGAAAACTTGTTCTCTCACAATAAAGATATCCCACAGTACCAAAACAGTTTAAACTGCAGAAGAGTCTTCCATGCACTGCAGCTCCAAAAAGTTAAACATGATCTCTCAGATGGTTTAGAGCTTTGTCCTCACCCAAATCTCATGTCTAATTGTAATCCCCAGTGTTGGAGCAGGGGCCTGGTAGGAGGTGATTTGATCATGGGTGCAGTTTCTCATGGTTTAACACCATCCCGCTTGGAGCTGTAGTCACGATAATGAGTTCTCAGGAGATCTGGGTTTTTTTGGTTTGTTTGTTTGGTTGACAGGGAGTTTTGCTCTTGTTGCCCAGGCTGGAGTGCAGGGGTGCGATCTCGGCCCACTGCAACCTCCGCCTCCTGGGTTCAAGCAATTCTCCTGCCTCAGCCTACTGAGTAGCTGGAATTACAGGTGTCTGCCATCATGCCTGGCTAATTTTTTGTATTTTCATTAGAGATGGGTTTTCACCATGTTGACCAGGCTGGTCTCAAACCTCTGACCTCAGGTAATCCACCCACCTCAGCCTTCCAAAGTTCTGGGATTACAGGCCTGGGCCACCGCACCTGGCTGATCTGGTTGTTTAAAAATGTGTAGCACCTCCCCTCTCTCTCTTTTCCTCCTGCTCCACACAGGTGAAGTGCTGGCTTCCCCTTTTTCTTCTGCCATGATTGTAAGTTTCCTGAGGCCTCCCCAAATGCCAGCATCATTCTTCCTGTATAGCCTATGGAACTGTGAGCCAATTAAACCTCTTTTCTTTACAAAGTACCCAGTCTCAAATATTTCTTTATAGCAGTGCAAGAACGGACTGCTACAGTCTCCATTTGTTATATACCAAAAACAACAGAGAAATTTTCATTTTTTCAATGCAAATTCATAGTTTTGAACAAGGCAAATTAGAAGTCTGGGAGGCGAAGTCCCCATCTTGGTGTGACTGATGACTGCTCACAGTGCTGTGATGAATGGGTCTCTAAACCAAACACATCAATACCTACTGGGCGTGGGAAGGACAACGTTTGTTACCTTCAGCGAGGTTAAACCCTTTTCTCTCAGACTTCGTGTTAAAACAGGCTCCATAGTTACAATTTGATCCCAAGACAAAGAAAGAAAAGTCAATGATTAAAGGCAATTCTTTACCATCAAATTAAGATGTGACAAATTTGTCTCTTCTTCACTGACAATATTTTGCTGCTTCTGCAAAACCAAGATTAAAGAAAAAAAAACAGAAAAGTAAAAGAAAGATTAAGATTTTTAAAATTTTCCATTTCAGTTCTCTGGTTGCTTCTGTTTGTTCATTTAGATATTCTCCCTAATTATTTTGAATACTGTAAAATCTCATACCATAAAAACTTTTTAAAAAAAGAAATACAATAATTTTGGTACAGAGAGTTGCGTTTGATTCTAGTGAAGATCTGGGCTTCAGTAAAGGAAGTAAGGCTTAATGAGACAATTTCTAAAAAGAAAAACTTCATGTAATTGAAATGTTAAAATATTTTATAATTCTATCGCCTAGCATATATTCACCCTGGGTAGTTCATGGGTCTTTGGGGGTCCATCTTTCCCAAGAGGCTTTCAGAGCAAGATGCCCCAGGTCTTTCTCATATACATTGCCATGGGACCTGTTTCATGAACCATAGCTGAGTGTGGCAGGACTGAGCGATACATCCAATGACACACAACTGAATCCTGCCGCTGATCCAGGGACAGCATTGTCCGTGAGCTGCTCGATGAGTTGGCCTGGTGTGAAAACCTGGGTAGGTTGTGGTACACCACACTGGATTGTGATTAATCAGCTAATCAACTCCTCTCTCTGGAGAGGAGATGGGCCCCCCAGAGTGGTTTTAGGATTACCAGAGCTCCTGTAATAGCCTGAATTGTGGTCAAAAATGTTTCTGGTCTCCATAAGTCCTGGCTTCTGGCTGCTGAGATAGCTTCTTGTGCTTTCTAACATCCTGGAAAGCACTTATAATAAAAGTTATCTCCTGTGGTTACCCAAGCACATCTTGGCTCCTTGAAACTTAAGAATCTAACATAATGGTAACATATTAAATGACCAATATTGTAGGTTTCTTGAGGACAGCTATCAAGTCTTATCTTTGTAACCTAAGTGGGCACATTTAGCAAGTATAGACACTCCCAGACTTATAATGGGATTACTTTCCGATAAACCCACTGTAAGCTGAAAATGCATTTAATATACCTAATCTAGTGAGCATCATAGCTTAGCCTAGCCTACCTTAAATTTCTTCATAACGCTTACATCAGCCCACAGTTGGGCAAAATCATCTGGCAGCACAGTATACTGTAGAGTCCCAGTTTTTTACCCTTGTGATCATGGCTGACTGGGAGCTGTGGCTCACTGCCACTGCCCAGCTTCATGAGAGAGTATTGTACGGTATATTACTAGCCTGGGAAAAGATCAAAATTGACTGATCTTCTGATCAGTTCAGAATTCACTGAACTAGGATTTCTACTGAATATGCATTGCTTTCTCACTGTTAGGTAAAAAATTTTAAGTCAAGCCATGGTAAGTCAAGAATCATCTGTACTCAATAGTGAATATGATTAGTGAAAGGGAAAATGAATAAATGAATGAGATAACAAGAGCCAGAGAGAGTAAATGACTTACCTGAGGCTACTGATAAAAGAGGTCAACATAATGTCTTGACCCTGTGTTAAACAGTACTGAAACTACTCATTCTTTCCTGTCCATATGTTAAATAATACCAAGACCAAGCAAAAGTAGCTGCATGTCCCAGGGATACGGGTTTCTGAAAAATAAGACCATAAATGAGCTAAACAATTCATTTATTAAGGCAAACTATTTCCTCAGAAAGACTGACGTCTTAGCCTGGCCTTGCTGTGCCCATCTAATTGAAAGCTATAATACCATAAACTCCATGCAGCTCAAACCAGTTGCCTACATGAAAAGAACATCTTAAAAATCATTCAGCGTAGGTCCTAGGATGCTATTGATACCCTACCCTAATTTTCATTTCCAGCCTAATTTTCATTTCGAGGTGGTGTTCTATCTTACTATGGTGGGTGTTATAGTTTTGCTTGATAGGTAGATTTTTCTTGTGGTCGTCAGGGAAATTGATGGTCAATACAACACAATCAGTTTTCAGTTCCCGTTTTCTTTTTAAAACATGATTTCACATTTCTTTGAATGTGCAAAAATCTTCTAAGCACAGGGAAGTATGGGTGTCATTGCTTTCCTACAAGGTCTTGGAGCATGAAACAAATAAGGCATTTTCTTTTTTGTTACTTTGCCTAAGGAATAAAATTATTGGACTAGAAGTTATTTCAAAAATCTTTCCAATTCTAAAACTTGGGTTTCAGTAAATCTAGAGAAGTGCTCACTAAATTCAATTTTGAATGAACATAATTGTTCTCTACCGTGTTGAATACAGAAGAAATTCAACATTGTCTTGACTCTGAGGTAGAAAGTGGCTTATGGTACATGGCAAACTGTGTTAAGGCCCTCTGGCCCATTGAACACTGAATTTAATTTCTCAAATATACACAAAAATGCACAGCTCTGGACTTGCAGTAAAGTGTCTGTCATGAGAATTGTTTTAGCCCAAATGGCTCTAAAACATGGCTGTCAATTCCAGACGTTTCCAACTGGAAGAGACAACAGCCACCACATGTCACACAATGCACCACACACAATGTAAACATACCATTCACGTCCACACTCAGATATTTATGGCATTTTCCGTGGTTGCCATGTCAACCCATGGAGCAACCAGGCCATTAAATCATGCTGTCAGCAGGCCAAGACAGTAACACTACAAAAAAATTCCAGTTGCTGACATGAAACATTACATTTATCATTTCAAGACCTGTTTTTTTTCCAGCTGCCTCTTGCTTTATGCTCTTCACTGCTTTTGAGCTGGTCTTTTAGGGTACAAGGAGAATACAAATGAGCTGTTTAAAATGCAACAGAAATCCCAGCCAACTCTTGAGTACTTTTACTTTCGTAGAACTTATTTTTTTAAGGTGCCAATCTTGAGGTCACATGCCAAGAGAAGGGATGGGCTGAGAACTGACATATTACTGATATAACTGGCCAGTTTTTAACTTTCTAGCCTGGATTCAGTCTTTTATTTCTCTCCTCTGCATGAAATTGTTCTCAGCAAATTTCTAGATTTCAAGTACATTCACTGAAATTTCTTCTGTACTCTGATGTCTTCTGAAACTCTGATATCTCCTTAGGAGTTCCCATTAAAAAATTTTTTCAGGGTCATGTAGAAAGAAAGCGTGCAGAAATCTCGTCAACAGATCTGAGAGGTCGGCTCTACAATCAGTAACAGAGACAAAGAGCAGATTTTTTAGGGCAGTCCTGATTTTTCTTGATTATATTAATTTCAGAAAAGGTGAATCACTGACTGTATAACTAGATGTAAATTAAATGTTCTACCATTAGAAGGCTTTTCATATAAATTCACAATCAGAAGAATTTTTTCGTGTCACACTATGCACTAAGAATTTTAGAAAATAAGGACATTGTGACATTTCGGTGTATGTGATGATGCTATTGTCAGACCATGACGACTGTGCATGAATAGAAGGAGGATGCGAAACCAGCCTGGCTTGCCTCTCGCTGTCTCTCCTCTCCGGCGGCTGTGCTTCCTCCTCTTCCTTTTGGCCACCTCCAAGCACATTAAGCTTGCAGGATTGTGATGGGATTTAAAGGAATTTCAGCTACTCATGTGCACAGCGCTCTTCTCCTCATTCTACCTGGAGAACAACACTAAGAAGGTACAGTCAGTGAGAGCTTTCAGAGGAGAACACGTCTGGATGAGAATCTTCTCGAACTGAGCATCAGAATAGGTTTCTCCTCCTCACTCATCTGTCTGTGACACACAGCCCTCGAAAGGCATGCCACCCCGCAGACATTTTTCTTGGAAAAAGAGACAGAACGTAATCAGGAAATGTGAAAATAAAGAAGAAACGATGGGTTAGAGAACATCCAGGCTATTCTCACGGAGCAGATATCTGGGGGCAAAGGTGAGAGAGGCTGGGAGCAAACCCGAGGCCCTCAGACACCTGCTAGCTCACGGGCAAGCGGAAGCGGCAGAACCCTACAGAGCCTACTTTGAAACAGGCAAACTGGAGACCAGAGCTGGGACTGGATAATATGAACTGGGTCTTCAAGGATGGGTTAGCAGTTTCTGACACTTGTATATGGGGAGAAAAGAAACTTCTAGACTGAAGAAACCCTTGAATGTATGCCCACGGCTGGGGAAATAATGATGCAGTCCCAGAAAGAAAAAGTAGATCCTGTGCTTTCAAAGCAGATTAGGCAAGATATAGGAAAGGGCCAAGCCAGGGAGGATGAGGAGTGCCTGGGTGAGGAGACTGCAGCAGAAGTTTCAGCGGAAAGGGATGTGGTCAGATCCGTGCTCTTGGGTGATGTTTGTACATGAATCTGATGAGAAGGGAGATGAAGCCATGAAATCATTAGAAGTTCATTAGAATAATTGGATGTAGGAGACAGCAAAGATAATAATAATGGAAGAGGATTTAAAATTATGATTCAAAGTCTGAATGTATTGGGGTGTGGCAAAAACTCCTCTCCCAGAAATTTTGAGCATAAAAACAATACCTTTAGAATGAATAAATAATAGTATAGTCACACAAAGTAATAGTATACTGCAATGAAAAAAGGGTGAGCTGTAAGCACAAAAATATGGTGAAATCTTGCAAAGATAAAAGTTGAGAAAAAAAAGCCAGTCACAGAAGAGTCAATATGCTGCGATTCCAATTATTTAGAGTCCAAAAATGAATCATGCTGCTGGCTAGATGGTTGGGATCTTGGGGAGGGTAAAGTCGTTGGCTGGAAGGGAAATAGCCGTGGTTTCCAAGGGGCTGGTGGTGTTCGTCTCTCGATTTTGGGTGCTGGTTACAGGATGTGCTTGGCTTGTGAAAAATCACTGGGTGGTACATTTATGATATGTTCACTTTTCTTTTCTGCCTGTTAAACTTGGGTAGAAGCTTTTACAAAATGGCACATCTTGCTTTGGAGATCTTAGTTTAAGGAGGCGGATTGACTGACAGGTGATCTTTAAATGTCCAGGCCTTGAATCTAAATACAAACGGGG
Organism: Nomascus leucogenys; assembly: GCF_006542625.1. Classification (NCBI taxonomy): domain Eukaryota; kingdom Metazoa; phylum Chordata; class Mammalia; order Primates; family Hylobatidae; genus Nomascus; species Nomascus leucogenys. The sequence continues at coordinate 42,702,245 of NC_044393.1, forward strand.
GTAAACAAGGCCATGTTTCTTGGATTCCAGGAAATTAGGAACTATGATTCAGCAAATTAGAGTATTGCATCATGTAGTGAAACCCAACATCTCCTGGCCGTAGTCCTCCCACCTCTCAGCCAGATTTGGACTCTAGCTTAGCACCCACAGGCCTGGAAACGGTCACCACAACCAACTCATTGTCTCATTAATTTCAAGGATGTAGAAGAATAAAAAGTGATAAGGGCAAGGGTGGGAGGCTATCTCTTAGCAGCTTCAGAATAAAACCAGTTTAGCTCAGTTCCTGCCAAGAACTCGGGAGAAATCCATCATTCCTCTTGCCTGGCCTGTGGTCAGCGCCACTGTGGTGATAAGCAGAGAAGCCTGTAATGATTAACCGGGCATGTACATACAATGGTCACCCACACACACAGACTTCTTATCATCCAGGAGCCCAGCACTTTAATACTGAGTCATACCAATGTTCAGAGAAGGAAGTGTGCTGCCACTAACACACTTCAAAATTTGGATTCAGAGTTAATTCCTGTAGTTCAGTATAACCCTTCCCAACTGCTTCCTACCTAGAGGAAAAAGAAGCAATTGAATTTTTAAAAAAGTCCCAAATTATACCCTGGGTGGATTTCTAAGAAGCATTTCATAATTAGAAGTTTCCATAAATGCATTTAATAGATTCTTTGCAGATTATTAACCCCTAGAAAAGGAAGAAGGAACAAAGAATGAAAGTAGTGTTAGAATAAGGCAAGTACCCAGAAAAATAATGTGATCTACATTCAGAAAAATCTCCTTACATTACTTCAGTAGTACATATAAGATTCCTGTAAAATGGTGGCTTATAAGCAATACTTTCAACTTCCCATCAGAGCTGGTTTAAGCAGCAACATAGTTTTTAAAAATATTTTTTGGAAACTCTGATATAGAATGCATTACATTTATTATATAGAACTCAGTATTATTCAGAGCTATTTTCCTGATATGAACAAACTTGAGATCTCTCCCTCTTACTCGCTGCTTTACATTTCCATCGTTCATTCTTTCAGCAAATGTCGCTGAGCACCTTCTGTGTGCCAGGCACTGTTTAGATTATTGGGGACACAGAGGGCAGTAAGTTAGGCCTCATCCAAGCCCACTGGACCTGACATTCTTGTTGCTGTGGCCTGGTGCGGTCTCATTCCCTCTGGTGCTGACTTTTGTAAATTCCTCCCAACTTTCCCCACCTCTAGTCTGTCAGCTTCCAACCCTTCCACAACACTGGTTATTAGAGTACTATCCTTACAGATCAAATCTGACCATTTCACACCATCCTTCTTGCTTCCTTTCTGTCCTCCATTCCATATAACAAAACAATACAAACATGCAAATTATTCCCCACCAAACAAAAGCAAAAGGAAACGAAACCTTTAATGGGATAAAAGGAAAGTTCATAGGATAAGAAAGGAATTCAGAGTCCTTTGAAATCTCATTCTAGATCTTTTTCCCAAGGTCCTGCATGTCTTTCTTGGTGTCCTCTGTAGGCCCTTTGATGCCTCTCTATGTCAAAACGGTTTCCCTATTTTGCCTTTATTTAAATGTGTCTTTTGCCAGGAATGTCCTCTCCCTCCATTTCTGTCTATACAAAGTTCCCCATGTTTTACAAGCCAAATTCAAATGCTTCCTCCTTCATGAGACCTGTAGATACCGGTATCCTGTTGATACCTCTTCCTAAATCCATGTTCATGTTGATAGTTTGAATTCATCTGTGACGAGAGTATTCACACCATGGAAACTGGCAAACGCTGAAAATCGGAGCTTGATTTATTGTTTCGTTGATTGTCTAGACTTAAGAAAGTGGTGGAGAAAATGTTAACATAGCAAGTTAAACTTAAAAATGTGCTGCGTTTATAGCCATTATATTATGAAAACACATAAAGCATACTTCAGGAAAAGTTTTTTTGAGTATTTGAAGACTGTTGTCCAATTCAACCAAGAAGCCATTCATTCCACTAATGAACAATGTCCCAATATATGTCCTCATTGTTTCACTTTCATTTTCCTACTTAACATCAACAAAAACATCAGCTAACATTCATGTTAGAGTTGCATTTGCTCATCATTGAGGTGAGCAGCTTCTTTGCAGAATCTGAGAGTGATCAAGAATTGATTTGTAGGCTAGGCATGATGGCTTATGCCTGTAATCCCGGCACTTTGGGAGGCCAAGGCAGGCGCATCACTTGATGTCAGGAATTCTAGACCAGCCTGGCCAACATAGTAAAACCCGGTATCTACTAAAAATACAAAAATCAGCCGAGTGTGGTGGTGCCCACCTGTACTCTCAGCTACTGGGGAGGCTGAGGTGAGAGGATCACTTGAGGTTGCAGTGAGGCAGAGGCAGAGGTTGCAGTGAGCTGAGATTGCACCACTGCACTCCAGCCTGGGCAACAGAGTGAGACTCCATCTCAAAAAAAAAAAAAAAAAAAAAGAATTGATTTGTAGTTGGCTATGAGTGCAAAAGTTCAGCAAAATCAACAAAAGAATTCTGTTAAAATCAATTAGCTATATGGAATTTATAATGAATAATATTTTAAAAAAATGTTTAATTGACAAAAATGTATATTCAAGGTATATTATGAGATGATATGATATACATATACATTGCATAATGATTACCACAGTCAAATTAACTAGCACGTCCAGTACTACTCGTTACTATTTGTGTGTGTGTGTGTGTATGTGTGTTAATCCTTAAAATCTGCTCTCGTAAAATTCCAAGTTGTCAATACATTCTCCAATTATGCATTAGATCTATAGAACTTCTTAATCTTATGACTGAAACCTTGTGCCCTTTGACTAAAGTCTCCCTATTTCCCTCACTTCCCAGCCTTTGATCACCACTACTCTACTCTCTGCTTCTATGAGTCAGACTTTTTAGATGCCATGTATTAGTGAGATTATGCAGTATTTGCCTTTCTGTGTCTGGCTTATTTCACTTGGCATAATGTCCTCCAGGTTCATCCATTTCGTCACAAATGGCAAGATTTCTGTCTTTTTAAGGGCTAAATAGTATTCCATTATATTCTACATTTTCTTTATTCATTGATCTCCTGTCAGTGGACACTTAGATTGTTTCCATGTCTTGCTTATTGTGAATGATGCTGGAATATGAGGGTGCAGATAATTCTTCAAGATTCTGATTTTGTTTCCCTTGGACATATTACCAGAAAAGGAATTGCTGGATCATATGATAATTCTAGTTTTAAATTTTTGAGGAATCTCCATACAGTTTTTCATACTGCGGCACCAGTCTACATTCCAACCAACCACAAAGGCTCTCTTTTCTTCACACTCTCGCCAACACTTGTTATTTCTTGTCTTTTTGATAATAGCCATCCTAAGAGGTGTGAAGCGATAACTCATTACGGTTTTGATTGTCACTTCCCTGATGATTAATGATGTTGCGCACCTTTTCATGCACTTGGCCATTTATATGTCTTCTTTGGAAAAATACCTACTCATTTTTAATTGAGTTATTTGGTTATTTTGCTATTGAGTTGTGTAAGTTCCTTGTATATTTTGGATATTAATCCCTTATCAGATTTATGGTTTGTAAATATTTCCTCCCATTTCATAGGCTGCCTTTTTGTTTTGTTGATTGTTTCTTTTGCTGTGTAGAAGCTTTTTAGTTTGATGTCCTGCTTGCTTATTTTTGCTTTCATAGCTTGTGCTTTTGTTGTCATATTAAAAAAAGTTGCCAAGACCCATGTCAAGGAGCTTTTCTCCCATATTTTCTTCTAGATATCTGTAATAAACACACACACACACACACACACTTTCTGCCAGAGGGCCATTTGTTAGACATTTACCAGAATATAGTAGTCCCTCCTTATTTATGATTTTACTTTCTGCCACTTCCATTACCTGTGGCCAACCACAGTCTGAAAATATTAAATGGAAAATTCTAGAAATAAACACTTCATAAATGCTAACTTGTGCGCCATTCTGAGTAGCATGATGAAATTCCTCACTGCCCCACTTTGTCTTGCACAGGACATAAATCATCCCTTTGTCCAGCATCTCCACACTATAGACACCACCATCCATCAGTCACTTAGTAGTCAGCGTAGTTATTTAGTGTGCATAGGGTGTGGTACTATCTACAGTAGCAGGCAACCAGTAGGGTCTTGGAATGTATTCCTCAAGCATAAGAGGGCACTACCATACCACTATCAAGCTGAGGCAAGTATCCTCTGGGATTGCTTAGCACAGGAGGAAGAGGGAGGACTGCCCAGCTTACCTGCTCACCTGCCCCTCATGTGGCTCCTCGGAGGCCCCCTGCACTACCATGTACATGTGATGCCCCAGCAGCTCCTCCCTGCTCCAGTCTCCTCCTGTGGTTATTGTGGCGGAGGCTTCCCTCAGACCTTGTTCCTCCATCCCTGTAATCCTAGATGTGTTTTTATTCCAGGCAAGTCCTCACATATTTGTCCTGCGTTGGTTAAGCTCTCTAAGCCTTAGTTTCTCCATCTGTAAAGTGGGAACAATATTAGTATCTACCTCAGAGCATTGTTGTAAGTATAAAGAGGGTAATGAATGAGAAACTCTTGGCCCACCACCCTGGCACACAGTAGGAATAATACCAATAAACATCACAATAGCAAATGTGGCAAATACCTGCTGAGTGCTTGTGAGACTTCCTTTGGAATCTCTTATTTATTTACTTTTCATGGCAATCCAGTGAGACGGATTCCATATCACTCCCATTTTACAGATGAAGAAACTGAGGCACACACAAATTAAGATATGTGTCCAGAGCCCCACAATTGGGGATGTTCGGTAAACTACTATTGAAGAGTTATTGAAGAGTTAGATAACATCATAACATGATTTTCAGATATACTCCCCTTCTCTCTTCTCTTTTTTTTCTCCACCCATTTTTCTTTATTCTTACATACTCTCTTATTCCGCCTTCTTGCTGCATTTCTGATTCCTCATTTCAGCTTTAGCCACTTGAAAGGAAAAGGGAGAAAACGTCAAAGAAGATTCTTTATTTTTCTGTGAGTGCTTCACTTTCTTTGGTGCTTCCTTTGGGGTTTTATTGACTTTTTAAAAAATCGTTTTCGTGTAACTTCAAACTTGTAGAAGAGTTGCAATATCTGTGCAAAGAAGGAGCATATATACCTCATTCAGATGACACATTTATTTCCATTTTCTCTCATGTGCTTTATCTTTCTTTAGAACTCTTTGTCTTCTCTCCACCTATTGTTCGCCAGACATCAAATTGATGCTGTCAGCTGTCCTAGCTTTACAGACCACTGTACCAACAACTTGTTTCTCCAATTCCTCTCCTCTATATTTTCATATATGATCGAAATTATAGTTGCCTTTTCTAATTACAATTTTCTTCCTGTCTGTTCACAGCAGAGCCCTTTCAGCCACAAGTCTTAATAGTTTGCATGAGTGTTAATCTGCTTCTCATAGAGTCACCATGAAACACACCTTAGACAGGTATGAGCTATGCTGTCCAAAACCCTTGGGTCCAAAAGTGTTTCAGAATCCAGCAACTTAAAGATTTTTAAAGATAAGGTGAACAATATTCCATGAGTTTAATAATATACCCAGTGGGGTCTAGGGGAGCAATCCCATAATCAAACAAATGCAAGCAAATGCATGCAGAATAAAAGATTTTACATATTCTCAGTACAGTTCATGTCATGTTAAAATTTCAGTATTCAGAGCTTCTTGCTTTTTGGAATTGCAAACAAAGGGTGCTGTAATTTTTTATGTGGTAGGGGATAGGTTCAGATAAATACTTTAGTGACTGATCAACTATATAGCATCTAAATTGCATAAAAATTTAGTAAGTAGATCAATTTTATTTTAATTAACATTTTAAAATTATTATAATTTCAATAGAACATAAAAAAACAGGATATTGACAGCAAAATATCCCTACATACACCAGAGTAGGATTAAAGTCTTAAAGATAAAGAGCAAAGACTAATGCTTTGTTTTACAACAAGAAGGTCTTCTTTGAAGTCATAGGGAAACAAGGTCTCAGCTGTAGCAAATGGCATGGCCTTCCAAAAGAGCAGGACACATTGTAACCATGGGGACTCCAGACTGTTAATAACATTCTATATTAAAGAACAGATAGTCTGTAGTCCCACCACTTTGGAAGGCCAAGGCTGGCAGATCACCTGAGCTCAGGAGTTCAAGACCAGCCCGGCCAACATGATGAAACCCCGTCTTTATTAAAATACAAAAATTAGCCAGGTGTGGTGATGGGCACCTGTAATCCCAGGTACTCTGGAGGCTGAGGCAGGGGAATCGCTTGAACCTAGGAGGCGGAGGTTGCAGTGAGCCAAGATCATGTCACTGCCCTCCAGCCTGGGTAACAGAGGGAGACTGTCTCAAACAAAACAAAACAAAACAAAACAAAACAAAGAATAGACAGGTCTATGTACCAGATCACAGTCCTTACAACACATTAGTTCACATAAGTGCAAATAATACAATCTATTTTATAATAGCACAGCTTGTTATCACATAAAATTACCTGCTTCCTCATTGTATTGTATGCTTCTTATGTTGATTAAATAGATAGAATGAATATTCCCCCATGTAGCAACCTCTATTGAGTCTTCTTTTCTCTGAAACTTTTAAAAAATACATAGTTTCTACCAAATTCCACCTAGCACGAGGTTGGACACTACTTCAAACTTTTCTCAAATGACTTCATGAGTAATATTCATTTGGTACCTGTAGTAGAATTTATGCATTCTAAGCTAAGAGTTGATACTAAACAAATATTTGAGATTGGTTGCAAAAAATCTAAAGAAAAAAATAGCAAATTTCAGTTGGGATGCAACTTAAAATTATCCTAAATCTATAAAAGTTTTTGCAATTAATTTACTGTTACATACAATTTATTCTCAATATTCACTTACTGAGGTTGATTAACTTTATGCCGTTTTAAGCATTGGGAAACAAATTTAAACAAATTGCCACAGTCAAAAGTCAAACCAGAGTGCCAGTGATGTTATGTTTTAAAGTCTTCAGTGTAAGTAATGAATTGCCCAGTACATCATGGATGACTTTAAGATCTCCCTTGTTGGAGTGAGAGACCAGAAATCATGTTTGCCAAAAGAACACTCTTTTCCCAAGAATGCAGCAAGGCTCCCCATCCCCAGGAACAAACATCACTTTTTTCTTGATGTTTCCCTTAAAATACGAGGCTGAAGTTCAGAGTTAAGCACATCCTGGAACTGGGAACTCTCACCAGTACCAGGTGCAGGGAAGTAGGCAACTTTGCCACTGGCTTATTTTTTTAAGAAGACTGTACCTGTACTCTCTGAGCAAAGTGGCAATATCTGCAGCTGCCTGCCCGCCACCAGACAGCCAGTCCGATGTGAATTATTTAACAGAAAGTATTGCAACCTCCACTCACAATAGAGGAGGCTTCAAGATTTGTGGGTGACACCCTGACAGGCTGCAGGATCAAAGCCAGGATTTTAGAGAAGAGGTGCAGTTGAGCAGTGCCCTCTGGCCAAGGAGCCGTCATGACCTAGGGCAGAGGAAGAATGCCAATCCATGCTGTGAGGGTGGCACATTCCAAGGACTAAACCAGAAGAAGTAAGGCCAAGTGCTGGCAAGAGGGAGCCACAAACCAGAATGATTACGTTTTTAAAGCACTGCTTCCTGGCTCAGACATAAAATTATATTTAAATGTCCTGCCTCTGTGCAATCAAAAGAAGCTAACTGAAAGAAACACGCACTTCAAGGCTGTAAATCTGAAACTTCCTAATCCCCGAAAGTCCACACTAGACTTCTTGCCTCCATGGAAACAACAAAGCATTCAGCCAACTGATTGGCCTCCAATGAATTTTAGATAAGACAGCTTGGAAGGGAATGGATGTGATTTTAATGCAGAAGAAAGCGCTGGAAGGGAGGTCCACTTGGTTCATATTTGAATAAAGCAAACAAGGCAGACGAAAGGCTGACAGCTGTAAATGACATTGTCAGTACAAAAATTATCAGCCAGTTTACAATCTGTTTGCTTATGTTGAACAAACAGACTGTGTGTGGCATCCTTCGGCCTGGTGAATGGCAGAAATACTTGCGGGCTTCAGAAAAGCTATCTGCTCTCCTGCAGCCCGGCCACAATTAGATCGCCATTTGACAGCCACACTGAAAAGGAAACTGTGTCCTCTGCCTTCCCCCACACTCCCTTGCCTCTTTGCTTTCCCTTTTCCTTTCTTTCTTTTTCTTGGTCTTCTTCTTCATAAGACAAGCACTGAAGTTGGGTAGAGACACTTGTCCTGTTGTATCAATGGCGTGAATTATGTCAGTTCGGTTGCTGGATCAAGTCGTTTACTGATGTGTCTGACATTCCAAGTGGGAGATCTTCAGTAACCTAGCAAGGCTCAGCGCCAACAGTCTTCATTTTTTATTCCTTACAGGAAGCAGAATCCAGGAGCTCCTGAAAGAATGCCACTTTTTTCTTCTTTGTGCAGCCTGTCTCGCAAACCGTTTGCTTTGAACTTGCTAGCATTGCATTTGGTGCCGAAACAAAACACAAGCAGGGCTGTGGAGTTCTATTTCCCCTGAGCGAGGCCCCGATAGCCCAACTTTCAGGAGGGAATAAAACCTAGTGGGCGCTACCGATCCCGGGAAGCTATGCTGAGTGTTTAAGCCAGCCCCCAACCTGAAAGGAATGAGTTGTGTGGTCCCATTGCTTAATCCCCTCTGTGTTCTGCAAACTCATAACACAGAAATAGCTCCTTTTGTTCAAAAAGAATGGAAAGCAAACACAGGTACTAATTTTATCCCTCACGTTCTCAGAGGCTCCCTCTTGTTTAACTGCATCAGAGAGATTTAAGCTGCTGGGAGTGGCTTTTTTCACCAGGCCGGAGGCTGTTTGGGCACTGGGAGCTTTTTACCTGAGAGATTCCAGCTCACCTTGGAGTAAGCGAGTGACACACCTCCTTGCCCTGGGCGACAAGTCACCTCTGTAGAGCGCGCACACTGGAAAACAGAATAACCTCATAGGAAGACAACTGTCTACAAAACTTAAGAGTTTTGATTTTCATCTTCTACCTTGTGTATTGTCATTATTTATTGTGTCTTATTCTTGCTAGAGTTAGCCAAGAAGTTATTCATTTGAGGAGAGGATCAAGTCTTTCTGTTATGCCTTCCTTTCTTTTCTCCTTCTTTAATATAAAGAATCTATTTAGAGGTACTTGGTTTATTTGACCGGAAAAAAAATGATGATAGGTGAGTATGGTGTGTTTGTCACAGATAAAGGGCACATCACAGGCACACACAAAGCCGGAAGACCGTGGTAATTACTGGTAAGCAGCGAAGCATCAAAACACCTCTTGTATGAAAGTTCATCCAATTACCACTAGCCTAGAGAGGAGAGTTATGTTGCACTGTGCTTTTCGTTTTAATCTAAATGGCTGTTTCTTTTTCTCTGATATGGCCATCGGTCATAAAGAGTTGACCATCATTAAAACTGTTTGATTTGGAAGTCTGTAGTGTTTGGCTAAGAGGGTAAATGCAAATTTGATGAAAGAATAAGGATAAATTTACATATCAGCCTCAGCTCACATGGAGAGAGTAAACATTCTGTTTATCTCAAGTGTCACTTTATGATTTCAGTAGAATATAAAACTGACCTTGGCCCAGTCATTGCAAAAGGCCTAAATGAAATATACGGTTGTCTAAATACAATTTACTCAAGTAGAACTTGTCAGCAAACCCTGTGGAACTCAGCAAACAGGACTGGAGAGCGCAGCGAAAGAATTTTGTTCTGATAAACTCCAAAATGAAATTCTGGAGCAAGGAGTAGGTGAATAAGAAAGGTTAAGAAAAAAAAAATCCTACCTCATGAATTTTATGGTAACCAGCGTGAATTAAAACATCCTATTTAGCTGTAGTTTTAGGCTTTAGTTATCTAAAAATGAGAAAATAAAAACAAACGGAAAATTTTAAAAGCCAATGTTAACACTGTAACGTATAGTATTCTTTTACCAAACCTTTGTTTTATCATTTGGGGACAAGAGTAAGATCATCATTTGTTTGGTTTCTAAAAACTATAATTGATTCCAGGAACTTTAACACTCCATAGGTAGTTTACACTGCAGGAGGATAATTCCTTTTGGCTGTTTAAATCAACCACGTTTGCATTTTCCACAACATTTTTAATTAGTTTTTTCTCAAGCTAAGTCAACATTCATCACTGGGTGAAGGAACATCAGACTTTGTTCATAATGGAGGCTTTTGAGTGTGCAGAAAAATATTCCAAGACAATTGCAGGCATCTGAACAGATATTTCACCCCCACTTTCTTGTTTGTACCCAAAAGTTCAATGTGGAAAATGAAAGCATAAAATGAGATTCTTTTATGGAGAAAAGTTGATGGCATAAATAGAGTAAGGGGGTGGAGGAGTATATACAAATTTTTAATTTGAGCTATTCTAGAAATTTTGCCCACAGTAGAGCAAATAATAATAATAATAATATTCTGAATGAAATGAAAGGTGAAGAAAATTTGGCAGAAATGAATAGTTTTAATTACAAAAATAAAGAATATTCTTGTAGGACCTATTTATGCATTTACCTTTATAGCCCACAAAATATTTTTTAAATAAATAATTATCTATTTATATTCACATAGAATAATACAAAGCTTTAACAAAGACCCCATAAGAACTTCATATCTGAGTACCATTTACAATCGATTTACAAATAATGCCAGCATCCTTAGCGACTTCTTCAGGCAAGGTTATACTGGGGGTTTTTGTGGCTAAGTAGGTGAGAGTGCTAACATAAATGAGGAGAAAGTACCTCATTATTACCAAAACTGTAACCAGGCTTTCCACGTGGGGTTTGAAAAGAGATTGACATGTTGCCCTCACTGGATGGAGAGTTAAATCAAGTTTTTGTGGGGTAGGAGGGGAGGTTGTATGTATCTGAGGAAGTCAGGCTGTTGAAATGCTTTTCCTCAGTGTCCTGTGTTCACATACAGGTGAACTGGGAGTACCGCACACAGCATGGCTTCCAGCCTGAAGTGACTGTAAAATGCCAGTGAATAGAGAGGCTCGAGGCTGAGTAAAGGATCCTGCACACTCAACAGGCTCATCCTTCTCTGCACCCGAGATGTTTAGAGTCCCGGTTACAGAGCTTTCAGAAGGCAGAATTCGTCCACAGCACACTATTGATGCCTATTGAATCTAAGGAAATTAACTAAGAAGAGAAGAAATAATCTCCATAGAAAAGGGATTTGAGAACCCAGAAGAGGGTATGGGCCTGGCAGTGTGCATGCTGCAAACTATGCACCATCACTGGCCTAAAACGCACCTCTGTGTGCATCATTTACTGACGTTTAAAAATCACCCTCTACTTGTTCTCCTGTGACCCTCATTGGACTATATCCAGACAGCACTGAAAGCGATAGCCAGAAAAAGTAGCAACAACCCATGTGTTCGTCCACTGACGAATGGATCAAAACATGTGGCGTGTCCATCCATACAAGGGGATATTACCCAGCAGTCAAAAGGAGCAAAAAACTGATGCATACCACACCATGGCGAATTCTTAACAGTATGTTCAGTGAGAGAAACCAGTCACAAAAGCCCATGTACTGTATGGTTCTATTTATATGAACTGCTTGGAGGAGGCACCTAGTGGTTGCCAGGGGCTTGGGATGGGGGTGGAGGGCAGGAATGGGGAATGCCTGCCCCCTCCATGGGGTTTCTTTGTGGGGTGATTAAAATGTTCTAAAATTGGTATGGTGATGGTTGTACAAGTCTGTGAATACACTAAAACCACTGAGCGGTACACTTTAAACAGGTAAATGTTATGGTATATGAATAAAATCCCAATGAAGCTATTAAAGGAAAAAAAAAGGAAGAAAACCTGACATCTACAGTGTTATGGAGCCAAAGACGAGCTTTCATAAAGAATTGCGTAGGCCCCTGAGGAACCATGGAAAGCAACATGAACATGAACTCCAAGCAGGCCATGGGCCATCTCTGACCGATTCCACCTAGGTGAAGGGAGCAGGTGTCAGAATCAAATCCTGACTTAAAATTGGTAAATATTTGTTGGTTATCTATGCTGTGCCAGGCATCGTGGCCCACAAGGGAGAAAAAAACTCCTTGTGGAGCTCACCGTCTAGGTGAGAGGCGAATATATGCAATTAGCCAGACCACAAGTGGCACAACCATGCATGTCATTAACAGTGGGCTTGGAAGTGCAAGGGACATCTACATACCTCTGGGAATCCCTGCTGCAGAGCAGAGAAATCAGACGACAAGTTGTCTAAGTTTGGATTTTATTCTGTAGGTCATGAAGAGTCTCCAAACTTTCTTTAGAAGAAAAGCGATAAGATATTTAACAGAACCCAATGTTAGGTTCTGTGCTGGATCCCAGCACAAACACACGAACACAGGCCTGAGGATCCATGATTCAGCAAAGCTTCAGGTCCAGGGAAAGCACCTGGAAGCTTCTCCCTTTGCAGCATTATTGTAGGTTGAAGGGATTGTGTAGTTCTCCAAACACCTAACAAGATTCTGGATTGCATGAATACTATTAAGCCTCAGATGCAAGTTGGAGTAAGTTTACCATTCTGAGACCTGAAGATCACATCTGAAGGCCTCATTCAAGCCCAGATACCTCATTTCAAAAGTACCACATATAGAGGAATATGGGCAGGACTTGGGAAGAGCCACCAATTACAGAACATACAGAAAGGTGGAAGAAAATGTGAAAAATCCACCTAGCCAGGGCAGGTATCTAGCCTTACCAAGCCCTTGCTATAGACTGGGTGCTGTGTATCACTACCAGCATTACTTCATTTAATCCTCAGAACCCTAAAAGGAAGAAGATGGGTAATGATATTGTCCCCATTTTGCAGATTAAAAAACAAAGCAATAGAGCAATTGAGGAATTTATCTAAGATCATTTAGTAAATAGTGGAACTATTCCAACACAGATCTGTTGATCATCCAAGGTTGTACCTTTAATCACTGTGTTATTCTGCTTCCTTGTTCCAAATATTCTGAAAATATTTAAAACTTGCCAATAAAGAAAAGCTTCAAGAAGGCAGCACGTTCATTTACTGAACTCTGTAAAGAAGAGAGAAACTTTCAGAAAGAGTTCCCAGTTGTTGAAGATGTTGGTGCAGGAGCCAAAAGACCACTTGTCAGAAACGCAGATGATCTAAAGTATTATGATTAAACAGCATTTATGTGTTCTGTCAACCTGGTTATTCTGATGTGGGATCCTACTAACAGAACCAGAACCCCTGCATATGGCCATGAAGGTTGGATATTGCATGACTCTAGGGGAGGGATGCTTCATATTCAGAGGCATTGTGGATTTTCATATAGATCATGACAGTTTTCCTGAAGATTTTAGTCAAGAGTGCGAAGGGAGAGCTGCTGTCTATTTCTTATATGCTCCAAGTTTCCATTTGGGCCCTTAAAGGTGCTAACCATATCTGACATAGAAAGATAATTTAAAGGAGAGGGATGGATAGGCATAAGGCCAGAGATGGGAAGATGAGTTAGGGGGTTATGGTGATGACTTCAGCAATAGTTTAAGGAATGGGGGTGGGGATGAGAATAGAGAATTGATGAGGATCAGGAAGCGATTTCATATTTGTATTAGTCCAGGAGACAGATGAGCTGGAAACACAAATTTAGGAGTCACGAATATGAGAAGATAGTTGAAAGTTAAGGGCACTGGTAAGTCTACATGAGAAAGACCAAGGAACAAGAAAAGACAAGCATTGAAAGCTTGATCACTGCAAATCTAAGTCACTGGTCAGGAAACAGAATGTTTTCTGCAGGTAGAAGGTGATTGGCAGAGAGAGTGTTTCAGACAGTGGGATGATGGAGAAGTTGACAGACCTCACAACTTGGATTGCTGTCAACCTTTACCAGACCACTTTCAGTAATTGTTGATGGAGAATGGTACAGAAGACCATCTGACAAATTATGGAACAATGGCTGCTCAGAAAGTAGAAATAGTGAGTGCAGAAGGGGGTGTTGGAGGAGAAACCCAGGGAGCTGTAATTTCAGGGGAAAGGAGGTCTTGGGAAGCTTTTTTCATGGGAGCATTGAGAAGACCTGTTGACACAATAAATAATAAATCCTTTGTCAACAAGAGCCATATCTTACATATCACTGTAATATCTAAGGTAAATTTGGTGCTGAATGATCATGTCCCATAGTTCCTATACTGGCACATAATAGAACAAGACATTTATTTGTGGGAGGAAATCTAAATATTTTGCTGTTGAATCGCTTGGGAAGATGGCTCTTCTCTTGCAGTATTGAGAACCTAAACTTGATGTTTTAACAAGGTGTGAGAACACTAAAAAGGAGGGAACAAAGCTTATAAGCAACTCATAAAGCATGATTCCAGGGTCCAGCCTCAGTTTCAGTGAGTCCCACTTCTACATTTCTCTCAAATGCACTATGTGACAGAGAAACTTGGGAGAGTCTTGATTTGGAGGGCCCAGAGTGACTGGGAGACTCAGAGGCCAAGAGATTCTGAAGCCTCTACCTGCACTTTCAATTCTTCCTTCTGCTGTTTCTGAACCAGCCAGGAAGCTGTGGCTGAAACTCTGGTCACGTATCAAAGCTCTTAAACTGGCTTGGGGCAATTGGTTAAAAAAAGAAAAGGAAAAAAAAAAAGCAGCTGGAACCATTTTGCCATCCCATTGTATCATCTTCTTTATATCCATCATCTTCATTATAATATTCAACACTTAAAGGTAATATTTTTTTTGTCCTTATGTCTGTTCTGTATTTTCTTTCCATATACACATAAGCTATTATTATTTATATAATTAAGTTCAGTACTCAGTGTGTTGGCTAAATGAATGACAGCATCTACTTTTTGGTAATTTTCCCTTAGAAATACACTGCCAATTGTTTCCATAGTTCAGAGTGTTTGTCTACTACTTGATTTGTGTTATCTTCATATTATTCCAATCCTGTGCACATATTTCATGATTGGTTTGGATATTTTGGCTACTGGATACTTAGATTGCCCTATCCTTTTTTTTCAGTTACATATGATGCTGTAGTGAATATCATCTCCTGAAACCCTTGGTATTATCCCTAGGAGAATCTGATATCCTAACATATATCCTACTTCATACAGAATACATTTTAAGGCTTTTGTATTGTCAAATTGTTGATTAGAATAGTTAGTCTAATTTATATTTCCCATGAGCTGGCATGAATGTTCATTTTTCTACATTTTTATTAAGTGCTGGGCATATTCATTAAAAATAAAAATGTTGGTCAGTTTTATAAGATAAATGTGGAATATCGTGTGTATATATATCATATGATAAATGTGTTGGAATTATTGAAATTTTCATTTGATCACAAATAAGGTTTTAAAATTATTTCATATATTTACCATCCATTTTAACATCTATTATTTCTAGCTCTTCGTCAGTGAGTTGCCTGTTTATATCTTTTGGCAGGTTTTCTATTGATCTATTGATGTATTTGTCTTTTTTATTATTTATAAAATATCCTTATATAGTAAAGATATTAGTCTTTTCTCTGTCATGTATATTGTGATGTGTGTGTGCATGTATTTTGAAATGTGATATTTTATGTAATCATATATAATGCTTATTTACTTTGTGGGATCTTTCTCTGCTCTTACGCTTACACAAGACTGTTCTACAATAAAATTATTTCTCTATTTCTCTGATTTTGTTCTAATTCTACCCCATGAAAATCTTTATCTTTTAACTTTTAAGAAAAATCAAAATTCATCTGGAAATATGTGAGTGCATGTATGATATTATATGAGGCTCTAATTTTGATTTTTCCTTAAAGATTTAAAGAATTGGCTCATTAGTATTGTTTTTTTCCTTTTCCTATTGCCTTGAAAGCTACTTTCATTGAGTACCAAACTTTTATACATACTGAGCTTTCTGGATTTCTATTCTGTCCCATTAACGTATTTTTATATTAATATAATGCTGTTGTGATGATACATCAGCTTTGCCCAGCAGTAATCTTTAAAGAAGAATGACAAAACAATGGTAGTAAATTTAATGTAACTTATCGGCAAAGTCTGAGAAGTGAGCATCAAGTTCTAATCTAGGCATTTGCACCTGTTTGTCGGGTGATATTGACTGAGTTGACTGAGTCACCTAAGATTTTAAATATATTCCTTTATTTAAAAATTTAGATTCTGCATGCCTAAAATTGGGGTTGTAACACTTCTGTGGCCAATGTCATTCCACTGTTGCAGCATCAAATGAGTAAAATTATATCAAACCACTTAAAATTTCAACTCTAATGTTGTTGCTTATGAAATCATTTTTCTTTGTGTGGTGGATTAAATGAAATCTTAGAGTTTGTAATGTTTCTTTTAAAAATGAGTAGCCCTGGATTGAAATAGAAAGAGGAAGAGTTACAGGTTTCATTTTTGACCCTAATTCAAAAATTTAGAAGAATCACAATTAGAACTTGCCATGTAACCATAGGACCTGCTTAAAGAAAGAGATGATTCAGAAAGCAATTTGAAGCATATTTTGGGATTTTCTGGTCTCAGGAAGAAAAACCTGTTTCAAGACAAACTTTCCTCCTGAAGGCATACATTGCATTTGGCATCATCCTAAAGGAGATTCTGCTACTACTGGTGTAGGTGATTCACTACCTAGTGAGCTATTTGAGGGGAAAAGGCTGTGTTCCAAAAATATTTTATGGGTAGTAGTCGCAACACATGTACCCTAGAACTTAGAGTATAATTAAAAAAATATAAAAAAAACTAAATGAATACTTCCTCTGTGTTAACATTTGGATAAAATCCCTCAACCACAGAATAGCAAGTTGGGCAGGAAGGAAAAAGGCTCCCAAGGGCAGAATGCACCAGCTGCAGGACCAGGAGCACTGGGTTGGGACTCAGGAGCTGGGAGATGTGATCTTACCCTGCCTTTAACTTTCTGTGTGCTTTGGCTACATTTGGGTTTCAGTGTCCATGTTTGAAAGCAAGAGTGCTGGCTGAATTCTACATTCTCTTCCAATCCAAGCTTCCTATGATTTAGAAACCATCAGCATTTGATTCACTGGTGTCACGTGGGAGCAATGCCCACTGGCACCTGCTCACCCAAGGTTTGAGAATTACATCACATGAAAAGAAAAGCAGATGGAGTGGATGATGTTTATTAAGCTCTGGAAGCAGAGTGTGAGCTCTCTGAGGGCAGAGACCATGTTGTGTGATTTTTCCTCCCAGTACCTAGCACCATTCCTGATGCACCCAGTGAATGTTGGTTGAAAGAATGAAGAGATGGAACTGAATCTATGAGAAAACAACACAGGTGGCCCACAATCAGGATAGGAACCTGAAAAAGATGTTTACCCTTTCTGATAAGTATCAGAATCTTGTTTCTTGCTCTCCCATTCTCAGCCTCAGTTTCACATCTTCCATCCCCACCCCTTCCCCCTCAACCTTCACCCAGGGATGAAAAGAGATAGGGCTCCTCCCACAGGCAGACCTCCAACTTGGCCATATTTGTCCACACAAACAACCATCCCTCCTTGTTTGTTCTTCCAGCAGGGTATGAGCCTGGGAGGCAACACTTCAAGGCCAGTGCCTCCTCTCCAGGGGCAGTGTCCCAGCATTGATGTGCAGCCTGTTCCCACCCACAACACCAAGGAGCTATTTCCCCAGTACCAGGATGGGATTCCTACTGTGAGAGCTGGAGGCATTGTCCTCCACCTTGGCTTGGTGGAAAATGTTCCGTTTAGACGGGTGGCTGAGCTTTCTACCAACTGGCAGAAGTTTTCTTCTTCTTTTGCTACGAGCTCCATCCTCCTTAAAGCTGGGCTCTGGCCAGAAATGAGGGGTGGGGTGTCAAAGGGGTGGGGCAGAGCAGGAGACAAGCCCATTCGCTAGAGTTACCTTTTGACGGGATGGTATTATTCCGCCTTCATTTGCCAAGAAATGGAAGAGGAATTAGGGACAGGTGCACTGATCAAACATTCCCAAGACCAGCCCAGACCTCCAGAGGTGAACCTGGGAGCCCTGGAGCCAGGGAAGTTCACAGCTGGTAAGAAACGTGGGAAAATAACTGTGCCCGCTTCTAGCAATACAACCAGTCACCTGTCCTGACTGCCTCGTGGGTGCTGTGCTAGACGTTTGTCCTTTAAGCCTTGTCCTTAAGGGTTGGGCATCCAGGTATTCACAACATGCACGTGAGACAAGCAGCGGTCAGACTCACCATGGCATCCCACTGCATGAATTTTGCAAACATTAGCAGCCTAAAATGGCAGAAGTCTTGGAAGCCAACACAAAAGAGGTAATTGTAAAATGAAGTTATTTACTTCAAGCTAGAACTCTGCATGAATTGCAGTTTTCAGGGAGAAAAGGTGCATTTATTTTCTATCCCAATAATGAAGTTATTTATCATAGTCTCTTCACATCTGATAGAAATGTGTCCCAAGGTGGTCAAACATCACTAAATTTGAAAATACCACCCTAGCAAATAATGTTCCCCAATATTGGTTATAATCGAGTACCATGTAACTCAAAATGTAAAGTGATTCCCATCACTTCTTTAATAATTCTGTGATTGGGAGGTGGAAGTCAATGAAAATAAAACATTTTCAATGATCACTTCTTTAAGAGACCACTGTTTCCTGTGTCTACCCTCGTGAGGTCAGCACTCCACTTCTGGGGAGTTTGTAAATGAGCCAGGCAGGTGAGGACACTCGGTGCATGGCTGGCTTGATTCAGTAGTTTGGGTGTTTGCTTCTGTACACCAGCCTCTTACTTCGTTCTACTCAAATTTGTCCCTCTGCAAAATGAACAATTAATGCATGGCCACTTGTAAATGTTAAATCTGCAAATACCAGGGCCACCGTATAGGATGTTTCCATAAGTTGCAGGCTGCTTGCCATGTTACCCCCAGTTCTCTTGGGGAGGTGGGAAGATTAGGATGAGCACTTTGCTTTTGGGGAAGTAAAGGCACAGGAAGCTCAGGTAATGAGTTTGATAGAATCAATGCAGAAACCCTATCACAAATCCCTGGGAGAGTAAAAAGTTGGGAGGACTCCTCATGAATGTTTTCAGTCATAAATACATTTTAATGCAAACATATTTCAAAACGTGAGCAAGAGTGTGCAGCCATTCGAATGAGGTTTTATTCACCAAGCGGAAGGCTGCATTGTCATACGAGGACTCAGTGGCAGGAGAAGATAAAACCATCTTCCATAAAAATGGGGTCATGTAGGTTAAGGCTCCTGGAGCATTTATTAAAAAGGAAATAATTCCTACTTCTCATTCATTGAAAAACTGGAGCATTCTCAAGAAAAAAATGTTAACTATAAAATATAATGATATAATTTATTTTATAGATAGACTGTATGTGTGATTTTATAGAATTGACATGCCAAATGCATCTAACAGGTTTATATCTAACAGTCTAACAGGTTTAATGTTTCATGTTGGTGTTTTTCTTCCTTAATAAGTCAAGCACTTTCTTATTCACAAATCCTTTCTGAAATTTCACATTCTAAATGAAACTAGGGGAAAAACCGTATTTTTAAATTTCCTGAAATGGGTAATATTCTTTTCATTTTACTTTTGTATTTTTGTGCAGGTGATCTCATCTTACACCTGGATGTTTGAAATGAATGAGTTTTTTGGTAAAATATAGGCAGAATTTCTCTATAGTTTAGTAAGTCAGATGTTCATAACTAGATATTGTCATGCAGTGAACTAGTAGGCTCTTTATGAGCAGAACTTCAGAAAATTGATTATTATAATTCTCTTTATATCTCTTTAAAATTAGAGAACATTATTTTCTATTCTCTTCTCTTTATACAAGTACTGAGAATATAGCTCAGCTGGCATTTTGATATATAAATATACACACATATATTTTTACAGATTTTAAGTTCATGTTGTATGTAGATTTTGTTTTTGTTTTCTCCTTTGTTCGCTCATACTATATTGTAAGCATTTCCCCATGGCTTTAAATATTCTTGGAAAACATGTTCTTTAATACGTTATGACTATAAATAGTTTAGGGTACCATGTATGTGATATCTTAATATGTTTTATGATATACAACACTGTCTATTTAATTTATTAGAAAAAAGGTAAATTCCATGAAATCAGTCAATTTAGTAGAAAGAATAACATATATTTAGTATGGTGTTGAATTAACAACTACACAATTTGATCAAATCAACAGTTTGGCCTTTCAGCTGTGGTTGTAATAGATTGTTGCAGCAGATCTGGTGGCCGTCAGGGTCCTGTCTCTTCTAGGAGTCAATTCACTACTACATTTCATTTTAAACAGAATTCACATGCAGAGAGGCAGAGAATGGGGTATGGATAGAGTGAGATGAAGAACAAGAGGGTTATGCTTTGGATAACACTGATAACTGGGTTTCTCATGAGCTCCTAATATCTGGGTTTTCTGATAATTGGATTTCTCATGAGCTTCATGCAGGGTATTCAATTTCAGTCAATGAGAAGAAGGAAGACCCAACATGAAAAGCAAAGAGCTCATCAGGGACAGGTGGAAAAAGGTATATGTTTTTAAAAGCTAGTGTTTTTTATAGTTTTTAACTAGTCATATTTTCCTAACTGAAGTTAGTCCCAGCCTAGTCACTCTGACCTGGTGCATTGCTACTAACAATCCAAGTTGCATTCCACTCTTCCACATTTCCTATCTCTTGGGTTGGCCAACGGGTCACTCCAGCCTTTAAAATACCTCTTATCAAAATGATCTCTTGCATATATTAGGATACAGAAATGTGGAGTTTCATATGAGGGCTTAAGCATCATTTAATTGGTAGAACTATAATAAAAGGCCCAGAGAATCCTTGTTGTTCCTTACTTTAATACTGTGCAGGGTCTTGGAGCTTTAATGATATCAAGCGTCATAGAAGATTATTACGGGTATTTGGGGGGAGAATAAAGGGTGATTAGAAATCTGGGTTTATATTTAAACTTCAATCAAGAAGTTTTATCCATTCCAAACTCCAAGTTTATTTCGTCTGCATTCCGAACGTTTTCCTTGAGTCTCATTGGAACCAGCTCATGACTTGTTCTTGATCACTCATTGGCCTTTAGCATCCACTTGAAGGTAGAAAGTTATAAAGTGTCCCCTCATTTAGAAGATGTGGGGCTTCATTTTCTTTCCATGACTAAGTAGGCCGTTAGTGCCTATGTAGTGAGAACTAAAAGGGAGTTAGTTTCATGTGATGACACAGCAACATAAAGGAGGGTAGGAAAATACCTATTAAAAATGAATGAAGTAAAAAGTTTGCCTGGCTTCTTCTGACCTGAAAACACACCATTGCCTTGGGAGCAACTCCCATGACAATACATTGTCGGTGAGTCAAGTTGCCCATTCCCGTTTTCTTCCCTTAATCTCAGATTGGGCAGCTCAGGTGTGTGCCAAGTATCTGCTCCAGCAAAACCCTCCCTCCAGCTTGTCAGAGTGGCTATTGTTACTCAACGGAAGCTCATGATTCAGCAGGTACTCAGCGTGTGGTCTCTTAGGAAACGGCTGCAGGGCACTCGAACGATTCACTGCTGACTGACCACAGCTCCAGCCAGTAAATGCCTCCCACAAACGAGCAGTCAACTTTCTCCAAGAGTAGCAGAGTGGACATGTGTCCCAGTGCCAATAGTGGAATGACATCCTCAATTAGATTGGTTCCCTACCCCACCCCAAGAAGTCTTAGGCATTTATTCGGGAACACAGATTGGTGTATGGACATTGTCTTCAAACTAAATTACAGACAAAAGTGTGTGCCATTACCATAATGAAAAATGTCTGGCTTTCTGCCCCTGGTTATTTCTTCATAACCACTCCAGCAAAAAGGACTAACTCTAGAGCAAGACCCTCCCAACATTCATGCATGTATCCATTAGCCAATAACCAGTTACGTTACTAGTGTTACCTGAAAACCTTGCACCAAACGCTGAGGATATAAACATGGCTAAGATCGAATCCTGAAGCACTCAAGAACTCGTCAAGAACTCAGTCAAATGGGATGATCAGCTTTTTAATCTATTAAGTGTCCTATAGCAGTGAATGTCATACAGAGGAAGTATGAACAAAATGCTGTAGAGGAAGGATTGAGTGTGAGGAAAGAAATAAACTTTCACGGGGGTGGGGCGTGTAGGGTTGAGTGTTTCTTTATCTGTCTCCTTCTTAAAAATAATTTTGATTGTGTATATAAGGTACACAACATGATGTTATGGGGTATATAGAGGTAGTAAGATGTTACTGTAGTAAGCAAATGTACATATCCATCGTCCTGGGTAGTTACCCTCTTTTTGTGTGTGGCAAGAGCAGCTAAAATCTAGCAATTTGGGAAAAATCCTGAGGACAGTACAATATCATCAGTGTAGCCCCCTTGTTGTGCCTTAGCTCTAGACTTGTTCATTCTGTATAGCTGCTGCTTTGTTCCTTGGACCTACATCTCTTTATTCCCACTCCACCCCTGGCCCAGATAACCACTGTTTTATTTTCTATCTCTGTATATTTGACTTTTTTTTAGCTTCCACATGTAATTGAGATAATGCAAATTTTTTTTCTGTGTCTGACTTATGTCACTTAGCGTAATGTCCTCCAGTTTCATCCATGTTGTGGCAAATGGCAGGATCTCTTTCTTTTTAAAGATTAAATAATATTCCTGACCCGGCGCAGTGGATCACGCCTGTAATCCCAGCACTTTGGGAGGCCAAGGCAGGTGGATCATTAGGTCCAGAGATCAAGACCATCCTGACCACACCACAGTTTCCTCATTCATTTGTCTGTCAAGGGACACTTAGGTTGTTTCCATATCTCGATTATTGTGAATAGTGCTGCAGTAAACATAGAAGTGCAGATATCTTTAAAAGTGATGATTTCATTTCCTTCGGGCATGTACCCAGAAGATAGATATTTAGGTCATAGGGTAGATCTATTTTTAATGTCTTTAGGGAACTCCATACTGTTTTTAAGAATGGCTGCACCAATTTACAGTCTGACCAACAGGGTACAAGGGTTCCCTTTCGCCACACTGTTGCCAACACTTAATATCTCTTTCATTGTTTGATAATAGCCATCCAAACAGGTGTAAGGTAATATTGGACTTGGATCTTGAAGGGTGAATAGGAGTGTGTCTGGCAGAGGAGGAGGTCAGGATTCCCATTCTCATGATTCATCTCTGAATACCCTTTCAAAGGCATCACATATACTTTCAGGAAGTAGCACAGACCCATAAAACCTGTGTGTGTGACTCTTTCTTTCTGTCCTTCACTTCTTTCTTTCATCTGTGGCTCTACTCATTTGCATACTTCTCAGAAGCTGCCCAAGAGGGAGAAGCAATCGATTAACTCTGGTGTGCAGCAAGGATTGGTGCTACCAGAGGTTTGAGTTCAAATCTTTTCTACTTTCTGGAAGCTGGAGTCATTGATCAATCATTATATCTGATTATCTGGGAAAACTGAGACTTGGCTGGACATATTATTAAGTTCTGAGTTGGTCTGAGACAGAAGTTATTGTTGCAAATGATTTTGTATTGTGGTTACAACAGAGTGTGAAAAATTTCCACCTCTCTCTTGAATAAAGGCCACTTGAAGATCACAGATGCCCTCCCTCCTCCTCTCTGTCTCTCCTGCAAGGCTAAAGGGGCTTCTTGCCATCCCAAGTAGTCACCCTTTACACCCTGATATTGCCTGTGTCTTTCTCTTTGAGTCATCCACAATTCAAATCCAAGCCAAATGTTGAAACTGAAAAAATTTTAAAAAGTAAGTCCAAACTTACTATTTGACTAGAAGTGAAAACATAGAAAGTAATACTGGTTTATGGGCCGCTCATTGTATAGTTATGACCTCTTCCAAAGAAAGTCTTCCTATGTTCTTTCAGCCGGGATCCCCATCTCCAGCAACTCATGCTCCCTTCTTGCAGGGTCTTTCTGTTCTGGCACCTGAAAAGTACCCACAGTCACTGCAGATGCATTTCTATTCCAGTCTTACTTCCCATTCCAGGATTCAGGAGCTCTCTGGAACCCAAGCAGGCCTCTTTGGAGGTGCAAATCTGAAAAACATTTCTTTTCTCTTATAACTGTGACCTGCCTGTGTTTTAATCCCAAATCTGCCTTTCAGTTGAGCAAACTGATGTCATTTAACATCAATAGCAGCTAACAACACATGGAAAGAGATAAGTAACAAACATTCAAATGTCACTCTTCTATGTGGATCAGTTCAAACGTGTACCTGAGACATTTTACCTTGATCACATAAAGTGAATATAGATCAGGGAAACATTATTATTGATGGAAATCTACGACTTTGCTATTTTAATTCACAAATTCCAATTTTAATGACATTCAGAGAGTTAAGCAGAAAACATTTAAGTAACTACCAATCTCAAATTATTTTTAAAAGAAAGAGTATCTATCTGTGCAGATGGAAGAAAGTCAACATTGATTTGAGATTTTATTTTGGTTGGTTCATGTAGAAGCCGTGTGTGAAAATGTTCCAGACTGGGAAACCCAATCTGACCAGATATTTTCCTGGCCAGATATTTTTATGACCAAAAAACAGGATGCATGATTTGATGCAATGCCTGATAACAGGACAGAATACTTGAAATACGGACTATTGTGAAAAACACGGGAGTCTTGGTGTGGGCCCATGAAGAAGGCAATTCCAGATACTGTGAATGTGGGTGGCTGAGGCCTTCGACAAGGAGCCCTCACCTCTGCATTTGCTTTATGACTGAGTTTCTCCTGAAACAGTGGAGAAGCAAATGCAGTGAGGATCTAGGTGACTCCTAAAGGAATGCACTGTGGATGAAGTTCTGGTTAACTGTTGCAGATGTTAGCTTTGCCTTATTGTAGCAGGTTTGACCAGAGACACAAAAAGTAGAAGGTGATAGAATAGACCATCCGTCATTCACATCTCTGGGAAGATAAATATCAAAATTAAAAGGATTATATTCCTCTTTGGTTTCTATTGAAATACCTTTCACTTTTTGCATTTATTTTAATACAAACTGATACCTTGTTGAAATTTCCAAAAACCTAGATAAAGTCCTAATTCTTTTTTGGTCACATGGAGAAAAAAAAATTCTCAGACTTGACATATATAATTAGGAAAAAGACAGACCCTCTAAAAGCTAAATGCAATATTTATTTTTAAATGTCCTAAGGTTAAGACCTTGCTAGCAAGTTTTTATTGCTGAGCGACAACCCTAAGTGAGAACTGGGGTTTATAATGGAAATGCAGATGCACCGCCTTAATTATCAGATTGCCACCAGGCACTAGCATAATGAAGGAATTTTCTTATTTTTGCACAATGAATACTAATTGAGGTAGCAGAAGGGAGTGTCTGGATGGCCACACTGCAGTAAACTGGTGCCATCTAAAGGAGAGGAGAGAAAAACCACCCAAGTGGTACTCGCAAAGGAAACAGGATAGGTACGCTCTTCTAGTCCCTGGATAGCCAGATTTCTGCACTCGAATTTTGAACACAAAACACAAAATTGAATTCTACCATGTTACTAACACAACTGGTTATCAAGTGGAGTTAGTAATGGGGCAGATGTTGCCAGTTTTTCTGAAACTCGTCTCTATACAGCAAACTTCTCATCTGTCAGCCTGTAGAGAAGTGATTAGTTACCATTGATTAGGCATGCCAGATGAGAGGGAGAAGAGGAGAAAGAAGTGCGCAGAGAAAAAGGCGGGAGGGGTTGGGGGCACAGAGAGGAAAAAGGGAGGGAGAAAAGAGGGTTGGAAAGTTTATTTTGTGCGGGCTATTTTGCTTTCACACATGCAATATGAAATTTCACCTTTAGTTTTCACAAACTATTGCATTTGTCCATGTAT
The DNA here is from genome assembly GCF_006542625.1 of Nomascus leucogenys. Classification (NCBI taxonomy): domain Eukaryota; kingdom Metazoa; phylum Chordata; class Mammalia; order Primates; family Hylobatidae; genus Nomascus; species Nomascus leucogenys. The sequence goes on from NC_044393.1 coordinate 42,728,101, forward strand.
ACAAGGGAAGTGAAACAGAGAAGTGCAATAAATGACCCTCAGATGGGACTGTTGGCAAGCCACAATGCTATTCTAGCTGCTTCTAGGACCATGGTGTTTCTGCAAGCATGGGGTCATGAATGGAATAATGTGGTGGCTATTCTCAGAAAAGGAAGCGCTTCATTCTTGAGGTTTCACCGGGACAGGGAGTGGAGAATACCCTTAAAGGGCACAGCCAGGCTCCCTCCAGGGGCTCTGGAGTACAGGAGAAAGGGTTGGAAGGCCTCAGTTTCTGGGCAGGAGTGGGGAGTTTGCCCAGGGGCCCGTGTCTCAGACGACAAATACATCTCAGATGTCTTTTGTTTATTTCATAAAATCAGCCTGTCGGGGCTGGAAGAGACCCTGGCATGGTTATCACTGCCCAGTGAGCCGACAATCTGAAGCTGCTAATGTGAGATCAAGCTGGTTAGCTTCTGGTCAGGCTGGGGCTCCAGGCCCAGGCCCTGAAACACGGTGTTATTTTCAAACCTGAATAGCCTGCATTGTGGAAGAGTAGAAGGTACCTTCCATGCAGATGGGGGCAGCTAATCCTTAAGTAATCTGTCTCCTTTCCCCAGGCAAAGACGGAACTCCCTACACTCAGCCTGCACTTCCTTGGTGACCCCTTGGGCCAGTCCTGTGCTGTCTGTTGGTGCCTCTCAGTGCCAGGAGGATCCCTGGCTGCCTGGACCTGGTACCCAGAAAGTTCTTGGTGAATGTTTTTGGAATGAATGAATGAACGTGGTGTCTCCCTCTCATTACTAACTGGAGTTTAGTTTTTCCATAGAAAGTGTTTCACATGGGAGTTAGACTTGTACACCCACTCATTTGCCCCTCTTATCTGGGTGGGGCGTGGGCAACAAAGTTCCTGTAACCCACTGGGGCATAACAAGGGCGGGGATTTGGGTCACATACCCCAGAAACCAAGGACACTGCCTACCTGGGAAAGGAGGGTCCAGGTAGACCTCACATCCAGGAAGTGGAAATGGGAGAGAGAGCACCTGAGGGGTTGGTTGGGGTCGGGAGAAAGAGTAGAGCTGTGTCTCTCGCTGGACAGGGTAGAATGAGACCCAAGTCATCCAGCCAGGAAGTGCATTCTCAGCCCGATCTCAAGATCTGACATGATGACCGGAACAATTTTAGAGACCAGCTGCTGCCAGACAGCAGACACTCCGACTGATTCTGCATCCAGAAAGTACCTCGGTGATCTGAAAAATGGGAGGATTAATAAAGAAAGAGGTAGAGATATTTTAAAAGATTTTAGGTTTCAGGGGATGGCTTGGAATGAATCAGCACAGTGATGAGGTTGGCATTTTGGGGAAGCTGGGGGTTTTGAGAAGGGGGCAGGTGACCTGAGCCAGGCCCTTAAGTAACATGGTCTAGTTGGGGGGTTGCTTAGCGACAGGGGGAAGGTGCTTGAGAGAGATCCCTCCCTTAAGGAGAGGACCTCCCAACCTCTCCCCACCCAAGAGGGCCCTTGGGGTGAGATGAGGGCCCAGAGCAATTTACTCAAGTATCATCTTCATGGTCTGTCATCCTCCCCTTTCCCTACCAACTCCCCCAGAATAAGTCCAGTGGGTGGTTTCTATTCAGTGAAGCATCAAGATAGTCCTGGTATACAGTTGGCACTCAAATCCCACTGAATGAATGAATGAATCAATGAACAGGGCCAGGTTAGGCTGCCCTGCACAGATTCTAATCTTGTGATCCCTATTGGTTTCTAAGCAAAAAAACACTCTAGGGACATACACATGTATAAAGCACACACATGCTTTCTCAGACTTCTCTAGAAATATTAGTTTTGCATATTAGTCCCAAGAAATGAAATGACAAGTTATATATATGTCAAAAAAGGGAAGCACATATTGCATTTCTGTGAATATTACCATATGTAAGTTCAGGCACCACTGGGAGACTTAACATTGAGTATTCCCATTAAACAGACTTGGAGAAACAGAACACACACACACACACACACACACTCCTTCACACTCACAGTTCTGGTTAACATTGTTGCTTCACCCCACTTTCATGCCTTTAAAATGTGATTTTCTGATGCATCAAAAATTCATGGGAGGACAGGAGAATGAGAAAGCGCCTCTGGGATTTTAACTTTAATTTTGACAAACGATCTCAGTACGATGAGGTCCTTTTCATAAACCAGGGCAAACTTGGACCTTGCTGTTCTGTTTCATGGCAATATACGGGAAGCAAATGCCACTTGGTGACCAAAAGGTATTAATAGATCTCAAAATACATGGACTTGCACTGTCGCTACACCCTGGAGATCTGGTTAACAGCATTGAATGGGTGTGGGATTTGAGGCTAAATACAGCATTTCCAAAGTAGCTGAGATTTCCAAATGTGGCAAACCACAAAAACATTCCTTGTGTGAAGAGCATTTTTCTACAACCGGAACAGGGGCAACTGAATAATTTTAGTCGTTTTACCAACCCAATGCACCCGTCGCAAAAGCTCAGGTGAAGGAATGCACAGTTATTTTGCAATGCAATGCTGCCTTGCGTGTTCCCCAGCTGACTCAGTTGTACCATCTAGAAACAGCCAGCCCATATGGAACTGGGGTTTTCACCACAATTCACTAAAATAATGGGCGACAGGCATGAGTGACTGGGGCAGGACTACTTGCCTTTCACATGGGTCAGCCTCTCTGATGAGTGAGCCCAGGTGCACTGTCTCCTACTCATTTAGTAAAAGAAAGAAAGAGGATATAGTATTTCAGCTTCTTACAGATTTAAAACGGAAGTGATTCAAGTCACAAGAAAAGTACAAACACGTTGCTTAACCAAGTGAGTATATTCTGAGAAATGCATTGTTAGGCTATTTTGCTGTTGTGTGAACATCATGGAGTGTACTTGCACAAACCTAGATGGTAGAGCCTGCTACACCCCCAGCCTATGTGGCATTAGCCTATTGCTCCTGGACTATACACTGGGGCAGCACGTTGCTGTACCAAATACTGTAGGCAGTTGTAACACAATGGTATTTGTGTATCTAAATGTAGCTAATATAGGAAAGGTACCCTAAAAATACAATATTATAATCTTATGGGACCACTCTTTGATATGCAGTCTATCTTGACTAAACTGTTGTCATGTGGCACATGACCTATAATCTCTTTTAACAGTGTATATTGACATGTTATAGACTCTTAACAAGGCTTGAACATTTCTTCAAGGGAAAACACCTGTTTGGAGCCTTTCACTTTAAGTTACAGGCAACTACAGTGAGAGTTCTAGCTTTACCACTTTTTTTTGGAGGAGGTTCTGGCATTAAAAGTTTATTTCTATCCATGTTATTCAAATACAGCACACTAACTTTATATTATACAAATAAGTCAGAGAGGAAGAAGGGAAGAGAGCAATTAAAGAGTTATGAATACATTTTTTATTGCAGAAAAGGCCTGAGCCTCCTGGGATGTGAAGGCACACACAGGATAAATAGGCCCCACCCTGTGTTCTTTGAGAGGTTAACAATATTTAATCCAGAACTTTTTGGAATACATACAGGTGTTCTTTGAAAAAGAGTTTAGCAGTCAAGTGAATTTGAGAGAGGGTGGTTTAATTGAAGTTAAACATTACTTTACTGCAGGGCTTTTCAGAGCCTTTAATCTGCTAAATGCTTGTGACATTCCAAGTGGGGCTGTGAATGAGGACTGCCTTAGAAACTTTCACACAGGACACTGCAAGGTATGGGCCCTAGGAAGGGGTGAGGAGGCAAAAGGACGAGGAGGCTGGATAGGGGCCTGAATAGGGGCCTGCTTATGGGACTGTATTTCTCCCAAACATTGAACTATAGAATGCTTTTTGATGGAAATAGTAATAACATAACAGAGAACACACAGGCACAAGTGAAAAATGAAAAGCAACTCTCAAAGAGAAACGGAAACTTCTCTCAAAGAGAAACGGAAACTTCCCAGGCCCTGAGGGTTGGGGGCGGGGGAACCAATGTTTTGAGCCCTTTTTAAGCATCACATCAGCTCCTTTACAACTACTATGAGCTTCTAACATTGGGCATTTTAAGATAGAAAGGGGTCCAACACATGGCTTTCCGAGAGAGTGATCCAACAATGTCAGGTCACCTGCAACACAAGCACAGGTACCCAGAGAGAGAGAGAGAGAGAGACAGAGAGAGAGAGAGAGAGAGAGACCCCTTTGCAGAAGGCCATGATGTCCCTGGGAAGTGGCATGAGGAGAAGTCACTACAGGGTCCACAAATCATACATGCTCTGAGCATCATCCATGGCCCGCATACATGGTCTGTCTTGCAGTGATTTGCACCATTCTATCTCAAGCAGATAAATGCTACTGTGATTGATAAAATACAATTAATGTAAACATCTTGCTGAGTTCACAGTAACAGTCTGTCTTTAAATATTTTCTCTATAGAAGGATAAGAGTAGAGCTAATATTATGCGTAGATCCTCAAACTTAAAATTTTTAAATGAGCAGTTTAGACATGGTTCAAAAAATAGAAAATGTCAAAAGATATAGAATAAAATTATCTATTATTTATATCTGTAAAATTATCTCCCTTCTGGTCCCATATACCAAGACACTGATTGGATAATCCTTGTTCTTAGTTTCTTATGTAATCATCCAAGTTTTTTTAGCACACACAAGCACATTCAAACATAGATTTTTACTTTCCCCTTTCTTACAAAATAGGTAACATATTTTATATGCTATCCTACATTTTTTGAAAGGTCAAATATGACTGTACTACTGTATCTCCTCTATATTGAAAGGGACTTCTTCACCCTCACACAGCTCATAAACACTGTCAAAAGCTACCTGAACCTTGAACCACTCATAGAGCGGTTGGTCTTATGTCCCATACCTCACTTTTCCTCCCCACCTTCATGGATGCCCTTAGAACACTTCTGGTGATATGTAGGACTGAACCTTTATCATTGCTTTATGACTGTTACACCCATCTGCCTGCAAGGAGAGGCTATCTCCTGTAGAATAGGATATCTCACCATCTCGAATCCCAGAACCTACAGAAGAGCTCACCTCTTAATATCCAATGTCTCCAGGGTAGAGGGTTACCATAGGGGTCACTGGACGTGCGTGTTTCTAAATAACCTGGGAGATTCCAATGATACTCCAATAAAGAAGATGCTTAGGTGGGTCTCATGGCCTTCATGGATACTGTAATCTGCAGGAAGGATGTGATGGGCAGCCCTTCTCCAATATGTGTAGAGTTTGGTTATATTCCCTTTTGGTAAAAGAAGAAAAACAACCTTCATTTCTAATTCTACTTGGCGTGTAAATTTGGACCTATCTTAGGAAAGAAATCACTTAGGAATGGAAAAGAAAGAAATCAAAATAACAGGGACAGAGGATTCTTCAACCAAAGGAAAAAATAATCTCAGTTTTTCAACAAGAACGAGTGAATATGACAGAAAAAAAGTAATTCATCTGAGCTGGGTGAAGTTAGAAAGAAAATTCAAATTTGAATGAAGTTGAACTCATGATCATATTGCTTGGCTGAGTGCCTACAAGGTGCCCCCTTTACCTCCACTTCCTCCTCACATTGTTCACCAGCCTTAGAACTTGGTATGATGCAAAGGCTGGCAAAAAGAGAAATCAATGAAGTTCAACATCACAAAGAAATTGCAGAGGTGTGGGAGAAGCTGATGTCTTTTACAGAAAAACTTGAGAAAATCTGAGTGTGTGTCAGGAGCTGTGAGAACCATGGGACTCTACCTGACCCCAGATAAGAAGCAGAAGGAACAGTTCATGATTCTCATCCTGAAATTATCTTTGGTGGATTAAGAGTAGATAGATTAATTTCAAGAATGGTGCCAATCCTCCACAGCTCCCTATATTTACATCCTCTGAAATGTGACTTTGCAATTCTTCCCAAATCTATTTCCTTCCCTATGAATAAGGGCTGCCCCTGTGACTCACTATGCCCTATAGAATGCTGCAGAAATGTTGGAGTTTGGGGGGCAAAACAAGCTTAGGCTTAAGAGGCATTGTATGCTGTTACTCATTTGGAACCCAGCCAGGGCCATGGGCAGCTGCCTGGGCTAGCCTGCTGGAGGATGAGAGGCCCTGGGGAGCAGAGCTGAGTCAATCCAGTGGCACTCCCAGGTAATGTTTGAGACTCCAAAGGAATAGCCAGTGAGACAGGAGAAAACCCACAAAATGTGCTGCTACAGAAGGCAAGATTGGGGATGTTTCAAGGAGATTGTGGCTGGCTGTGTTGGAGGCCGTTGATAATCAAAAATGATGAAGACAGAAAAAAATGTCCTTTGGATTTAATGTCATGGGGAGTCTTGGTGACCTTAATAAGATCTGTTTTGTTCTTGTTGGTATGCTGGGGACAGGAGCCTGCTCAGAGCTATGCCAAGTAGATTAAGACTGTGAGTGTAGACAACTCTTTCGAAGACATTGTTGATACACTTTTTGATGAAACAAACTAAGGTGTAATGATGTGGTGTTAAGAATCATTCAGCAGAGAGAGAGAGACAATGTTGATAAGAGGGAAAACTACATAATCAAGGGATAGGACACTTGAAAGACAAGGGTTTGGGAGCCTGGTAGACAGATGCCCAAACTCAGATGTGTTCTCTAACTGTCTAAGGTTTACGTGCCAAGTGCTTTGTGGCCTGTAGAGAAACGCACAACAATCATTTATTATTTTTGCTTTTTTAATCAACTCTTTTTCCCTGGACAATGCTTATTTTTGATAATAATTAGTAGAACTAACTATATGGAAACTAACTTTATGGCAACGAATCTGGCAGACACCATCTTAACCATATGATCATAAGTAACTGGACAAACCCACATTATGTGCCTCTTGATATGATGCACTGAGGAGGGTAAAACCTCACTTCCACAATTTTCCTGGTGAAAATGCATCAATTACCTCTCATTATGAGGAAATATCAGACAAACCCCAAATGAGGGCTATTCTATAAAACAAGTGGCCTATCTTCTTCAAAAGTGTCAAGGTCATAAAAAGCAAAACAGATTAAGGAACTATTCCAGATTTAAAAGAGACTAAAGAATGATGATAATCAAATACAACATATGAGATTGAATTGTTTCCTGGAATATGTATATACATATATTTAATATAAAGGACAATTTTGGGATAATTTATAACACATGAGTAAAGTCTCTAAGTAGTAATATACTAATGTTAATTTCTGATTTTAATTACACTATAGTTCTGTAAAAGAATGTCCTAGATCACAGAAAATACATACTAAAGTATTTGGGGATGATGAGGCGTTATGTTTCTATCTTACTCTCAAAGAGCTTGGGAAAAAATATCAATATAGTAGAATTCTAAGATAGTTCCCAAGCTTTCTACACCCTGCTACACAGGGTGTAGAAATTAATTGCTTCTTCATGGGTTTGAGCAGAATGTACGCATATAATGGGAGACCACTCCCATGATTTGATTACTCATCAGTTGACTTTGAGTTAATCCAAAGGGAAGTGATCCTGGGTGCACCTTGCCTAAGCAGGTGAGCCCATTAGATGAAGGTGAAGCATCGGAAAGACTCCATGCTGCTGTAGAGCAAGCCAACATTTTGTGGAAGTATGGGAAGAGCCACTCGGCAGGAAATGCCAGGAAGCCTCTAGGAGTTAAGCCTGATCCCTGGCTGATATCTGGTGAGAAAATGGGGAACCTCATGAGTCCTACAACCACAAGAACTAAATTCGACCAATAACAAATGAGCTTGGAAGAGGGCCCTTAGCCTCAGGTGAGAGAATAGCTCCAGCTAACATCTTGAAGTCAGCCTGGTGAGACCCTGAATAGAGATCTCTGCTAACCTGTACCTGTATTCTTGACCAGTAGAAATTGCAAGGTAATAAAAGTGTATTGTTTTAAGATACTAAATTTGTGGTAAGTTGTTACACAGCAAAATAAAACTATGATATCTAAAGCAAATTGTCAAAATATAAACAACTAGTGAATCTTGGTGAGAAACTTAGAGAAGTTCTTTGTACATTTTTGCAACTTTTCTGTAAATCTGAAATGATTTAAAAATAAAATATTATCTAAGGTGTAATATATAGATATAATATATATATTTATATATTAAGCATATATATATTATACATATATTTATATATATATTAAGCATATATATATATGGCTTAATATATGCCAGATGATGGTTAAAGTATTTTTAAATATATTAATACATAAATTTTCATTAAAAAACAAATGACCCTTCTTCTTCATGACCTGTTTTACAGATAAGGAAACTAAGGCACAGAGAATTCAGATGACATGGCTGAGGTCCCACAGCTAGTAAAAGGCAGAGCTGGACTTGCATCTGGATTCTGGGTTCACTCCTAAGGACTCTGCCCTACTCTCAGTGAGCCTGAAGTGATATCAAACCAACTGCGGACTGGGTGAATGTGGTTGAGCATGATCCCACAGGGCCCTGAAATTCATGGGGAATCATTTTTGTTTTATCTTCTGTCATTTTTTTTTTTTTTATGAGATGGGGTCTTGCTGTGTTACCCAGGCTGGAGTGCAGTGGTGTGATCTTGTCTCGCTGCAACCTCTGCCCCCCAGGTTCAAGTGATTCTCACGCCTCAGCCTCCTGAGCAGCTGGGATTACAGGTGCCCGCCACCACGCCTGTCTAATTTTTGTATTTTTAGTAGAGACGGGGTTTCACCATGTTGGCCAGGCTCGTCTTGAACTCCTGATTTCAAGTGATCCGCCCGCCTTGGCTCCCAAAGTGTTGGGATTACAGGCATGAGCCACCATGCCCGGCCTCCCTCTTTCTTTTATTTACCATACACACATTTACAGTCATGCTGTGAATATCACAGCAGGATGACTCACAGCATTGGAATTTAAACAATAGTATATTTGTCTTATACTGATGGTTTTATATATTATCAAAGGTATTCATATACCATAATTTGCCTTATCTATCCCCAAATCTGAAACCTCCATAACATATCAAGTTAACAAAGTTAAGTAGATGAAAAATATGACTAGAGGGGAGAACAAATTGAGCATGTAAAATGGAACCAAGAATAAAAACAGAAAAATAAAAGCATAAAGATCAATGTACTTAAAAAGTCAGTCAATAATGCACTTTCAACATTCTCACATATTTATTTCATACATTTATCAAATTTCAGGCTTTGGAATAAGATGAAGTCACCCAAACTCCATTGTGAAATCTAGTCTCCTTGCAATCCGTCTGACCTCAGAGAGGCAAACAGTGAGTAATTCAAAATATTTTTGAATGAAAGTGTCAGTTTAAGATCCTCAGCATAAAACATACCTACAAAGCCTATTTGCAAAGTAAATTTACTCTGGATTCTTGATACCTATGAAAGTTTTTTCTATTATATTTATTTAAAATTACAACAGTTTACATTAGAAACAAGCTCAAACAATTAAGGTAAAAGATAAATAACTGCATACAGTTTAATTTTACAAAATGCAAACATACATCTTTCATTGTTCCATTATCTGAGTATTAAGCGCCACATAATTGCACAAGGCATTTTCAAATGTCTTAAAGGCTCTAAAATTACAGAGTTGACTTTTGTGAAATAGTCTTTATTTTCCTCCATTATTATACAAATAATTGACCACACAGATTAAATTTAAATCGGAATTGGATACGTCCCCTACAGAGTTCATTTCTTTTGTGCAGCTAAAGGTTGGCAGCTTATGATGGCTCACGGAGCTTACTCAGGCCCTTGTGGGATACAGAATGGGGCTTGCATTTTCATAATTTAGGATGTCTCAGGTGGGAGAGACCCTAGAGTCCCCTGGGATCACATCACATCTAGTTTTGCCCAAGACCACCTCCTTTCTAGCTAACCCAGGCTAATTCTAATGGTGCCTCTTTTCACTCTCAGAAATGTCTGTTTGGGAGATGGTACAGATGAGGAAATGGAAGCCTCCGAATGTAGGTTCTCTGGACCAGACCGCCGCAGCAGAGACCTGTGTTTTCTCCTGGGGATTCAGAAACCCCACTCCCCTTGCCTTCAGAGGCACTGCCGCCCTCCATTGTGGGGCAGAGGTGAAGAAGCAAAGAAAGTGTCCCTTTCATCCTCGCCATAGAATGAAAAACGATTCATCACCACAATTACTCACCAAAGCTAAGAGGAGGACAGAAGAAAACATGTTTACGTTACTTTTTCTTTCATTAAAAAGCAACACGTGTTTTTGCCAATCAGATAGAAAACAGATGCAGAAAAAGGTAAACAATTCAAAGAAAACCCTCTCTTCTAGAAACACTTAACAGTTACTAATTGTAAAGACACATAGGAGTTGCAGGAAGTGATTCTAATTCTTGGTGTAAGAGAATATTTTCATGGCATGTTCAGTTTTGAGAAACCTGATCCAGTGACTCAGAATTATTTCTGAAACAATATCCCCTTCTCCCACCCTCCGCTCAATTTCTTCTAATTATAACTCTCTGAGATATTTGCCTCTGATACTCATAGGGAAAGAAGGGGAGAGGGAAAGGAGAAGAGAAAAGGAATACGGTTCAATTGCCAATATGCCAAAAGTGGAAAGATGGACCCGGGTCTCCTCTGGCGCAGTGTCAAGACTGTATAGCACACAGTGGCCAGGCCCGTGCCAGAGGCCCATTGTCAGACACCATGGTGGGAGCATGGGAACCTTCTAAATGGACAGCCCTGCTCAACTCCTTGGGCCTAATGTGGGCTGGGAAAATAGATCTGATTCCACCCTTGTTCCTGCAATACTCAACACAATGCCAAGCCTGTACTGGGCGCCCAGTATATTTTTCTTGAATGAGTTAATAAGGCTGATTTTCACAAATTTGTTGTTGTTGGGCTCATTCTAGTCCAAGTTACAATTATAGGCTGAAGTGTTTCAAGGTGGTTTCAAAATTATTTACTTCTTGCAAACGTGTACAAATGTCTAATTAGTCTGCCAGACACTGGAGATACCAAGGTAGATAGGAAAGGGCCACTACTTTTAAGGATCCCAGAGTCACCTAAATAATCAAATACTAGAGAGAATGTGGTGGAGTTGACCAATTCAGTGAAACAGACTCGGGTTCAAAATCCAGCTCTGTGTCCACTAGTTTTGTGCTCTTAGGCAAGTTATTTATTATTATTATTTTTAATATCCCTTCATCAGGGCTAACCATAATGTTAATTCATATGTTGTTTGAGGATTAAATGTGATAACTGATGTAAAGCCCTTGGAAGACTGCCTGGCACACGGCGAATCTTGGATGAAGGCGACTGCTACTGTGATTTAACAGCTGTGCAATCTTGGGCAGGTAATACTTGCACATCTGTTTACATAGGTCGAAAATGAGGATAGTAGTACAATGATTCATCATGATTTTTAAACTGCAAGACTTTTTTGTTGTTTGCATGAGACTACAAGGTATGGGTCTCCATCATAGCCCCCATTTTAATCATGGGGACACTAAAGCTCCAAGGCTTTAAGGTGGGTCATCCACTTAGACAGAATCCAAAGCAAGAGTTGGAGCAGAAGCCCTGGGGGTGGAGCCAGAACACCTGGGCCCACATCTGTAGTGGGCAGTTGGTCATGGTGCCTGGCCAGAGGCCTTTGGACCTCTTTTTAAACCAGCTCTGTGCCCATTTCCCAGCAGCTGCAAGCTCTGCTGATGAGGGTTCATTTACAATCTTCAGAGATTGCCCATGGGCACTGGAACATCCTTGAAAACACAGAGAGAGACCCTTTACCCCTTGACCAAAAACTCTGCCTTATAACTTACTGTTAAGAGCTCCCTAGGCAATCAGGCAGAGGCTGAGATTTCACCTGAAATCACACCCTCATTTCACTTCTTTCCTTTCCCTGTCCTGTTCCCAGATCCCTTCCCAGATCCCTTGCTAGTCTCTCCTGGGAGCGCCTCCTCCCAACTGAACCCTGGGAGGGACAGGGTGTGCTGCTGGAGATCCTAAACTAAAACTGCACCTGGATGATGCCATTTACATAAAAGCTCTCAAATTAATTCATGTCGCTTTGTTGTTCATCAATAATTCCAAATCCCAGGTGCTTTCCTGGGAAGTGGGATTGAGCTGAAAGGCCAGGGTCCCCAAGACCAGCCTGTTTCAGTTCTCTTCCAAAAGCCATGAGCACTTTCTTTATGTCAAGCACACACCTACAGGGACTTCACTTCCCTTGTTTATTTCTTGAAGGCACAGCACTACTCAGAGCCTGTCCCAGAGCTCCTGGATGATGTGTGTCCAGCACGTATTTGTGCTGAACAAATATGTGAATTCTGTGTTTCACTGTTACAACCTCATTACATCCTTGAGAAGTAGGCATTCTGATCTCCACTTTGCTGTTGAAGAAATTGAGAGTTAGGGTGATTAAGTTCCTCCCCCAAGATCATTCTGCCAAAAAAGATGAGAGCTGGGTTGTAAGACATGTCTGATCAGAAATTTATTTTATTAGACTTCATTATGTTCTTCCCATGAGCTTCCTAACCTGGGCACTGTTAAACATACAGATTCCTGGGCCATTGAAACATACAGATTCCTGGGCCCCATTTCCTACCTTAGACAATGGAGTCTAGAAGTGCCAAGTGCTTTTTCTGGCCATCAATATTTAAGAATTAGGGGACTAGCCAAGCATGATGGTGCACATCTGCAATCCCAGTTACTTGGGAGGCTGAGGCAGGAGAATCACTTGAGCCCAGTTCAAGACCAGCCTAGGCAACATAGAAAGACCCTGTCTCAAAAAAATAAGACACACAATTAGGGAAAAAAAATCATGGCATCTAGAATGATATTTGAACTGCTGCTTGTTGGGATAAAACTATGTAAATTTTAAATGTAAATGTACATATACTTTATATATAAATGTAAATATATATAAGGTAAATATATATATATATATGTCTTATTTCTGTAAACTTCCACCCAACATGCCGTGGGAACAGTAGGATGTGCTCAGACATGGTGTGCTGGGCTGATGGACTCCAGGACAAGGCGAGGACACCCAAGAATAAGCCTTTAGAGACCAGTTGTTAAACACAGTGCTGAAGGTTCCTAGAGTAACACACACCCCTGGGAGGATCATGGGTAAGAAGGTTGAGTTAATCTTAATTTCCTTTAGACACCAGTGAGAATCAGGGCTGAAAGTAATAAATTGTCTCTAAAAATAAAGAAAATTGTATTTTTTGCATACCTGCTCTTGTTCCCTGAGCTTGTTCAAAACGTGTGTGCGAGTGTGTGTGTGTGTGTGTGTGTCTGTGCGTGTTCTTAGCTTGGATTGCCCCGAAAGCAGGCCTGTGACAAAGATGTGAGTGCAGGTAATTCACCTGGGAGATGATCTCAGAACACGAGGAGGGGAGTAGGAAAGAGAGAGAAGGGGAGGAAAACAATACAAGCCGCAGCATCAAGCGTAGAAAGAAGAATGCACGGAAAGTGAATGAAACAGAGTCCAGGTTCGCAGGAGGTGCACTCACAAGCTAATTAAAACAACAGGAAATGTGCACTTCAAATAGAGGAACTTGAAACAACCAGGATCCTTTGTGGCCAAGAGAAATGCAACCAAATACCCCACCAGCCCTTTCTTCTCAGCCAGGCTTTGGAAGCTGTTCACGAAGGTCCAGGTTTAAGTCACATTATTGACTTTTGAGCTCTTGACTCGGATGTCAAATCCTGGGTAAGATTTTCTAGCTTCTTACATACTCAGCAAAAATGGCATTTGGGAGTCAGAGGGTCCAAACCAACTGTTTCTCCTTTCCTCATTCAACACGAATTGTGTTGGACCCAATGGACGGTGGTGTTTTCTCAGTACATCACCACTGGGACATCTGAGGCAGAAAACAACAGGAGCTTCTGGCCACATGGAGTTGCCCAGCTGGGGAGGGATGCAGATGCCATAATGAGAGGCAATGTGATTGTCTCCTGTTCACACCCCATGTTTCTCTCCCACCTGGGCTTTAGAACCAAGTGGGCAATTTCTTGCTGTCCAAAGAGTAGGTTCTAGAAAACATGACAAATGTATATAGATGGTTGCTTCTGTCACTAAGAAACTGCTCGCAACAAAGGAAGATTTTTCCTATTTTGAAAAAGGCCAGTTTCCCTCCTCCTGGTGTGGGTGGAGTGTCTGCACCCAGTCTCTGCATGTGCTGCTTTCTTCCCATTAGAAAAAGGATGTTAGGCAAACTAGAGTGGAATACAAATGTGGATTTTTAAAAAATGTTTATTTTTAAATGAGCAATGAGCAATTCAACCCTGTCTCTATTTTTTTTTCTTGTTGATTAGAATGGAGATTTGGAGACATTGACATTCTCCAATATCAAAGAAAGTTGCCACAAGTAAAAAAAATTACTGGGGCAGGAATGAAAACATAGTCACATAACAAAGGTGTGCATTAAAAAGCAACTTCAGATTAGATCTCATTTAATTAGAAAAAAAATTAACGAGAAAACCTTGTGCAAAGTATACATTTGCCAGTACCCAGTGAATCTGGGTTCCTTGCTCCTCTGACCATTGAGGACTGTACCTTTCTTCAACCTCCTGGACCACACACAGGGCCAAAGGCAGGAATGGAGTCAGTATTTTCCCCTTTTCCTGATTTATGACTTGCATATATTCACTTCTTTTCAGGTTTTCATTCCAAAGCAGCAATGCTTGATATTTTTATAAGAAAGCTACTCTATTTTCTCAAGCCTTGAGATCATGGAGGGCTGTCCAGTTGGAACAGAGCAAGGAGCCCCAGAGAAAAGCAAAGAAAGGGAATTCTCCTGCTGGCCACATGTATTGGAAGAGGTACAGGCTGTGCCACTGTAACAGGAGACCACATATCCAGCGGCTGGCACAAGACAGAGTTCACTTCTCCCTCGGGTAGATAATTTTCCATTCTCAAAGCCTGGCTTCTGTCTTTCGGTGCAAAGTGGCTGCTTTAGCTTCTTTATCCCTCAGCCAGTGAGAAGGAAGAAGAGGGCTCCTCTCCTTTTGAACCCAGAGGGCTGTTCACATCCTTTCTGCTCACATCACAGTGGGCAGAATTTAATTCTATGCCCACAAGAACTGAAAGGGATCCTGGAGCTGTATCTGCACCTTTGACTAAAGAAGGAGCAAATGTATTTTGACAAACAACTAGCAACTCCTGCTAGTTGAAGTCTTTCGTTTTGCCGGTAGTTTCAGCAAACTCAGGGTGGGAGGGCATGTCAAAGAGGCATCACCTCTTGGGTAACTCTGATTTATTGGCATTCACCACCCAGGGCCATTTCATTATGAGGTCAGTCCTGGCTTATTAACAAAGAGAGTTGTAATGGGTAGCAGTGCCGGCCTTCAGCCTGGGATTGGAGAGGAGTGACAGCCACTATATGTATTAGATGCCCCCTGTGTAGGGGTTAAAGATGTGTATTTGAGCATCTTGCTTTCACAGGGAATGTGATAAATGTGGTCACTTTCTATATATTAATGTACCTCACTTTGGTATCTTTATGTTTGTTTCCTTGGTATCAACTTCCAAAGAACACAAAAGTCATTAAAGAATAGAGCCTATAGCTCTCAGAAATATGCAATGTCCATCTCAGGTAAGATACTCATTTGCAAGTCGGTAGAAATTCAAAGCACTCTCTAAAAACATCATTCATTACATACAATAAAAAGAAAACAAAGTGACCAAACTTTCATCCACAGCCACAGAATGCAGTATAATCACGAAGATCTGCAGGTGTTTGGCTGCCATCCTAAATGGTTCCGCCTCTCGTTCTGTGGCAGCTTTTGGAGATTTTCCCACAAGTGACAAGGAGCAAGGGAAGGTGGCCTCCGCTCAGTTTTCCAGCAGCTGCTGTGTAGTGCCTCTTTCCACCAGCACCAGTTTTGTTCCCTTACATTCTTCCTTGTCAAAAAGAGACCACAGCACATCATTCAGAAACCTTTGTGTCTTCCTGTTTTTACATTTAGAAACAGTTGCATCCCTTGCCGGCTATTGTACAGATGCTACAAACTACTACTGAGGGACAAAGGAAAAGACAAAGCACTGTACACAGAAAGTTGAAGAAATCCAGGTGTTTTTCTATCCAGGTGAACTTCCTCACTCATCCTCACTGTAGCAAAGATTGGCTGAAGCTGCAGAGCTTCATCCTGTCTTAGGCAGGCCCGGAGTATTCATCTCTTTGAGAGAAAAGACAGACCTGAAAAATCATCTGAAGGTTGACTGCACAAAGCATTTTGTTTATAAAGTCATTCCTTCCCTGGCTTTCTGCTGTTTACTCTTGAACAACTTTAATTTTCAAAGATTTTATCCTCTTTTGTAAGAGCGATTCACGCTCCTTGCAGAAGAATAGGATACCACATAAAGGTAGAACAATGAAAAAGATAGTCACTCATACTTTTATCTGAAGTCACTCCAAGCTCTTGTGTACATAATTTTTTCATTCTATTAGAGTAAAATATATCAGAGCAAATGTATGTCTTTTTCATTTAACATTTTAGCATAATTATTGTCTATGCTATTACAATTCTTTTGTAAGCATCACTCAAAATTTTGCCTGAATGTCTCTAGCTGATGTCATTTCTTACCCTCCACTAATACACTTTTCTTATTCTGGTTAGCATGGTCTCTACTCTGTCTAGAACCATCCGCATTATTCTGGAATGCCCTAGCCTTCTGCACCACCTCCTTTATTCTTGGAGCCGGCTCAGGCCCACCCATGCAGTAGAGTGGGGGGGCACTTGTATTCCAGGTGCAGTTCTGCCACCAATTAACCTATGACAAGCTACTCGACGCTTCAGTCATTCATTGTTTCACTACCACAGCAAAAGTTTTCTGATTCTCAATGCCAAGCAACACTCTTGCATAAATGAATACTGAGGAATCAAAACTTTCTTCTAATCTCTGTGGCCCTGTACCAGGCAGCCCACTTTAGTACCTTGCTGTAGAAATCACTGGTCAACTTCAGAGTCAAAGAGGAAGGGTGGAGACCAGGAAGGGAAACTCCACGAGACCTAGAGGGAAGGAGGACCTTTTGTGAGACAGTGCTGCCACATGCGGGGTGTGAGCTGTAGCCATCACTCCTCCCAGCATCTGGGAAAGAATACACTCAATGTGTAAAATGCTAGAAAGGAGTCGGATGGGTCAAAAGTAGGTGGCGAGTCTCCATCTGTAGACACTCTTTGTCCACACCATTCCCTGCAGATTACATCACTTAGGAGAATTCTGTGGATGCAGTTGATTGTATTCATTCACTTTTTTACTGTCCCCTTCCCTACAAGAGGTTTATATGCCCCAGCCCCATTCCACGGGATGAGCAGGGCTTCCTCGGATGTGGCATACACATCGCTGCCCCTTGGCCTTTGGGCATGGCCTTGTCACATACCTGCTCAATGGGATGGGGAGAGAAGACCTGATGTATGCTGTGTTCAGGCAGAAGTTTCAGAAAGAATCCTGAGATGCCACCAGTTCTCTTGCATCTGCCCCTTGTTAAGAGAATGCTGTTCCCTCCATGGAAGGGGCTCCTTCAGCCTGAGTTTGGAAACAGAGGGCACATGGAGCGGAGGCACAGCACATTAGCAAGAAATGCATGTTTGTTTCTGGAAGTCACTGAAATTTAGAGTTTCTGTTACTGCAGCAAAATCAGTTAATACAGTGCACAATGCAAGCATCTGGACTTGAGAAAGGCTTTTCTCCCATAGAAGCAAAATCCTTAAGGACAGGTGATGGCCACACCCTTCTCTCCCCCTTCTCCTAGTGCCTATGACACTGCTGAGCATGCAGTTTGTATTAATCAATGCCGGCTGTCCCAGGAACTAAATATCTCCCTCATCCCTCCTCCACCCCCATGTCTAAGTTCTAAGAAACAAAACAAAATATAAAGGTAAAATACAACTTGGTAAAGACATAGAAACTAAGATGAGAAGGTAACATTAAGGACTATATGAAAACAAATAACATATATTATTTTAAAGTGACATCTACTCAATATATATATTGTGTAGAATAAAATAACAGGTCACAGCAGAAGGTCACAATAATCATCATAACTCAATACACAGTCTCCCTGTCTTAAAAAGACATGTCATGGGGTGAGATGAATGCCTCACCCACAATGGGAAGGCACAAGTGAGGAGGGCAGAGGTCGAAAGTTGTTTGCCTTGGTCACCATGCTTTTGGGAGCCATACACGCCGGCCTAAAACAAAACGTGAAAGGTCAGTTTTGTCTGCTCTTCTGGGCCCCTGCTTGCACCTGCCTGTATGACCCTCTGTATACAAAGGAAGGGGCAAGAGGCCTTTGGAAAAACCAATATTAAGCAGGCTGTTTCCTGCCGTAAAATGAAGCCAAGGGCAGACTTTCTGTTGAATTCTTACCAAAGAAGGGTTATTCTTCATAGATTTGGTTCCAAAACATGAATTGTTTTTGGTAAAGTTCCCAGCAAACACATTTCCAGGGAACCTAAACCCTAGAGAGCATTTTATTTGCAACAAAATGTTGAATGGAGACAAGAGTCCTAGATTGTTTGCCTCCCCATGCAGGGAGTCTGAGCAACCCCATTAGCAGATCCTGAAAAAACAAGCAAAACCCAGAAAACTAAAACCAGCATGGAATTTCATGATCTTCAAATTAGAGTTGTGTGTTGTGTGTGTGCACGCATGCACACCTGTGTGTGTTAGAACTAGCTCCATTGTAATGGCAACATCAAGGGGCCAAGATCATGTCCAACAGAACAAACAGCTGTGACCATTGCTTCATTTGCAAACTGAGGGTGAAAATCAAGATCCCATTAAACAAGATTAAACAAGACAACTCAGAAAAGTGTATATTAGCGTGTTTTGCACATAGCTGTCTCCAAGGAAATATAACCTCCTTCACTCTCTGGAGATCACACAAATTACATATGTGCAAGGTTGGGTATTGAAATGTGGTCACAAGGAAACATGGGCATGCTGTATAGTATGAGGTCATTACATTGATTTTGTGAATTGCTTGAAAGACTAGTTTATTTCACAGTAATACACGTATACATCTAATACATTGTCTATTTTTGTATCACTGGAGTTTACACACATGAGATCACTTGTGATTAGAATGACATTCTAATCACAACCCCAAGAGATAGGTACAGAAGGAGACCCCCAACAGGGGCACCGAGGGGAGGCAGGAGGCAAAGGGAAAAAGAAGAGCAAGTTGGTAAAAGTAAATAATATATATTAATTTAAACCTCCATTTCCATATGTATCTACAATTTACATCTGTAATATGTTTGTTGTATAGAAAAAATAACAGGAAGGTGGTACATTCAAAACTCTCTAGAATTTCCACACCTTCTAGCTAAGTGTGATTAGCCTAATTCTTCCACCTCAAAATTATTCTCTAAAAGACAAAAATTATAGGAGCCTGGAAACTTACTTAAAATTTGCAAAGGTGTAAAAATTAATTGGCCGTGACAGAGTATCTGATTCTTTAAAAAAATTTTTTAAAAACTTTAGATTCAGGGCGTACCTATGCTTGTTTGTTACATGGGTATTGCATGTGCGATGGTGCAGGCTGGGTTTCTAGTGTACCCATCACTCAAATATTGGACATTGTACCCAATAGGTAATTTTTCAACCCTCATCTTGATTGTTTTAACATCACACTCCTGACTTCAGAATATCAAACAAAATGTAATTTTGGAAAGACCCGTTTTTTTAATAAGGAAAGGATAATGACAAACCTCCTTGGCTCTTAACCCAAAAGACGCCAGTGCAATAGCCCATGGTGGGCAAGAGAATGAGACTGGTCAAAGGATGAGGAAGGGGAGGAGGTGGAAACTGTTGCTCCAGGAAGACTCGTAAGTCACCAGTGTTCCATCATCATGTAAAGAAAGCAGTAGACCACCAAGCTCATGAATGACAAGAAGAGAATGAAAAGAAGACTTGGAAGAGGAGGAATCCATGTGGCTCTTTTCTAAGATCATTTTCTTAGAAGGAAACATGGCCCTTCCCAAAATACCATTTAGTTTGATAGCCTTGGGTCAGGGTGATATTTGGAAGATACTAAATATGCAGAAATCCATTTCCTACTGTTTGTTTGCACAAAGGAATTAATCACTCACCACATATCTAGGACTCCAGAAAATGGCAGTGCTGCATATTATAAACTACATTCATATAGGTCAGAGATTGCAAACTGGGGTGTAAGGGCCATATCCAATACACAGATAGGTGTCGTTTAGTTTGCTCAGTATTTGTAAATTAAATTAAATTAAATTCCTGCATTTTAAAATAAGACTATTTCACATAATTATATAGTGAATTACATACATTTAGTTGAAAAATGAGCAGGGATTGAATCTCACCTCTTCAAGCCTCCCCCCTTCACATCAGGTGCCTACATTACAGGTCTCCACCCATCATCTCCACTCACCTAAGGTCTCTTGAGTTTGCAAGCCCTGGTTTATAGTCTACCTCCACAGGTATTAACTCTGCAGACATGGCAGAATATCTACTGGGCTACATGCTCTCATGAAACCTACTCTACATGAGAAAACAAAATCCTCAGAGCTTGGGGGCTTCAGTGAAGTAGGAGGATGGGGTGGCAACTCTTGGCCCGCAGCATGGTCACCTTACCACACTGGGCTCAAAGAGCTCACAATGCACTGAACACAATCAGAAGCTGAATTAAATAAAGTGAAAGGAGGAGTGTACAAGGAGAGAGAATTCTGTTTCACTTGTGAGTCACACATAAGATGTACTGGTTTAATTTTTCTTTAATTACATTGTCCTTGGGAAGGGAGGTTGAATTTGTGAATACTGGGCATTTCACTCATGATAAGTTTCTTCTCTTTTTAAAATTGTTGTAAAACATACAGAACTACAACTTAACATTCTAACTATTTTTAAGTATACAGTTCTGTGGCATTAAGCACATTCACGCTGTTGTGCAACCATCAACATTATCCATTACCAGAGTTTTTTTTTATCTTCTCAAGCTAAAATTCTGCACCCATTAAACTCACTCCCTGTTCCCTCTATTCACAGCCCCTGGCAACCACCATTCTACTGTCCATCTCCATATTTGACTACCTTAGGTACTTTGTATGAGTAGTACCATACAATATTTGTCCTGTTGTGTCTGGCTTGTTTCACATAGTGTAATGTTTTCAAGGTTCATCCATGTTGTGGCATGTGCCAGAATTTTCTTCCCTTTTAAGGCTGAATAATATTCCATTGTATGTGTATACCATATTTTCTTTATAAATTCATCTGTCAATAAACATTTGGGTGGCTTCCATCATTTGTTTATTGTTAATAATTCTGCCATTAACATTGGTGTACAAATGTCTGTTCAAGTCCCTGCTTTCAATTCATTTCAGTGTGTACCCAGAAGTGGAATTTCTGAATTGCATAGTACTTCTACATTTAACTTTTTCAGGAACTATTATGCTGTTTTCCACAGTGGTAGTACCATTTGACATTTCCACTAGCAGTGTTCAAGGGTTCTAATTTATTCACGTTTTTCCTGACACTTGTTATTTTCTCCCGCTCTCTCTGTGTCTGTGTGTGTGTGTGTGTGTGCGTGTGTGTGTTTTATGCTGGCCATGCTAATGAATGTGAAGTCCAGTGTCATAAAAAATTTTCTTTACACTTTCTTCTAAAAGTTTGGTAGCTTTGGGTCTTATATATGGTTTTCAATCCATTTTAAGTGAAGTTTTGTATATGACAAGGGTCCAATTTTATTCTTTTTCACAAAGATATCCAGTTTTCCCAATACCACCTTTTGAAAAGACTATTTTTTCCTATTGAATAGTCTTGATACCATATTGAAAGACCATATATACAAGGATTTATTTCTAAAGTCTGCACTCTATTTCATTAGTCTACGTGTCTGTCTTTATGTCAATGTAGCACTGTTTTCATTACTGCAGTTTTGTACTAAGCTTGAAATCAGGAAATGAAATCTCGTAATTTTGATTTGCATTTTCCTAATGATAAGCAATGTTGAACATCTTTTCAATTGCATGTTGGCCATCTGTATATCTTCTTTGGAAACGTCTACTCAAGTTCTTTGCCAATTTTTAAATTTGGTTGTTTTGCTGATATTGTTGAGTTGTAGGAATTCTTTATATATTCTGGATATTAATTTTTTATCAGGTATACAACTTGCAAGCATTTTGCATTATTTTATAATTGCCTTTTCACTCTGTTGATAGTGTCTTTTCATGCACAAAAGTTTCTAATTTTAAGTCAATCCAATTTATCTATTTTTAATTTTGTTACTGATGCTTTTGGTGTTATATCTAAGTAACCACTGCCAAATTCCATGTCATGAAAAATTTCTCCTACATTTTTTGTTAAAAGTTTTATAGTTTTGGGTCTTACTTACCAAAAACCATTTTAGTTTTTCACCCATCTTAAGTGAATTTTTGTATATGGTAAGGGTCCAAGTTAATTTTTTTGCACATAGATATCCAGTTTTTTCAATACCACCTTTTGAAAAGACTATTTTTTTTCTATTACATAGCCTTGACACCCTTATTGAAAGACCATATATGCAAAGATTTATTTTTGAGGTCTTTATTCTATTCTATTAGTCTATATGTCTTGTCTTTTTGTCAACACAGCCTGTTTTAATTACCGTAGCTTTGTGTTAATCAGGAAGTGTGAGCCCTCTTCTGCTTTTTCAAAATTGTTGTGGCTACTTGGGAGTCCTTGAGATTTCATATGGGTTTTAGGATGAATTTTTTTTACCTGTGCAAAAAACAGTGTTGGAAATTTGAAAGATATGACATTATTTAAATTGCTTTAAATAATATTGACATTTTAAGAATATTACAACTTCTAATCCATGAACACGGGATGTCTTGCATTTATTTGTGTCCTCTTTAATTTCTTAATTTCCAGGAACATTTTGTATTTTTCAGTGTACAAGTCTTTCATGTTCTTAGTTTTGTTTATTTCTAAGTATTTTATCCATTTTGATGCTATTGTAGATGGAATTGGTTTCTTAATTTTGTGTTCATATTATTCACTGTTAGTATATAGAAACATAATTTATTTTTGCATGTTGATTTTGTGCACACCAAATTTGCTAAGTTTGGTTATTAATTCTACCAGGTATTTACTTATTTATTTATGGAATCTTTAGGGTTTTCTACATATAAGATCAAGTCGTCTGTGAACAGAGATAATTTTATTTGTTCCTCTCTGTTTTGGATGACTTTAATTTCTTTTTCTAGACTAATTGCTCTGGCTATAACTTTCAATATATGTTGAATAGAAGCAGCAAAAATGGATATCTTTGTCTTGTTCTTGATCTTAAAGGAACAACTTCCAGCCTTTCACCATTGAGTATGATGTCAATTATGGGTTTTACATATAGGACCTTTATTATGTTAAGGTAATTTCATTTCATCCCTAGTTTGTTAAGTGCTTTTTATCATGAATGGGTGTTGAGTTTTATCAGATAATTTTTCTGCATTGAGATGATCATGTGTTCTTTTCTTCCATTCCATCAAAGTGGTGTATTACTTGACTGATTTCCACGTGTTGTAAAATTCTTGCATTCCAGGAATAAATCCCACTTGGTCATGATGTATTATCCTCTTGATAAGCTGTTGAATTTAGTTTGGTAATATTTTATGGAGAAATTTTGCATCAATTTTTTGTTCATTTGTTTGCTTTTTGAGATGGAGTCTCACTCTATTGCCCAGGCTGGAGTGCAATGGCACGATCTTGGCTCACTGCAACCTCCACCCCCCAGGTTCAAGTGATTCTCCTGCCTCAGCCTCCTGAGAAGCTGGGATTACAGGCGCCTGCCACCACACCAGGCTAATTTTTGTATTTTTAGTAGAGACGGGGTTTTCACCATATTGGCCAGGCTGATCTCGAACTCCTGACCTCAGGATCTGCCTGTCTCAGCCTCCCAAAGTGCTTGGATTACAGGCATGAGCCACTGTGCCCAGCCTTGCACCAGTGTTTATAAAGGATATTGGCTTGTGGTTTTCTTTTCTTTAGTGTCCTTGTCTAGATTTGGTGCCCGGTAATACCAGTCTCATAGAATGGGATAGTGTTCTCTGAGGATTGGTGTTAAATCTTTAAATGTTTGATAACATTTACCAGATAGAAAATAATCTTGTCCAGGACTTTTCTTTTGTGGGAAGTTTTTGATTACTGATCCAATCCTCTTACTAGTTAAAGGTTTATGTAGGTTTTCTATTTCTTCATGATAGTCTTAATAGGTTGTTGTTTCTAGAAATTTGTCTATTATGAGATGGTTATTAAATTTGTTAGTATACAATTTTTCTTACTACTTTCTTAAAATTCTTTTTATTTCTCTAAACTAATTAGTAATGTGCCCATTTTCATTTCTGATTTTAGTTATTTGAGTCTTTTCTCCTTTTTTCTTACACAATTTAGCTGAAGGTTTGTGAATTTTGTCGATATTTTTAATATCTTTGTTTTATTATTTTTTTCTATCATTTTTCTCTTCTATATTTTATCTCTGTTCTACTCTTTATTATTTTCTTCCCTCTTATAGCTAGGCTTAATTCATTCTTTTGTTATAATTAGGTAGGGTGTAAAGTTAGGTTGTTGATTTGAGATCTTTTTCTTTTTTAATATGAATATTTACAGCTACAAATTTGCTGTTGTGTTTCCAATTTCATTTTTATTAGGAAATATAGTTTCTAATTTCCCTTGTGATATCTTCTTTGAACCATTGGTTATTTAAGAGTGTATTGTTTAATTTCCATATATTTGTGAGTTTTCCTCCTATTATTGATTTCTAATTTTATACCACTGGCATCTGAAAAGATACTTTGTATAATTTTAATCTTTTAAAATTTGTTAAGACTTGTTTTGTGACCTAACAAATAGTCTATCATGTGAATATTTGATGTGCTTTGGAGAAAAAAGTTGTATACTGCTGTTGTTGGGTGGACTGCTTTATATGTATCTGTTAGATCCAATTAATCTATTGTGTTGTTTATGTCCTCTGTTTCTTTATTAATCTTCTATTTGGTTTTTCTCTCAATTACTTATAATAGGGTATTAAAGTTTCCTACTGTTATTATAGAGGTTTCCACTTATACCTTGAATTGTGTTTGCTTTAGATATGTTAGAGCACTGGTGTTTGGTATATATACGTTTACAATGGTTGTATCTTTTTGAAGAATTGGCCCTTTTATTACTATATGACCTCTTTATTTGCCTCATTACAGTTTTTGACATGAAGTTTATTTTGTCTAATATTAGCATACGTCAATCTTGTTAGTTTTTGATTATTATTTGCATGAAATATCTTATTTCATCTTTTCATTTTCAACCAGTGTGTTCTATCTAAAGGCGAGTTTCTTGTAAGCATCATATAATTGAATCCCATTTTAAAACATCCATTCTGCCTATTAATAATTACTTTATATGCCTACAAATATAATATATATGCCAAATTACAAAAAATAAGTACATACCTATTAATAATTACTTTATATGCCTATATGTACTTATTTTTTGTAGTTTTATTATTTTTTCTATATGCCATCTCTCTCATTTCCTCTATTACTGCCTTCTTTTGTGTTTAGTTTTATTTTTTGTGTGTGTGCATGTATGGAGGCATGTTGTTTCCTTTAAATTTCAACTTTTATTCTAGATACACGGGGTACACGTACAGGGTTTTTGCACGAGTATAATGCACCCAGATAGTGGACATAGTACCCAGTAGGTATTTTTTCAAACTATACCTCTCTTCCTCCCTCTCCCATCTAGTAGTCTGCAGTGCCTATTGTTCCCGTGTTTATGTCCGTGTGTGCTCGATATTAAGCTGTCATTTATAAGTGATAATATGCAGTATTTGTTTTTCTTTTCCTGCATTAATTCACTTGGAATTATGATCTCCAGCAGCATCCATGTTGCAGCAAAGGGCACGATTTCATTTTTTTTTTATGACTGTGTAGTGTTTAGTGATATATATGTACCATCTTTTCCTTATCCAGTCTATTGTCAGTAGGCATGTAGATTGATTCCATGTCTTCGCTTTTGTGAATAGTGCTGTGATGGACATATGTGTGCATGTGTCTTTATGATAGAACAATTTATAGAATTGTTATAGAAATGGGAACACTTAAAGAATGGGATTGCTAGGTCGAATGGAAGCTATTTAAGTTATTTGAGAAATCTCCAAACTGTTTTCTACAGTGGCAGAACTAATTTATATTTCCACCAACATTAGGTAACTGATCCCTTTTCTCCATAGCCTCATCAGCATCTGTTGTTTTTGGACATTTTACTAATAGCCATTCTGACTAGTGTGAGATGGTATCTCATTGTGGTTTTGACTTGAATTTCTCTAATGATTAGTGATAATGAGCATATTTTCACATGTTTGTTGGCTGCTTGTATGTATTCTTTTGAGAAGTGTCTGTTCATAGCCTTTGCTCTTTTTTTTTTTTTTTTTTTTTTTGACAGAGTCTTGCTCTTGTCGCTTAGGCTGGAGTGCAATGGCATGATCTTGGCTCACTCCAACCTCCGCCTCCCGGGTTCAAGTGATTCTCCTGTCTCAGCCTCCTGAGTAGCCAGGATTACAGGAGCCTGCCACCATGCTCAGTTAATTTTTTATTTTTAGTAGAGACGGAGTTTTGCCATATTGGCCAGGCTGGTCTCCAACTCTTGACCTTGTGATCTGCCCAAATCGGCCTCCCAAAGTGCTGGGATTACAGGCGCGAGCAACCATGCCCAGACATCTTTGCTCATATTTGAGTGGGGTTGTTTGTGTTTTGCTTGTTGATTTAAGTTTCTCACAGATACTAGATATTAGACCTTTGACAGATATTAGTTTGTAAATACTTCTCCCATTCTGTAGGTTATCTGTTTAGTCTATTGATAGTTTCTTTTGCTGTGCAGAAGCTCTCTAGTTTAATTAGGTCTCACTTGTCAATTTTTGTTTTTGTTGCAACTGCTTTTGGTGACATAGTCAAGAAGAGTTGGAACCAACCCAAATGTCCAACAATGATAGACTGGATTAAGAAAATGTGGCACATATACACCATGGAATACTATGCAGCCATAAAAGTGATGAGTTCTTGTCCTTTGTAGGGACATGGATGAAACTGGAAAACATCATTCTCAGTAAACTATTGCAAGGACAAAAAACCAAACACCGCGTGTTCTCACTCATAGGTGGGAATTGAACAATGAGAACTCATGGACACAGGAAGGGGAACATCACATTCCGGGGACTGTTGTGGGGTGGGGGGAGGGGGGAGGGACGGCATTAGGAGATATACCTAATGCTAAATGACGAGTTAATGGGTGCAGGAAATCAACATGGCACATGGATACATATGTAACAAACCTGCACATTGTGCACATGTACCCTAAAACCTAAAGTATAATAAAAAAAAAAAAAAGAATTCTTTGCCAAGGCCAATGTTGACAAAGGTATTTCCTAGGTTTTCTTATAGAATTTTTATAGCTTGAATTCTTATATTTAAATATTTAATTCAACTCAGGTTGATTATTGTATATGGCAAAAGCTAAGGGTCCAACTTCACTCTTCTGCATGTGGCTAGCCAGCTATTCCAGCACCATTTATTAATTAGGATGTCCTTTCCCCATTGCTTGTTTTTGTTGGCTCTGTTGAAGATCAGATGCTTATAGATGTGAGCTTATTTTTCTGAGTTTTCTGTTCTATTCCATTGGTCTATGTGTCTGTTTTTGTTTGTTTGTTTGTTTTGACCAGTATCATGCTGTTTTAGTTACTGTAGCCTTATAGTGTAGTTTGAAGTTGGGTAGTATGATTCCCCTAGCTTTGTTCCTTTTGTTTAGGATTGCTTTGGCTCTTTGGGCTCTTTTTCATCTCCATATGAATTTTGGAATAGTTTTCTTTGAAAAATGATGTTGGTTGTTTGATAGGAATAGCATTGAATCTATAAATTGCTTTGGGCAGCATGGTAATTTTAATGATATTGATTCTTCCAATCCATGAGCATGGATTTTTTTTGCATTTATTTGTGTTGTCTCTGATTTCTTTCAGTGATGTTTTGTAGTTCTCTTCGTAGAGGTCTTTCACCTCTTTGGTTAGCTGTATGCCTATGTATTTTATTTTCTTTCTGGCTATTATACATGGGTTTGTGTTTTCGATTTCACTTTCAGCCTGCACATTATCAGTGTATAGAAATGTTACTGATTTTTGAATACTGATTTTTTATCCTGAAACCTTGCTGAAATCATTGATTAGTTCTGGTAGCCTTTTTGTGGAGAGTTTAGGGTTTTCTAAGTATAGAATTATATTATTGGCAAAGAGAGATAATTTGATTTCCTCTTTTCCTATTTGGATGCCTTTTATATTTTTATTTTGTCTGATCGTTCTGGCTAGGACTTCTAGTAATATGTTGAACAGAAGTGGTGAGACTGGGCATCTTGCCTTGTTGCAGTTCTCAAGGGGGATGCTTCCAGCTTTTGTCCATTCAGTATGATGTTGGCTGTGGGTTTGTCATAGATGGCTCTCATTATTTTAAGGTATGTGTGTTCAATGCCTAGTCTGTTGAGGGTTTTTTATCATGAAGTGATGTTGGATTTTATCAAAACCTTTTTCTGTGTCTATTAAGGTGATCATATGAATTTTGTTTTAAATTCTGTTTATATGGTTTATATGACGAATCACACTTATTGACTTGCATAGATTGAATCAGCCTTGAATCTAAGGAATAAAGCCTACTTAATTATGGTGCATTTATTAGGTTGATGCAAAAGTATTTGCGGTTTTGTGGCAAAAACTGCAATTACTTTTGCATCAACCTAAGACTATTTGACTATTTGCACATTGCTGGATTCAATGTGTTAGTATTTTGTTAAGGATTTTTGTGTCTCTGTTCATCAGGGATATTAGCCTGAAGTTTTCTTTGTTTGTTGTGTCTCTGCCAGATTTTGGTATCAGGCTGATGCTGGCTTCATAGAATGAGTTAGGGAGGAGTCTCTCCTCCTTAATTTTTGGGAATAGTTTCAGTAGCATTGGTACTAGTTCTCCTTTATATGTCTGGTAGAATTTGGCTATGAATACATCTGGTCCAGGGCTTCTATTTTGGTTGGTAGGTTTTTATTATTGGTTCAATTTCATAGTTTGATATTGGTCTATTTGGGGTTTCAATCTCTTCCTGATTCAATCATGGGAGATTTTCTGTTTCCAGGAATTTATTTCTTCTAGATGTCCTAAATTGTGTGCATAGAGTTATTCATAGCATCTGAGGGTCTTTTGTATTTCTGTGGGATCAATTGTAAAGTCATTTTCGTCATTTCTGAATGTACTACTTAGGTCTTCTCTCTTTTTTTCTTTGTTATTCTTGCTAGTGGTCTATCAATCTTGTTTATTTTTTTGAAAAAACAGCTCTTGGTTTCAGTAATCTTTTGTATTATATTAATTTTTGCATCTCAATTTGTTCAGTTCTTCTCTAATTTTAGTTATTTCTTTTCTTCTGCCAGCTTGGGGGTTGGATTTTTTTTCTAGTTCCTTTAGGTGCAAAGTCAGATGTTAATTTGAGATTTTTCTAACTTCTTGATGAAGGTGTTTAGGACTATACCTTTAATACTGTATAAGCTGCTTCCCAGAGATCTTCGTAAGTTGTGTTTCTATTTTTATTAATTTCAACATTAATTTTGATTTCTGCCTTAATTTAATGTTCACCCAGGAGTTACTCAGGAGCAATATACAGAAATACAAAAGATCCTCAAGTTGTTTAATTTCCAGGTATTATGTAGTTTTGACAGATCTTCTTATATTGATTTCTGTTTTTATTTCAATGTCATCCAAGAGCGTGTTTGGTATTATTTCATTTTTTAAAATTTACTGAAGCTTGTTTTATGAAAAAACATGTAGCTAGTTTTCAAATATGTTCCATGTATAGATGAGAAAAATGTATATTCTGTGATTGTCGGGTGTTCTGTAGGTGTCTATTATGTCCAGTTGTTCAAATGTCAAGTTTAAATCCAGTTTCTTTGTTATTTTTCTGTGGTGGCATGTTTTGATTTTCTCTTCATTTCTTTTTGTCTATATTTTATAGATATTTTCCTTGTAGTCATAATGTGGATTACACATAGCATCTTAAAGTTATAATAATCTGTGTTAAATTTATGCCTACTTTAATTTCAATTGAATAAAAAAACCTGTACCCATTCACAGATCAATTAACAACATTATGTTATGAATGTCATAAATTACATCTTTATATATTGGCTGCCCATTAACATACATTTATAATTATTCTGGTTCATTTGTCTTTTAAATCTTGCAGGAAATAAAGCATGGGGTTATAAACAACATTACAATAATACTGGTTATTATATTTGTCCATGTATTTACTTTAGTGGAGATATTTATATTTTCATATGCTTTTCTGTTACTACCTAGTGTTCTTTCATTTCAACTTGAAAGACTCTCTTTAGCATTTGTTGTGCAATGGGTCTAATGGTAGCAAACTCCCTCAGCTTTTGTTAATTGAGGCTATCTTAATCCCCCTCTCATTTTTGGAGGACAGTTTTTCCAGGTATAGAATTCTTGGTTGACACTTTTTTCTTTCAGCACTATAACTTCTGACATTAACTACCTGGAGTTAGCACAGACTCCACAGTTTAAGGGCTCAGGCCCACAAGACTGCCTGCCAGTTACAAGTGGTGAGTTCTCAGGTTACTCACAACTTCTGTCTGACTGAGCTACAAATCAGAGGCTTCCGCAACCCAATTCTCATGTTCAATCGTTTGCTAGAATGGCTCACAGAACTCAGGGAAACACTTATCCTTGCTGGTTTATTATGTAATAAAGTAAAGGATCTGATAAAGGATACAGGTGAATAACCAGATAAAAAGATACATAAAGCAAGGTCCAAAGGGTCTCAAGTACAAGAGCTACTGTCACTGTGGAGAGGGGTTATGCCACCCTCCTGGTACATGGATCCTGTCTTATAGGGATTTTTATGGAGGCTTCATCACATAAGTATGATTATTAACTCAATCTTCAACTCCTCTCCCCTCCATGGAGAATGGGAAATGAAGCTGAAACTTCAAAGCGTCTAAGTAAGGTGTGGTCTGTCTGGTGACCAGCCCCCATCTGGAAGTCCACCAAGAGTCAACTCATTAGAACAAAAGATGCTCCTATCATGCATGCGGGAAGTTCTGAGGCATTTAGGAGCTCTGTGTCAGGAATCAAGCTAAAGACCAAATACTAATACAAAAGATGCTTCTAGCACTCCTGTTGCCTGGGAAATTATAAGGGTTTTGGAGCTGTGTGTCAGGAACTGGGGAGAAACCAATATATATATATTTCTTATTCTTTCATGCTGGTTGTCACACATAACATGGTACTGAGACTTTCTGTGTCTCAGCTGCTGAATGAAGTGAGTTAATATGTTCTTAGCACTTGGCAAGTTTTCAAGAAAATGAAGCTATTATTATTATTATATTATCAATAATAATATGTATGTCTCACTAAGGAGACCTCTGCTTCCTTCCACATATTCCTGTGTGGTGCTGGAATTCTATACTATGTAGCTGAACACAGAGCTCCCTAGAATATGAGTTCTCATGTCTATTGGGAAAAGAATTCAGCTCTAAGCCTTGCCAGATTCTTGTACCCCAGTCAAGCAATGCTAGATGTTTATTGAACACCATTTATTTTATCAAAGAAACACTAATTGTGATATCCCTATGATTAATGACATATCTAACATGAAACTCAAAATTTAGTCTTCAGACCTACGACATCCATGTCATCTGGGACTTGTTAGAAAAACAGAATTGCAGACCTCATCCCAGACATGCTAAGTCATAATTTACACGATCTCCAGATGATTCATCTGCACATTCAAATTTGGGAAGCACGATTTTAGTGCCGACTGAGAGAACTAAGGCTCCCCTAGCTGGAGCATGAACTTTGAGCTGAAGCCTTCTGAAAGCTCACCAGCCACGCTGCAGTGTGCCTCCAGATCTGGGCACGTGCATGTTCAGCAACCAACACAAGATGAAGATGAAAACCACCTATACTCATCTGGATAGCATAGGGTCACTTCTAATATATTTAAAAGTAAATGAGAAGTGATTTTAAAATTTCTCTCTTATATAACCTTCAGTAAAAAGATCAGCAGGGGCCTCTGATGAGTAATCATGAAGACCCTAGGTCAATCTTCAAACACTCATGAAATGATGTTTGAAGCCCTTGCGAAGAAATACAAAAAATGAGAGAGAAGAGGTTTAATGAGAAGCATAATTTTAGAATCTACCTCTGGTCCTACTGTCACCAGATCTGTGACTTTAGGCAAGTCACTTAACCCCTTTGAACCTCCATTGTGAAATGGAAATTTAACTGGTTAAATAGAAATTTGACTTGTTAAACAGAAATTATAATAGCTGTCTTACCTACTTCACAAGGTTGTCTACTGATGGATATCATGAAGTAATTCCAGTTTCAAAAGTTGTAAATATATTCTGCAAATATACCACAAAGGACTTGCAGCTTCCTATAGCCACCAAAAGTGTCTAAGGAAAAACTGTAGCCCCGGACCTGAGCTGAGGGATGACTACATTATAACAACTAGGAATTCTTGTCACCTTACTTTTTTAAGTCTTCAGGTACATTGCACATTTAATACCCCCAAAGTTATGAAGAAAAGTATTATTATTATTCTAATATAGACCTGGACATGAAGGCAGAGAATAAGTGTTATTCCAAAATGAGTATATTTGTCAATCATCATTCTCCATTTTCCCTTCCAATCTGAATTGGACATTTATTTCATAAGTCATAGCTCTCCTTGTGGAAACAACCATCGAAAATGTGACTTCAGACATTTTCAAATTGTGCATATGTGCTTTGAGAAAATGGAATAGTCCTGAGAAGTATGACTCCTAGAGAGATTGCTGTTTGGTAAAAGGAATTTAACCCCCAGAGAACTGGCCCTCACTTTCTCTCTAGCCCTCCAAGGGAAAGAACTTTAGGTGGAAAAAGACTTCGCAAGTTACAAACAAATTTAGCTATCAAAGTAGGTAACGGTGGAAATGAATGAGAATCATAGTTAATCAGGCAGACTTCACTGTTTTACAAAGAAATTCACATAATCTCCTGAATTTGGTGGATTTGGAACACCCTCCATCCAGATCTCAATTAGGAATAAGGTTTAGGATCATAGTATTTTTGTGCTAGAGGTGACCTAGGTGTTGTGAGTTAAACTCTCATGTAACAGGGAAGGGAGATTTGCCTCATGGAGATTGAGTGACTCGTCCAGTTTACAAATTTAGATATGATAGTTGTGGGATCAGAAAGCAGGACTTCCGAAACCCCATATAAAGCTTTTTGTTTGATGTGATTGGAACTTGTTCCTAGGAGTCATGTTTATTAGGTTATAAAAGTGCCACATTATGAGCTGGTTCATTCCAGGCCATGAGCCCAAGTTAAGCCTTACATAGAAGTTCTAGAGGCCACCCTCAGCTCACTTGCTCTATTTTGCAAGGCTTCTAAAATTCCAAACAGTTATTAATTCTTCTGTGGATTTGATATCACCATGGAAAGTATGTACAAATTGGCTCAGTTAAGACTGCATAGAATT
The DNA here is from genome assembly GCF_006542625.1 of Nomascus leucogenys. Classification (NCBI taxonomy): domain Eukaryota; kingdom Metazoa; phylum Chordata; class Mammalia; order Primates; family Hylobatidae; genus Nomascus; species Nomascus leucogenys. Next base: position 42,761,626 of record NC_044393.1, read on the forward strand.
CAGGAAGTGAAGGTAGACAGAAAGAAAATGTGAGGAGCCATAAGACAAGTTAGTTTAACTTTGAACCGTTTCTCATTAAAAATAAACAGCTAGAACTTCATCAAGGCGAACATCATCAAAAAAGGGGGGAAGAAACCAAGCTTCCATATCAAATAAATTACTCTCCATTAATCAACGTATTTGTGACAACTTTTCTCCAATGAAATATTTGATCAATGACTTTCTTCTCTAGGTCTGTAAGTGGATGGCATTAGGACTGTGGTTCCTCCTCTTTGTAAGGACCAATCACAGATGGCTGGTATTGTGCGTTCTATTTTCCATTGCCCCTGGGCTCCATCTAGCCCAGACGTCTCTTGCAAGAGTTGACGGTTAAAAGACTAAGATCAGTCCCAACATGTGGCCACTATTTTAATAAATATTTTCCTACTCATAGAAATATTCATCGATGCTTCTTTAACATTGAAAAGAGAGATTTACATTTTTAAATGTTGCATTTTGAATTAGGTTATAGAAGAATAACACGCTGACCAATTTTCCACTTGCCGTTGGTTATTTGACTACTAATTTGATTGTAGAATTGTTCTTATGTTGTAGTCGTTGTTTAGGCTAAACTAAGCATTCAAGTGGGTTTTAAATTGCTGCTTTCAAATTGACTCATAGTCAAAATATACAGAAAATATGTTATACAGTTACTAATCAGATTCAGTAGTATTTTTAAAAATCCTTATATTCTATTTGAAAAATAAGATAATTGTAGATATAAAATGAAAAGGTTTATACTTCCTTTAGCTAAAAGAATAAAAAATTAAATGATATAGAAAAAGTATTATAAAAAAGAAAATGGCAAATATTTGCCTTTAGGAATTTTTCTCTCATAGAATACACGTCTAATAAAAAATGGGGACAATTCAATGAAGAAACACAAATTTATAGCATTTTAGAGAAGAACTAAGAAATAGCTGGATTCTACAACAATCATCTCATCACATGTTTGTGGAAAGCAAGCAGTTAAATGGAAATGAAAAGCTCAAAGTTTAGATATCTTCTAATCTTGAGTACCTAAAATATATTTTAACTTCAGTTAAAAATAGATTGTAGACTTTGAAGAACAAAGAACAACTTAGTTAAAAGAAGAACTAGCCCTAAACTTCGGAATTGAAGCTCATTATTTTCCCCAACTTGGATACAGGACTTTCTATTTATCCTTGTGAGTGGGCAGGGCAATGTGTAGAGTTAACCACCTACCATAGATTTTGCCTGTAAAACTTCTGAGATTTATGGGCAGATAAGATCATAGGCACCCTCTTCTGAAGGAGCAGGACCTTGTGAAAAGTTTTCAAACAGCTTCATACAGAAGAGCCCCTGATGCCAGTGGGCCACCTGGGCAGCTCACTCTGGCCTCTGGGCTGCCTCTTCCTCTGTGTTCTGGCCAGACTCTAAGACCAAGCATTCGTCATTGGACAACACTTCTTTTCTGAGGACACAAGGAATAGAAATGATAAGATTTGCAATGTTCATCCATCCTTTCAGTCAACAGCCCAGCCATTTCACTGGCTATGCAAAGAGGCAGAAATATCGCTGAATGGTGAAAAACAGCTCCCCCATATTCAGCAGTGTCTGCTGTTCATGGCTTTGAACCATAGGATGGAGATGCAAAGGTGAGCAAGGGAGTCTTTATCCCTCCCCTCATGGAGTTTACAGAAAAAAGTTCTCCCTGTCGCTGTTCAGTCTGTGAATAGTAACCACCGCCTCTTCTGGAAGCTAAATAATTTACTCCTTTGACCTTCACATAGAAATCTCTTCCAGCAAATCCCTTAGAATTCCATAAAAGAAACTTTATGAGTGAAATTCATCCAATAAATTCTCAATGAGCCAGTCATGGAATCATGAAACCGCTTAGGTGCCCAGCTTCCTTCTTTGCAGAGGAAAAGAAGGTTTCCTTGTGCTTGTCCCTTCCTTGGGAAGCCCAGCTCCTAGCGAGTGGGCAATCTGTTGCCAGCCCAAGCCAACACTCAGGGTACAGCCTGATTTCCACTCCCTTGAAACATAAACCTCTCTGTTCAGCAGCAGCTTCTGGCTCCAGAGTCTTTTTATTTCTCCAAACTGCTGCCTCTGTTTGGAAGAAATAGCATTTTAACACATCTGAATTTTCTGTTTGAGGTATATTTTCAGACATGGAATAAAGAAAACACTTTCCTGCTCAATATATTTTTCTCAGAGTCATTTCTAAGATAGTAAGACAGATTTGTTTTTTAAGCCAAAAAACATTATCTCTTCCTATAAATTTTTTGGGACTGGATTTCAAGGTCTTAATAGCTTTCTTGGGATCCTTTGTATTTAGAGAATTTCTTCATGGTGACACTCCAAGTTAGTTTTTAAATCTGTCAGCTATAGCAGAGGTGGAAGAACTGTGGCCCCTGGTGTAACTAAAGTTTCACTGGAACACATCCATGTATTCGGTTATAGATTGTCTATTGCTACTTTTCTGCTCCAACAGCAGAGTTGAGCGGTTGGGACACAGACAGTATGACCCACAGAACCTAACAATTTCCTCTTTGGCCCTTTACAGAAAACATCTACCGACCCATGTTGTGTAGCTGAAAAGCCAACCTCCCATTCCCTGCATATACTGTGTTCTCATTCTCACACTAAGTTTTCCACATTCATTTACTGTTATTTTCAGCTGTTTTTTCTTATTCATCCTGGAGCTTTGGTTCATGATATTCTAAACACAGAGCCTCCTCCCTTTCCCAAAATGATTACTGATTCTACCCCAGCCTTCAAATTCAACTTCTTGATGACTCTGCAGTGATGGAAGTAGTATGAGAAACCTCCAGTTCCAACCCCATGCTCCACACTGGCTGTATTTTCTTGCCCAGAATATGAATATATTTTTAGCATATCTATGCCTTAGAATGGCTTTCCAGATTAACATACTCTTTAATCATTATCTCACAAATTTAATTTTCCATTTTGCCCTGTGCTAGATGCATTTCTAGCTGTTTTATGCTCCAAACACAGTTTATCATCAGTGCCTCCATGGCACTCCAAAGTTGAATTATTAAGTCCACTCTATGGATGCCAGACTGAGGTGCAGGGAGGTTAGGTAATTTGCTCAAGTTTACAAAGCTGGTAAGTGGCGGAGCCAGAATTTAAAGTCACTCTTGCTCCCAGTTGCCTACAAAAAAATCTTCATTACATTGCATTGCCAGAAAACACTAAAGAGTAAATTATTTTTACTGTTCTACCGGAAATACTTCTAAAAGATTCCACATACTTCTCTGCCATTTCAATTAGATCATACTGAACATAAGTTAACCTCTTCAGGACTAGTTGATATCATAGCTATTATAAATGTTATAGTGGTATAGAAGCATTTGAATCTACAAAGTGACTTACTGGCTGCATAAACTTAGGCAACTAACAGCCTCTCTGAGCCTCAGCTGCCTCATCTGCACAGTGAAGTTAGTCATATACTCACAAAAGATAACATAAAATGCCATGAATGAATCAGGCACAGAGGAAGGATGCACTAGGTGGTTATTATTATTAGATTATTGGATTATTGAGGATACTCTTTAACTTGGCTGCCTGAAGACCATTTAGACTTCCTCAGTGCTTGGAACTACTGCCAAGAACATCAAACAAGTTTAAGTGATAAACTGATATTTGCACTCCTGCGGCCTATCTCTGGACTAGATTGTGTCTTGTTGGAGCTCAGTGCCTATGATCTGTATATTTTCTGCCGCAGCTGATATCTCTAGTACCGAATATTGTTCCATGAGGATTTACTCTGGCTGTTGATAGAGACAGAAAGTCTTGTCTTTAGCCCTGGCTGTCACGTGGACAACAGGCGTAGATAACAACAGTCAGTCCCAGTGTCTAGCCAGCCTCAGCTCTCCGTGAGACTCCCTGGGAAATAAGCAGATAGCCATAATTTTAATAACACCCGAGTCCATCAGAAAAGTGTGAAAGGACCAGCATCTTTGCATATTGATACAGTTTCCTGTGGCCTCTCTAGCAGAGAGGCAGGTCCAGGGCCACTCTGTGGATACTCTTCCTTAAGGGAGTGATTCTGAACCTACCAGGCTCTTTGGGAAGAAATTGGATATAGGATCAGGCATGGGGGTTGTTTCAGTGTTCCAAAAATCCTTTGCAGGGAAAGAAGCTTAATCTTTTCTCTGAGTGGCTCTGTAATGTGTATAATGTACAGGTGAGTGGAAATTAAGAGGAAGCATGTTCCCACTCGCCCCACGGAAGCACTGTTGAAAAACTCTTCCCAGAGGACAAACTCCTCTGATGTGACACCAGAGGCTTCCAGTGGGGCCACTCTCAGGGAACTCGTGCATTAAAGAGGTTGAGGGAAGGTCCTTTTAATTCTGAAATCCTCTAATTTAAGACTTTGGAAAAGTTACCCTGTGAATTCTGACAGACCACAGATCAAGTCATGCCGCTTATGCTTCACAGCATTCAGGCAAAGCTTTTCAAGGCACTGCTCTCAGACGTGAGTTTCTATTCAGATCACTTGGGCCTCTGTTAAAATGCAGATTGCTGGTTTACCAGGTCTGGGGTCTGTGAGTTTGCTTTTCCAATAAGCTTCCAGGTGACCCTAGGTCCAGGACCATGCCTCGAGCAGTAAGGTTTTAAAGGGTATGTGAATTAGGAAGGGTTAACAGGCAAGCCCCTTGGTTCCCCCATCCGGAAAGCAGACGTCTGCACTAGCTCCTGCCTTGGCCCCCACCTCACCCAGGCTGAGTGCTCTGCTTCTCAGTGAGGTTACTCTATTGTTTCTCATCCAATCCAGGACAATTTTGGAGTAAAACAGGCTTTATTATGGTGGGATATAAATTGGAACTCAGATATTTTTTCCTATAAGGCTAATGAGGTTTCTTTTGTCATAAAATTAATGTTCTTACATCTTTCTTTATTCCTAGAACTGTATTTCTTGTCTTTAAATTTGTTTCTGTGGGTAAAGAAAGCATTTTGGGTTGTCTGTCCAGAGGGAAATGGGACAAGAAGCAAAAAACTGTTCAAACGGTAAATAAACTATTTAGGATTTGATGTGTATTCATGAGTCATGGGGGTAGGAAGAGGAACTTAACTGCACTAGGTTGGTAAACCACAAACCCTCTGAATCAATAGTATTTCGTTTGCTGTTCTAATAATGGCAAACACCAAGGTGTACCAGAGTGGGTGTGAGGGGTTTCTTTCCTTTTTTTTTCTTATATGATGTGTGAACATAGTGTTAAGTTCATTCAAAGGAGGCAGGAAAATTTTCTGCGTCACTGTCAAGGCATGGGAGTGGGGCTCTGCCTGGCACTCTGGGAGAGAGAAGTGTGGGAGAGATAGGATCTTGTCACATGAAGGACAGGGTGTCATCTGTCCTGCTGGACATAGCTGAGATCACAGATCCTCACAGAGTGGGTAAGGGTGTTCTTATATTTCATTTAATTATCACAAAGACCTATCGGGCTGGCCATACTTACTGTAAGAGAGGAGGAAGCAGTGCTTCAAATCAGTGAACTCCCACGGGATGTAGTTGGGGTCTGAACTTGTGCCTCCAGACACAAAAGATGTTGATCACATTTGTCAAAAAATGACTTTCAAATTGCAGGAAGCTGCTATCATCTTCCATGCCTTCATCTTGCAGATGACAAAGCCTGGTTGAGAGGCGTAGGGATTTTACAACAAACATAATGCACCAAAGAGCAAAGGAGAAGAATAAGAAGATGCTTTTGAGTTCTGGATTTATGCTCCTTCTGTTCCACAGTGCTCACTCTAAAGCTTTCATGGAGACACAGTGGGATAGGTTACCACTATCATTCGTGTGCCCCCAGCATATACTAGTGTTCATGCATACTAGCACTGTGTGAGCATGTATGTATGTGTGAGTATCCTTGTATGTGCAAGGGTGTTCTTGCATGAGAGTGTGTGTTGCATGAATTTGTACATACACACGAGTGTATATGCATTTTTGGTGGAGAAAGGGAGAAAATAGTATTTATTGAGCCCCAAGCCTGCGCCTGGTATAAGCCAAGAACTTCCTTTAAATTATTGCACACATTTAGGTAGATATTATTATTACCTGCATTTTTTAGATGACAAAAACTTTGAGTTAAATAATACATATTACCAACTCACAATATAATACATTGTTTATAGGAGTCGTAAAGGGTGTAATCTAAGTTTTCCTAGACCTGAGAATGTACTCTAAGAATCCTGCAATGATTCACATGAGAAATGGAGGTTAGCATCACACTGGAGTACAGAGATGTGCTAGTTAATAAATTACTGGTTACTTCAATGTCTGGCCACCATGGTCTGACAGCACAGACTTTGGAATCAGTAGACGCTGCTTTGCTCTCACGTTCAACTACACACCAGCAGCAAGGTCCCTGAATAAGGCCAAGAAGCAAGGGCTTCTATCCTTTTTAAGACATCTTGCCACTTTCAGAATAATTGTTTTTGGTAGCTGTTCTTGCATATACTCAAGGGTGCAAAGCACATTTCTTGCCTGGGTTAAATAAAATATAATGTGACAATGACATGCAATTTATTAGGTTACATCATATAAAATTGCCGATATCCAATTATTTTTTCCTGCAAAAATGATAATTTTATATGGCTCAACCCAATCCTTTATTAAACTGTAAGAAAGAGAGAAATAGCCATACAGAACTGGCAAACCACTCAGGAAAGTTAATCTAGGTAACAAGAGGCAAGAGTTATGATCAGCTTTCCAAAGCAGTTCTTAACAAACTGCCACTTTCAAAGAAACTCACCTGCTCTGTATTTATGGTGAACTCAGCTTGTGCAAGAAACAAGGTCTGTAGGATGAGATTCAGAATTAGGGGATCAATATTTTACGCCAAATGCAAGCTTCTGGTGGATGGGAATTGATGAGGAAGGACGAGAGGAAGTCCAGGCAGCTGCAAATGTGGCCTCTGTGGATCTGACCTACTTGGACATTCAGGTTCCATCCTGGCCCAACCTTCTGTAAATGAATAATTTAAAAAACCCTCCTTGAATCCCTTGTTAGGTAACTCTTAAGGCTACTATTTATCTTTTAGTGTTAATGTCTAGACAGAGGTTTTCAAACTTTGGGGTCTCAGGATCCCCTTACACTTTTAAAAATTATTGACCGTGTAAAGAGATTTGGTTGGTGTGGGCTTATCTACTGATGGTTAATGTATTAGAAAATATAACTGAGATTTAAAAATACTTATGCATTAATCGGCCGGGTGCCTTGGCTCACGTCTGTAATCCCAGCACATTGGGAGACCGAGGCCAGCGGATCATTTGAGGTCAAGAGTTCAAGACCAGCCTGGCCAACATGGTGAAACCCCGTGTCTACCAAAAATACAAAAATTAGCCAAGCGTGGTGGGGCGTGCCTGTAATCCCAGCTACGTGGAAGGCTGACACAGGAGAATCACTTGAACCTAGGTGGAGGTTGTAGTGAGCCGAGATCGCGCTGCTGCACTCCAGCCTGGGCAACAGAGAGAGACTCCATCTCAAATAAATAAATAAATAAATAAATAAATAAAATAATACTTATGTAACATAAATGAACAGTTTTATGAAACATACTATACTTTTCCAAAACAGAAGCTGGGCGGAAAGAATGGCACTATTTCACCTGCTTGCCTTCTATTTAAAGACTGGCTTAACAAGACACCTGGAATTTCGTGTCTGCCTCTGCGTTTGATCTGTTGGAACAGCCCATGTGCCCTCGTCTCTGGAAATCCCCAGCGTACACTCGTGAATAAAGCAAGTCGTTTCTCAGGAGCACAGTATTAGGAAAATACTTTTGAATTTATGGACCTCTGAAAACAATCATTAGGGCCTCGAGGGTCTCTGGACCATATTTTCAGAACCACTGGCCTAGGGTGATTTTTAAAAATTATTAGACTTTACTCAGATCAGTTTGAGACCCTTCAAGGCCCTCATTCTATTGTGCAGCCAGGGTTGGGAATCGCCACTGTCTGTTGTCTTATTGTCTAAAAGGCATCTGCGATCCTCCCCGACCACCCCCAGTTCCCCCGCCCGGCTCCCGCTTTCGCTTTCAGAGCGAATGTTGCCGCGCTCCTTCGTCGCGGCGCCCTCCTGGCGCCTGAGTCAGGTCCCATTCGGAACGTGGGCGTTCAGGGACAGCGGGAGACCAAGGCAAGGGCGACGGCTTCTGGGAAGCAGAATATGCTGCCATCACATCCTGGACCAAGTCAACTTCTGTCTGGACCACCTTGAGTTCCAGCAGCAGCTCCGGGAGGTCCCGGCCATGCCAGCCCCTAGGTTCCGGGTCCGCCAAAACAGGCCCAACCGTGTCCCCTGGGCCAGGCTCCGGCTTGGGCACTCACCCCTTGGCTTAAATACCTTCTCCAGGGCCAGGCTTCAGGGTACCCTGGTGGGTCCGCAGCCTGGGACATCTTGCCACACCTTCCCACACCTTCCCACAGTCCCCTTTGCCTGTCTGAGCTGGTCCCCACCGCCTGGCATCGCCTTCTGGGGCCAGAGGTGGGCCTGAGTCCCACCCACGTGCCTGCCTGCTCAGCCTTCTGTGCACTTCCTACTCTGTCCAGGCCTTGAGCGTCCACATCAAATGGATCTCCCACACACACACACACATACACAAATCAATCCATTGCATCAGATGTCCTATCAAAAGTCCAAACTCTGGCTGGGCGCAGTGGCTCACGCCTGTAATCCTAGCACTTTGAGAGGCTGAGGCGGGTGGATAATGAGGTCAGGAATTCGAGACCTGCCTGGCCAAGATGGTGAAACTCCGTCTCTACTAAAAAATACAAAAATTAGCCAGGCACGGTGGTGGGCGCCTGTAATCCCCACTACTCAGGAGGCTGAGGCAGGAGAATTGCTTGAACCTGGGAGGCAGAGTTTGCAGTGAGCTGAGATCGTGCCACTGCACTCTAGCCTGGGCAACAGAGCAAGACTCTGTCAAAACAAAACAAAACAAAACAAAAAAACAAAAACAGAAACAAAACGTCCAAACCCCTTAGCAGGGTAGAGTCCTTGAAGACCTAATAGCCTTCTTTCTGTCTTGTGGTCCCAGGTCCCCAGGGACAAGCGTGCTGTTAGCCTTACAATGTTCAACAGAAGTTCTCAGGCGTTTTCCTCTGTGCAACACTGGGAGACTTGCAGCCCTCTGCAAAAGTGTCCTCTTATTTCTACCTGAGTTCCCCAGGTGGGGCCCAATAAGCCCTGCTAGTAATTCTCCACCAAAAGATTGTCATTTTCGGGAGGGCAGAGAAAGCGTCTTTTTTACAGGACTATTGTCAGCACTTCCTTGCAAGTGATAGCTCAGTAAACATCTGTCGAATGAATGAACGAATGAATGAATGAATGAATGAATGCCACATGAACACAGCCACAAAGATGCCGAGTTCATCATCAAGCTACTCTGTTGTTCTATGTCTTGTTTTATGGATTTTAAACATGTGCTTCTCCCTTCTAATGACTCATTGAGTGGGGAGTGTGTGTGTGTGTGTGTGTGTGTGTGTATCTCACGGAACAAGCTTGTGAGCCTGTCTATTTCACTCTAAGAAAGTTCACCAAATAGAGGAATTCTTGTCAGCTGGGCCCAGCCAGCCCTCCGCGTGTGCCCTGAGCCATTGAGGCAACTAGAGGGTGTCCATGTCCAGTCAGAAGGTTGAATGCTGGTTGGGTGCTGTGTGCTGGTGGCCTGGGACAGGGTCAGGTTAGGAGTGGCAGTCCCTTTAAGATTGCTCCTTCCTCTATACCCTTCAGCCTGCATGCATGTGCAGGTGTGTGTGTGTGTATGTGCGTGCACATGCATATGTATGTGAGAGAGTGTGTGTATGTGCATTTTGAACCATTTGAAAGTGAGCTAAAGATAGCATCCCCTCTGCCTAATATATATTTTAGTGTCTATTTCCAAAGAACAGGATATCCCTTTCCATAACTATAACGGTTACCCAAATCGGCACATTTAACTTGGATACAATACTTTCAATCCACAGACTGTATTTAAATGTTGTCAGTTTCCCCAGTGATATACTTTAGAGCTATGCTCCGTCTCTTCAGTCTGCTTTAATTTTGGACAACTCCTCAGTAGTTTTTGTCTGATTTGACCTTGGCATTTTTGAGAGGTGCAGGTCACTTTATGTTATAGCCGATATATCCATTTGGCACTGGTCATGGGAGTATCTAAATAATAAGAAGCCCTGGTCCCAGGTATAATGGGATAAGCACACGCCACTCATCTTGCTCACTGGATGTCGCTATAAAACCTGGACATAAGGCACAGGGCAGCTGTGAGGACTCTGAAAAGTGACTCATAGAAGAGGACTGGAATTTAAAGTGCTGAAACTGGTGGTGATTTTTTTTTTGTCTGTTACTTTTATCCCTCGGCACTCGATACAGATGCAGTTGCAGAAGTACACACAGAACCAAGTAAATAAAATTCTAGCTTTGTTGCCAGAAGACCTAAAAAGGGACTCCAGGGAGGTAGAAAATCCTGGGAGCTCATGGAGAGGGAGGAGTTCAGAGAGTGTCCCACACAGTTGACATGGGTCTGATGAAATACACACAGGGGATGCTAAGAGTGGAGCAAGAGAGACTCAGGCCTGGACCAGCCATGGTGGGGCACATACCTGATCAATGTAAAAAACACTGCCAAGGCTTTTGTTTCTTTGAGTTCTTAAAAAATTAATTAATAGACTATTTTTAGAGCAGTTTTAGGTTTTTGGAAAACTGAGTAGATGGTATCAAGTTCCCATATGCTCCTGCACCCCCCACTCCCCTTATTATTACCACCTTGTAATGATGTGGTACATTTGTTATAATTGATGAGCCAATATTGCTACGTTATTATTCATTAAAGTCCATAGTTAAGTCCAGAGTTCACATTAGGGTTCACTCTTGGGTACATCCTATGGGTTTTGACAAATGCATAATGACATGCATCCACCATAGGGTACCATACAGAATACTTTTCACTGCCCTAAAAATCTCCTGTGCTAAGCTCGTGTGGTGGTGTGTGCCTGTGGTCTCAGCTATTCTGGAGGCTGCAATGGGAAATCCCTTGAGTCCCATAGTTCAAGCCTGCAGTGAGCTATGATCATGCTTCAGCTTGGGTGACAGAATAAGACCCCCTCTTAAAAAAATAAAAATTAAAAACTTGTCTCTCCTGTACCTATTCATCCCTCCCTCTACTCATCCCCAACAACCCCACCCCAGCTGAACCTCTGACAAACACTAATCTTTTTACTGTCTCCATAGGTTTGCCTTTTCCAGAATGTCATATCATTGAAATCATACAGTATGTAGCCTTTTCAGATTGACTTCTTTCTTTATCAATAAGCGTTTAAGGTTCCTCTATGTCTTTTTCTGTAGCTGGTTAGCTTTTTCTTTTTATTACTAAATAATATTCCATTGTCTGGATGTACTACAGTCTGTTTATCCGTTCGCTGTTGAAGGACATCTTGGCTGTATCCAAATTTTGGCAATTATGAATAAAGTTGGCATAAACATTCTCATGTAGTTTTTCGTAGAGACACAAGTTTTCAACTTATCTGGGCAAATATCAAAGAGCCTGCCTGCTGCTTCATAGGGTAACAATATGATTACTTTTGTAAGAAACTGCCAATCTCCCTTCCAAGTCAGCTGAACTGTTTTGCACAGGCTTTGGACTTGGAGTTATGCAAGGGTAAGCTGGAGTCTCTAAGGGGGCATGATAGGGCTGGTTCTGTGAGTTTTGGAAATCTACAAACATGATTCAGCTGCAACAATGGGAAGGAACTGTCACTGCTGGGTGGAAGCGGCCTTGCTGGGGAGATGCTGGCAGGAGGAGGAAGTCCTCAGGAGGAAGGGTCGGGCACCTCTCCCTCCAGATTTGCGGCCTCGCTCTAGCGTGCCCTTGCCAGGAGCATCTGGCTAAGCCCAATTGCAGTTTGCAGAGTCCCAGTGCTGGCATCACAAGGCAGGATATAGAAAGGTGGGCTTGGAGCCAAGAGAAAATCATTTAATAATGGCATTACTCCCAGCCCCTGCTGGGATAAGTCCCTATCTTATTAAAGCGATAATACAAAGCAGTAGTGAAATTAACAGCACTAGACATGCCACTTTCTGTCTGGACATCGGCATTTCTGTAGGGCAGTAACTTCTGTGATCTAAGATTGCCTCCCTGCTGGACTCAGAAAAGAGGCAACAAAAGTGGGTAAGTTTCTATTTAGTCCTGCCAATCCAGCCTTACTTGAATTGAGGCTGAGCCTGGAGAAAGCTAGATTCCTGGAAGCAGCAGTCCTGCAAACCCTGAGCAGCTGAGCACAAACCACAGCCCGTCTAACATTCTCTTTACATTATTGCCTGCCTTTTGTAATGGAGGCGGGCAGAGAATCACGACTCTTCTCTAAAGTTTCAGGAGAGCTCCCCACACCTCAGCCCCTGCCCGAAATTCACAGGTACATGACGGAAGTTTACAAAAACGGAAAAAAAGCAACCATTTGGTTTGAGCTGAATTGAAAAACAAAACAAAACGAAAAAACCCTCAGAGTTTCTTTGGAAAATTATAATCCTTCTCTTTATCTCTCTACAATCACTTTCAGTCAAGCTCACGTTCATCTTTAACCTTTAATCTTCCGAAGTGTTCAAGGATGGACTCTAGTGACCTAGTGTCAATTTGCTGGTCTATCACGCCCCCTGGTGGTCAGAACTATCCAAGGTCTTAATAGGTATTAGACAACTCCATGGCCTTAAGTAAGCATGGAAAAAAGTATGAAGCCAGAATATGACACAACTGACTGAAAAAAACACATGACACCATTTGTAGGGATAAAAATGTGACTCTGTTTAGCAAAAAAAGCCACACCACAGGCCCTGTCATTCCATTTAAAAAATCAGATTATTCACATATTCTGGTAGTTTTTATTACAGCTTCAACTTCTAGATTCTGTTTTGTGATATTTTGCCATGTCATACAGTTTTGGTTGCCATATAAGTAAGAAGGAAAGCCATTGTGGATTCACTTCTGAATACTGAAGATAAAATAAAGGCTGCATAGGGACCTATACTTTGATATAAAATAAATGTTCTTTATTGTTCAGTAAGCCCTACTTGCTTCCTCCCCCTGCCAAGGATAATTTAAAGATAATTAAATAAATTAAAATTCATTGATCTATAGGTTAATAAAGTCCGTTAATATTCCTACAATTTATAAGAGCTTGAGAGGTAAGCCAAATGATTGATATCCTATGATATAGTATCTTTCTGGAATCATCCTCTGCAAATTTCCACAAGGAGGATTTTCTTTTCTTTTTTAAAAATCACTTTATTGAGGTACAATTAATATGTATAAAGCTATACATATTTAAATGTCTAGACCTCTCAAAGTTTCTTTTCACCCCTATTATTATTATTACAAGAACATGTCACATAAGCTCTACCTTCTTAGAGAATCTTAGGAATGCAGTGCTGCATCATTAGCTATTGGCACTATCCTGCACCACAGGTCTCCAGAACCTACTCCTCTTGCCTGACTGAAACTTTCTACCTTTGATCAACACCCCTGCTTCCCCCTGCAGCCCCTGGCAACCACTATTACACCTTTGACTTTTATAGTTTCACTATTTTGGATTCCATGTATAAGTGAGCTCGTGTGATATTTGTCTTTCTGTGCCTGGCTGATTTCACTTAACATAATGTCCTCAGCTCCATCCATGTTGTCACAGATTACAGAATTATCTTCCTTTCTGGAGGTTGAATAATACTCCATTGTAAGTGTATACCACATTCTCTTTATCCATTTATCACAGATGGGATTTAGGCTCTTTCTACTATACCTTGGCTATCGTGAATAATGGGGTCAAGTATCTCTGTGAGACCCCAAGGGTCCTGGTCTTCCCTCTGTGATGACCCTGCTCTGGGTATTTTACTGGGAGAGCAGAGAAGAATGGAGTGGAGGATGTTCTTGACTGAGTGTTACCATTGCAGAGGCTAGGAGTTCAAAGAACCAAAATTTAAGTCTCAACTTCAAACCCCAGACCCAGCTTTCACTGATGTGTGGAAATTGGAATATCATTATTCATCTCCCTTTCTTTTCTACATTGTCTAATAAGGACAGTGGCTACCTCATAGGGACATGGCTCCTTGAGAGCAGGAATCTTGTCCGTTTCTAGCTACTGGTCTGCCCCTAGTGCCTGAGAACTGAAACCAGATGGCCTTGGTAAACAATATGGAGAACAAGCAAAAATGACTTACCTGCAATGCTGAGAACAAGCAAAAATCACATCCAGGAATTTCTCCTGAAATTAAAACTCTGCACCAATTACATTGTTTCCTTATCAAGACTAACACTAGCTCATTTCACTTCCTTCATCTTGCTGTGCTACCAATCTACAGCTGGTCAGAAACTCTGCCCAAACCCAGTGGCTTCCCACCTTCCAAAATCGACCTTAAAAATTACTACCGCCTTCTCACTAAAACCCAGTAAACATCCCTTCTTGACTTCCCTTTCTGAGACCCTACGCTCAGAGGCTCCCCCCACCACCCCCTGCAAATGCAGCAGGTGAAACAAATTTGGCTTTGCTGGATCAATAGTCTTTTCTGGTATTTCTGCATGTTCAAGAGTAGACATATCTCACTCACAGTAAGCCCTGGCAAACATTGGTTTCCTTGCCTTCCTAGACCTTTCCCGCAAATGAGTGCCCTTTATTGGACAGGCCACGAGATGACTCTCATGGTGGATCCTGTTGCTGTGACTTACCAGGTTCATGACCTTGGGAAATTTGCCGAACCTCTCCAAGGTTTAGTTTCTTCTCTGTCAAGTGGGGATCAATAATAGTCCACATCTTACATATTTTCTATAAGGATTAGAAGAGCAAAGGCACATTCTAAATTATGGTTGTTATTCCTCAAAATTAATTTTCTCCTTTGGAGTCTACCTAACCAAGCAGGCCGCAAAGGAAGTGCAGGCATTTCAAGGATCTTTGACTTTCATAGTTATCCACGAAGTTTTACTCTAAAGAGACATCCAAAGACCCAAATTAAATTCCAGGTTAACTTATAGCCAACCTGGAGACACACAGTTCTCCAAACCTCCACACTGTCCAGGCAGTGAGCATGCAGATGGGAATAGATTCAAATAGGTGGAAACACTCTGAAGCCCAAAGATGTGGCAGTGATGGATCTGAAATTCCCCAGAAAGTAAAGCCTCCAGGGTCAATTTACACGACTTGGCCAATGGAACCCTTGATGGTAGCTTTAGTTTTGCAAAATGGAGGTTTGAGAAACCGTTCCAGAATGTGGACCTATCCATGTCCAAAAGAATGGTAGAGCCTGTGGAGTAGCTGGGTTTGCACTTCCAAACAAGGTCGTGTGGGCCTAGGATGTGTAGCCTTTTCTACAATGAGCTTTGTGCATTAGAGTTCTGGCGCCTCTGTCCTTATTCCAGAAAGCACAGCTTATTCACAACTGGTCAGAAAGGCCTGGCCCCCAGAACTCTTGGCTTGAGGTTGTGACGTCTTAGTTTAATGTAAGCTCTAAGAACCAACTGCCAAGTTGAAAGTTGGAGAATTCAATGGAAACTGGCAGAGCATCTGGAGACTTTATCTGAGGTTCCACAGTCTCAGCGGCACCAACCTAATCCTGATATTCTCTCCTAGGAACTGCAAGGTCAAGCTCAGAAATATCTTTTCCCACTCAAACCCACCCAACAAGAGAGCTGTACCTGACAGCCAGGTTCTGGGGATTTCCCAGAAGGCTATTAAACAATTTAAGAAGTAAAAATTAAAAAATTAATAAATAAAGGAAGAAAAAAATACAGGGAGGAAGGACAAAGGAGAAAGAGAGAGAGAAGGAGGAAGGAAAGGAAGGGAAACAGAAAAAAAAGGAAGGAAAGAAAAAATGAAAGGAGGGAGGAAGGGAGGGACAGTGAGAGAGAGGGTGGGAGGGAGGAAGCTGGGGACTTGATTAAGACTATCTAGAGTCCCTGTTAGTAGTATTTGATTCTTACAGCAAGCTGGCAGTTGGTAGAAAGGACACTTTTGCAATAGAACCTCTGCTAAAGACAGATTTGTTAGTAGAGGTGAAAAGTCTCCCAAAAGCCCCTTTCCCATAGACCCATTCAGTGAATCTGGCATAGGGAATTTCAGATTCCCCATGAAACCCAAAAGCAATTATGTGAGATTAGCAGGAGATCAGAAACAGCTTACCTCAAGTATTGTTTTCTCAACCCAGAGGGCTGGAGAAATTATTATCTGGTAAGAATTCTAAAAACTCTGAAACTGGTAACATTTGTTCAGACTGGAGGGAGAAATATAAGACCATGACAGGACAGACATACCATTGATAGCAGAACATGGTTGGAATGGACTTTTCTGAGATCTGTTTTCATTTCTGAAAAGTGCACGAGGACCCCAATGAGAGCTCCATCTTAGCTCTTGGATAACTTATCAGCACCAGGTGGATGAGAGAAAGGTTTGTTGAAGCTCAGTACCAAACAATTGAGTCTGGAAACAGCTCAGAGATGTCTGCTTACATCACATGGTCATGCTTCAGATATTTCAGAAAGACTGTGCTGTTGGAAGGAGAGCACACCGTCTTTTTTTTTTGAGACTGACTCTTGCTGTTTTTCCCAGGTTGGAATGCAGTGGCACAATCTCGGCTCACTGCAACCTCCATCTCTCGGGTTCAAGGGATTCTCCTGCCTCAGCCTCCAGAGTACCTGGGATTACAGGTGCCCACCACCATGCCCGGTTAATTTTTGTATTTTTAGTAAAGACAGGGTTTCACTGTGGTGGCCAGGCTGGTCTTGAACTCCTGACCAAATAATTCACCTGCCTTGGCTTCCCAAAGTGCTGGGATTACATGTGTGAACCACTGCGCCTGGCCCCGCACAGTCTTTTAAAGTAAACTAACCCAAGCCTCTGAAAGATAGCAAAGGGACAGTAAGTATTGGGCTAGATATGAAATTAGTCATTTAATTATGATAAATTCCTTTAATTTAAATATCATCACATGTATATTTTATGAGATAAGATGAGATTTGCAAGTGAAAGTCTATAAAAATGGTAAAGAGCTGTGAAGAATTAAGGTCATGAAGGTTCTAAATGTTTTCCAGGCCACCGACGACATGAATAGTTTACTTATAACCACTGACATGGTACTTCTGGTGAAATTAGGACCATTCAGAGTGTTCTCTCATTTCAGACCAGGCATCACTTGGTTTAGATATTGGACTCCTGACAGCCCTAGTGTGGTATGAAATGCCTGGTGACTGGTGCACTCTTACAGTGTGCTTCTTCCAGAGGCAGCAAGGTGGTGGCCCCCTGGCCCTCAGCTGATTCTCCAGACCAGGCAGGGGACTGACTTCAAGCCAGTCCTCTGAATTCCCCAACCTGAATGGAAATAACATTGAAATCTAATTCCTAGACTGGCTTTTCTGGCTAGAAGGATCTCACCTGAAAATCTCTTGTATCTTAATAACAAAATATCAGATCACTTTTATTATTGTATTTACAGAAATTACAGATTTGGGCAGACGTTTATCATATTTGGCGTAAGCTGGCAATTGAGCTGCTGTGGGTTGGTTTTGAAGTGGGCTCTAACACAGATGTTGTTCTATGGAGCCCCCACGTGGACACGTATAGGTATAACCGCTCTGCAGCGCACCCTCATCTTACGGAAAAAGGTCCAGTCTGTGAGCGTGTCACCGTAGCCATTAGGAGGAACTTGCACTGTGCTGTGATGGAAAGGATTGCCATTCTTAAAAGCCAGACCTCACGGAATCAGAGTTAACACTGACAGGTGAAAAAAAAATGGGCTGAACCTAGGTGAAACGGGCATTTTCAGCCACACATTCGTGTAGGATTGAATATGCTCTTCTGCAGCCGATTCCTCGCACAGTCCGACATTCCCCACTGGCCGCGTTCTGACTGGCGCACCTGCGTTCTCACCGTGACCAACCTGTTTGCATCATGGAGTAGATGATCTGTTCCTTGAGCAGACCTTTTCCTAGAACGTAGCAATCTCTCTAGAGTCGAAAGTAAGTTCTGAACGTGCTCACTTCATCCAGTGCACATTTGATCTTCTGAACAACAGCATTAAACAGCATTTGCTGTTTTGTAAGATTTTTGGAAGATAATTCAATACTCTAAATCAATCAGGGGTTGGCAAAATACAGAGAGTAAATATTTTAGGCTTGTAGGTCAAGAGGGAAAATTCCAGAACATTATCTAGGTACTTATATAACCATTTCAAATGTAACCATTCAAAAGCACCATTTGAGTTTCCAGGCCATCAGGAAAGAGGTGGCTGGCTTGATCGGGCCTGTGGGTCCTAGTTTTCTAACTTGTGACCTACAATATGATTTATTATGCAGGTTACTGTATAAAGCATTGTAATTAAATGTTTTTGCAAATATGGCAGCTCTTTTGTTTTCAAAACAGTCCATCCTCACGGTTGGCAAGCATAGTGGTTGTCCTTTACCCCACAAACCAGAGTTTGGCCTCTTGGGCCACAGGAAGGGTTCTTGTATCAGCTTTGCCTATTTCCTGAGCACCTGCTGTGCCCTAGCCAAGCCAGATGTCTACGTCCCATCTCTGAAAGATATGACCCTCCAACTGGTAAAGCGAGAGGACTCACCTGAGGAGATGATGAACAAGCAGATGTTAGTCCAGACTGAGCAGAGGCTTGTAGTGGGCTGGTCTATCCACCTAAGCTGCCACGACACAGAGGACAGGAATTATATTTGGCCGACTTTGGCCACAAATACTTGCACTCATGTATTCACGAGTTAATAGTGATGGAGAATCGACTTTGTGCTCGTACTGTGCTAGGTGCCGGGATAGGGAGGTGAGCAAGGCAGAGAAAGTACCGGATACCACGCAGTCTACATTTCCATAGAGCAAAACCAACAACACACAAGTGGACACAACTTCAAGATGATTTCAAATCGTGATGTGCACTGGAAGAAAGTAAAATTGGGTGATGTGACAGTGTCACTGGAACGGGGGGGTGAGGCTGGAACTTTAAAAGAAGCAGGTTATGAGAAAGAGCAGGAACATTGAACAGTAGAGCAGCTGCAAAGGCCCTGAGGTGAGTTAGGGGGACTTGCATCAGGAAGCCTTCTCAAGAGCAGGATGTGTGGTGGAGCTGAAGGCATGGGATGAGAAGGGACTGAGAAATGCTGCCTGGAGAGTGAAGTCTTCTAAATCCTGGGAAGCGGTGTGAGCAAAGGCACTGGATTTGGGAGCAATAGTAATGTGGGAAACAGTCAACAGACCAGGCTGGCAGGCACCAGTGTTTGGAAATGCAGGAGTGTAGGGTAACAAGCAAGAATGGAGGGCTGGCGCAGAGGAGAGCGGTGGGCCACAGCCGAGAGCTCAGACCCTGTCCTGGAGGTGATAGAAAACCAGCCAGGGGGCTGTCCAGCAGTGATTCTGGCAGATTCACTGTTCAGGATGGGTTGAAAGGGAAGGAAAATGGAAGCTTTTTTTAAAGCGATTTTGTGAACTCCAAATTTAATCAAAGCTCTGGGTCTGGTAAGGCAAAGCATCAACAATTCCCTGAGGCATTTTGGGCATCTTGGCATGGATGGACTCACCACTGCTCTGCACTGGGGAAGACAACTGTTGTGACTGACTCTGCCACCCTGGGTCCAGAAGCTTGGTTTTGACTCTCTGGAGATGAAACTCCAACATGTGGCTCAGAAAGCTCCAAGGACAAAGGGTCCACAATTATATCTATACGTATTTCCAGATCCGGTAGAAGGAAAAGAGAGAGAAAAAAGAAGGACGGAGAGAGCTGCCCACGTGAGGCCGCTGGGTTGGGACCCAGCATCTTAGGCTCCAGCCTTGGCTTTAGGACTTGCTATGCTGTGGAACCTCTGAGTAAGTGACTTAACCCCTCTGGACCTTGGTTCCCTCTCCCCCTAGGCTCTTCCAACCCTGATTCCTAGAATATAGAGCAAGGATCGGTGTTGATGCGTATCCACTGAAATTACCTTGGGAGCTTAAAAAAAATACCAGTTCCTGGCTTCACCCTAGAAGAGCTGAACCAAAGCCTCTGGGGGAGGGGCCCTGCATTTTCCACTGTAAAGCTGATGATGCTAATTCACAGAGAAGGTTGAGGGCCATGAGGCAAATGTGCCAGGGGATAACCAGCATCCTGGGTGCCTGAGGGAGCATCAATGTCTAGACCAAGTTGGAGAATACACAGCGCTCATCTCTGCTCCCTCTGATGGCTGCAAAAGAGACTTCTTGAGGTGGGACTGGTAGTGCTGTAAATTCATTTCATTATTATTTTTGTCATTAAAATGTAAATGGGTTTATTTATTTGTACATTATATGATATTAAACAGAGAGCCTGAAGGCCCTAGAGTGTATCATTTCTTTGCCTAACCCCACTGCTTCCTGCAGCCCATGCCCTGGAGGCTTAGGCAGGGGAGCGGGTGAGACTGTCCAGCCACACCTGCCTCTGCACGGAGGATAGGGCCTCAGACCTCGCATCAGGGGCTCATCTGGTGCCCAGAGGATCAGGTCTAACTGGGATAAAGGTTAACCTTAATGTGTTGTCTCTGCATCTGAGAAAAACCCTAATAGGGCTGTAGTTACAGTCTTAGAAAATTCTGTGTGCTGCAAATCTGCTCAAGGAGGAAGGTCACAGTGGGAAGGTTCTCCAGAGTTCACGGAAGGCGGCGGATTCGGGCATTTTGAGGGGTGTGTGGAAACAGTTTCTTCCTGCTCCAGCAGTGCCGTCCCTTGCCTCCGTGCCTTGCTCTCATTCCTGACTGCTGGTGCTTTGCTGGTTCTCTGTGTCTCACTCCTCCTCTTATGTGAGCTTAGGAGCCTGGTTTACCACCAAGGAAGGACCAAAAGAAGGAAGCTCAAGAAAAACCACTTCAGCTCCACAGAAGAGAGAGTGCTGGCTGGGCCTGAGGCCACACAGGACAGTAGAAGATCCCTACCTATCTATCGATCTTTGTTTCATGACACGTGACATCTTACTTGATTTGAGTTCCATCCCTGACCAGTTCAACCTTAGCTGGGGTGATTTTTTCCTTCTGGGTTGCCTTCTGAAACACCCAGTGCAAATAGGAGTTAGCAGGGAAGCAGAATTACTGCAGGCAGGGGGAATGGCTTCAGGGATGGGGGCAAGTCAAAGCAGCCTGGGGCTGGTGGTAGTATTTGGCCAGACTGCACAAACAAGCGGAGGGCAACCACACCAAGCCCAGGGAGGCTGCCCACAACTCAGGACCCAAGCAGAACAGGAGACCCCATCTCAGCTTCCAGCATGTCAACAGCTGTTACTTGAGGCTGGCACATAGGATGCTGTTACATGCTAGAACTAGCAGATAATCCAGATGAGCTTTTTTGGTTTTGTTCTGTTATATTTTGGGTTGATAAATAATAACTCTATATATTTATGGGGTAAAATATAATGTTTTAAAATGTGTATACATTTGGGGATGATGAAATCAGGTTAATTAACCTGTCTATCATCCCAAATATTTTATTCTTTCTTTGTGATGAGAACATTTAAAATCCTGGAAGATGGGATTTTACTCCTGTCTAACTGAGAGTTGTACTCTTTGACCAACATCTCCCCTCCTCCTGTCTACCCTCTTCCCCAGCCCCTGGTAAGCACCAGTCTACTCTCTATTTTTGTGAGTTTGACTTTTTAAGATTCCATATATACATGAAATTATATGATATTTCTTGTATATGACCCCAAAAGCACAAGTAACAAAAGCAAAAATGGACAAATGGGATTGCATCAAACCAAAAAGCTTCTACATAACAAAGGAAACAATCAGAAGAGTGAGGAGAAAACCCACAGATTGGAAGAAGATATTTGCAAATCATACATGAGGTAAGAGGTTAATGCCCCAAATATACAAGGAACTCATTCTACTCAATAACAAGAGAACAAATAACCTTATTTAAAAGTGAGATAAGATCATGCCACTGCACTCTAGCCTGAATGACAGAGCAAGACTCCATCTAAAAAAAAAAAAAAAAAAAGAGGAAAGATAACACATATTGGTGAGGATATAGAGAAAACAGAATTCTTGCATGTTGCTGGTGGGATTGTAGATTAGTATAGCCATTATGGACATCAGTAGGGAAGTTCCTCAAAAAGCTAAAAATGGAATTAGCATAAGATCCAGCAATCCCACTTCTGGGTTCTATCCAAAGGAAATGAAATCAGTTTCTCCAAGAGATGTCTGCATTCCCATGTTCATTGCATCACTATACACAATAGCAAGATACGGAAACAGCCGAAGTTCCCACATCAATGGAGGAATGAATTTAACAAAAGGGTGTCTGTACACAATAGAATACTACTCAGCCTCAAAAAAAGTGGAAATTCTGTCATTTCTGACAACGTGGATAAACCTAGGGAACATTGCACTAAGTAAAATAAGCCAGGCACAGAGACAAATACCACAGATTGGTTTTTGTCACCTAGAGTCAAACCACAGTAAAGTGAGAAGAGAAGAGGTCTGAGAGTAAATGGTGTGATTCAGGTTAATCAGACCAACTGCTGCAGGGCTGTATTCATCTGTTCTCATACTGCTAATAAAGACATACCTGAGACAGGGTAATTTACAAAGGAAAGAGGTTTAATGGACTCACAGTTTCACATGGCTGGTGGGGGGCTTCATAATCACGGTGAATAGACAAAGGAAGAGCAAAGAGACGTCTTACATGGTGAGAGAAAAGAGAGCTTGTGTGGGGGAACTCCCACTTATGAAACCATCAGATCTTGTGAGACTTATTCACTACCATGAGAATAGTGTGGGGAAACCACCCCCATGCTTCAATTATCTCGACCTGGCCCCGCCTTTGACACGTAGGGATTATGACAATTCAAGGTGAGATTTGGGTGGGGACACAGCCAAACTGTATCAAGGGCTATGGCAAGGTTTAAGGAGATGAGAGATATAGTTCATCTGGAGGGGGAATTGCATGATGACAATGCTCCACCCTTGTCCATTTCCTGCTCTCAGATTTATACTTCCATCATTTGTGGGGTTTGGTCAGGTGCCCAGCACTATTCTGATTGCGGAGACTCAGGCAAATTCAGTTCTCTTTGACTTCTAGGGGCTCATGGTCAGTGCAATGGTCAGGCAAGCGAATTAAAATTAATCTACCTATTCAATTTTGCTGACTTTTCAAGGCTCAGTTTAAGTCAGCTTCACCCACAAAGTTGACTGTGATTCCTCATCCTCTTTGTAAATTTCTTGAGCTCTCAGCTGAATGTGCCCCGAAATCACATCCAGTTGGATCCCAGGCAGAACTCATAAACCCAAATTCTTTGTAGCCTACAGATTTAAAAAATTGATTAGTTTACCCTCGTGATCCTCTGCCAAAAATAAAGTTTATTTGAGGTGGCTTATAAAACATTCCCACTATAATAAGGTAAAAATAAAGAGGAAGAAATCTGGGCAAAGAAGGAAAGATGGAAAGAGACTGGGGAGGGCAGTCCAAGGTGGAACCATGTGAGGTGAGACACCCCATGCTCCCGAATTATTAAATCCACTAAGATGAGCTGCTGGATCAATGTAGCCTTTCTAGTGTGTCCCTTACTCCCAAGAAACACTCTATCCAGAAAAGCAAGGAACTTGTTGGTCAATCCACCTCAAACTTCATATATATATATATTCATATATATATATTCATATATATATTCATATATATATATTCATATATATATTCATATATGTATTATATATATTTTCATATATATTCATATATGTATATATATTCATATATAGTCATATATATTCATATATAGTCATATATATCTATATATTCATATATATTATATATATGCATATATACATATTCATATATATTCACATATATATTCATATATATTCACATATATACACATATATATTCACATATATATTCATATATATTCACATATATACACATATATATTCACATATATACACATATATATTCATATATATATTCACATATATTCACATATATATTCATATATATATTCACATATATATTCATATATATGCATATATATTCATATATATATTCACATATATATTCATATATATGCATATATATTCATATATATGCATATACATTCATATATATGCATATATATTCATATATATGCATATACATTCATATATATTCACATATATATATATATTCATATATATGCATATACATTCATATATATGCATATATATTCATATATATGCATATATATTCATATATGCATATGTGTGCATATACATATTCATATATATGCATATATAGCATACATATTCATATATATGCATATATGTGCATATACATATTCATATATGTGCATATATATATATATTTTTTTTTGAGTCTTAGTCTGTCTCCCAGGCTGGAGTGCAGTGGCACGAATCTCGGCTCACTGCAACCTCTGCCTCCCAGGTTCAAGTGATTCGCCTGCCTCGGGCTCCCAAGTAGTTGGGACTACAGACACTCACCACAATGCCTGGCTAATTTTTGTATTTTTAGTAGAGACACGGTTTTGCTATGTTGGCCAGGCTCCTCGAACTCCTGCCCTCAGGTGGTCCACCCACCTCGGCCTCCCAAAGTGCTGGGATTACAGGCATGAGCCACCACACCCAGCCTTCATTGACAAAACTTCACTCTTTCACATCCATGCACATGTTTTACATGTTCTATTTTTTTTAATTTCTCCCAAAGACCCTCACCCATTTCTACTTATTGAAATCTTGCCTTCATTTTAAAGCCCAGTTTAAGTGAACTTCACCCACAAAGTTGACCCACATTCTCATCCTTCTAAATTTCTTGAGCTCTTAGCTGCCAGTACCCTCAGATCACATCCAGTCCATCTGGGTCCCACCCACACCAACTGAACCCAGTCTCCCGGGGTAGGCTCTGGAGTCTGCAGAGTAATTCACACGGTGATTTTGATGAGCTGCCAGGGTTAGAAACCTCAGGGCTAGTCCATATCCTCATTTTAGGTACGAAGAGATAGAAGCTCAGGGAGCTGAGGGTTCCATGGCAATAATGGTGGAGGCAGGAATTGACAGCAGGAGCCTAATCCACAATTTGGTGCCCTTTCTACCTCGCCAGGCATACCAATATCAATGCCAAGTCAGTTACTGCCATCACAATACCAAAAGAACTATACCAAAAGCTTACAGAGGCATAGAACATTTAAGGCACTCATGAATTTTGCAAGATCTCAGTAGAATTGAAAATAATAATGACAATGTTATGGACCAATATGACCTAATACTGGAGATAATATAATATACAATAAGATCAAAGAATTCTAAGAACAGAATGGAACAACCACAAAAAAAGATAAAGTCCAGGAACATCTTCAAGGTAGGTATAATCATCCACCAGCCAGTCTCCATCTTTGATAAGCCAGGGTGGAGATGTAATTACGTGCAGAAGAAAGGATCTGGGCCATGCATAAGTAGAATCAGCCTGGTGGTAGAACTGGGTAGAACAGGGCTTCCTTTGAAGTGGAGTAATTTATGTTTTCAGTTTATTTATCGTGATTTAAATGTAGTCCTGTTGCAAGAAATAATTGATTTTTAAAAAATAATTTAAGATTCCCTTGACCTCAGGTAAGGGTTTCTCATAGAAAAATACTGCACATTCTGTTTTATTCATATGAAGCAACTGCAAACTTCCCAAGTGTTCCCAATTTATCTGGGACTTTTTCTGAAAGAAAACTTAATTGACTGAAGGGCAAGTTAGTGCATGAACCTCTCTATAGACTCCAGTGGGCCACATGGCTTTGCATGTTACACAGCAGCCAACCAAGCCTGGCTTCCAATGTCCATGTAGAGGGATTAGTTGTCCCCCACACTGTGATATATGTGGAAAGATGAAAATATACAGTTACTCAGCTCTTCCTTGTCAGACACTTACATATAAGTGACTTTTGTTCATACACACATTCACTCACTTATCCATCATTAGTTTATTAAACAATTTTTTTGAGAATCTATGATGTAGAAGCATCGTGTGAAAATAGTACAGGCAAGACCCCCATCCCCACATTTCTTATAAACTTACAGTAATAATGATTTACCATACCTCTGCTAAGTATTACCAGGAGCAGTGCAGGGTGTGGCCCAGTACAGGGATCAGGGGAGACTGCATGGAGGGGAGGGATTTGCAGTAACCTGAAAGATGGACAGAATTAACTGGGTGGAGAGTAGAGTGGGTGCTGTTGGTTTGCAAGAGCACTCCTAAGGAACAGTGATGATGGTCTCTTCAGGAACCCTGCTCCTGCCATCTGGTTTCCCCATGAGAACCATGTTTCTATGACCATCTTGGCCACTGAGTGATAATCTTAGGAATTCTAGGGGCTAGAAGGAAACTGTTCTCAACTATATACCTCATTTTTCCCATTTAGAATCTTGCTATCACAGCTACGCACATCAAGAGACTTCCAGTTTCTTGAATGGAATGCTTTGAATTGATTTACTTGCTTGTGGAAAGATGGTATAGAGAACAACTTAATATTTCTGAACTAGACAAGATTCCATTTGTTATAGTCTGTCCTTACATGTTGTGTAAATGTAGCACTAAATGGCCTGACTTTTAAAGTTTTATGGAGGAGGGGGAAAGTATCACTAGGATAGTTAACACCACCTGTTTACTCAGGCGTTATATTAACAGGCAGCTGTTAGCCTCCAAAGAACATGAAGGTATCTGATTAACTTGGGCATTGGCCAAACCTCCTAGGACAGATTTGGGAAATTCAGTTGTAGATAACTGGCTTTGAGAATAACTGATTACCTGTAGACCTATTTGGAATAATCTTTCTTGGTGTGATATCCTAAGGATCCAGACAAGACTTGGTAAATTTGGGTGCCATCAAAGTTACAAAATCAATGAATCCAAATTTTGTGAGGCTTATAATCTGCCTAATGCTTCCATACAGTTCCCCCTGTGGGTAGAGTCCATGAAGCAGAGTCTACATTGTCTATGTTTGCCTGGGCCCAAGTGCCAGTGTGGATGTGGGTGACTTTGAGATTTATGTGTCTGTGAGCTGAATAAATGTGGGAAAAGGCAGGAGCAAGGTGTTGAACGCGGGGGCCCCATCACTATTACTTAGGAGTGGGTGCTCTCACAAATGAACACTGTCCACTCCACAGCACCACTAAGGCCATACCTGACCAATTTCTGGTCCATCAAGATTTCAGGACTTGATGAAAGCTTTAGAATCTCCTCTTTTTAATTCAGGTGGCTGATAGATTCTCTAGCTTCAAGAGAAGTCCAATTTCCAGTTGGTTAACTTGAGATAGAAAAGTGTGTTATTCCAACCTTACCCCAAGGCCCTGAACACACAAGTCCTTCTTTCTCCTTTCTGAATCATAAATGTGCTCCACACCCTCAATTCTCGTATGAGAGATCCATGACTGTGCAGTCACCCATAACATAATCTTGTACCAAATCCACAGCTGTTTTTGTTCTTGGCAAAACTAAGGCCTGTTTGAGTACGATGTAAGACATAACTGGTCCCTGCATTCTTTTTGTTTCACTTTGAAGATGTTGGCCTGATAGCAACTCCCACCCCAAGATGCCAGTTGGAAATATAAGAAATAAGGCTACTTCATCCACACGCCAAAACAAAGGAGGCAAACGAAATTTCAAATTAAAACAGGAAAGGCAAAACTTTTTTTCATGGTTCTAAATAATGAGCATTTTGACACTTTTTACACTCATCTTTAATACATTTTTTAAAAAACTATTCAAATGTTAAAAAGTTTTAACAATTATTATAGGCACAACAATAAACGAATACATTCCTAACAAGATGAAAATGTTCTGTCCTAGGGCAGCCTGGGAATGTAAGATTGTGTTGATTGTGCTTCATCCCAGCTGCGGGAGTCACTGTGCTTGATAAATGGGATGCCAAGATAGAGGAGATGCTTATGTACATTTTGAATTTGTTGTCTGAAAATATTACTCAAAGAAATTCTGTAAGATGAAAACAAAAATCCATTATATTGAATGTCTTCACTCAAACCACATTTTGCAAAATCTCTACTTAAATTACGTAGATTTGCAAAATTTTAATAACGATGATCAAAAAGTACAACGCTGGATTCATTTTACTCATTTTTCTTTCAAGTATTTTTGTATAGTTTCTTTTCTTTTCTTTTCATCTTTTTTAGAGTTTTCAATGCTTAACTGTATAGCAGTATTCCTAGACCTTAGAGAATAAAGTTCTTTGCCATACACTTTATTTTCACTGTTACTTTGAAGAGTTTGAAAATTGCTTTGAGTTTAAATAAAAAAATCTAAGCTTTGCCATCGGTATTTTGTTTTCCCTTGGGGGAAAATGCAGTTGGCTTGGCTCAGTTCTGACAAGATAGTGAAAGTCATTCTAATTTTTATTTAAGAAAAAGCAATTTTCATAAATGGTGTACCACTAATGGATCACGATCATCTATAAGCCCCACGGCAAATTACTCTTAATCCAGTTTGCTGTGTTTCCTTACCTGAGGGAAATAATACCCACCCTTCCTCTGGGCTGGCATACTGCTCACAGAGACTTCTTCAATATATATTAATCCCATCATTTATCTTTGTCAACTGAGAACAAAAATAATTTGTAGAAGAGTAAACAGAACCACAGAGAAAAAGGGAGCTCGGCATTATTAAACAGCGGAAAGCAGGTGCTCAAAAGCCAAGCTTATTTTTATTGCAAAACTTGAGTAATTCTCCTTCTGCATCTGTGCATAGTAAATAAGAGTGAGGGAAAAATCTAATATTTTAGAGGAAACTGAAATCACTTCAGCAGAGGAATGAGGGCAGGCACTGGCATTGTGGCTGGCTTTTTGAAGTCAACCTGAAAATAGGAGATTAACGGCTTTCAAAGGGCAGGAAGGAAAATAGAAGTGGTGAGAGTCAAAGGAAATTTTCATTTGATTTGAAAAATGCAAAATAATAAAACAAACTTCTGATATTCATTTTTCAGGACCAGATCCGGGTCTTGGCTGCATCTTTTCTCTTACCTACAAACTTTCATGATTATTAGAACTGCCAGCACTAACACTTGTATTAATTAGTATTAAATTTAAAAGTACTAGTATTATTAATGTTACTAAGATTACTAATAATTACTAATTACTTTCTGTTAGAGTCACCATGTGCCATACACTTTTGAATGCATTTTGATTGCCCCCACAGTATTGTACAGGCAAGTAGAAGGAGGAATTGAGAAGGTAAGTGAAGGTCAGAGAAGTTAAATGACCCTTTGCATGGTTAAAATTGACACTCAGCCTTTATGAGTACATGCTAGGTGTCAGATACTGAGCTACCAAACCTTCTGAGAAGTTATACCACATATTCTCACTTTACAGATAAGGAAACAGAGGGTTGGAAAGGTTTAAAACATACCCAATTTCCCAAAATAATTCAGCTGAGACAGAATTCTAAATCCAGGTGTCTCATCAACTTCTCACTATTCCAGAAGTTCACTGTGAAGTTGGTAGTGATCTTCAAACCAAAATTCTTTGGGTTGCAAAATCCATTTCTTTCAACTAGTCTGTGGTGTCTTATTTAGGAAATTACAAAACCAAACAAACACTCCTGATTATTTAAAAAAAAAAAAAAAAAAACAAGGTCAACTCAGCTCAGTGCTATGGCCAAGCATATCTTGGGAAACTAATATCTTACTCCCCTCACCCAGGATTACTTCCATCCTTTACCCTCATATCTCTCAGTTTTTGTTTAAATTGTGGCTTGTGCCTAAGTTGGCAGTGGTCTCTACTAGCAATGAATCCCAGCTGACCTCTAGGAAGTTTCAACTAGGAGATGAAGAGTGTCATCAAGAAATGAAGAGCTTGTACTTAGCAACCTTCTGGTCATTGAGAATGAAAAAATAGGTCACTAATGCCTTTTGGCAGAAATAGAATATCTTAGCTGCAATGAAAATGAGCAGGGAGCACTACACAACTAGCTAAAAGTGGGGGATCTTGTTTTAAGACAAATAAAACTGAACTAGAAGAGTAGAAAACTTTTTGTTTTTCAGTTATTCTCTGCAGAGTTAGGTTGTATGATGGAGACTCAGGCACATTCCTATATTGGTAATATATTTATTCATTAATTTGTTTACTTAAAAACTGTTTATTGAGAATGAATAACTGCAAGAAACCAAGTGAAATAAAACTAGATCTTCCTCTCAAGGGACTTAGAGTTCATTTTGTTTTATGTCTAATCAACACAAGCCATGCAACTCACCCATAAAATTAGGTGTGCACACACAACTGGTCTATGTCTCTTGTCAATCAAGTTCAAGCAACAAATCAGTATGTGATGACGACTGTGCAGCATGCTTGCTAACATCGGTGGTAAAAAGCAGGGGAAGGAGGCCTTCCTTGGGGTGTCAGCCTTTGTGAGCAATTGTTTGATACTCTAATTGAAAGAAATTAAGCAAATACTACAACCGATCTCTGTGGGAAAAGTTTTTTCATTTTTAATTTTCAAGATCAGCAATACAAATGATACAACCCATTTGACCATCAGGTATCCTCCCTCAGCATATCCTGTTCATCCATCACATGTAATTCAGAATATCCCAGGAAGTCTCCAAATATGTGCTTTTAGCAACATGCAATACTTGTAAAATGCAATCTTCATTCCTAAGATAAGCCAAGGCAAGATAGTAATCCCGCATGAGTTTTACAATGGCTGATATGCACTAATGGAAGTTCCCTCTGCTTGATGCCCTGGAGGGCTTTCTACTCAGGTGTAGGGTAGCAAGTCTGATTCAGAATGGAGTGGGATCTGGGCAATTGCAATGAACATTATGGTTGATATTAGGAAACTTTGTAATGGGAGTACAGGTATGGAAGTTCATTTTTTTATACTTCCCTTGAAGGAGTATCTGTGGGAAAATGTTTACATTCCTCTAGGGGCCTGAGTACCCCAGTTTGAAAATCACTGATCTAGAATACATAGCCTCATTTTTACATGGTTTGTGCTTCAGAAAAAGCAGTGTCTCTTATTGTTATATACTGGGGACTCAGGACAAGGAATATGGAAAGAGAGTAAAGAGAGGAGCAAAAGCTAAGATGGGAAAGGCCAAAGACAAACTTTGACTGCCGTACCTATGCTTGCCCATTTGTTAATCTGATATTTGAAATAGTCATTTCTGGCCGGGCGCGGTGGCTCACGCTTGTAATCCCAGCACTTTGGGAGGCCGAGGCGGGAGGATCAAGAGGTCAGGAGATTGAGACCACGGTGAAACCCTGTCTCTACTAAAAATACAAAAAAAAATTAGCCGGGCGTGGTGGCGGGCGCCTGTAGTCCCAGCTACTCGGAGAGGCTGAGGCAGGAGAATGGCTTGAACCCGGGAGGCAGAGCTTGCAGTGAGCTGAGATTGCGCCACTGCACTCCAGCCTGGCAGACAGAGCGAGACTCCGTCTCAAAAAAAAAAAAAAAAAAAAAGAAAGAAACAGTCATTTCTATGAATATTGTTGAGCTATGCAAATGTACAATGATAACCGGCAGCTCCATACCCCCTGGCACACACACTGCATTATGAAGGCTCAGGGCAAGGATGCTTGATGGCAGGTGAGTTGTCCTTGACATGTGGCCACTATCTGCAGATCTGGTCACATCTTGCAATTCTGCTACTAGGGATGGCTAAACACATAGCCAAGGGCCTTTCCCAAAGCATTCTGATTATAAATGTCCATTGAATGACTCACCATTTCTCATCTTTGGGGCTTTGTGATCACTTCCACATCTGAACTCTAATATTATTATAGAATTGCTACCTTAAAAGATCTTCCAGTTTTTGAACTCTTACTCTGTGCCTGGTTCTGCCAAGTTCTTCACAGAAATAATTCATGGATCTTCAGAACAACACCTTGGGACAATTCTTGCTGTTTCCTTTATGCAGATGAGGAAACTGCTGCATAGAGAGGTTAGTCAGCTTATTCCAGATGACACAGTGAGTGGCTGTGAGCTCAAATCCGGATATGTCTGATGGCATGTCTTGTGCAAAGTAGGATGTATGCCAATAAATATTTTTGAATGATTTAATAATAAATTTTTAGAGACTCTACTCTTAGTTCTAATCCTCATTAGTCTTGACACTCAACTAGACAGAAATTGTGATTGTTGCTGTACGCTTGTCAGCAGATGCCATCTAGATCTTGTCAGAAATCCCATTTTTCATGCTTTCATTTAATTGTTTAGTTCCAAAGAATTCTTACCACCTACTGGGCTCCAGGCTCTGTTCTGGCATCAGGGCGAGAGCAGGGAACAAAGCAGACACTGCCCTGCCCAGTGTTAAGGATATTTTAATGGAGTGTTATTGATAGTATAATATCATTAAAAATAAAGTTTATTGGAGAAAGATACAAGGCTTTGTGCGATTCTAATTGGAGGTCAAAATACCATAAAATATCTGAGTTTGACTTTAGGATTTGATTATGCAACTAAACAGAGCAAGAAAGATTTTATGTTAGGGAAGGAGAAGGAGAACTCTATGGACTGAGATTGCTTTTGGACTAACGCCATATGTTGCTTGATGCTGTAACAGCCCGGACTTATGAACTTTTGGTACTTTATCTTAGTAGAACACCTCTATTTTCTCAAGATGGAAATTTAAAACATTTAAAAAATATTGCAGTGAGCACAGGTCTACCCACCTCCTATGCTATATTAACATTTGAATACACTTACTTGCTTTAGCACACATCCATCCCTCTATTTATCTATCAGTCCATCTTATTTTTTGGATACATTTAAAGTTAAGTTGTAGATGTTAATGCCCTTCACTCCTAAACACTTCAACAATCATATCATTAACCAGCGCTCATTTGTTTACAGTTTTCCTTTCTCTCCTCCTCTTTTGTTCTCCTGCTCTCCCTCCTTTTTTCCTCTTTCTCTTCATTCTTCTTTTTCTTCTTTGAGGTAAAATTCATGAAGAGTAAAAAGCACACATCCGGGCCGGGCGTGGTGGCTCACGCCTGTAATCCCAGCACTTTGGGAGGCTGAGGCAGGCGGATCACGAGGTCAGGAGATCAAGAACATCCTGGCTAACACAGTGAAACCCCGTCTCCACTAAAAATACAAAAAATTAGCCGGGCGTGGTGGCGGGTGCCTGTAGTCCCAGCTACTCTGGAGGCTGAGGCAGGAGAATGGCCTGAACCCGGGAGGCGCAGCTTGCAGTGAGCTGAGATCACGCCACGCCACTGCACTCCAGCCTGGGTGACAGAGCGAGACTCCGTCTCAAAAAAAAAAAAAAAAAAAAAAAAAAGCACACATCCTCAGTAGACCACTCATGAAGTACACCCTGAGAACACATTTACTTATTTAGGCCCATCCCAATTCTGGGCCTAATAAAATTGTGCAAATCCAGTGAGAGAGCCCTCACCAGAAACCAACCCTGCCTGCACATTGAGACTTCCAACCATCAGAGCTGTGAGAAATAAATATCTGTTGTTTAAGCCGCCAAGCCCATGTGATTTTGTTATGGCAGCCTGAGTAGACTCATACTGCCTGCCCCATCAGTCTTTCCTTACTTCTTTACTTTATGGCTCAAAGTGAAGTTCCAGGCTCATTTTGATCTTTCCTTCCCCAACCACTTCTCTAAAGATCTCTGATTCCTTTTAAAGGAGAATGGTATTTAGTAACTGAGATCTATAAGCTAGTGTACTTATTATTATTTGGGATTCCTTTCCTCAAGGCCCTCTCAGTGGACAGAGCTGGGACAAAGCTCCACCACTTTCAAAGGAAGACCTCTTCACAAACCAAAATCCTCCTGATTTTAGCTTCTTGCAGTAAAGTATGAGGTGCTAATTCCCCAAACAGTGGACTCCTCTAATTTCTCATTTTTCAGACCATGAAGAGTTCAAACTTTATTTTCAGTGTGTGTGGAAACCATCTCTCAACACAAACAATGTGCACTCATCTACACACTTTTGTATGACACACTTACACAAATCCAGTTGGAGAGGCAGTAGGGAATTTATTTATTGATTTTTTAGTTGAACATCCCCTCTACATTTAAAACCCAAATACCACACACTGGCAGAGGGCATGGCCAAGTGCTGACAGATTTAAGTTTTGTTGAAATAGGTGGAAAAACAGAGAAGAATGGTGTGAGAACAGGAGCACAGGAAACTCAAATCTTGGCATGGAGAAGAAAAGGAGTGCTCAAATGCTCCAGCTCTCCGCACTGGAGGACCTGACTTAGAGAGCGATGACTGGCAGTGTTTAGCTCCATCTGGAGGAAGAGCTTTAACCTACAGAGAAGACCACCCAGGAATTCAGAGAAGACCCCAGGATCTACTGGGGTCACCCATCTTCAGTTGGAACACACCTGATGTCCCCCAGTGCCTTCCAGCCGAGAGTAACAAGACCAATCTGGGAACATTACCTGGGAATTGACAACCATGGAAGCAAAAGATTATGACTATCTTCTTTTGTTAAAAAGAAAGAAAGGATATGTGGCAGAATGTGCCCCTCTCCTCAAAGCCGTTTTTACAAAAGCACACAGGCACACACACAACTTTTCTTTCTACAACACTTGAACGTGGTCACTGCTGTCACCAATATCATGCAAAAGCATACGAATTGATTCTATAATATCTGAATCAAAGAAAATCTTGACTAAAAACAAGAAACCATCATGAATATTTCCTCTATTTAACTGATACTTGTGATGGCTGGGGAGCAGCTGCTCATGCCTGTAATCCCAGCACTTTGGGAGGCTGAGGCAGGAGGATAGCTTGAGCCCAGGAGTTCGAGACCAGCCTGGGAAACATGGTGACAACTCATCTCTACGAAAAATACAAAATTAGCTGGATGTCGTGGTGCGTGCCTGAAATCCCAGCTACTGGGGGGCTGAGATGGGAAGATCACTTGAGCCTGGGAGGTGGAGGCTGCAGGGAGGCCTGCTCATGCCCCTGACTCCAGCCTGGGCAACAGAGCAAGACTCTGTCTCAAAAACAAAAACAAAAATGAAAAAAGATCCTTTTTTTTTTGTTAACAATGTTCGAAAACCATTTGCTAGCTTAAATCAAGACAACTAGTACATTTCAGTCATTACTCGCCCCAACTAAGATTGTGCTTTAGAACTCCCAATCCCATGTCATTTGCACACCTCTAATTCCTGAACATAGTCCAAGTTCACATCAACACTTTGTTGTTGTTGTTGTTTGTTTTGTTTTTTGTTTGTTTTTGAGATGGAGCGTAGCTCCTGTCGCCCAGGCTGAAGTGAAATGGCTTGATTTTGACTCAGTGCAACCTTCACCTCCCAGGTTCAAGCAATTCTTCTGCCTCAGCCTTCCTAGTAGCTGGGATTATAGGATTACAGGCACACACCACCACACCCAGCTAATCTTTTTTAGTAGAGACTAGGTTTCACCATGTTGACCAGGCTGGTCTCGAACTCCTGACCTCAGGTGATCCACCCACCTCGTCCTCCCAAAGTGCTGGGATGACAGGCATGAGCCACCATGCCTAGCCATCAACACGTTTTTAGAAAACCCATTTTGTGATGGTATTGGGACTGCACAGAACAGAACACTCCTATGTGATTTGGCTTTTTTCTCTCATTGACAGATTAGCTAAAGTTGAGTCTAACATTTAGCTGTAATATTTTTCTTGATTACATAGGATTCTGTTATTTGTTTTTCTTTGGAATCCACTGTACAGAAAATAATATGCAGCCTCTTTCATCTGAGTCAATCCCCCATGCCTCCCGTTTCTTCAGACTCTAGGAGGCAGAAATGCAATCAGGTTTTATCTTCAGCACAGGCCTCTGGTACATGGTCAAGGCCCATGCTGGGGTCTGGGGAGTGGAAAGAATTTAGGTTAACTCTGGCACAGAATGAAGGAGACTTCATCTCTGAAACTCTGATCTCTTAAGGTTGATTCTCTTGAGGGAAACTCAGGATGGAGCTTTGCAGAGGTCTCTCCCAGGCCTGGGGTTCCCATGCTTGCATATGGGCTTTTGGTGGGGGCATAAATCGAGCTCGTATTTGGTTAGTGTTCTGCAGGGTAAATTAACCACTTTTCTCTGACCCTAACAAATGGTCAGGCCTGGTAGATAACTTTTCCCTCTGCTATTTCCGAAGTCTTCAAATGTCTGCCCCAGCAATGCCTCCAGGGCATGCCCATCTTGATGGGACAAGCCGAGCCAGGCAGGGATCACTCATCCCATTTGGAGAAAACAGAATCACTCTTCCCAAAAGTTAGCAATTGGAATAGAGGGACTGCCCAGTGATTCTCAACTTGCACTGCATAATGCAATCATCTGAGAGCCTGGAAATATTGCAGATAGCTCTACCTTCAACTTCTACTTCAAATTGTCTACTGTGGGCCTTTAGAGTTTTTTGGAGGGGTATTGTTTAAATGTTTTACTTTTAAATTATGAAATATTCTAAATGCTTAGAAATACACAGATAATACATGTAGCACATATCCATGAATCTAGCACCTAGATTTAGCAATGTGGTACTTTGTTTTAGGAAAGGGAACAAGGGAAGAAAGAAGAAGAAAAGGAAGGAAGAGAGGGAGGGAGGAAAAGAGAAAGAGGAAAGAGCAGGCAGAAGAGTTAAAAATGGAAAGGGAGGAACAAAGAAAAGGAAATGACATCTCTGTCTACCATGGCTGGGCTTTGTGATCCTTGGTTTATACTCTCGATTTCATTGAATTCTCATGCAAAATGGGAACAAGTTGCTTCTTGGATGGCTCAGCACCATTTCTATGGTCACACAGCTCTCAGGTGGCTGCGGGATTTGGAACTCAGGTGTTCCGGCCCCAGGTGTTCAGTCTCCCTGCCATTCGTGCGTGCCATGCCTTGCAGGCAGGAAGAGGAGCCCCTGGAACAGGCAGGCAGATGTCTGCACTTGTCATGGTGACCACCAGCTCAAACACTTCTTGTGGGTTCTAACTGTGGCCCCCGCCCCACCCAGGACCTCCAGCTACAGAAGGAAGCATGAATGGAGCTGGGAGCCATCTTGGCTGAGGTTCCAATGACTGTTAACTTCGAGTTGTGGTCAAGAGCTGCTTGGTGAGATGGGGCTTTAGATGGCTTTTCCTAAGGAGGCTCCTTAGACCTGCTGTAAAGTAGACTGGAGATCACCTCTCCACCGCAGGTACAATCGAGTGACCCTCACTGCCCTCCAGTGTCCTTAGCCAGGACCACAGACAGGATTTTCATCTCTACCACTTTGGCTATGAAATCAGCAAAGACCAAGGTTAGCCAGGAAGAAAAATAAATATAATGAAATGCTTGGCAAAGATCCACTGGGATCTGAAAATGAGTTACAATGAAGAAGTGGGGGAAAGATGTTTCCCCTAGGAGGTCACAGGTATTAAAAATGACCCGCCAGAGAACACCCATGTGAGTGGACATTCCAGAACATTATCCTTCACATACATAATGTGTGGAGATGCAGATGCAGGCAGCCACAGACGAGGCTGCCCCTGGTTTGGTCAGAAGGACTTACTGTGCTTGGCAGTGGGGGAAATGGCTCAGCATATTCATTCTCTCGCTCTCTGTCTCTCTCTCTCTCTGTCTCCCCCTCCTTTTTTTCTCTCTCCTGCCTTCTCCGCTCTATGCATTATCTCATTTCATTAAATGATACGCTGTTGAAAATGTTCCAGATAAATGATTATTCTCAATTTGAACTACATTCAATATAGCAGTTTAGAGCTCAAAAACATGACTTTGATTGAAAACAGCAAGTTGCAAAATGATGTGTACAGTAACATCCCATTTATGGTGTCAATACTACCAGAGAAAGGGCTTCTGGGTGGTGGTAGCATTTGCTTCCATGATCTGGGTGATGGTGTTGCAAGTTTGCTCTTTGCGCAAGTGCACAGAGCTGTACACTGTGGACACGGCCCTTTTCCATATCTGCATTATATCTCAATAAAGTTACAACAAATTATAATGAATATATATGCAAAACAATGCTTGTAACATTTATGGGCATGCAGTGTGGTTAAAAGCACAAGATCTTGGGGAAACTGAGATTCAGAGAGGTAGAGCAACCCCAGCTGAAGTCTGTATGCTCAGAAAGTGGTACACATGAGATGCCAATCCAGGCCTGGGATATTTCAAAGATACAGCTCTTTCTGCAATACTATGGTGCCTCTACTAAGGGATCATCTTGGATCAAACCAAGGAGCTGTGAATGTCCATGAGACAGTTGGCCTATTAACTTACACCAGCTCTGTCCAGGACTAATATCTACAAAACAAAATAGAGGTGTTGTTATTTATATGTGAGCTTTACTGTCATCATCAATAAAATATAGCTTATAGCACTTCCTCCACATACTATGCAAAGTCATTGTACAAATCTGATGAGATAATGTTGAGAGAAATGTGGTGAAACTGAGAATTATAGTTGGCATACATGATACAAATCCCTAATCACTGGTTGCATTTTGTTATCTGACTTTACTTCCTGAAGACATACAGATAGTTTCTCTCTCCCAGCTACTGGAACATTCATCAGCAGAGGGTACCCTGTATCCCTCTCTCCCTGCTTTCTACCATACAGGGGTTTAACACATTCTAAACCTTTAGACTATTGTCTACTTTAATCCTCAGAACATCCTAGGAAGGGAGGCTAAAGACAGCAGGTGGGAGAATATCCATTTCCTCTTACAGATATGGGAGATATAGAAGCTGATCTTCCATATCTATAAGATGGATCTTATCTACCAAGATCTAACTCTAAGATAGATCTTATCTACCAAGATCTAACTCTAAGATAGATCTTATCTACCAAGATCTAACTCTAAGATAGATCTTATCTACCAAGATCTAACTCTAAGATAGATCTTATCTACCAAGATCTAACTCTAAGATAGATCTTATCTACCAAGATCTAACTCTAAGATAGATCTTATCTACCAAGATCTAACTCTAAGATAGATCTTACCAAGAATCCCAGCTCCTAGCCAGACAGTCCTAGGCAAGGACAGGGAGCAGAAACCATGATACTTAGGACTTCCCACCTGGACCTATTTTCTTTTTGTGCCACCTACAAGCAAAGTGACCTCAATGCTCTGTATCCATGTGTTGATTCAACTCTTGCAGACTTTCTTAAGGCATATATTTCCAATGACCAAAGACATTTTCTTACATGCCATCATATTCTTATGAAAATAAGAAAATTTAGCATGGATAGAATGCTATTGTTTAGTCCCAAGTCCATTTTCAAATATCATCACTTGTCCAAACAATGTCCTTTTTCCTATTTACCCCAGTCCAGGATCCAATCACAGTTGGGTTAATGTCTCTTTAGGCTTTTTTGTTTCGAAATCTTTCCTCAGGCTCTCTTTGTGTTCCTTCACCTTGATGTTTTTGAAGAGTAGAGGCCAGTTATTTTCTAGGTTGTTACTCCCTGGATTTCTCCAGTATTTTTCATTTTTGGCATGAAACCCACAGAAGTGATGTTGGGCCCTTCTCCATGCATCTTTCTAGGATCCTCATGATGTCTGTTGATCGTGTTAACTTTGAGTTCAATTAATTTTTGATTCACTTTGAATGAAATGACCTTGGGCAGCTCCCACATTTGGAAGGCTGATTCTAGATTATCTGAGGGCTTATTTTACTTTGGGGGTTGGGAATGATGTTGGATAATGTCCTTTGGCCTCTAATATGTACCTTTAAAACATTTACCAGTAACTGAAAAATGAAAATGAAAATTATCAGCAAACTAGATCAACTTGGGATTTCTTAACAAATTAGTCTAATAAAGGATTCAGATTGAAGGTCATGGATAAAATAGTTTTTGTTTGTTTGTTTGTTTTTTATATAAAGTGAATGAATATTTAATTTAGGCAGCAACTGTTAATCTATGAGAATCTTCCCTGACTCAAGTTAGAATACAGTACATTTGCTAAAGAGAATTTCCATGGGTTTTTTTTGTTTTGTTTTGTTTTGTTTGCCTTTTTCTGGTAAACTGAAATATGTGGAAAGACCATCAGGTGGCGCACTGGTTCCAGTCGTTTTATCAGCAAATTTCCCACTGGGAAGGAAATTTGCTTGCTACTGGAAAACGCTGGTTGCTCAAAAAGCCAACTCAATTAGCTTTTTGGAATCTAAAAAGAAAAATCGGTTTGAGGAAAACTTTCATTACGTATATTTTGAGCCGAGGTAGGATTTGTTTTCATGAGAATGTTTCCCTTTTCCTCATTTTCTGGCTCCAAGTTTAGGAAACATATTTAGGCGCACGAGTAAAAAAAGAGGAAAAAGAAAATCAGGACTAACTACTATCCTTTACACCTTTAAGTCTTAAAAACCCTTAACTCTCTTAGAGATGTTTTGCCTCTACCATTTCCTGGAGGAAAAGAAATATGCAAAGAAAAAAAAAATCCTGACTCTTACTTCATGGGTGGCAACATGTGTCTGTGGTGTGTGTGTGTGTGTTTGTGTGTGTGTGTGTATGGATATGAGTGCATGTGCTAGAGAATATATGGGGAGGAAGGGAAGAACAAAGAACAGTTTTATAAAATCCCTTCCCATTCTCACTGAAGTTTTATGTAATTTTAAAACTTTTAACCTCTAATAGTTTGAGCTGTAGGTATGTGACATGATTTGGCTGTGTCCCCACCCAAAGCTCACCTTGAATTGTAATACTCCCCATGTTTCAAGGGTGGGGCCAGGTGGAGATAATTGATTCATAGGGGCGGTTTGCCCCATACTGTTCTCATGGTAATGACTAAGTCTCACGAGATCTGGCGGTTTTATAAAGGGGAGTTCTCCTGCACAAGCCTCTTGCCTGCCACTATGTAAGACGTGACTTTGCTCCTCATTCACCTTCCACCATGATTGTGAGGCCTCCCCAGCCATGTGGAACTGTGAGTCAATGAAATCTCATTCCTTTATAAATTACCCAGTCTTGGGTATGTCTTTATTGGCAGCATGAGAACAGACTAATACAGCGTGGGAGGATCTCTAACCAAATTTTAACACATGAAGAGGCAGACAGCTTCTTTTTCACATCTGATATGGACTGCAGGAAACTCTTTCACCTGCTGCAACTTTGTTTTTTCCCTCTGTTTTTTGGCTTTTTGTAGACTGACATTCTAAAAATCGAGTATAAATCTATTCATGTAATTGCACTCTACTACTGAAGAGATTGACTTTTAAACTCCATTTAATGCTTGGCCAAAGTTTTAAAGTACTAGAAAACTCCAAAAGTTCATCTCCAGATTTCTCCAAATCAAGGAATAAACCAAACTGAATGGTTGCTGAGTGTTCCTTGTACCCCTAATTTTTGTTAATGGTGTCATATGAGTCTCCTAAATAAATAAATAGGTCACAAAATTTCTGCAGTGTATGTGTCACTGCACCTCTGGAATGGCAGGGGGAAGAGACTGGAAGCAATGGAGTAGCCACCAAGTAACCCCTCTGCCAAGAACACGTGGCCAGGCAGTTCCACACAGATCCATGGATCAGTCAACTCCACTTAATTTGCCTGTTCAGTCATTAGAGGGCAATATCTGGGCTGTGTCTATTTTGGAATTCTGCCCTGGCTGATAGCTTACACTTACCAGGGACACTGGGTGGCTCCCAAATTAGGAGGAAAAAAAAGACCTCAGAAATCCTTTTAAAATTTTTTGTCAATCCTCACATAATTATAATTTGTGGTTCTACTTCTTTAAATACAATAATTTTAATTATTTAATTTTACAAATAACAAAATCCTCTTACATTTGGCAAATTATAGTACACATATGTGCAAACCAAAGTATTGATTCAAACCCCAGGCACAAATGGACTTGCAGATCCCAGCAATAACTCTTTGCTTTTTCAGGAATATTGAGGACGGGGAAAAATGGTTTTCACTTGAGCTAAGTGAAATCCACATGTATTATTTCAAGATATGCAAGCCACAAAACTTACTGTTTGTGATGGGGTATAGACCTGTGCAAGCCTTTCTGTTGGCTTCCAAATTCCCTGTTCCACTGACATTGTGGTTCTAAAATTTGGGGACACATAAGAATGATCCAAGGAACCTGCTGAAAAAGCAAGCCTGGTAGAATTGATTGAGGTCCAGGAAACTGCATTTTAACAAGCATTCGAAGAGATGTAGAGCATGCTTTAATAAGAGTGCTTTGCATGCAACAGCCAATTTTCATGATTGATCATACTTCATGTGCATGTCACTTTCAAGTTCATGGTGTTTTCAAGTAGACCACAGGTTTTAACTGTGCCTGCTTTGTGCCTTAACGTTTCCAGCAACTCCTGAGAGGACCTGCCCTCAAATCCTCATGCAGTATTGAATAAGAGCAGTTGCCTTCGTGAGTTTCACATGGAATTAAGCTTCTGTATCCACTGGCTCCGCAGGGTAGACTGTAGGACTTGAGCATCCTCAAACTTTAGTATCCATGGGGGTCCTGGAACCAGCCCCCCATGATGGATACCAAGGGACACTTGTATAACCTGTATAACAGTCAGCCACCCTGAGATCCGGTTCTGGCAAAGAATAGCAACCAAAGAAACACAATCAAATGAGAAGACATTTTAAATCTTTACTTCATTTTCTCAAACAATGCCCTAAGGGAGTTTTATATATAAATATATGTATTATTTAAAACCTATTTTTAATTCTTCTCACAATTGGCAGCAGTTGCACCAGAGCCTGTTTTCTTGTCTGAATAATAAAAAAGTTTCTCTCTTGAATACAGAGTAGATTCTTATCTATTTTTCTCTGCTTCATTTACTTTCTTGATATATCCTTTCATTTTTAACTAGCAATTTTACTTTTCCCATTAAAATACTTAGTTCCATTGGCCAGCTGTGGTGGCTCACACCTGTAATCCCAGCACTTTGGGAGGCCAAGGCGGAAGGACCACTTGAGCCCAGAAGTTAGAGACCAGCCTGGACAACATAGAAAATCCCATCTCTATAAACAACACAAAAATTAGCTGGATATGGTGGCATGCACCTGTAGTCCCAGGTACTCGGCAGGCTTAGAAAAGAGGGTCACTTGAGCCCTGGAGGTCAAGGCTGCAGTGAGCTGTGATCATGCCACTGCACTCCAGTCTGGGTGACAGAGCAAGACCCTGTCTCAAAAAACAAACAAACAAAACAAAAGAAAATTTAGTCCTATAGACTTCTGCATTTTCCTCTCCTCTATTGTATTAACTTATTCATTACCTTGATTCTTTTACACAAGAAATTCCAAGAGGCGCTGGGAGGATACAGACTCCATAGCAGATGAGGGAGGGGATGGAGGTATGAGTAAGCATAGAGGAATCCACCATTCACAGATGTACACACTGAGCTTCCACAGAGAGGGCCTTTGGACAAAAGCCTCAATAACTTAAACTGAAGCTCACATTTGAGGACACTGACATATATTATCTAATTTAATTTTTATCAAACTTTCAAAAATTGAGTAGTATTAACCCAATTTTCCAAATGAAGACACTACATTTTATATAGATTAAATAAATTCTACTGCCAGAAAATAAAAATCCAACATTCTCTCCACCACTGACACAATATCATTCAAATATTAAAAACTTTATGGTATTATATAATTTATTGAAAAAATATTTTTTGTATGATGTATCTTATGAAAATATTTTCAACAAAATACATAATAAATGTTGAGTTGAGTTTGATTTAATGCAATATTATTGTATGTTAATGGTTTATTAAACAAATAGCTTCTGTTTAACAAGATAACATTATTTCCAGAATGTACTGTTATCACACATTCCTTGACATTGGCTCCCTTTTGAATGCTGGCTTTGCCTTCATATATTTCTCCATTTCTGCCCAAAAGTCACACTGACACTATGGAGGCTCCAGGTTTATACAAGCAAGGCTTAAGCTTGCTGGCCAATCACCCATAGGTATTTGGCCCACTC
Source organism: Nomascus leucogenys (assembly GCF_006542625.1). Lineage (NCBI taxonomy): Eukaryota > Metazoa > Chordata > Mammalia > Primates > Hylobatidae > Nomascus > Nomascus leucogenys. The sequence goes on from NC_044393.1 coordinate 42,805,473, forward strand.
TTCCCTTTTTCTTCAATGCCTGGGAAAAAAACAAAAAACAAACAAAAAAAAACCTCCTCTAGAATCTTCATTTTACAGATTGGGAAGAAATGCTAATGCTATCTAGGAACCTAGAGTCAATGCAATTCCATTCAAAATCATCACAGAACTTAAAAAGCATGAAGATCTACTTAAAAAATATCTATACACACACTTGCGGGAAAAATGACCAAATCAGAAAATAAGACAAATTGTCTAAAGCTAAAGTAACTAAGATAATGTTGCATTAATGTAGGGATAGACTCCCCCTACAAAATCTCAGAACTGAATAGCGGTTCTAGAAACATATCCATGAATATATAAGCAACCCTGACTTGAGGCAGAGCTTGTACTGCAGATTAGTGGAGAGAAAGCCCTTCAACCAATGATGCAAAGGTGATTGGGCGTCCATCATAGTCTATTCCTGCTGCTGTAATGAAATGCTTTAGGCTGGGTAATTTATAAACAAAAGAAATGTATTTCTCACGGTTCTGGGGGCTGGGAAGTCTAAAGTCAAGGTGTGAGCAGATTCAGTGTCCAGTGAGGGCTGCTCTCTGCATCACAGATGGCATCTTTTTGCTGCACATCCTCAAATGGCATAAGGGGGAAGGGACAGGTGCCAAGTTATTTCTCTCCAGCCGTCTTATCACATCACTAGTCCCATTAGAGGGCTCTCCCCATCACTCAATCATTTCCCAAAGGCCCCACCTCTTATTACTATTGCATTGGTAATTAAGTGTCAATATATAAATTTGGGGAGACACATTCAGACCACAGCATCATCTATGTAGAAAAAGCATGAAGTTAACACTGTACTTCACACCATAACAACAACAACAAATGTGATACACACTTTTATATGAAAATGTAAAATGAGTACTTTCAGCAGATAATATGAGATCATTATAACGTTGCCATAGGTAGGAGTTTCTAAACAATTCATAAGAAGCACAAACTGTAAGAAAAGAGATAAATTAATTTAATTAGATTTTAATTAATAACTAATGTGAAAAAAATCAAAAGACAGACTAGACAGACTGGGAAGAGATCCTTGTAGTGCATGTAACTGACAAAGGGTTAGTATATTGGATATTTAAATTATGCCAAGAATGTCAACAAAAAGAAAAAAAAGAAAACGACTTAACAGATGAATAAAAAGAACAATTGAAGAGGAACTTTATAGAAGAGAAAATTTGGATGGCTAATAAGCATATGAAAGAAGTTCAACCTGATTAGGAAAAGGGGAACTGCAAATCATAAAACCAAATGAAATACTATTTCACATTCATGCAGCTAAAACAGGTTAAAAACTTTGGTCAGTATAGACGGTTAGCAAGGGTGTGAATAAATGGGAGCAATTATATAGTTCTGGGAACCTGTCAACTACTACAGCTTCCATGCAGACAACTGGATTTTATCCAGGAATGTTGGCAATGCAAACAAGGCCAACAATTCAGGGCCCAGCACTTCTACTCTCTGCATAGATTCCATAGAGAAATGCAAGCTCTTATACTTGTGCAAAAGCACTCATAGCAGCTTTGATTTTGATGCTGAGTGTGCACACATGCGCACACACACCCAAACCAGAAGGAACCAAAATGCCCACAAAAAGAAAATGGCAAAGTAAACTGTGGCATATCTGGAAAAAGCAAAATTTTTCATTTGTGTTTTTGGATAAATGACAGCTTCATGGAAATTGTGAATACATTTCAGGAACATAATATTGTGAAAAAAGCAAGTGACTGCAAAGACGATGTAAACTCGATAATATACAAAACTAGATGCTATATTTTAGAAACACTTTCATATGCAGTAGAACTATTGAGAAAACTTTGGAATGTGAAGAATGAATTGAGATGCATGAGGTGCCCACAGGATCCCTCCAAGCTGCTGCTGCTGTTCCTTTTCTTCATCTGGTTGGTGGGTCGGGAGTGCTTGCTCTATTGTTGCCATTATGCCTTTTATCTATTTTACTTATTTTTCTTACACATATTTTATGAACTTCTTTTACATTTACTTAATAAAAACAGGGTATAAATAAAAGAAATTTAAAATATTTTTAAATGCCTTTTCAACTTATAACTTACTCTGCCTTTCTGTGTCCACCACCCAAGGTTTGTTCCTATCCCCATAGACAAGTGCCCTGGAATCCAGTCCCCCAGTGGCTTCTTTGATGCGAGTCTCTGCCCTTCCTAGTGCATCATCCATATCAGTCCAAAATTGACCTCAAACACCGGTGTTCTTACTTTAGAATCTACAGTGGTTGTCCAATGATAAGAACCTCCGCTCCCATTTCTCCCACTATGTGGTCTCTGCTCCCCTCTGGTCCAGCTCAGGGTACAAATGCACCTTTGAAGACGCGGGTCCTGAGTGAGGCACAGGGCATTCCATTCCTGCTGAGGCATGCGTTGTTTACCTATCTCCCCTCAACACCAGCTTTGCTAGAGGGCACTTCTTTTTTTTTTTTTATTATACTTTAGGTTTTAGGGTACATGTGCACAATGTGCAGGTTTGTTACATATGTATCCATGTGCCATGTTGATTTCCTGCACCCATTAACTCGTCATTTAGCATTAGGTATATCTCCTAATGCTGTCCCTCCCCCCTCCCCCCACCCCACAACAGTCCATGGAATGTGATGTTCCCCTTCCTGTGTCCATGAGTTCTCATTGTTCAATTCCCACCTATGAGTGAGAACATGCGGTGTTTGGTTTTTTGTCCTTGCGATAGTTTACTGAGAATGATGTTTTCCAGTTTCATCCATGTCCCTACAAAGGACACGAACTCATCGTTTTTTATGGCTGCATAGTATTCCATGGTGTATATGTGCCACATTTTCTTAATCCAGTCTATCGTTGTTGGACATTTGGGTTGGTTCCAACTCTTTGCTATTGTGAATAGTGCCGCAATAAACATACGTGTGCATGTGTCTTTATAGAAGCATGATTTATAGCCCTTTGGATATATACCCAGTAATGGGATGGCTGGGTCAAATGGTATTTCTAGTTCTAGATCCCTGAGGAATCGCCACACTGACTTCCACAATGGTTGAACTAGTTTACAGTCCCACCAACAGTGTAAAAGTGTTCCTATTCCTCCACATCCTCTCCAGCACCTGTTGTTTCCTGTTTTTTTAATGATGGCCATTCTAACTGGTGTGAGATGGTATCTCACTGTGGTTTTGATTTGCATTTCTCTGATGGCCAGTGATGATGAGCATTTCTTCATGTGTTTTTTGGCTGCATAAATGTCTTCTTTTGAGAAGTGTCTGTTCATATCCTTTGCCCACCTTTTGATGGGGTTGTTTGTTTTTTTCTTGTAAATTTGTTTGAGTTCATTGTAGATTCTGGATATTAGCCCTTTGTCAGATGAGTAGGTTGCAAAAATTTTCTCCCATTCTGTAAGTTGCCTGTTCACTCTGATGGTAGTTTCTTTTGCTGTGCAGAAGCTCTTTAGTTTAATTAGATCCCATTTGTCAATTTTGGCTTTTGTTGCCATTGCTTTTGGTGTTTTAGACATGAAGTCCTTGCCCACGCCTATGTCCTGAATGGTATTGCCTAGGTTTTCTTGTAGGATTTTAATGGTTTTAGGTCTAACATGTAAGTCTTTAATCCATCTTGAATTAATTTTTGTATAAGGTGTAAGGAAGGGATCTAGTTTCAGCTTTCTACATATGGCTAGCCAGTTTTCTGCTGGAGGGCACTTCTATTGGCAAGCACTGGCAGACTCCTGAAGGCACAAAAAAATCCAGCACTGAATGGGTGAAACACGGCTTGGAGGGTAATGAAGAGGATGTTGGTAGAAATCCCTTGAGCATATGTGAGCCTATAGTGGACAAAGCAAGTTAGTGAGGGGACAGGAGCACAGGGACCAGAACCCAAGGTGGGGACAAGGGGGGCAGATTTGCAAGAAGGAGGTTGGAAAGCTAGGAAGAGGTTCATGTGCTGTGTTTCCCAAATAGGGATTCTTGCGCCAAGAAGCAGCAAATAGTCTTTTAAGTGCATGGAATGCACCACAGATAAGCCCAAGAAATCGGAATTTAATTCGCTAGCGGAGCTCTGGAAATGGCATGAGGCATCCCCAGAAGTCAGGCCACTTACTAATGCCATGAGGGCCTCTTCATGAGCAGGCAGCCAGTGCTGGACCATGTCCCCAGAGGGGATGAGACTTAGGCCCAGTTCTGATGCCATGTGTTCGCTTTACTGTTTTCTCTTATTTTGCTTCAGTATTCAAGAGCTCATCTGCAGTGCAGCCTTTCCCTCTCCAGCCCCTCAGCCATTCCCTAGGAAGTGACATGGTATTTGAATGCTGGTTCCAAACACAGAAAGCTTTTTCAAAAGGCATTTTAAAATGCCATTGCTTTTACCAGTTCTAGAAATTCTGCAATTAAATGAGAATTGACTAAACTATTTCAATTAATTTAAAAGGATAACTAGCTAAGAAATATAATTAATTCCCTAGCCATTCTAAAATGCTGTTTGCCGTCATCCGCCTGTTACAAGAATGCCCTGAATAAGATATTCTTCCATCAGCTTAATGGTAGCCCACAAATCAAACATTTGCAGTTTGCTGAGGCAGAATCTTTACATTTCTCTGTGGGTGTTTCTTTCTGTGTGTGGGGTAAAGACGTGAGTAGAACTTGACATTCCTTGTTTACGTTCTTGCCTTGTTTTTATATCTTTTTTGCTCTCAGTCCAGTGAGACAGGCCGATCTCTTTAAAGCAAGCCCCATTATACACAGTCTATTTTAAAGGGCCATCTCATAAAATAATGTGTGACAGGATTAGACACCTGCCTTTAAAAGCACTTCCTCCCTGTCATGATTTAGCGTTGGTGCACAGGATTGTTCTGACATATTGAACACCTTATGAGACCCACATACAGGTGCAAAACAGATCTTCCCAGGCCTGTGCGCCGATCTTGAGGCAGAGTACAATGAATTGTCAACCAACTGTGGCCATTCTCAGTGAAGAAATCACTGGGGAGGAGGAAGGATGATCCAGTGTGGCCAAATTTTCAGGGCTGAGTGCAAACTTTCCTAATTTATACAACAATGAATAAATATCTGTCTGGGAAAAGCAGGTGACTGTATACACAGGTGCCTACTTGGCTATTTCTTATTTTATTTATGCACATAAAGGGGGGGCTCTGTAGAAACACAGATGTTTCTACAGAGCCCATTGCCCATGCTTACTGTGAAAAATGTAGGCCCCAAATCTGGATGGAAAAGAAGAAAGAAGAAGGCTCTCTCTTGGCATCCCAGTGGATTGTAGCCACAGGCCATTGATGAGCTCCTGAGAGGTCCAGATGCCTAGGCCTTGATCACATGGACCTGAGTGATCTTTCTGACACTAGCCCCCTTGGAAAAGCTCAGAATTACAGCAGAACTATAGCACACAATTTGCAGAGTGTCCTCTTTTTAAAGTTACTTGCCTGCTAGGACTGATGAGCTGAAATTTAGACCCAGAAGTTACAGACAGCATGGACTTTGAGATTAGACTTACCTGGCTTCCATCCAGCTACCCAGTCTGCTAACAGCACATTCTTGGGAAAGCTGTGTAACATCTCTGAACCTCAGTTTCTGAATCTTTGAAATGAGTGTTACCCCAGCCAACCAATTGAATGATTGAATGTGATAATTAAATGAGATGATATCTGCAAACACTTAGCAAGACCCTATCCCATCATAATTAGTAATTATCTGACAAAAAGGAGTGCTAGTAGATTACACTCTTACTACATGACAGTCTGACATGGTAGAAACTCGCCAAATGATCAGTGTGGAGGTTTTCCAACCTCATCCAGAATTTGAGGGCATCACTTTGCATGACGTTGAAAAGGTCTGATTCTACCTTACACGATTTGGTAACGGAGGGGGAAAATAATGACTCCTGCCTGTCTGAAGGCAGGTTTTTTTATATTGCCCCTATCCAAGGGCTCATAGAGTCACAAAATGTAATAGTGGGGAGGCCTTTTGAGGCTACCTAGGCTAGATACCTTAAACTGAAGTAGTAGTCACTGCCATGGGGAGCCCAGTTTTTTGATGGTGTACATGGGCCTGGAGTGTTTAAAGATAGCCAAATACCTGACTTACACATGACCTCCTAGCAAAAAGTTGATGCAATTGAGACCATGTCTGCTGGCAAGATAGCATGCTGGGTTTCCATGTCTACCTTCCCTTTTGCAGTTTCCCTCTTGCACTTCATTCATTCACTCATTCACTCATTCAGTATTTATTGAGGAGCATCATCTATGCACCAAACACCATTCCCAATGCTCAGGATACAACAGTGGAACAAGTAGATAAAAATTTCTATGTACATGAGCAGACTGACAATAAACAATGGAATCAATTGGATTTTCAGTATCAGCACATGCTAATGAGAAAAATAAGAAAAAGGAATTGGAAGAGTAGAGGTGGGAGCAGTTACAAATTTAGATAAAACATTCAGGAAAAATCTCACTGGAAAGGGGTCTTGGTAAAGGCTCAAATGATGCAGTTTTCAGGAGTGAGAACATCCTAGGAAGAGGGAAAAGGACCATGTGTTCTGGGAAGAGTGAGAGCCACCTAGAGGAGAAGGACTTGCAGGGAAGCAGTGTCCAGTCTCATAGAGCTTTTTTTTTTATGGTGATATCTTGTCCACTGGCACAAATTGGGTACTCCACCCTTGATTGCCCTTTCCAGAAGGGCTGGAATCAGGAGAGTGTCTGGCAACACCAACCCTTCTTTGGGTCTGTGCTCATCGGCCTCTTTTGTCACCTTCTCCCAACACAAACCCAGGACACAAGTGGCCATGCATGGACATCAGTTGGAGGTCACTGGAGTCTTTGTAGCTGCTCACTCTCAAAAGTGTGCAATTCCTGCGGATGTGGAGAAAGGAATCGGGCCCACAAGATTCATTTGACAGTGGGATGCTTCCTGCCTGGGGACACGGACTAGGAAGAGAAGGTTCTTGTGGAGGTGAGGGGGCCTGCAAGTTCTGAGTGGGCAGGGGACTGCGATGCATGCTAGACAAACAGGGCTCCTTGAGCACATAAGGAAGGCAGAGGACGGCCACAGGCAGCAGCCCACTGGTGGGAAATCACAGTGGAAAGCTGATGAACAACTTGCAGAAAAGGGAATCCCTCAAATTCTATTTGCTTCTGAGCAAACATTGACGAAGGGAGAAGACACCTCAAATGCCTGTTACAGGCAAGACTCTGGAATACATTACTCATTCTGCTTCACTTTTAAAAGGAATCCGCGATCACAAGAAGCTAGCATGAATTCACTGAGAAGTAGCAATTTCACACTAAGCCTTATTTCTTTTTCTCAAGAAATACTGGATTAAACCATGTAGTAGGTATTATGTTATAGGGAAATTTTTGGCCAAAGATCAGAGAAGACCTTGCTCTTCTTGCCATAAATAAATCAATAGGCTTATTTATAAGGCAGTGAATGAAAAAAAATCACAATTCTAATAAGAAAAGATGACAAAGATCTTTTTAATAAAACCTAAAGACAGCATTAAGAATTACTCAGCCCTCTGGTAGAGAGATTTTCTGTTTGAATAGTCTCAAAGGTGTAAGCAGAACTAGGGATCCACCTTGCCCTCTATTGTTACCTCTTTCTGTATTAATAGTAGCACACCAAAAAAGTTTGTGTAAAACAGTGGTTCTCAAATTGTGGCCCCCAGATAAGGAGCAGCAGCCTCACTTTGGAGTTTGTTAAAAATGCAAATTCTCAGGCACCACTCAGACATCCTGAATCTGAAACTCTGGAAATGGAGCCTCAAAGGCTGTGTGCTCATAAGCTCTCTCAGGGATTCTGAGTTCAGCTCGTCCAGCTAGAGAACTCTATTGGTAAAGTTCCAGGGACACCATGTGATGCCTGTGTAACTTACCATGGGCAGTGGCATGCCCGGTACCGCCATACTCTGCTCTTGAGCAACAGTTCAATAATTCTACTTCATCCACTGATGAAGAAGGCATTTCCCCTACCTAATGGCCAGGAGGTTCTGGACTGCAGTGGCTTGCTAGACTAATGTTAGTTATTTGACAGGGTGTGTTGTGGTGTCTTTGACAAAATGAAGAGAAATTAGGAAAGAATTCAATCACGATTGTTTGGTTCAGTAACTAGTTGAAAGATGGAACCTCTAATATTCTATTGATGGAGCAGTGTCAATCTAAAAAAGGACTCCAACAGTGGCTCATGGTGCTGAACTCTCTCCTTTTGATTTACATGTGTTAGTAGTAACTTAAATAAAAATTCCAATGGTGCATCTCTCAGATTATCTACTGAGGCAATAGGTTACTGATGACATTGTCTAACAAATTTAGGAGTCAAATAGTGATAAATTGCTTCAAACAATTTGCAGGAATAAATGATATATATATATATGTTTTAAATTTGGGACTCAAACACCAATAACACTGCATAAAAGTGGTAAAGCAAGAAGTGTCCCAGAAGCTAAATTTCTACAGAATTTGTGATGGTGCTTATTTACATCGGAGCTTTAGGAGGAATCATAATACGTGGCAACCACAATTTTGACTTCAATATTTGGTTACCATAAGAGAACAATTGGATCTTGAATGAAGAAAGTTGTTGATCTGCTCCACTCTATCCTGACACATCACACTTGAAGAATTACACTCAGTGCTGGGCACTGGATTTTAAGTGGTGTAGCAATCAGTGAGATCTCATTCAGAGGCACCAGGCCAAGGAATGGAAGATGCTCAAAGCCATGTCTTAAGAGGTGGTTGGCCTGGGGAAGAGAAGATTCAGGGGACCTTGCCAATCATCTTGAAGTTCTTGAAACGCACTACTGTAGGACCAGATTTGTTTGGTGCAGCCACCACAGGTAGAACAAGGAAAACTATGAAGACATAGGCTTCCATTCAACATATACAAGATTTTTCCTAGAAACATAAAGGTTTCCTCAGGTTGTAGGAAACTCTGTTGTTCAAGTGTTGAAAATTTGGAAGAGCATTTGGGGGATGAGATTGTGGGGATTCAAGCAGGGTAAAAATAAGCTATCCTTAATGTCTATTTAATCCCCCATGAATGTCTACGTATCAACAAGTGTCCTGGTAGCACGATGGAGAGGACGTCAGAAAAATATCTAAACCTTGCCAAGTGCTTACTGTGCCAGGCACTGTTCTAGGCACTTTATATAATCACTCATTAATTATCCTGATGATCCTATGAGGGATGTACTATTATTGTCTCTACAGATAAGGAAAGCAAAGCACAAAGAGTATGAATAATTTACCCAACACTATACAGCTAGCACATGGTTGAGCTGGAATTCAACCCAGGCAATCTGGCCCTGAGACCACATCATGCCATCCTGCTCTTCATCACAGGGATGAGCTCTGTCTGGTCCTCAAATGTACAAAGGTGGAACAGGCCAAGTCCTGTCATGGGTAAGATATGTGCTACACGTATACAGATATATAAACATATATGTATTTGTAAGCGTGAGACCCTTCCTTAAGTGTGATGCACAATCCTTGCCCTAAACAAGAAAGTCTTGGTGTAAGTCATTATTAAGTCTGGAAATGCATGCTAAACAGCGGGCAGGCACCTGCTACTTTTGTCTTCTTAGGGTTTTGCCTTTGCTTTTCCCCCTCCTGGAGCACTTTTCCTTGTGCTCCTCTGGAGACAGGCTCCTCACTAGGGAGGCCTTTTCTGACCATTCGTTCCTCAGTGATGTTATCCTGATCTATTATTTAATGCTTCTTATCATCATCTTGTATCATCTTACTTACTTACTTTTTATTTTCTACCTCTTCATTTAGACTACATCTGAATGTATGAAATCTAGACACTATTTCAATTGGTAACTGATTGAAAGACTGTAACCAAAGGGTACTGATTATCAGCTGTGACTAGACTGTTACTCAGTACCCTTTGGTTACCTTCTTTCAACCAGTTACTACATATTTAACTGATGTTTATGTAAACAGTTAAATATTTAGTTGAGTTTATGAATAAATCAATGAATCAACGAATGAGTGAGCTCTGAAAGTTCCATATAATTAAGGATATCTCCTTCACTACTGTCAAAAAAAGGGTAGAAAGAAAAGAGAAAATAACAAGTGTTGGCAAGGATGTGGAGAAACTAGAACTCCTGTGCGCTGCTGGTAAGAATGTAGGTTCAGTTATAATGGAAAGCAGTATGATGGTTCCTCAAAATTTTATAAATAGAATTACTATATAATTCAGCAATTCAACTTCTGGGCTTATACCCAAAAGAATTGAAAGCAGTGACTCTTGAGATATTTGTACACTATGTTTAAAGTAGCATAATTCATAATAGCCGAGGAGTGGAAGCAACCCAAGTGTCCATGGACAGATGAGCGAATACACAATATGTGGTATGTACATACAATGGAATATTTTTAGCCTTGAAAAGGAAGGAAATTCTGACACATGTAACAATATGGATAAATCTTGCACACTTTATGCTAAACTAAATAAGTTAGACACAAAAGGACAAATACCGTATGATCACACTCCTATAAAGTACTTAAAGTAGTCAAATTCATTGAGACAGAAAGTAGAATGGTGGTTTCCAAGGCCTGAGGGAAGGGAAGAATGGGGAGTTGTTTAATGGGTACAAACTTTCAGTTTTGCAAGATAAAGAGTTCTGGGAATGAATAGTGGTGATATTTGCACACGAATGTGAATTTACTTAATGCCACTGAACAGTAAACCTAAAAATGGTTAAGGTGGTAAGTTTTGCCACCTTAAAATAATGTATATTTTACCATAATTAAAAACTAATAATACAAATTGAACATCCCAAATCTTAAATCCAAACTGGCCCACAATCCAAAACTTTTTGAGCACCTACATGACTCTCAAAGGAAATGTTCACTGGAGCATTTCAAGTTTCACTGGATGCTTAGTAGATAGGTATTAATGCAAATATTCCAAAATCTGAAAAAAAATTGAAATCTAAAATACTGCAGGTCCCTAGCACTTCAAATAAGGGATACTCAACTTGTAATAACTTAAAAGGATATCTTCCTCATGAACCAGTGAAGGCTTTATATTTTTAATTTGGGTGAAATCACCACTTTTTCCTTGGACAGAGCATCATGAGTAAATGTCTTGGGAGATAGACCCATCTGTTATGCAATTAGTATCTAACATTTGCCTCCGTCAAAATTTTGCAGAACTTTGGTCATGGCCTTACCAACTCAAGTTCTTGGCAACTTTCTTTCCTTGGCAACTTTCTTGCCACAAGAGTGATGATGAAGACTCCAGGAAAGATGTTGCCTACCATGCTTTCTTACTTGAAAGACACAATTTTTCCAGAATGAATTTAGACCAACAAACCTGTCAGCATGGAAATCTTACCTCTTTTCTTCTGCATACCTTTTTGGCCTGCTAATAGGCATTAATTTTGAGGTCACGTAACATCTGCTGCTTATGCATATAGTGATGCATTTTCTTTTGTCTGAGTAATTTATAAAGAATCTTACGTTGGGATTAGTTTCTTCTTAATTTGTTCAGGGAGAATGAATGCGTTTGAGTCCCATAAAGAAGATCCATCAGCATAAACGCAGGGCTAACATTGCTCACATGGCCTGGGTGGGGTGGCGCTGTCAGAACATGATCCCTGCTGTGTGGTCAACAATCACACATCACAGGCTGAACAGCAAATGCCCTGGTGGGTTTTGGCCTTGGACCCCTACTGCAACTGTATGTACTTTTGCCCACACATGTTGTCTCCTGGCGTCCTGTGCCCGGGACACTCCCTGCAAAACAGCTAGAAGTGGATTCCGCCAGGGGCTGGCTCATGCCTGTAATCCTAGCACGTTGGGAAGCCTAGGCGGGCGGATCACAAGGTCAGGAGATCGAGACTATCCTGGCTAACACGGTGAAACCCCGTCTCTACTAAAAATACAAAAAAAAAAAAAAATTAGCCGAGCGTGGTAGTGGGTGCCTGTAGTTCCAGCTACTCGGGAGGCTGAGGCTCGAGAATGGCATGAACCCGGGAGGCAGAGCTTGCAGTGAGCGGAGATCACGCCACTGCACTCGAGCCTGAGCGACAGAGCAAGACTTTGTCTCAAAAGAAAAAATAAAAAATAATAAAAAAAAAGAAGTGGATTCCTCCCATCCTTTCTTTCCAGATCTCTCCTGGCTTGACCTTCCTTCCATCTGTTCATCCTGCCTTGGTGGGGTACTCTTCCTGACCTCACTCCTGGCCCCAGCCCCACATGTTGTATGTAGATATCATGTTGTGTGTTTTTGTTTTTCCTGTCATAGCTTCTCTTTAGTTATTTGGCACGGATGTGTCCCCAAGGCTGCATAGCAGGGACATCTGGCACACATTTGCTGGGCAGGAGTCCACCTTGCTTGTTCTCTCCTGAGAGGTCATCAGCTCCCATCTTTACCATCTGTGTCACTCTGCCCCCTTCTATCTAGGACACATTCTTGCCTGAGTCATAGAGGGCTTAGAAGTTTAGGAAGAGGTTGGATTCTGACAACAGCTTCTATCCCTTTACACCTTCTGTTTTGACCTTCCTCTTGGATGCTTAGGACGGTGCCACAGCTCTGGTTGATGTCACCATGCACGCCCCACTCTGCAAACACCCAGGAACACACTTCCCATTCTTGATGAACAGGTTCCTGAAAACTCCACAAAAAAGTAGCAAATTAACTTGCAATTAGTTGTTCCCAAGGCAAACATGCTTCAGAGGGCTTTTCACATTCTGTGTCAATTCTGCACATTTCTAGAAGAAAGTCTGACTTAAGACCCAGTAGCTGCCACAGTTCTCAGTCCTCTTTCTCACTTGCTAATTCCCCTTTGCACCCATCTCCCCTAAAGCCATTCAGCCATTGCTTCACAGGGGCACACTTGCCTCTGCATCTATTTTCCAAAACAATTGGCAAAAATGTCCTCCCAGCTCCGCCTCTGCTAGCTGAAGAGGTAACACTGTGTGAATGTGTTAGGTTGCTTATTTCTCATTGGCTGTTCTTTCCTAGAAACAACCCATCTCAAGCGGAAGTCTGTTTCATTGTTGAACAGAACAAGCAGAATGGAGAAAGTCTTCACTCTATGATTCTCCCTCTTTCCCTGGCCAGCAGGGAAACTTGCTGGAGAATCTGATCAGCACAATTAAGTGACTGAAACCATCCAGCTGGTTGTCTGGCTTTGAGCAAAGCCACTGAAGCCATCGCCTGGACCTTGCAGAGCACATTCATATTTTCTCAAACTAGCTCTCTTTTGCCTTGTGTTGATTAAATTCAGAAGAGTCATAATTACTTGGATATAAATATGTTCAAATGTGGAAATCCTGTCCTTAGAACAATCTGGCATAACCTCCTGTAGTCAATCAAGGGCTTCAAAGAAAGCCCTGGGGGCATCTAAAGTGACAACAGTTGCCTGACAAATTGCCATTTCAAATCCCTTTGAACTAGAAGAGTGAACTTAATAGCTTTCAGCTATTGATTGTTATTCTTTTAACGGGAGTTTTCTTCTTGTCTTTTGGTTCGTCTGCTAAGTCCTGCTTCTGCAGCCTTGGAGACTGTTATTGCTTCCACTTTAGGTTAAAACTGAGATATTTCATACTGTTTAGTGGTTACCATCTGAATTTTGTCTTTTACTGGCCAAGTCAATCATGGCGCTGGAAGGATGCCAAGAATGCCATCATTACCAATGGGGACTGCTGGTGGCAAGCTACACTAGAGCCAAACACGCTCCTGTTGAAGAGGCAATCTTAAATGAGCATTGGATATAGAGACCTGGCTTATGTCACCAGGATCTCACTTCAGGGCTGGGGAACCAAGATGGATGGAGGACTGTTCTGTGCCAGCCACTTTAGATATAAAGATGAATTCCCTTTAATCCCTAAAATCATACTTTCAAGAAGCACTCTCCAATAGGATAGCCACTAGTCACCTGTGGCCATTTAAATTTAGGTTAATTGAAATTCAATAAAAATTTCATTTTTATTGAATGAAGGAGATTTCATTGAAGGAGCTTTCAATGAAAAGCTTTCAATGAAAGCTTTCCTTTCATTGAAGGAGCTCTGGTAGCTCCTTCCCTTCTGTATTAGTCCATTTTCATGCTGCTGATAAGGACATATCCAAGACTTGGCAATTTACAAAAGAAGAGGTTTAATGAGGCCTAACCATTCCACATGGATGGGGAGGCCTCACAATCATGGCAGAAGGCAAGGAGGAGTCACATCTTACATGGATGATGGCAGGCAAGAGAAGAGAGCTTGTGCAGGGTAACTCCCATTTTTTAAAACCATCAGATCTGATGAGACTTATTTACTATTGCAAGAACAGCATGGGAAAGACCCGCTCTCATTATTCAGTTACCTCCCACCAGGTTCCTCCCATGATACCTGGGAATCATGGGAGTTACAATTCAAGATGAGATTTGGGTGGGGACACAGCCAAACCATATCACCTCAGAAGACACACCTTAGTTTCTCAGCCTCAGTAGATACATTCCATGTGCTCAACAGTCAGAGGTGGGCAGAAACTACTGTACCGGGCAGCCCAGATATGCTATTTCCATCATCATCCCAGGAACTTCTATTGGACAGGCTGCTGTAAAGTAGGGTTTATTATTTTCACTGTTCAGATGCAAAAGGTGAGAGGCAGAGAAGCCAAACTACTCAACTAAGGTCACTTTGCAAAACCCCTGGAGTTAGGAGTTCTCTGCTGGCTTCATTCCACACTTTATCCTGCCACAGGGCCTCTAGCACCACGTCCTTTCCTGGCCCTCCCCAGCCCCACTCTCGACCCTTCAGTTGGTTAACTGCTACACATCTGTCAGCTCTCAGGCCAGTGTCACTTTCTTGGACCATGCCCCCTGACCAGAGTCTCGACACTATCTCATCCTTTGTGGTCTTCCCAGTATGTACTCCTCGTTTGCCTTGTGTTAACTCTGTGAACAATCCAAATGGTATTTTGGCTAACCTATGGGAAGGAGTTTTTGTGATCAGTTTGTTATGTGAATACATACGTACACATATAAACACATATATGTATGCCCTTTCATCCTTCCATAGTTTATGTAGTCAAGCTGGCTGGGCTTTTAAAGAAGTGTTCCAGCTAGATGTAAATAAGATCCTTGATGCAGGACTGACACTTTTCTGCCTCTTGCCAGCAAAACAGTCCACAACTAACTCCATGCATTGCGCAAAGGTTAGTATTTATACTCAAACTTTGTTTTCAACCCAGTCATCATCATAAAATTTTTTCTCAGCTAAAGGCTCCTGTACCAAGAGCTCTCAGTGTCCATCTTTTTATTTCCTTTGGCCTGATTATGTCCACTTTAGGGCAGAATTTCAAGCATCCAGTGGCTACATCATTTTACTTGGGTCTTTCTCTGGAGCCTTGGAAGATGACTCTGTCTGAGAACAGAGCAGGCTGGAAGTGCCCTGGGACAGCTCTTAGCCCATGACTGATAGGGGTTGGTGGTCCCAGGCCCTCAGGCTGGATAACTTCAGAGCACATGCTTTCTGCCATTTTCTGACTTTCTTCACAGCATTAAGCTCTGATTACCCATGGTAAGGACTTGCTTGCTACCTCTGTTAGCTCCTTCCCTTCTGTATTATTCCATTTTCATGCTGCTGGTAAATACATACCCAAGACTGTGCAATTTACAAAAGAAAGAGGTTTAATGAGAACTAACACTTCCTTCCACATGGCTGGGGAGGCCTCACAATCATGGTGAAAGACAAGGAGGAGCAAGTCACATCTTACATGGAAGGCAGCAGGCAAGAGAAGATAGCTTGTGAAGGGAAACTCCCGTTTTTAAAACCATCAGATCTTGTGAGACCTATTCACTATCACAAGAACAGCATGGGAAAGACCCACTCCCATGATTCAATTACCTCCCACCAGGTTCCTCCCATAACACCTGTGAATTGTGGGAGTTACAATTCAAGATGAGATTTGGGTGGGGACACAGCCAAATCATATCACCTTCTCAGTCTCACTTCCACATTCTCCTCCTGGGACTCCCAGGGAGCACCTCTCAAATAAATTACTTGCACTTTGATTCTCTCCTCATAAGTAGCTTGCAATGTAATAAAACACCATGACACACAGATTCCTCATATAAAAAAAAATGAATAACATGAAGAAAGCAAGGAACAGGGGAATATGTATTGAGAGTCTGTTCTATTGGGCTTCTGAGATCCAATACTTCAGTTAATCTTTATATGCAGCCTTGTCAAAATATCAGTCTCATGCACCTGAAGAAGAAACTGTGGCTCAAGTAACTCAGGTAAGTCCTTCAGGGTCACAGTATGTCCTGGGGCCAGGGTTTGAATCAAATTCTATGAAACCATCCCAGTGATCTCAGCCCCAATGGCTATGTGATATTATTATTATTTTTTTATTTTATATTATTTTATTATTATACTTTAGGTTTTAGGTTACATGTGCACAATGTGCAGGTTTGTTACATATGTATCCATGTGCCATGTTGGTTTGCTGCACCCATTAACTCGTCATTTAGCATTAGGTATAACTCCTAATGCTGTCCCTTCCCCATCCCCCTACCCCACAACAGTCCCCGGAGTGTGATGTTCCCCTTCCTGTGTCCATGAGTTCTCACTGTTCAATTCCCACCTATGAGTGAGAACACGCGGTGTTTGTTTTTTTGTCCTTGCGATAGTTTACTGAGAATGATGTTTTCCAGTTTCATCCATGTCCCTATAAAGGACATGAACTCATCATTTTTTATGGCTCCATAGTATTCCATGGTGTATATGTGCCACATTTTTAATCCAGTCTATCATTGTTGGACATTTGGGTTGGTTCCAACTCTTTGCTATTGTGAATAGTGCCGCAATAAACATATGTGTGCATGTGTCTTTATAGCAGCATGATTTATAGTCCTTTGGGTATATACCCAGTAATGGGATGGCTGGGTCAAATGGTATTTCTAGTTCTAGATCCCTGAGGAATCGCCACACTGACTTCCACAATGGTTGAACTAGTTTACAGTCCCACCAACAGTGTAAAAGTGTTCCTATTTCTCCACATCCTCTCCAGCACCTGTTGTTTCCTGACTTTTTAATGATGGCCATTCTAACTGGTGTGAGATGGTATCTCATTGTGGTTTTGATTTGCATTTCTCTGATGGCCAGTGATGATGAACATTTTTTCATGTGTTTTTTGGCTGCATAAATGTCTTCTTTTGAGAAGTGTCTGTTCATATCCTTCACCCACTTTTTGATGGGGTTGTTTGTTTTTTTCTTGTAAATTTGTTTGAGTTCATTGTAGATTCTGGATATTAGCCCTTTGTCAGATGAGTAGGTTGCAAAAATTTTCTCCCATTCTGTAAGTTGCCTGTTCACTCTGATGGTAGTTTCTTTTGCTGTGCAGAAGCTCTTTAGTTTAATTAGATCCCATTTGTCAATTTTGGCTTTTGTTGCCATTGCTTTTGGTGTTTTAGACATGAAGTCCTTGCCCACGCCTATGTCCTGAATGGTATTGCCTAGGTTTTCTTCTAGGGTTTTTATGGTTTTAGGTCTAACATGTAAGTCTTTAATCCATCTTGAATTAATTTTTGTATAAGGTGTAAGGAAGGGATCCAGTTTCAGCTTTCTACATATGGCTAGCCAGTTTTCCCAGCATCATTTATTAAATAGGGAATCCTTTCCCCATTGCTTGTTTTTGTCAGGTTTGTCAAAGATCAGATAGTTGTAGATATGCAGCATTATTTCTGAGGGCTCTGTTCTGTTCCATTGATCTATGTCTCTGTTGTGGTACCAGTACTATGCTGTTTTGGTTACTGTAGCCTTGTAGTATAATTTGAGTCGGGTAACATGATGCATCCAGCTTTGTTCTTTTGGCTTAGGATTGACTTGGTGATGTGGGCTCTTTTTTGGTTCCATATGAACTTTAAAGTAGTTTTTTCCAGTTCTGTGAAGAAAGTCATTGGTAGCTTGATGGAGATGGCATTGAATCTGTAAATTACCTTGGGCAGTATGGCCATTTTCACGATATTGATTCTTCCAACCCATGAGCATGGAATGTTCTTCCATTTGTTTGTGTCCTCTTTTATTTCATTGAGCAGTGGTTTGTAGTTCTCCTTGAAGAGGTCCTTCACATCCCTTGTAAGTTGGATTCCTAGGTATTTTATTCTCTTTGAAGCAATTGTGAATGGGAGTTCACTCATGATTTGGCTCTCTGTTTGTCTGTGATTGGTGTACAAGAATGCTTGTGATTTTTGTACATTGATTTTGTATCCTGAGACTTTGCTGAAGTTGCTAATCAGCTTAAGGAGATTTGGGGCTGAGATGATTGGGTTTTCTAGATATACAATCATGTCATCTGCAAACGGGGACAATTTGACTTCTTCTTTTCCTAATTGAATACCCTTTATTTCCTTCTCCTGCCTGATTGCCCTGGCCAGAACTTCCAGCACTATGTTGAATAGGAGTGGTGAGAGAGGGCATCCCTGTCTTGTGCCAGTTTTCAAAGGGAATGCTTCCAGTTTTTGCCCATTCAGTTATGTGATATTATTAAGTAGAAATATGCCTTATAATTAATAGGTGATCAGACAAGAAGGGAATATTCAGGGTTGAATGACCAGATGGCGTTTCTTGGAGTCCTGGCCTGGGGAATGCTTTGGTGAGTGGGTAGACAGGCTTCAAGGAAGCAGGATTTACCTACACAGAAACTCAGAGGCCAGAAGGCACATTTTGGCTTCACATGTTTTCATTTTTTTTTTTTAGCATATTTTGCTTTTTGCTACTCAGATGTTAAGAATTTAAAAATAACATATGTTGAGATACTTTATCTTCTCTGCTATTGCTTTTGGGGTTCCTAAATTAACACACATTAAAAGGAGATGCATCTTGGGGAATTCATGGACCAGTTTTAAATAAAACATAAAAGAAGATAGTTGTTATTTTTAGAATCATATAAAGAAAACAAAGCCAGTTGGGGTCATCTCCTCATCTTTAAAACATTGGAGTGGAAGCAAAACCATCGCCTCCATTGGGAGTGGAAGAAAGTCTCACATCAGCAAGTGTTCTGTGGCCAGTGCCAACAGAGCACATGTTCTGTTATCAGATGCCTGTGAAAGCAGGTAGCACCAGTAACATTACTGGAATGGTGCCGTCACCAAGAATAAAAGACTAGTTTCTTAACTTTGCAGCTCCATTGGCTGTCTGAGAGATGGGCATCTCATTTTAGCCAGCAGAACTACTTTAGCCTGTAGCCAGAAGAGTATGCTTACTCTTCTCTTCAGAATCATTAAAAGTAGCACATCTAGTTCCGAGGATCTTCAACAGATTTAGAATAATTCAGAATGCAATTACTATGACAGAGAGATGGCATGGCCCATCTTTGCAACCCCAAAAGAAAGCCAGCCCTTTGTCACAAGGGAACTGTCTTTTTTCTTTTTATTTTACTTTAAGTTCTGGGCTACATGTGCTGAACGTGCAGGTTTATTACATAGGTATACATGTGCCATGGTAGTTTGCTGCGCCTATCAACCCACCATCTAGGTTTTAAGCTTCACATGTATTAGGTACTTGTCCTAATGCTCTCCCTCCCCTTTCCCCCCAGTCCCTGACAGACCCCAGTGTGTGATGTTCCTCTCCTTGTGTCCATGTGTTCTCATTGTTCAACTCCCACTTATGAATGAGAACATGCGGTATTTGGTTTTCTGTTCCTGTGTTAGTTTGCTGAGAACACATGCACACGTATGTTTATTGTAGCACTATTTACAGTGGCAAAGACTTGGAACCAACCCAAATGCCCATCAATGATAGACTGGATAAAGAAAATGTGGCACATATACACCATGGAATACTATGCAGCCATAAAAATGAATGAGTTCATGTCCTTCGCAGTGACATGGATGAAGCTGGGAGCTGTCTTAAGTTGAGGTCCCTGAAAGGAAAATTTGAGGTGGAGATTCTTGTGTAGGTGATTGATTGAGGGATTTCCACAGGAGACACCTGGAAGGGAGAGGGGAGAGGATGGAGAAAGGGAAACAGAGCGAAGGCATGGCCTCTGGTGAAATGGGCCTGAACAAAATCCCAAAGGGAGCTGTTCTGGAACACAGCTGCAGGAGAGAGTCTAAGTTGTCTAAGGCAAGGGAGCTGGGCTTTCATACACTGCCTCAGTCCATCAGCGTCTCCAGGTGCTCCAGGGTGCAGAGGTGTAGCTCAGAAGTCCTCTGGAGAAGTCACCACTGAGAGTCTTCATAGCAGCCCCCAGAGCACCCAGAAAAATGCACCTGGAGGTCTGGTCCAGCCTCCCACAGCATCTGCTCCAGGGTGCTCTGTGCAGACTTCCCTTGCTCTCTCTGGTCCTTCAGCATGCAGTTGGGGGTGGGAGTGGGAGGTTGTATCCCTCACTATTGAAATCTCTCTATGAAAATCTGCTCTCTGCCCAAGGAAACGTGAGCTCTTTCCCAGAAAGTGACCTCCTTCAATCTCCCCAAAGTCTGAGTCTTGGAGGGTGGCCCAGCCCAGTGTGAGCAACCTGGCCATTGTCCTACACCCTTACATCATGGTGGACGAGGAGTTTCATTCACATGGGTGACATCGGACACACTTGCTCCATTTGAGTTTTTTTCTCTCTATTACCACTGAAGAGAACTTCAGCACTGTTCAGCGCCCTATTACCACTAAAGAGAACTTCAAATGTCTTTGACCCCATTAAAGAAAGAACACCTCCTAAGGACAAACATTCCTAATTATCTAGAGATGATAAAGCCCAGATCCGTATTGAATAACAGAGTTTGAAATTAGCAGGGTGTCTGCAGCTGTCTTGCAGTCATAGCACTGAGTGTCATAGCTGATTTCTTCCCCACTCCTTCAGGGGGCTTCCAGCATCCCCTGCCCCCCCAAACACATTGCCTTCTGATTGAAGTCTCTCTGTTTCCCTCTGGGAAAATGCTGTTCTTGAAGAAATTCTTACTAATTATGCAGTTTGCCTCTTACTGTATTGGCATAATAGTGATAAGCTCTGACATCTGTGCAGAAAGAGGGCATCATGAATTTCTGTTCTTGTTAAGATGGCCCAGGAAGGCTGATATTTTGAGGCTCCATTCACTTAACAAATACACATGAACTTTGTCTTCAGTGTATCTCTGGACAAAAAAGCAGAAAGGCTAGAAGGGGAAGGGGGGAAGCACAGGCAAAGTTTGGGGCTGAAGTGTGGCAGGAGAGGCTCCAGGGTGCGTTAAGGAAATTTCAAAAGATTTTACAAGTGTGGATGTGGGTAATAAATTTAGTTCCTTAAATAGTAAAATGGTAGACAGAAACTACAAATGGAATGCCTTTTTAGTTATTCTGCAGTGATTAGGCTGAGGGTCTTTGTGTTCACTTCATGTGGAGAGTGGATCACGTGGAACGTGGATTATTGTCATGTGGATTTAGGTACACATATACATACATGTACACATGCACACACATACAGGATACATATGTGTATACATATACAAATATATATGTATGTGTATCATCTTATTTAATCTTCAACTAACCCTATGATCTAAACTTTTCACTTTGTAAAAAACCAGAACTTCATGATATTAAACAGCTGTGCACTTTTCTTCAAATTCCGTACTTTTCTCACACCGTTCTTCTGAAATCTCTTGACTTGCTGAGAACCATCATTCTGCCTCAAAAACTTTCATCCAAATTGAGAATATGTTAGATAGGGCCTTTCAACAGCACTGTATAGGAATCCCAATCCAAATGGCCTTAAGCGAAGAGATAAACGTGCTGACGTGTGGAAAAAGCTGATCATGACTAGGCAGCAGCCGATCACGGCATGCCCCTCCATTGCGCAACTTCATGCTGATTTATCCTTAGGCAGTTCTGGGTAAAGGTGGATTAGAACAGATGAGAGGGTGTGGACATTCTACTACCTGATTCATTGCCTTTGGCAGCCACCTCCCATGGGGAGAAATCAGAGATGAAAACTACCCTGAAGCTCGGCAGCCTGCAAGCCACGTTCCTTCTATACAAAATCCAAATGGTCAGGCTTCATTACCTCATCTTCCTTCTGATGCTGTTTGCTGAGCAAACCTCTAGACTTTCCTCCAAGGCAGGAAGAAAGTTTGGTCTGCCCCCATTTATCCTTCACTCCATCCACATGTGTTTTTTCTAATTATAACATAGGAACAGCATATCCCTACATTGAGCCTTCACTCCGTGCAGGTGTGTTTTTTTCTAATTATAATGGAGGGACAGCATATCCCAGTAACCAGGGGTGTAGCCAGTCAGGTTTTATCTTTGACAAGGCCTTGATTATACTCAGTAAAATACTTGGTCCTCAGCTCTCTTGATGCTAACCATTGTAGGAAGACAAAACATCCCATGAGTCCACTGGCTTCTCCCCTAGTACTGGAGGCCATTCCCACTGTCTGCTTGACCTGAACACTCTTCCCTCAATAACTAACTTACCACATTTTTTTCTGCCAGCGAACTTTGACACCTTTCCCCCACAATGCAATGGATTCCCCACCTGGCCCATTAGTAAGTGCCACTCAGCAAAACCCATCGTTGTTTTGGAAAGCAGGGAGTAGGGCTTCAGGCAGGCCAGACCTGGGGGAAAGTTCTGAAAGATGATGAGTAGATGGGAATGTATTGAGAAAAATGCTTCAGAACCAAGGCACCTGAAGCCCCACCCAAGGAACACAGTGTACTTCCAAACAAAGTGTTTCCCTAGAGCACCCCAGGGTAACAGCAAGGTCAGAGGTAGTGGGACTGGGCCAAGGCGACTGTGGGCAGTGAATCACTGAAGGGTAGAACTTCTGTGCTAGCCTCCACTTCTCAGAGGGACTGAGATGAAGGGGTTATGCTTATTATGGGGTAACATTTATAAAATGTTGAGTAAACTTGCCTGAGATCAGCTCTCAATAGAATCCTCGTCTCATGATCTGTCTTGAGGATGCACAATCTGAGACAGCCTCTCTATCTAATTCACCATAATGCAGGCACAAGCAAAGCCTGAAAGAACAAACAGGTGACAATCAATCCGCCTCTAGTTGGAATTCCAAGGTAAACTTCCCAGCCATGGGGGCATCAGAGCCGAGGGAAGAATGTTTACTGGGGAGCTGTGGAGGTGAGAAAGGCAGGCACGTGAAGCAGAGAGGCAATATCCACGAGCTTCCTCTTTTCAAATATTATTTTTTCTGTATACATACACATACATACAAATTTGTGTGTATCGTGTGTATCTGTGTGTATCTGATGATATTCAAACTAACTCCATCTATTAATGTCTTCTATTAAATATTCAAAGTAAAGATGAAATATTGGATGTTTGATCTATTTCACCCAAGTGAAATGGATTTGGAGTTTACTTCTCCTATTTCTGCTCATGGTTATAAGGAATACAAGAGGAAAAAGAATCACATATATTTATAATTCTGGAGATTCTTGCTAAAGATGTAGAATACTTGTAATTGGAGGGTCCTTTATGGTTTAATGGAGAGAAGGGATGGGGTATGCACGGCAGTGAGTACTGATATGTGGCCAAGGCTGTGGGGAAAACCACCCCTGTAAAGCCAGGAGAAGGGTCAGAGGGGAGTCCAGGAGCAGAGAAGCCAAAAGCCAAAAGGCTTGGTAATGCATTAATGAAAGAGAAAGATTTAAAAAGTGATTTATCTTCTGCATGGCCAAGAAGGAAGACCTGGGAAAAGTTGCTTTATGGAGAGGTCCACTAACCCTAGTGCCTTCACCCCTAACAAAATCTTCGGGAAAATCTCTATTACTGGCCACGGTTGTGGTGTAAGAGCATTCTTCTTGGTAGTGTATATGGCGATGTGGTGCAGGGCAGATAGTCAGGAACAATCCAGGCATAAGAAGGAGGCATTGGAAAAACACCAACCATGAACCAGCCCCTTCAGAAGACACATTTCAAGTCTAACTCTTCATGCGCCTGTTCCTCCCTCTTCCCACTATGCTGCTCCCCAGATTCTCACTTGCTTCAGCAGCAATTCTATATTCATGGGGCCCTAGCCCAATGGCTCAGCAACTCCCCTTATCGACTTGGATCCCAACGCTAAAGCAGGAGACCCTTAACATGCTGGATGGCAGAGTTCCCAGAACTAAATCTCTACCACATGTAGTTTCCACATGGAAAGGATTGTGACTCTCAACCTGGGAATAGCCTGAGCTAGGAGACACAGGAAGCCCTGAGATAGCCACAGAAAATTTATGCTGGAACATCAATTTCTCACAAAATATGTACAAAAAATAGTTGATAATTTTAACAGGTAATTTTAATGTTTAAAAATACTAAACGAAATGTGCATGAATTGTAGAAAAGTATATAATTCATAAAGATTTCAGCAATACACTTTAAAATCTTGCTACTGGAAGGCTACTTTGGACTAGGTCCCCAGGACTCGAGGGAATATGCTTCTGATATTAGAAGAGGGATGATTTGGTTGAAAATTCTGAGAAATGCAGTACCTTGGAGAAACATTCAATCAGAAGCCCAGCTACAAGTTCTGTGCCTGTCCCTTAGTTATGTGAGGTTATTAATTGGCTTAATTCCTTTTTAAGTTAAATGAAAATAATGAGTGTGCCTGTTAGACACCACATCTTGGGTCTGCTGAGATGAATGCAATCCAGGCTGTGCTTCTCTGGGGGACATAGGCAAGTTAGCATCTGTAGAAGCCACTGTCAGTCCTTGGACCACACTGGGGGTCCCTGCAGACTGTTTCAGGATATTTCTGCCTGGAAGCATCCTCTGGCTGAGGACAGTGCTTTGCTCAGAGTTTGAAGGGGCTGGAAGTGCCAGACAGTTTATGTTCCAGGAGCAGGCCCCCCCAAAATCAGGCCCCACAGTTGGTAAATAAGTGCACCAGCTTTCCTGCTCTTTACTGCCCTGAGGCGTGTCCTTCTCAGGCTATGCACAGGGTCCCAGTGGGATTGAGCCTCCATTGTGCACAGGTAGAACCTGCTCAATACTTCATCTTTTATAGATTTTCATCCCTCCCCATATCCCACTGGTGGTTCCCAGGGTTGACTCCCATGTCCACTGCTGTCATTAGGAATCCTTGTCTTAGGATTTGCTTTTGGGAAGGGGAGACAAACTAGGACAGAATCTGTATGTCTGATACACTGTGAGAAGCTGTAATGGAAGTGCTGTGTAAAACTAGAAGTCCAAAGAGAAAATAACAAATTCCATGGGAGAGGGAAGAGATAGGGGGAGGGAGCAAAGATAATTTCCCAGAAGTGCCCGTATTGCTCAGCAAAGAACTGTGAGCTGGAGTTGGCCAGAAGGCTGCAGTGATGAGAAGCATACACAAAGCAGAGGGCAGAGCAGACATGAGGCTATGAGGCTTGAGGACCCTTCCTTGGCCTGAGAGCAGCAGGATCCTGTTGGAGACTCATTTCTTTCATCTGCACAATGGGGCTATGGGGCCAAATAACCTTATAGAACCTGTTTGTCTCCAATATACTGTAATTCCAGCTCTAACTCTCATTCATGGGAAGCAACTGGAGTTCAGGACTGTGGATGATCAAGCTTGCAAAGAGTCCCTTAAAGAATTCTGTTCAGCAACATGAGCTTGGAGCAAAGGAGAAAGAAGGAGGGCAGGCAGGTGGTGGCCCTCTCCAAGGGGTCTGCTTTTAATTGAAACCACATTGAGTGACAGGGCTTGGCTGACCAGAATGCACAGGGAGGGGTTGGCAGGGTACCCATGACTGTGCTTTCCAGGGTGAAATTGAGTCTGGAAGAGGAGGAGAAGGAATATGGTGGTAGGAAAGTGTATGAGAATGCCCATTTCCAAATGAAAAGCTTGCTTCCAAAAAAATGAGTGAGTTAAATGGAATTATTAGCAGGAGCATAGATGACAGCTGTATCTGGAGGCTCTGGGGTGTGCAGTGGGCAAAGATGGCTTTATACTGCTGTCCTTGGAGTGGTCCTCCCTCTTGAAGGAAATACTGCCATGCTTGCGAAGATCTTGCCATGGTGGGTTTAATAGCCATAAGCCAAGGTGCAGAATTTATACAATATTGAAAAGGAAACTTCTGGGATTTATTCAGGTGCATGCCAGATGTTGCGCTGGCAGTGGCCCCTCAAGGAGTGACTCTTGGAAATCAACTGCAGACCCTGGAATCCCACACTCTTTTCCCCAGTTAACCCTTAGAAGACCGCAGGGGCCAATCCTGAGATCGTCCTTAGTCAAGAAGCGCTAGTGGTCATAGCATTTATTCAGTGTTGCTACCTGCAGAGCTGTGGCCAAGGTACAACAGGCAACGTGTTAGAATTAGCATGAAGTATCTCCGTGTTGTAATAAATTTGTTCACTTGGTGAAGTAAGCCCTACACACGGGATAGATGGTTGGTGACAACCTGAATATTGAAATTCATTTGACTATTTTGTAAGGCCTTCTATTTGGAAAAATGTCAAATGTGCCCCTATGTTTTTAGGGTTTGACGTGTGTGGCTGCAGAGCTGGGACTGGAGGCTCACAGGGGGCAGGAACCATGCTTTAAGCTTCCTCTACTCTCTATCCCACTCAAAGGGCCCAGCGATGGATGCACACAGCAGGCACCTAATTGATGTTTTCTGTTGTGAAGTTCCTTAGGGGATCTCATGGGCTGCATGGCTCTGTTCATGTCATGTGACATCTCTGGGGCTCGGTTTTCTCATCCGTAAAATGACTTTCCAGAGATGAAGTCTTCCCTTTACTCTCTATGAAACACACATTAAATCCAAATCTGTGCTGTGAAGGCAGCCACCACTGAAGGCAGACTGGGAGGGAGCACAGCTGGACAGGCCGTGAGCAGCTCTCCCACTTTCACACAGTCGGCCTAAGAGTGCTCCTTCGGTGCTGTCCTCATTTTATTTGGATGTGAGTTATTCAGCATGATCCCCATCCAGCCAAAATTACTACAAGGCAAGGATCCACTTGAAAACTGGCATCACTGACCACAGGAGAGGACATGGCACTATGATCTCAGCAAAGCCCCTGAACCTTCATGTTTTGGGTAATGTTTGGAGCAAGTATTTGCCTTCAAGAGATACACAGGCCAGAGGAAAGTTCAGAGGATGCTCAGGTATTTGAAATAACAAGTAAAATGATCACTAGAATTGGAAAACCAAAAAAGGATTCTGTAACCGAAGAAAATTCTTTACCATGCAACATTCGTCAAGGCAAAGCTATCTGAGGCTGGAAAATTCTGGTATGTTGTGGCATAAAGCCCTTGTGGCAAAATTAGAGTATATCACATCTATGGTTTTGTCTGTCCAGAACAGCACTTCTTGTCTTTCAGGTAATATGTTTACTCCTCCTGTGTACTTGTTTGTTGAGTTTGGAACTATCAATCATCATTCTGTGATACCCTGGACCCTGGTGGGCTCCTGACCCAGGATGACCCAGTCAGAGTTCTCTATGAGGACTGTAGCTGGAATCAATGTGGAGGGTCCTGTTTCCTCACTGGTCCCAATATTGTGAAGAGGCAAGCCCCACAGTTCCAGAAGAAGCCATTACCCCGGCTTCACTCTGACAGCCGGCCAGGGAAAACGAGGCAAGCACCAGAGAGAAGCGGATGCAGGAAGCAGAGGACCGGTCCCTAGCCATCCTTAGGGCCAGCTCCACGTCCCCACCCAGCTCCACGTCCCCACCCACACTGCCTAGGGCTTTGGCTTCTGTTTTCATCTCTCCTATTTTTAAAGTCTTTTTCTTTTAATTGCAAATGAAAAAGGCTCCAGATGTAGAGCATTTATAAATGAAAGAAGCCCTACTCTGTATGTATGTACACACCTTCCTCAGCGGTGTTGG
Source organism: Nomascus leucogenys (assembly GCF_006542625.1). Lineage (NCBI taxonomy): Eukaryota > Metazoa > Chordata > Mammalia > Primates > Hylobatidae > Nomascus > Nomascus leucogenys. Next base: position 42,833,230 of record NC_044393.1, read on the forward strand.
AGCAGGTGCTTGCTATTTATTGTGTTCCTAAGTGTCTAGTTTGTTCTACCTCTGGCACAACTTGTGACTCTGACCTAGGAAGGCTGGAGGAGAAAAGTAAGTGGGTTTGCTCAGGGAGAAAATAATGTTGAACATGTTTTTGTGAATGAAAATTTTTTTGAAAAGGAGTTTGGAGAAAAGAGATTTTATTCTGGTGTACAGTTTGCAAACTGGGGACATGCAGCCTTCATTGTAAAAACTAAGATGTGTACCAGAAAGCAAAGGGAGAGCTCTGGTTTTCTAGTGAAAGTTCCTGCCCAAGTTCCCAATCAGGTTCATCTATGCAAATAAACCCTGATTGGTCAAGGCAGCTGAGTCCTAATTGGTTGGGGCAGCTAAACAATGATTGGTTGAGAAAGGGCTCAGCTTCAACCAAGTCCCAAACCTGAATACAAGTGTCAGTTTTCAGGGAACTCAAAGTGTGTGTGTGACGTCTAGTCAGCAAATAGCTACTTGGCTTTATTTTAAATTTGGGCTTGGTTTAGTAATATAACTTTATTTACATTTGGGATCCATCTTTCTGGATTGGCTTTTTCAGGTTCATATTTAGTCACATCTTATAATTAAACAAACTGTCTCTAGAACATATGCATTTGAGCACTCCAGTACTCGAGTATCCAAGGAAGGTGAACAAACCCGGGAGTCCTATAAATAGCCATCCTTCCAGGTCAGCACATAAAGTTGGAGGTGCAGCTTCAGAAGAAGGCTGGATCTGCCTTTACCCAGAACAGTGAGTGACTTTTAATAAAAATGAAGAAATAATGACGAGAGAAAATATTGTCTCAGTTGTATCAGATTAACTGAAACCATTGACGTCAGAGCTTGATGGAACAATCACCCATCATTTTAAACAAAATGTGGATCTACTTTGGTGGCTTCCCCATAGGCCCAGAGGGTGCTGGATGCAGATCTTGTCATTCATGTCCTTGAACAAGGAGCATTTCTCATAAGATTTCCAACTGGCAGATATGGAAGGGAAGAGAACATTCAGCAAATTATCGCCAAGAAACTAAGGACAGAAGTGAGCCCCCTACACCTGATTCTTATCCCTTCATCTCCTAGATTCCTGAGATCTGAATCAATACATATTTGAGGCTATGGTCATTTTTTTAGAACTTTGGCTTAAGCAACTTGTTTAAAGTTCAAGAAAGAAGCAAAGATAATATTTCCCTATTAATGAAAATCCGTATTAAAGATTTTGAAGGCTTTCCACTGCTTACAGAGTAAAGTCAGGACATTTCAGGAGGACCTGAGAGGTCTTCCATGGTACTGCTTCTTACAATCCCCAGCTGTATCTTCTTGTTAAATTTTCTCTGTTTCCTCTTCTGCCCCTACCTCCTTTTGAGGGTTTACTCTTTAGAATACAGCAAATAGGAAAATTCTCTGCTAATGGTGAAAATACGAAGTAGTATAAGCACTTCAGAGGGCAATTTGGCTATCATCTAGTAAAGTTCATCTTCATGAGATACTCTAAGACCTACCCATTTCTCTTCCAAAAAGAAGCCCTAGAGAAACTTCCACCTTGCACAAGGAGGAAGCTACGAGAATGACCACCTGAGGCTTTTAAAAAATACTTTAAAATACCATCAAAATGTTTATTCATTGGTAGTGGATAAACAAATTGGGGATATATTTTAACTACTACACAATTGTTAAAATAAATACACTAAATCTACTTATTTTAGCATAGATGAATTTCTAACATCTAGTGTTGAGAAACAAAAGCAAGTTGAAAATATTATGAATAAAATAATTCCTTATTCATGTAAATTTAAAAAACAGAAAGCAACACCATATACAATGGTTACATACACATATTATAAATTTTAAAATGTGATTTGAAAAGATGCGAACCACCTTCAAGACAGAGGTCAGAGGTCTTTTTGGGTGAGAGAAGCCAGTGGGATGAGGGAAAGTTACTGTGCCAGCTAACATTGTACTTTTTTAATGTTCTAATATTAGTTTGAAAAATGTAAGTGTTGTTATGAGTGTTTGTAATATTAATCAAAAAACTGTTTAAAATTTTTGAAATATTAGATAATTCTAAAAAAAACTGTAAAAGAACTAAATAGATTTAATATAACAGCAAATAGAAAAAGGCAGTGGTTGCAATATTAATATAAAGTAATATAGAATTAAAAGGTTAAATCCTAAATGGAAAAACACTTTCATTTTGTTTCCACCTCCTATTTTAATTTGTATCTTCTCTGGCTAGAATTTTATTAATTCTTTAACCTTTTATTATATTGTGTGTGTTTTTATATACCAGCTCACATCCTTTGTAGAATGAGGCACAGTATAAATGAACAAAAAAGACATCCAACTCTTTTCATATTGGCATAATTGAAACAAGTCTGACATTAATCCTAGTGCTTTTGAAGTGTGTTATATAACTTGTACTATCATTTTGGTTGTTTTAATGATATAGAAAGGATCATCGTCCATCCCGACTAATGGATAAATCTTTCCAGACACTTAGGATACAGTCAGCAAATCTTTTATCTAAAGTTGGTAAATATTTTAGGCTTTACCAGCAGGAAGGTCTCTGTGCAGCTGGAGGCTGCTGTCGTAGTGGGAAACTGGCCATAGATAATATGTTAATGAATGTGTGTGGCTGTTTACTAATATAGCTTTATTTACAAAACCAGGCATCAGGCTGAGTTTGACCAAGAACCAGAATTTACCACCTCTGAGTTAGGACACAGGACCCTCCGAGGGATTTTACAAGCCATTCTGAGGAACATTTTGGGTCTTGTGCTCAAGGAAATGGATGCTTCAAGGACTGCACAAGATAAATTTTACCCTCAAGTTCTTTGCTTTACATGGACAAGAGCTTTGACCTCCAAAACTGGGTGAAATGAGACATTTGCTTGTATTTGTTTTTATTTTAAGCAACTCTTCATATGTGTAATTTCATTTTTCCCCATTGAGAAAAGTACATCATAATTTCCAGAGAATTCAGATTTTCTTTTCAGTTTTTAAATCTGTGACTTGGCTACATCTTAGGGAAATTCTGCCCAAGAACCAGTGGAGACCAAACTGGAGATGAGAAGACACATCAACAGTGATTTACCCAAGACGGGGTTTGTTTAGTAGCACCAACTGCCAGTCCTTCCCATACAGACTCCTATGGGGCAGACAGATACGAAGACAGCAAGCCACTCATGAACATGAATAGAAAGGGAGAAATGCTCGTTCATTCCTTGTTTCTTTCATTCATTTAGCCAATATTTACTGAGCACTTACTGTGGTCCAGACCATGTTGGACATTGAGGACATGAAGCGAACAAGACAGTCATTGTCTTTCCCATATAGGACTAACACCAGTATCTCTGCTCTAGAGATTTGCATAGAGAGTGTCAAATATGAAAACATGCCAGGGGGCTCATTTAGCTAACAGTTTTTACCCTGATTAATGGCTGATCAGAAAAGAAAGGCCAAAGCACAATTCGGCTGGCATATACATAAGCCAGAAATGTAACAATGAAAGGCATCTGATTGACATTAACACCAAAATGTGAGGATTTGAGCATCCTAACTAAATTGTTAATCCTACTGTAGAAACTCCTTCTATCTGGAATTCAAGGAGAACTTTTACTTAAATATTAGTAGAAGTACTTTTATGATTATCGCTTAATGTATTAGTATAGCAGCTGACCTCAGGCAATTTGGTCATGCAAAACTCTTAGGGTTTTTTTGTTTTGTTTTTGTTTTTGTTTTTTGGTACAAAATGGCAGCTTTTAAAGAGGTTAGAGGTGGATGAGTATTCACTTCTCCCCCTACAACCTGGCTAGTAGACTCTAAGGAAAGCTAATTTCAAAGAAAACTCTGACACACATCCAGCTCTTATCGGTTGAGGAGTTATTATCAAGCAAGCACAGAAGCAGCTCACACGACTTGTTCTGTGAGCTCACTGAAGTCTCAGGCTTCTGTCCTGTTAGGTGCTCAGATCTTGCTTGGAAGGTCACTTGAGATGGACACCCACAGTTCCACAGAGGGGCTTCTGCTAACCGTGTGGGCAGCTTCAGGCAGGCAGAGCCCTGGGGATTCCTGGCTGGACATAGAACTACAGAAAGATCAAGATTCAGGCAAAATCACCAAATATCATTGATACTCTGGTTGTTTATATCCTGTTATAATACAGGGGAGTATTTCCATAATATTTTAGCCAATCCACATACTTTGATTACCTTCAATTTCACCAAAAGAGGACACTTTTAAAGCATGCATCAGCTTATTAACAAGCCACAAGTTTAACCCAAATCTGCATACTAATCAGACAAGCCGCAGTTAGATAGAGATAACAGAAGCTCTGCAATACTTATTCCAGCAGAGGGGTTTATTCTCTCACCTGAGGCAAGTGTGCCTGCCTGAATTCTGTGAGGGCCTGAGTTTTAGCTCAACCCAAGTAACAGGCATGTAATCCCACAGTGTCTGTGCTGCAGTATTTAAAGTAAATTGCAGGTGATAAAATAGTCAAGGAAGCGCTATTATTACTTGCTATTACTTATTAATAATAAATTAGTATTAATTACTATTATGGATTACTATTTATATTTTAGCTACTTATTTACATAAATACTGATAATTTGGGGAAAATTGTATTTTTTTTAAGTAAAAGTGAGAAGATAGGGCATAATAGTAACCAAATGAAAGGAAATAACCATTAAGAAACCCTTCACACAGAGATAGATAGATAGATTGGTAAATGGATTGATTTACTTTTTTTTTTATGATACTTTAAGTTCTAGGGTACATGTGCACAACGTGCAGGTTTGTTACATATGTATACATGCTCTATGTTGGTGTGCTGCACCCATTAACTCGTCATTTACATTAGGTATATCTCCTAATGCTATCCCTCCCCCATCCCCCAACCCCATGACAGACCCTGGTGTGTGATGTTCCCCTTCCTGTGTCCAAGTGTTCTTATTGTTCAATTCCCACCTATGAGTGAGAACATGTGATGTTTGGTTTTTTGTCCTTGTTATAGTTTGCTGAGAATGATGTTTTCCAGTTTCATCCATGTCTCTACAAAGGACATGAACACATCCTTTTTTATGGCTGCATAGTATTCCATGGTACATATGTGCCACATTTTCTTAATCCAGTCTATCATTGATGGACATTTGGGTTGGTTCCAAGTCTTTACTGTTCTGAACAGTGCCACAATAAACATACGTGTGCATGTGTCCTTATAGCAGCATGATTTATAATCCTTTGGGTATATAACCAGTAATGGGATGGCTGGGTCAAATTTCTAGCTCTTGATCCTTGAGGAATTGCCACACTGTCTTCCACAATGGTTGAACTAGTTTACAGTCCCACCAACAGTGTAAAAGTATTCCTATTTCTCCACATCCTCTCCAGCACCTGTTGTTTCCTGACTTTTTAATGATCACCATTCTAACTGGTGTGAGATGGTATCTCATTGTGGTTTTGATTTGCATTTCTCTGGTGGCCAGTGATGATGAGCATTTTTTCATGTGTCTTTTTGCTGCATAAATGTCATCTTTTGAGAAGTGTCTGTTCATATCCTTCACCCACTTTTTGATGGGGTTGTTTGTTTTTTTCTTGTAAATTTGTTTGAGTTCTTTGTAGATCCTGGATATTAGCCCTTTGTCAGATGAGTAGATTGCAAAAATTTTCTCCCATTCTGTAGGTTGCCTGTTCACTCTGATGGTAGTTTCTTTTGCTGTAGAGAAGCTCTTTAGTTTAATTAGATCCCATTTGTCAATTTTGGCTTTTGTTGCCATTGCTTTTGGTGTTTTAGACATGAAGTCCTTGCCCATGCCTATGTCCTGAATGGTAATGCCTAGGTTTTCTTCTAGGGTTTTTATGGTTTTAGGTCTAACATCTAAGTCTTTAATCCATCTTGAATTAGTTTTTGTATAAGGTGTAAGGAAGGGATCTAGTTTCAGCTTTCTACATATGGCTAGCCAGTTTTCCCAGCACCATTTATTAAATAGGGACTCCTTTCCCTATTTCTTGTTTTTGTCAGGTTTGTCAAAGATCAGATGGTTGTAGATGTGTGGTATTATTTCTGAGGGCTCTGTTCTACTCCATTGGTCTATATCTCTGTTTTGGTACCAGTACCATGCTGTTTTGGTTACTATAGCCTTATAGTATAGTTTGAAGTCAGGTAGCGTGATGCCTCCAGCTTTGTTCTTTTGGCTTAGGAGTGTCTTGACAATGCAGGCTCTTTTTTGGTTCCATATGAACTTTAAAGTAGTTTTTTCCAAATCTGTGAAGAAAGTCATTGGTAGCTTGGTGGGGATGGCATTGAATCTATAAATTACCTTGGGCAGTATGGCCATTTTTGATTTACTGATAGATGATAGATAGATCCTACTAAATAAATATGGGTTCTAGGCAGAGTGGTTTGCAGTGGCTGTACCTAAGGTATGACAGCATTAAATATTAGTAGAGGTATCATCTTCATAGGTCTACTGGGAACGATGGAAAATCTGAACCTAAAGCCACCTCCTGTTAGTCAATCTTCGTCCTATAGCAAAATCTGAAAAAGCATAACCAGACAAATAAATTGTGTAATGAGTTCTTGTTGTGTGTTCAATACTTCACCTCCACCTCCTCATCGGTCTGCTTCACAGCTTCGCATGGCTCGCAGGCACCTTGGTGCCCATGGAGGAGCTGGGCAGGTACTGAGATCTCTGCAAGGCCATCCAGTTGGTGAACCGCTGAGCTGGATTACAACCTGGTCCATGTGACCCTAAGCCCACAGTCTTTCTACTCTACTACATTGAGTTTCTGATGATTCTTGGCAAGTAAGAGGACAGCCAAGCTCACCCAGCTTTTCTGAGGCTATGTGTGGGTGCTGGCCATGACATGCATGTTTCTGTGATGCGTATTGCTCCTGTAGATGTTCCAGGTGTGTTTGCAGGTCCCCTCATCATGTGAACTGGTCCCAAGGCCAGCTCCATGTCCTCCCAGAGTCATGGGTATTTGAACTTAGAATATGGTAAATACTCAATGTTTTGTAAGAGATCAGTCAATTAGCAAGTTTGCCATAGATCTTTTTGTTCCCTTAAGTTCTTATTTCTAAGCCCCTTCTCACAGGGGATGAGCTCATTATTTCTGGGAAGATGGAAATTTACTATTTTTTATTATGAACTTTCTCAATTTCCTTTATTTCCAGTTCAGATTCTATTATTACTGACCCCTTCTTTGCCTGCCATATTTGAGAAGTAAGTACCTCTTTCCTTGTCAAAGTGAACTCTTTGCCTTTGAACTCAGCTTTCTTTCCTTTTTAGGACCATGATCCTTGATGCTCCTGGGAACATTCTTCAATCTTCATTTTTCTTTTGGATCCTTCTCCTTGACCCTCAAAAGATGATGGCCCCTGATATAAAGCAGGATTCCTTCTACCCTGTGACTTCCTTCCCCTGTTTTCCCCTCTCTAGTCTTTCTGTCCCTACACATTTTGCTGTCACCCTTCCTGAGGGCTGGTGCTACGTCTCACTCACTCACGATCCTCCACACTCCCATCCCCGCTCAGGTCACCAAATTTAGACTGGAGATACTCGATAGGCAACTTTGCTTTTGTGCTTCCTTGAATTTAACTTTTCTGTTATATCAACTTTTAAAAATGGGTCTGGACAGCTCCAAAAGCGAGGGCATAGTATGGCTTGTTCACTGCTGTAGAGTCAGCATATAGTAAATGTGTGGTCAACATTTGTTGAATAACGTTGTATTCTTGTAATTTTCCATTTGTTTGTTTCCCCTATCTTTGCATTATGAGCTTCTTGAATATGGGGGCTATGTTTTATTTACCTGTATATTTCCAGCACTTGGCAACCACAACCCACCAGGTGCTCCAGGAGCTCTGTACATGTATATGAAGAGCTTTATATGCCCTTTTAGATGTGTTGAATTCCACCTATACATTAGTCTAGTTACTGCTTCAAAAAAGAAATTTGCTTGGCAAGACTTGCTGTTAATGAACACATATTGAGTCTTATACAAAAGTACTTTCTTTACTGATACACTATTTTTTAAAAAAAATCACACTATAAAGGCATCCTTTTAAATAACTGCATAATATTCTCTCACAAAAATACACCATCATGGGTGCAGCAAACCACCATGGCACGTGTATACCTAGGTAACAAACCTGTACATTCTGCGCATGTATTCCAGAACGTAAAGTATAATGAAAAAAATACACCATCACTAATTTAATGCCTATTGTTGAGCATTGAGGTTGCTTTAATTTCCCTTGATTTTAAAATCACAGTCGTGAACATCCTTTGTATAAATCCTTGACAATCTCTGATTGTTTCTTTAGAATACACTGCTTAAGGGTGACTTATTTCATTAACGAGCACTAAAGTTTTAAGGATAGAAAGATTGTACCAATTTACATTCTCATTAGCAGAGAAGGAGAATGTGCATTAGAATGTACCTTCACTTTGATTTGTTTTTAATCACTAGTGTAATAATTTGTTGATTTTAAATAAGTAATTTTATTATTTAAATCAGCAGAAAATTGTTGAATAAAAGACTGGATAAGAAATGAAAAGAAAAGCCGAGCACGGTGGCTCACGCTTGTAATCCCAGCACTTTGGGGGGCCGAGGCCGGCGGATCACGAGGTCAGGAGATCGAGACCACGGTGAAACCCCGTCTCTACTAAAAATACAAAAAAAATTAGCCGGGCGTGGTGGCGGGCGCCTGTAGTCCCAGCTACTCAGAGAGGCTGAGGCAGGAGAATGGCAGGAACCCGGGAGGCGGAGCTTGCAGTGAGCCGAGATCGCGCCACTGCACTTCAGCCTGGGCGACAGAGCGAGACTCCGTCTCAAAAAAAAAAAAAGAAAAGAAATGAAAAGAAAAATCATCAGAGTAAGACTAAAAAACAACTAAATTGTTACCAAATATGTAAATAGTTGGTATTGTGAAACAGTATTCCCTGATTGCTTTTCCCATTTGGTTCAACTGTTGCTGGTGGTGATGACGCAACCCTGCAGGGGCTTCCTTGATGCTCCTGGGAACAGGAACACGTGGCTCCTTGAGAGCAGAACTTTCCTGCTTTGCTCCCTTCTGGATTCTCAACACTGACATCATACTTGACAACTGGCAGGCACTCAGTAAGTACTTGTTTAGTGAATGAATTAATGAGGGAGAGTAATAAGGAGGCCTATGTCCCTTCTTCCTCTCTTTAGATCCCAGTCTGGGCCCCGGGAATCACAGGACAGGGAGAGTCAGACATCATGTTTTGTGCTTTCAAAGCCGCTTATAAACCTGAAGTGTGGCCGGCTGCTCTTCCAGTGGCCAGCTCAGGCCAAGAGTGGTCATGATCACAGAGGAGGCCACAGGACACTTGCTCCAGTCTGTGGTGGCTGAGCCTGCATGGGAATGCAGAGCACCTGGACACATGTACACCATGTGACACAGGGACACATGGTGTACATTTAAAAATTAGAAATAAAGAGCTAAAAATATACTATAAATTAAACAACAACAACAATTTGAGCACCAGACAGAATTTCTATCTGGTGACAGAAAGTAATTTCTGTTACAGAAATTTATAGACAAGAGGAATCTCTGTACTGCAGAAGAGGAACTGAGATTGATACCAGAAATATGGCCTGGTACACAGTAGATAATGTACACACACACACAGGCACACACACATGTACACACATACACACTTGCACTTGCGTGTACACATGCTGAATCAACGGCTGCCTAAGTGATGGATGAATGGTGATGTCTAGATAGAAAGACAGAAGGAAAAAGAAAAGTACTCCCTTATTTCCCTTATGTGGAAATAATATGAAACACTTATTAGACATACTGGACAACAAGTGAACTAAGTACTCCAACTCTACTGCGGCATTACAAAAAACATCATCCCTTCACCACAGTGTAAGATTTAAGGGCAACCTGCCCAAGGATGCATGTTAAATAAAACACAGCAAGATTGCTGCTGCCCTGCCAAAGTACTTCCAATCCATACTTAGGTCCTACTGAAATATGGGTGGTCCCAGTTAATTTTATTAAAATAAATCTTTAAAGAAAAAGATAAAGCATTTTAAAAGACAAGTCAAAATGCATCAGGAGCCACATATCCAACAGAAACTTTATCCTCAAATGAGTTATGTTTGCCTTGCACTAATAACTTTTATTTCACTCAAATTAGAGCAATAATCTTCCATACATAAGTATCTTCCCTGCCCAATAATTCAAAGAAAGAAAATCCAAAATGATTAGTAAAGAAAAATATATGAATTAACAGACCCTTTAAATTTGTTTTAAATATTTTGAAGATTTAAAAAGTGTTTAAAATTCTCTTTCCTAGTCAAAAATTGCCCAACTCTGTGTTTGCTTTCTGCTTGTTACATTTTTCTCCCTTACTTTTCTTTTGCTAAAGACAGGCTTTTTCCACCAGTATCATCACTGCTATCATCATTAACAGCATAATTATACAAGCATATTTAATGTTGAGTTTAATTTAATATGTAATACATATGGTAATTGTAGGGTAATACCCACTACAACTGTAGTTTCTTACTTGGCCAAGAGAAGGCTTATTTAAGTGTGAGACTTCCATTCTGGCAAAATCTTGCCATATCGGAAGACATTGGAAAGAAGGATTCCCCTTGGTGTTTGGTCTTCTACTTAGAAAATACTTATTGCAGTTAGTTTATCTTCTAGTATTCATCTTTGTATTCTGAAGATAATAAGGTTTGAATTAAATTGATATACACAGAGGGGAACCAATTTTTTTTATTCAATGTGAATTATAAATGAGATAATCCACAGTTATTCATTGTGGAGTTGTTGAGACTATGAAAGACTCATTATCTTTGTATTCAGCTCTTCCTTAAATAGTGTAACCATACCCCCACCTCTGCTTGCTTTCTCTCCCTCCCCTCCAATGATAAAGAAAATGATAAATTTTCTGTTGTGCATTAAATTCTTATTTTAAATAAGACTAAGTATAGGCATTGTACCTGACATTGCTACTTTTCTACCAATGTTTCAATTTAAAGTGCTAGTGTTTAAAAACATTTTCAAGGGATAAGATCTTCCATACTTTGTTTGAAGAATCAGTGGTAGGAGCAATGAAGTAAATTCTATGGAGTTTCTAAAATAGCACGTTTCTGAAATCATAAATAAGTTTATTCAGGCTCTAACCCTTTGCTGTACACAAGCAGACAGAAATGCATCTGTTACATAAATGAGAAAAAGCTATTATGTTGATGGAGCATGCTTTTTAAATCCTTTAAAAACACGCTCACCATACAAACTTGCATTTGAGCTTGTGTGTTCTTTTTGTTAATGTGCAGAATTCTCTGTTCCCGAAATTGCCAGTGTGTACTTGGCTTAACTCAAGAATAGTTTCTTCTGGATTCCTTATTTGATCTATTTAACCTAATTATATTCTAATATTGCAAATATTACCATAAGTGGGTAAAAGTAAAATTCCTCTTCTGAAAAAAAAAAAAAAAGGAAGACAGAAGGAGAACCGCACAGTCCTCACCCGCAAAGGGCAGATGTTGGGCGCCTTTACAGTACCCCCTCAAACAGAAGTTAAATGTTGCACTGCTAGTCTGAGTCAAGACCAAGACTGAAATTACCATGGCAGCATTTCCATCCCCGCCACCACTAACCATCACAGACACATTCACGGTCATGCTACTGTAGATCCATCCATGCATCCCATGGCACGACAGGTGCCTGGGGGTGACTGCATAGACCAGCAGCCCCACCACCAGCCCTGGCCCCACCACCAGCCCACAGAGATCTCTCCACTCCTCTGTGCTTCCAGCTCCAGCTATCTTGCTGCCATGGCACTGAGCTGTCCCATCTGGATGTCATTTTCACTGAGGGATGAGGGGAGGGGTGGGGCTGGCCATGTTGTCTCAAGACACACATCCCATGGGACACTTGGGTTTGGCTCCTGCCATGAGCCCTCTTCCCACTCTGTGCAACACTATCCACTGGCACACAGTTTGAGGAGCTAGGACCTTTTACCTCTCTCTCTCTCTTTAGTCTGATGTGGCTTTCAGCCCCTCCTGGCTGAGTTAATGAGGACATCTGTTACCTCAGGACCTTGGAGAGAATGGCACTACAGAGAAGATCACAGGGAAGAGATGAGGACCTCATACACCATGCCTGTGTTTGTGTTTCTCATTTGGCATGGTTCTGGGCTACTGCAGGCAGAATGGAATGCATTTTCTGTTGGGGATGTCAGATATGAGCTGAATACTAGGAACAGAGGAGAGAAAGAAATATCTTATCTTCTTGCAGACAAATCAGAGCAGATGGGGATCTAGGCAGCTGCTACCTTTTCTTTGTTTTTCAAATTACTTAATCAAATTTATTTTAAATTTCTTTAAATTCATTCAATTTAAAGCTTCCAAAGCAGGTTGAAAAAGGGAAATTTGTGCAGGAAAGGGCCTTGAGTTGAGTTAGAAATGGGAAATTGTGTCCCAGGCCCCCACTCTAAGCCTACTTGAGATGAGTGGATTTCAAATGCATTCCCAGAAGCAAACCTTTGGAAAAATCCATGCTCTGCAAACAGGTCTCCTATACACAGCTCTGACACTGACCATCTTCCACCTGGAAAATAACATGTCCTGAAAGTTTCTGGGCACCACTTCCATGGATGGCTGTAAGGGAAGGGAAGCAGCAGCAGTAACAGAGGACACCAGCAAATGGGAAGAGGGAATATGAGGTGCCCTTGACCTTGGAGCTCACAAAGCACGTTGAGAATGTAAGAAGCAGAGAAGGAATCAGAAAATGTGAATCACGTGGGAAAGAGAGATGTGGAAATGAGGCTAGAAGTGGAGTAGGCTTCCAAAAAATGTCAGCTGTGGTGTTGGTGAAATGAGGTCGGCCTTAGAGCAGCAGAGCCTCCAACTGAAATGTATCCTGGGCTACCAGCTGTCAGTCATAGGTCCACATTGCTACAGTGGCACCAACGAAGTGAAAGAAGAGGGAAAAGCACCACGTGCCACGATTGGCCATGATTACTTGTCTCTATTGAGACAAGAACAACCACAACACAGGACTGGGTAAGAATTCACCAAGATGATCCAGGCAAAACACAAAAGTCAATACCTAACTCACAAGCTCCTCCAGCAATTTCCAAGCACAGTGTCAGTGTCTGAGCACTCATTCATTTATTCACTCAATAAACAGTTACTCATGGCCCACTGTGTGCCAGGCACCATTTGAATTATCAGGGCAGTGTATTGGACTGAATGTTTGTGTCCTTCCAAATTTCATATGTTGAAATCCTAACACTCAATGTGCTAGTATTCAAAGATGAGGCCTTTGGGAGGTGGTTATGTCATGTGATGGTTAATATTAAGTGTCAACTTGATTGGAATGAAGGATGCAAAGTATTGTTTCTGGGTGTGTCTGTAAAGGTGTTGCTAGAGGAGATTAACATTTGAGTCAGTAGACTGGGAGACACACACCTACCCTCAATCTGGGTGGGCACCATCCAATCAACTGGCAGCACAGCTAGAAAAAGGCACGTTGAAGAAGGTGGAATATGCTGGCTTGCTGAGTCTTGTGGTTTTGGTCTTTCTCCCGTGTTGGATGCTTCATGCCCTTGAACATCGGACTCCAGGTTCGTTGGCCTTTGGACTCTTGGACTTACACCAGTGGTTTGCCAGGGGCTCTTGGGGCTTTGGCCATAGATGGCTTCAGCCATAGATGGCTTTGCACTGTTGGCTTCCCTACTTTTGAGGCTTTGGGGCTTGGACTGAGCCACTACTGGCTTCCTCGCTCCTCAGCTTTGCAGACGGCCTATCGTGAGACTCCACCTTGTGATCATGTGAGTCAATTCTCCCTAATAAACTCCCCTTCATATATGCATATATCCTATTAGTTCTGTCCCTCTGAAGAACCCTGGCTAATACAGGTCATGAGAATAGAGCCCCCATGAGTGGGATTAGTGCCTTTACAAGACCAGAATGAAATTGGATCCTTATCTTATCCATGTATGTGATAAAGGGTTAATACCCAAAATTTATAAGAAACACTTATAACTCAACTGCAGAAAATAAAATGGCCTGATTAAAAATGGACCAAGCTCGAGACCATCCTGGCTAACATGGTGAAACCCCGTCTCTACTAAAAATACAAAAAAATTAGCCAGGCGTGGTGGTGGGCACCTGTAGTCCCAGCTACTCAGGAGGCTGAGACAGGATAATGGCGTGAACCCAGGAGGCAGAGCTTGCAGTGAGCTGAGATCGCACCACTGCACTCCAGCCTGGGCAACAGAATGAGACTCCATTTAAAAAAAAAAAAAAAAGGACCAAGGACCCAAGCAGACATCTCTCCAAAAAAGATATAAAAACAGCCAATAAGTATATGAAAAGGTGTTGAAGATTACTACTCATAAGGGAAATGCAAATTAAAATCACTATGAGATATTATGCCATATCTCTGACTATCTCTGAAATAGCCAAGCTGTAAGGATGGCTCTTATCAGAAAGGCAAGAGATAATAATGTTGGCCAGAGTATGGATAAAGCCCTAGTACATGGCTGGTGGAAGTGTTGATTGGTACAGCCATTATGGAAAATGCATAGAGGTTCCTAAAGAAATTAAAAATAGAGCTGCCATAATACCCAGCAAGCCCGCTTCTGGGTATATATCCAAAGGGGATGACATCACCATCCTCTAAAGGTATCAACGTTCCCATGTTTATTGCAGCATTAGGTATACAACCTAAATGCCCATCAATAGAGGAATGGATAAGGAAAGTGTGATATATACACACATACGGGGATATTATTCAGCTTTTAAAAAGGAGATCCTGCCATTTGCCACAACATATATGGACCTGGAGGACATTGTGCCAAGTAAAATAAGCCAGACACAGAAAGAAAAATATGGCATGATCTCACTTATAGATGGAATGTTTTTTAAATACTCAAATACGCAAAGAATGAAACAGTAGTTACCACAGGTGGTGGTAGGGGCGGGGTGGAGGTAGCGGAAATGGGAAGATATAAGTGAAAGGGTATAAAATAGCAGACATGTAACATGGCATGTCTACGGACCTAATGCACATCCTGGGGACTAAAGTTAATAACACCGCAGTGCATTAGAGATTTTTGTTAAGTAAGTAGATTTTTGCTGCTCTTGCCACAAAAAAAGTAACTAAGTGAGATGACAGGTTAAACTGCTTCAGTATTATAACCATTTTACTACGCGTATCCCATAACATCATGTTGCAACCCCCAAATATGCACAATAAAATCTATTTAGAAGAAGAAGCAGCAGCAGTGGCCAGAGAACTAGCTAGCTAACTACCTTTGTGCCGTGGAAGATACAGTGAGAAATTGGCAGTTTGCTTCTTGGGAGAGGGCTCTCAACAGAACTGGACCAAATAAAACATACAAGTCAGGAAATAAAATGTGCTATGAATGAAAGTGAAGTAAGGCAAGGGAGAAGAAGTGGTGGGAAGCTCTGCAGGAAAGGTCATCTGAGATGCCACAGGGCAATGCCATCTCTGCAGAGACCAGCATGAATGGAGGGGCTTCTAGGGATGGAGGATTCCAGGCAGAGGGAGCAGCCCTGCAAAGTCCTGGGGGAGGCAAGTCTGATGTCCTTCAGGAGTGGCGGCGGGGCAGGTCCTGGGGAAGTGGAGGGAGACAAGGAAGGTCTGAGAAGTCAGTGTGGCTTCTCAGAGGTTGATGTGATATTTAGGGACCCGGTGGCCACTGTAAGGACATTCAGTTTTATTCTACAGCGAAGCTGGAAGTCATTGAGAAGTTTGGGCTGTGATAACACATATCCTGACTCCTGTTTTTGGAGGAGCAGTTTGGCTGCTACATGGGCATCAACAGTGGGTGAGGGGCCTTGAGGGAGAAGCAGACGCACCTGCCATGGTCCAGGCAAAGTGGTAAAAGTGATGCCACTTGGTGAAAGCAGGCAGAATTTCCTGCTGTATTTTGGATGAGGAGGGTGAGGGAAAGAGTTAAAGAGACCCTCAGAAGTGGAAAATGCTGGGCATGGTGGCTTACATCTGTAATCCCAGCACTTTGGAAGGCTGAAGCGGACGGGTCACCTGAGATCAGGATTTTGAGACCAGCCTGGCCAACACTGCAAAACCCCGTCTCTACTAAAAATACAAAAATTATCCGGGTGTGGTGGCAGGTGCCTGTAATCCCAGTTACATGGGAGGCTGAGGCAGGAGAATCGCTTAAACCCAGGAGAGATCGCACCACTGCACTTCAGCCTGAGCAACAGAGCCAGACTCCATCTCAAAATAAATAAATACATAAATAAAGTGGAAATGTCATTTATTGAGATGAGTAATCCCGAAGGTGTAGTGGGTTTAGGATCTGGCAATAATACTCCTATGCTAACAGCCAGGTACTAGTGTGGAGCTCGCCCTTCCAAGGCTTCCTTGTGTTATTCCAGAGCTGGGCATGGTGAAAGGTGGCAAATTACTGCTTCCTTCCCTCTCAGACTCTGTAATTAGCACCTTCGTTCCAAAACATTACTGTATATTTGACTTACCAGGAGAAATTGTTAAAAACAGATTCCAGAGGCCAGCAGAAATTCCCATTCAGTAGGCCTGGGGAGTTATTCAGAATTTGAGTGCTTTTTATTTTTTTATTTTATTATTACTATGATGCAAAACGGGGTGTTGCTCTGTTGCCCAGGCTGCAGTGCAGTGACACAATTATAGCTCAATGCAGCCTTGAACTCCCAGGCTCAACCTTTCCCCTTGCCTCAACCTCCCGAGTAGCTAGAGGCATGAGCCACCATGCCTGGCTAATTTTCTTTTTTAAGTTTCTTAGAGACAAGGTCTCACTATATTGTCCAAGCTGGTCTGGAACTCCTGGCCTCAAGTGGTCCTCCTGCTTTGTCCTCCCAAACTGCTGGGATTACAGTCATGAGCCACCATGCTTGGCCTTTGAGTGTTTTTTAGCAACCACCCAGGGGAAGCTGATGCAGGAATCCATGGACCACACTCTGAGAAGTCCCATCATGGAGGGGATGCTCCTGATGGTTTTGCTGTTGTCAAAAACAACCTGAAGGACACATGTCTCCTGGGCTGCTGAGGTGACCCCATCAGCCATCAGCTGGTCTCTCCTGGATCACCTCTGACAGACAAAGATCCCACAGGCAACGAGATCCTGTGTAAGAAAGGAATACATAGATGCACTCTGGGCCAATGCCTGGAACACATCCTTCCAAGCCTCGTGCAAGTATGTGGAGGTGGTGGGAACAAGCCTTGCAACACCTCTCCATTGTTAACCCACCAAAGTGCCAAGCCAAGAGAGGAGTAATCACGGGGTTTGTTGATGACATATACTGAAGTCATTCTTCAGGCTCTCTTAGATAACTGCTCTAACTTTTCTAATCAGCAGGTATTTGAAGATTGTGGGGCATAATAAAAACCTCTAATAAGGCCCTTTTATTATCCGTATATCAACCAAGGTGAGTGCAGTAATGATCATATCTGGTAAACCATATGTAACCAGTGACATTGCATGGGATGGTCGTAAGTATAAAAACAGTTTCAACTCTAACCAGACAGTGGAACTGTGCATCATTTAGGGAGTTCTCATACACAGACATTCTTCCTCTGGCCTGATCCTATATATTAGAAAATGCTACATATGCAATGTGTGTTCCATAGCAAGGCATGAGCGATGCTTATTAAAAATACAGATTCCCAGGCTCTAGGTTGGATGTTTTGAACATTTGAAAATTCCAGAGTCTCTGTAATTTTAAACCAGCTTTCCTGCAGTGCCAGACTTAGGCACTACTGATGTAAGTTTTTTCTAGATGCTCTACTTGAGACATGACTTAGAAAATATAGCAGCTAGCTTTGGATATGTAAATGCAACTGTCTCATCTTTTATAAGAAAGTGGTTCATCTTGGAGGATGACTTAAAGGCATCCAGCAATTCCTCCTCTAGCTACCCCTTCCTTATCAAGATGAGATGACACTATGGATCACTGCATGGACTATTTTGTAATTTAATTGTCATAAAGAGGTAAATACATGATTTGCATCAATATAAAAATCTCTCACGGTAGTAGCAGAATATGCTATATATGGAATCTCCAGATCAGGTCACTGTGGGCATCAACTTCAGTGTAATTCTCCAGGCTTGTAGGCTGGTGTGAGTCATAATCTTTAACCGTAGGAAACCAAGGCTGAATTATCTATAGCAATACTGGGAGGCCAGCGCCTTAGAAAAGATTGGGATCAAATTATGAGTAAAAGGAGGCACAGATAGTTTTGGAACTGCATGAACTGTAGACAATAACAATAGTTTCTTGGTAAATCTGTACAAACTCCTTTTTGGGGGTGTACATTGTTCTAGAATAAAACACCTCTATGACTCATTGGCACGTGGCATTTAAGAGACAAGCACAGTTCCAGAATGTGAAATTACCGTGGTAATGCTCTTCATAACATACTGGCTCAGGCTGAGAACGGCACAGGCTTAACTTTCTGGAATATAAGCCTCCTGCTGTTGACATGGAAAGCCTCCGAATATCTTTACTTGGGAGGTTGTAAAGATGATTAGAAATGTCTCCTGATCCTGGAAGTGAAGCATCGCTTGAAACTCTCCATTTGCCTTTTGGAGGTGACCAGGTATGCACTGCATAGAGTTTACCTTGGGCTGCAGAACATTACCAACCTCAGCACCTGTAGAGGAGTGCTGGGGATTCCTAGTTCCCATTTTCCTCTCCACTCTGTCCCCAGCCCTCGCCACACCCCCTCAGTAACTGATTCTGATGCCAGCCTCACTGGAGCCTTTCTGAAGCTGATCATTTCACTGATCCACTTCAGACATAATACCTTACATTTTAAAGATTTTGAATTGTTGTATATCATACCTGAATAAACCACCTTCTTGATCTTTAAATGTTGGAGAACCCTGCAGCTTGGCTCTGGGCCTTCTCTCTTTCTATTCTCTTGCTTCATGACCTCACGCATGCTTATAGCTTCAATTACCAACTATGTGAATCTTTCCTGAATTTTATTCTAACTGCCAACCTAGCATTTCCACTTTTCCAGGCTTCTGAAATTGAACATATCTCATTACAAGGACAGCTGTAGGGTTTTCTGCAGGAAAAGTTGTGGTTCATAACTACATCAGACTTTCCAATGACGTCCCCTGGGTAGTCTTTGTCCTAACAAAGAATAACAGAACCTTGGGAGGAAAATTGTGGGTGGGAATGCCCCGATGATGGATTCTCTAATCATGCATATGTTGCCCAAGTTAACTTCCATCCTGTCATCAAGCTGGGATTTGGTGCCTGTGGAAATAAAAGAGTATCTGGAGCCACTTCCTCAAAATCACCATGCTTCTTTTGCCTCTTAGAATAATCTACAGAAATGGCAATGAAAATGAGATAGATACATAAAGAGAAAAAGTTCTGGCGAGAGTTCTAGGTACCTTACATGGAAGCAGCTGGGTAAACAGTGATTTTGAGGCATTAACACATCATATTTGTACAGCAATGAGAGTTTTGAAAAACATTCATCCTTCACACTCAAAGTGAAGCCAGACATAACATTTACTAAAAAGCAAGAGTCTAGTACAGTGTTGGAGATGCATTCTGCCTCATCCAAATTGCCAAATATTTGCTCCACTATTCTTTACAAACATCTCAAGAAAACTTCAACAACTTTTCAGCTTGTTTAATGTGAATGAAAGTGAATATCCCTGTGTTCTGGAAAACAAAAACCCTGTCTTTCCAGCTGCTTGGCCTGATGGAAGTATAAAGGTGGGTGAGTAAATTCTTTAATTTCATATTCAAATGTCCTGATGTCATTCTATGAAGAGACTTATAATCAGCACAGTTGTAAGTCAACCAATGAACTTGGTTTCTTCAGGTCATAGGTTGGAGCCTGGAATCCTCACCTAAGTTTTATTTCTGAGAGTTCGTATGTTTTCTGTTAAGAAATCATCTAGAAATGTAAAAGTGCAATTTTCCTTCAACACTGTCCTGGGTTTTATTCTGCTTTGGGAAGGTGAGAGCTGTTCTGGGGAAGAGCTGGTTAGGACAGGAAGGGCGGGGAAGAAGGGCAGGGAGGGCACTATGGAGAGTTTTACTTAGAAATGGATTTCAGCCAAATGACAGGACTCTGAACTATTTGAAGATCATTCTTTCCTCCAACCTCCATCCAAATTAAACAACATTTTTCTGTTCCTCTTTCTCCTTTAGGCTCTTAGTATGCAGCAAAGCTGTGCGTGATGTCTCTGATTTTAAATGTTTCACCCAAAATGTAATACGACTATGTTTATTTTTTTCTCTTTTACATGAGGGAAGTGTTTCCATAAGACCTGGAAGACAAGACATAATGTGGGGACACAAAGGCAGATGAAGACTTATTGCTCATTCTTTTTTTTTTCCCCACTTCCTGAAATAGACAATCCTTCCCTTCTGCTCCAAACCCTATTCATTGTGTCATATCTAACTAAAATGGCACCTTTCCTAAGAGTGCTTGTTCTTCGTGACTCTAGGGCGTTCTATCAGCCGTTGTTGTGGATATCCTTCCCCACACATTTTAGAGCTCCAAGTACAGCACAGTGGCGGCATTTCATGCTCCCTGGAACCTGTGAGGTGGGTGCCACATCGTCTTCACTTTTTGGATGTGAAAGCTGAAGCTCAGAGGTCCTGTCACCAGTCTATGTGTCAAGGCCATACGCATCAGTAAGTGAACAGTCAGGGTCTGCGGCCCCACTGTCCAGCTTCAGGGGGGTCCATGCTGAAACTCTCTGCAGTGCTCTGTCCTCCGTGGTAACCTCACTCATGGACTCCTTTAAGGCCTATTCTTTTATCTTCAACTAAACCACGAAGCCCTTGATGACAGCTTTTGTCTTGCACTTTTTTTTGCATCTGCATAGCCACTTCACAAAAGAATACCTGCAGGAGTCTATCATACGTGCACCGATTGAGATGGATCATGTGAGGATATGTAAAACCAGAGACTCGAAAAATAGCGAACTGAACTTTTAGATAAGGTAATCATTCTATAGCTTATTGGTGGTAGTTTATATTAATGGTCATCAGAATCATGTTGTTTCCAAGCAAATAACACAACAAGAAAATAATCCAGTAATACCCCTAAGCTTTGTGAATGTGTTGTGATCAGTTTTATGTAAGATCACATTGTAGTAAGTTATGGGGGGGTTGTCCAGTCACCCCCATGTGCGTAGTGTCAAAACACATACTCATCCCCACCCTGGGTCGCTGCCTTGGGTCCCACCCAGCAATGACTGTGAGTGCCCCAACACCTGAGCGCACAGATTCTCTTATTTCAGAACCCACCCATGTCAGGGAAGCCCCTGTCTCCCAGAGGTCCTTTCAGTCTAGACAGTTCTAGGGCATGGTCCTTTCCCAGGATGCGCACTGTGGGCATCTAAGCATGGGGAGGGAGAGTGGCCACTATTTGTATGTGTGGAATTGGCCACCTGGGAGAATCTGAGAAGGGTCTGAAAAAGTCTCTTCACATTCAGTTATTATGGAGCAGTAATGCAGGCAAAACTGTCCCTGGAATCAGTTCATGGTATAACCCAAGTGTCACAAAGAAAGGATCAGGGCAAAGAAAGTGAGCTTTGTTGGAGCCCGGGGTGAGTGGGAAGAGCAAATGGGAGATGAGCGACACAGGATAGGGTGGGAGCTGGAGGAGAGAGAGGGGGAGGGCGCTGGCCCAGGAAAGATGACCACACCAGGCTATGTGGACCCCACCTGAGGCAAAGCCCTAAGAGGAGTTGCAGCAAGGGGAGCTGGTGTCCCCATTTCAGGAAGGCTCCCTTGACAGGTAGGGAATGTGGACTTTCCGTAGAGTAATGCTCTGTTCGCCACTTGTCCAAATAGTAATAAATCACCAGTAAATTCCTGGTGCTGTTTGGAAGGCTTGGACTTCAAAGCCCCAAATTCACAAACAGGGACCTTTCATTAACTCTGGAAAAAGAATTTCACTTTATTTCAATTTGTGTATTTGGTTATTTAGTGGAAGCATATATTGCTGACCAACATGACATTCCGTTTTGAATCAAGTGCCTTTTATTCTAGAGCCATCAGACATTGAAATTATGTGTTTAAATGCTTGACCAGCCTTCATCTGTACCAAATGTTTGAACTTGCTTTTATAAAAGATGAGACGACTTTGCTTTTTAGTTGTTTTTTTTTTTTTAAGCTGGTTTTATTCACGAGATACCGTAAGACCAAAAAACCCCTCGGAGCTGTAACATTTTGATTTTCCTGGAGTTCAAAGTACTACCTTTCTCCATTAAATAATTTAAAGCATCTTTTTTGAGAGAAGGGAATAAAAGCAAGATCTAATCTGGAATTGAATGCCTTGTGGTGTGTTGTTTTGCTGGGGCCCGTCGCCTAGTTCTGTCTTTATTTCTCCTCTTTTCCTCCCTTCTCAGCTGTGCTTGGGTATCCAATGTCAAAATTATTTCTTTCATCAGACCCATGCAAATGGAATAATATTCTCTCTGCTGAATGTCACTGTTGCTTGGACCTTTTAAAGTTAAGGTCAAACATCCCTTTTTGTTTTTATTAAGAAGCATTGCATCACACAGAGAAAATATTAAACACTGACCTTTAACAAAAGCACTGTAAAGCAAATTGGGATCGATCTTATTTTCAGCTGGGACAACCATTTCCTTCAGGCTTGACCTGAGGATCAGATGTTTGACTCTTCTAGGAATCAAGGTGAAGATGGATAAACATGCAAGTTTGAAAGAAAGCAGGAACAAGGCAATCCAACTTGTATTTTCTGTAAGCTGGCGGCAGAACATTTAACTGCCAGCTCCTGACAAGGTTTGGAAAACTCATCAGTGGGAAAGCAGCCAAAACACTGCTCAAGCATGGGTGGTCACCAGCAGCAAAGGAGGGAAAGCAAGCCAGAAAGAAAGAAGGAAAGAAAGAGAGAGTTTTTATATAAGTGCTTTCCCACGATGTTCTAGCTATCTGCTTTCCTAAAGCAGTGTAACTGTCACCATTCTGCTGAAAGCTCAAATTAACATGTTGCAATGAGGAAGCATTTCATATTAATAACGGCATAAAACAGAGACAACACATTATCATCTATGCAGGCTTGGCTGGGCTGGTGTGCACCTTGCTTCCTAGTTTCAAGAATAGAATACTCACACTGCATCATATATCATGCCTCCCAAAACTCGTGGTCAGATGAATTTGAATGTCAATCTGGGGAAAAACTCCTTTCCACTCTTGAAATTTTGGTTTTGGTTTTGTCTGTTTGTTTGTTTTACTGTTAGACTGTCTGCACATAAACAGAGAGACCAAGACAACAGTAAGCAATACAAATGTCAACCAACTCAACAGCTGAAACAGCTAAACTTAATACCCTGTAGAAGCACTCACGTACATCACCGATTTAAGAATTTTGTGAGAAATAGCGTACATTTTTTAGGTAAGAGACGAGTTCTCTATTAGGTTAATCATGATAATAGCATTGATATACTTTAGGTCTTTTTTCATATAAGTAGTCTGCAAACACCTTCCTCTTTGATTAGTAATTTTTTATTAGTGAGATGCATGGTCATCAAAAAATATGTACAGATGTTTGCCTCCCTTGAGAGTTGGCCAATTGCTCTTGCAAGGCAGGCCAGTTTCAAGGCCATTCAGACCTCAGGCACTACAAGGGGCAGCTCTATTTTGTGACAGGATCATTCCCTGTACTGGCATCAGAAATAAAGCTTGAAGGTGACATCTCCCAAGTGAACATTTATCTTTGTACTCAAAGAGCTGCTTTTTCATGATGACTGCCTCAGAGACTTTTTAAAAAAATGAAGCTCTCTGCCTCTGTTACCAAAATCCAAGGTTCTATGACAACCTCATGCTTATAAAGTTTTCTACTTCTTCTGTAATATGTCTGTAATTCCATGAGCCATGCCTCCCTCTCACTGTACCTGGCCCACTTATAAGGATGCAACTGAGTGTCTTATGTCTTCTTTTAGAGGGCAGCAAGGCCAATGCTCATCTTCAAACCATGAGCAGCCTCACTTAATGAGACTGTCTGCTCTACAGGCCCTGGGCAGGGTTCAGAACATGCTCCCAGAGACGTTGTCTTTGTCTGCAAACTCGCAGCATTCAAACTTGAGAGTCAGGAATGGCCTCTATTTTGGGATGCTATACATGGTGACGTAACTGGGTTTCACTGGATTTGCTCAACATATTATCCAGTTGTATGACTGAATCGGTCCCATTTTTGCACAGATGTGGCTTCCAAAAACTTACAATATTTTTGAGTCATTCCATTGCTTTGGGTGCCACACATCTTGAAAGGAAAACACTGCACAGGTCAAGAAGTGTCACTGTTAGCACTTGACCACTGTTAGCACTTGACCACTGCTTTTGCATCAATTTCAAGCATTCACTATGGTAAGTTGATATATTTCTAACACGTGGTATTGCTTCATCATTGAAGCTATGTTTTTTTCTTACATTGTTAGTTCAGTTATAACATATTTACCTGATATTGGAACTAGAACACAAGTTCCGGTTTAAGTCATATGGTAATAACTGGCTTTTGGATTTTAATTGTACAATCTAAGTTAATAGCAAATCTCCTTTGTATTTCTGTATGTGTCTGCATGTGTATATAATAATTAATACCACATATTGCAGCTGTTTTGTTAAGAAGACTGTGGTCCGCATATTGGTGGGGGAAAAAGAAAGAGAACATTACAAGCATGGAGATCATCAGAGAATCCTTGATTTGGGTCCTAGTTTTGGTTCTTGTTCCCTGTACAGCTTTGGAAAAGTTATGTTGCCTGCCTTATACAGATTGGTTTAAGGATTGAGCGAGATAATTCATGTTAAAATTTAGCCCAGTGTGACAGTGAAAATATTAAGAAGTGATAGCTAATATTAAGAAGTGTTATATAATTATTGTTTTTGTTACAAAAGGAAGTTCTTATTCCTGTATTTGAATGTGCACATTTCCAGATGTTCAGTAAAACCATGTCTCAATGCAGACTTCTTTTAGGGGCTATCAGCTAGGGATCTTTAAGACACTATTAAGACAAAATGTTCTGCTTCTGTCTTCTGGCAATTTTTACACAATATAAAAATATGAATAAAAGCAAGTTAAATAACGTGTTTCTTAACACTTCCCTTCCAAAATGATAAAATAACTCATTAAACACTTTCATAACCTTTAAATGCAATGAAACCAATATTCTTGTCTAGCAAACAGACAGGCACAATGGCAAGGTATCATAGAGAAAAATGCTTTGCTTAAAAACCAGAAGAATTGAGTCCAAGCCATTTCTTTGTCCCTGACTAGCTGTGTGATTTGAAGCAAATTAGTTCTCCAAGTCAAGCTTTATTTATTTGTTTATTTATTTATTTATCTGCAAAATAGGAGAAAACATCCCCATTTCCTAGGAATGCTATGAGGGCTGAGATACGCGTTGCACAATCGCCTTTCTTATATTATGGAGAAAAGGCATTGTTGAAGCTGAAGGCGATTTCAGATGGTTTATTCAAAAAATGTTTTTGTGGTAGCCTCATCTTTCTAATGATACACATCCTCACAGGGTGGTGACAAAGCATGAATGACGATGTGAGCCACTCACACTGACGTACTTCAAGGGAAATCCTCTCATGACTTTATTACTTCCACAGTCTCTACCCCCTCAAGCCTCAGACCAGCTGTTAATAATTACTAAACTCACACTCTCCTTATATCTTTTTGGATTTCAAAAATATTTAGTATTGTGATCTGTGGTCAGGATTCTCTTGATTACAAATAACAGAAAACCCATTGGGGGAATTTTGGAAATAAAAGGAAGGAGAGATTTGGTTACAGGATATGAGGGCTCTTAGAAGCAGGGGACCAGGGAGCCCCTTGGTCCTCCCCACTGCAATGAACCACAGTCCTCCTCTCTGACTAGAGCCCAGGATATTCTCTCTTCTGTCTCTTGGCCTTGTTTCACTCCAGGGGGGCGTTTTATTCTTCATTATTGCAGATGAGCCTTCGATTTACCACCTGATGAAGAGAAAAAGAAACTGGCATTCTTTTTCCAAAATTATATACCCTGCAGTCAAATACAGCCAAGTTAAAACTAAGCTCTTTTAGTACCCATTTCTGCTAGTTTCAAATGGAAGAGGCTCATTGGCCCAGCTTGGGTCAGGTGCTTTTGCCTGGTCCAATCAGTGTGGCCAGAGAGGGAAGGAGGGTCTCACTTTATAAACGTGGCTGCCTCACTGTAACCACGTGGTTGAAGGTCTGGAATTTGGAGTTTGACTGTAAAACTTTACCTACCTGTAGTCAAGATGGTCTATGCATGCTACGGCTGTGGAAGCACAAACACAACTTCCTTTTTTTCTGTCCATTTGTTTTTTACAAAGCAGAGCCCCATACTTATCACTGAGATAGGGATAGTTTTGACCTTGTAGTTTTCCATGAACATTGAAGTTAACTTTCTCATACTAAAGTATCATTGCTGTCCCAAAGCCATGCAATGGGGTCATTACGTCAAATGACAGGAGAAAATAGTTTGATTTTCTAATTAAGAAGATTTTTTTTTAAGCACCTCACAAGTTTAAAAGGATTGTACCTACTTACAGTTTGCTACGTACAAACTGTAAGCAGTTTAATATGTACAAAAAGCTTGATTCTGCAACATAGGCATGTTCTTTTTTGTAAAAAAGAGTGAAAGTTCTTTGCATCACTGTGGAAAAAGACATTTCATTCATACATATACAGTAGACTGTGTACTAGAACACAATAGAAAATTATACTTTTGGATAATGAAAAATAGAAAGTATAGAATATAAAATCATATGGTTCAGAATTTCATGGGCATGAGTGAAAATGCTACATGCAAAGCAGAACATTAAGCTCGTTATCATATGTTCAGTGTTCTGAAAGCAAACAAGCGACAGCACAGAGTAAAATTAAATAATTGCTTGTCGGATGTGATGTGTGTATTCAGGTGTGTAGCATGACTACTTATGGAGCAGTTTTGTCATTTTGCCCATTTTTAATTGACTAACTTAAATCAATATGTAGTATTTTGGTTAAAGCCTGATGAACGTTTTCTACTTGTTCAAATCAAATGCAAACTGGATCCTCTGGCCCAGTTGTGAGTACGAACATAGATTTATTCTCTCTTTATTATTTCATATAGGAGATGGCAGTCCATAAATCTGGCGTCTCAATCTTACAGATACTTCTAGAATGATGAGATTACCTTTAAGACACCTCCACTCATTTAACTGTTGCTGAATCACTTTTTTTAAAATTATATTTTAAGTTCTAGGGTACGTGTGCACAACGTGCAGGTTTGTTACATATGTATACATGTGCCATATTGGTGTGCTGCACCCATTAACTCTTCATTTACATTAGGTATATCTCCTAATGCTATCCCTCCCCGCTCCCCCGACCCCACAACAGTCCCTAGTGTGTGATGTTCCCTGCCACACCAAACCTTGTGAGATATTTTGTTTTGTGTTTTTTAAAAACAGAAAATGAAGGTGAGCATACAAATGCATAACATTCCATCAGAAAATGAAACCAAACCCTTGGTCAAAAAAGTGATTCAGCCACATTTTCTTAATCCAGTCTATCATTGTTTGACATTTGAGTTGGTTCCAAGTCTTCGCTATTGTGAGTAGTGCCGCAATAAACATACGTGTGCATGTGTCTTTATAGCAGCATGATTTATAATCCTTTGGGTATATACCCAGCAATGGGATGGCTGGGTCAAATGGTATTTCTAGTTCTAGATCCTTGAGGAATCGCCACACTGTCTTCCACAATGGTTGAACTAGTTTACAGTCCCACCAACAGTGTAAAAGTGTTCCTATTTCTCCACATCCTTTCCAGCACCTGTTGTTTCCTGACTTTTTAATGATTGCCACATATACACCATGGAATACTATGCAACCATAAAAAAGGATGAGTTAATGTCCTTTGTAGGGACATGGATGAAGCTGGAAACCATCATTCTCAGCAAACTATTACAAGGACAAAAAACCAAACACCGCATGTTCTCACTCATAGGTGGAAATTGAACAATGAGAACACTTGGACACAGGGCAGGGAACATCACACACTAGGGACTGTTGTGGGGTCGGGGGAGCGGGGAGGGATAGCATTAGGAGATATACCTAATGTAAATGAAGAGTTAATGGGTGCAGCACACCAATATGGCACATGTATACATATGTAACAAACCTGCACGTTGTGCACACGTACCCTAGAACTTAAAATATAATTTTAAAAAAAGTGATTCAGCAACAGTTAAATGAGTGGAGGTGTCTTAAAGGTAACCGTTTAATTCCAAACGGCTTCTTGATCTTGAAGGACTTCAGGCAACCTGAAAGGAGCCCTTGGATCAGGGACAGTGCACACCTCCACTGCTGTGGGAAACCGTAGAAGAGTACAGACAAGTCTGTGATTAAACCAGTGGCCAGAGCTTGATTAATTCCATACAATCCACAAAATGAGAATTCAAACACCATGGAAATTTACAGGCGGTACAGAGACCTGGGCCAAGCAGAAATGATACCATTTTTTTTCCCCTATTCATCAAGAGCTGGAGTCTTGTGTAGAAACCCTGGAGATAACCATTGTTGCTCCACAGCTAATGCGGTGGACTAGTGCTGTGCACTGACTGCTACCACTTGGATTATCCATGTGGATGTTCTCAACCCTTCCAATGAGTCCTAGAGGGGGTTGGGCTTCATATGAGGGAAAATGCAGTTGTCGCCTTTCAGTTATAATATTTTAACTATCAAATTATCAATGTAGGATTAATAATGATGTTAATTACACATGTGTGGCAAAATTCTGTCCACATGTTTACCAATTGCTTTTACAACAGCTCTAAAAGCAGGTGTTGTTATTTTTATATTGCAGAATATGAATCTGAATCTCGTGGAAGTTAAATAATTTTCCAATGTCTCTAACTAGTAAATAGTAGAGTCAGGATTTAACATAAATCCATCTAAATGTAAAGTTTGTATTTTTCTCACTGTGCTATATTTTCTAGTTTTCTAAGCCACAATCTCTTGAAAATTAAAATATTATTTATATACCATAAATTACCCTTTAAAGTGCACAATTTCATGGTTTTTGGTATACTGCAAAGTTGTGCACCATCACCACTATCTAATTCCAGAACATTTCATCATCCCCCAAAAGAAATACAATACCCATTACCAGGCACTCCCCATTCCTCCTCCCCACAACCCCTGGAAACCACTCATCCACTTTCTATCTCTATAGATTTGCCTGTTCTGGATATTTCATGTACATGGAATCATATGATGTCTGGCCTTTTGCGTCTGGCTTTCACTAAGCATGTTTTCAAAGTTCATCCAAGTCACAGCATGTGTGAGTACTTTATCCGTTTTATGGCTGAATAATATTCCCTTGTATGGTGATGGTTACAACACACTTTGTTTATCCCCTCATCAGCTGATGAACTTTTTGTCTATTATGAACAATGCTATGAGTATTGTGTATAAGTCTTTGTTTGAATATGTTTTTTTCAATTTGGGGAGGTATATGGCTAGGTATATTTTCTTATTTTAATAAAATAAATCTTATGTTTCAGAAATTCAAACCTGGGTTTTAATTCAGAAAATATTTGTTGATTGTCCACTAATAACAAGCACATGGCTAAGCATCATAGGTCAGAGAAAGAGAAATAAAAAGGCTCCCTGCCTTCCAGTGAGTCCCGCCCTCTCATAGTCTTATGGTTGTGAGTGGCAGGTGTGTGCACATACATGCTCCTCTTTTCCCTGAGAAAAAATAACTTGATATGTAGACAAGTCTGAAATTGGCTTATCAACAATAATTTGGGAGCTGCCAGATTGTAGTACAATTTTGACACTATCTTTTCAAAGAGATCTGAATCAGACTCTGTCATTAACTGCATAGGCCTTTAGCCATGAAAAAAAGTATCTTCATCCAAAGTAATGAATAGGCAAATTAAATTTCATTAGGAGTTTAATGATTCATAATTTATTTACTCTTTTGGTGGTCACTTAGTTCAACAATTCATTCATTCATCTATTCAAGACACACGCTCACAATGACACTGTGCTAGGTGCTGGAGAGGTAATGTAGAAAGGGAGGAGCCTGAAGTCCCTGTTCTCTCAGAGCTTTGAGCCTGGAAAGAGATGCAGTCAAGCAAACAGGGGACTGTAATGGAGTGTGATTGAGGCTTTGGTAGGGAAATACAGGATGTTATTAAACCCAAAAGGAGAAGCCACTTACCTTGATTAGGGGAGGCAAGGAGATGTTCCTGGAGGAGTGATGCCTAAGCTGGACCTGAAGAATGAGTTAGTTTAGTAAAGAATTCGTAGGAACCCATGAGCAGTGTTTCAGGAAGAAAAAAATACATCTATGCAGGACTGCACTTTTGTTGAACTGAAGAAAGTTTATTGAGACCAAAGTTCACAAAAGCCTGAAGATGAGAAATGGGACTGAAAACGGTACCTGGAGCAGATCATTCAGATGCCTTAAGCTTTGCTGCAGGTACTGGAATTTATTCTAAAGGAAGCAGGGAGCCATAGAAAATTATATGTAAGTAAGTGAGATGATCAGATTTGCTCCGGGTCTCAATATGGATAATAATTGGAGACTGGAAGCAGAGGGACAAGTTCAGAGCCTGTTGTGTTAAGCTACAGGTGAGGGACTGTGTTCTGAACCAGGGAGTTGGCTTTGGATACGGAGAGAATTTGACAGATATCTGCTATATAGGACGTAGAATCTGCAAGACTTGGTGGTTGATAAAGGGACTGGAAGGCATGAAGGAGGGAGGAGGAGGAGTCAGAGGAGGCCCCCAGATTTCTGGACCCCTCCCATATTCCCTCAGCCCTTGTCATTTGGTGCTTGCCAGCCCAAATTTGAACTGCCAGCATTTGCATGTCTTTGCCTGAGGGGCTGCCAGGCTTAAGTTTAAGAGAATTAACACCCCTAAGGAGGAACTCTCAAGAGGAGAGCTGGCAGATAAATACCCCACATCCCTCACTTTCTGGGTGGGTCAATGCTAAGGCATGTTCTGTGTGGTCTCTCAGGCTTCTCCATAGGGTGAACCCCAGTTGCCTACAAAAGGAACTGGCTTGATGTGCACCTTTTATTGGCTACTTTTTCTTCCCTATCTCACTTCTTTACTCCCTTATTGGTGTATTCTAGAGTCACCTCCCAAATAAACTACTTTCTTGCACATCCTTGTTTAAGCATCTTATTTTAGGGAACCCAATCTAAGGTATCTGCGTTGTAAACGTGGATAGAAGACCACCCACAAAGTCAGGGAATGCCCAGGGAGTGACCAGTTTGTGTTGATGATGGTAGTGATGGTGGGTGGAGTTCAAAGAAGTGGAAGCAAGTATCAAAAAACCACTTCTGTAAGCACTGAGGCTGAGATTCCAGGGGACGTGCAAGTGAAGGTGTCATCTGGGCAGTTGGCTTAAAGTACAGAAGAGAGGGCTCAGCTGGAGGTGATGACTGGGGGGTTTATGGTAAGAACAGGTGGGGGGCAGGGTGCCAAGGACAGATCCTTAAGTAAAACTGCCACTCAGTGGGCAGGGAATCATTCACTAAGGAGACTGAGAGGGAGTGGCCAGAAATAGAAGGAAGACCAAGACATCGGGGTGTCACCAAAGGATGAGCATCTCCAGGTACATGTTATAGTGACGCATTTAAACTGTCAGCTCCACAAGCTTCTCCCGGCACCTCTGTGGACTCCGTGGGTTCAGTCCCTACATCTCAATGCTTATCACAGTTCATCCTTTCCTGGAACATAGTCTCTGTTTCCTGATTCTGTAGCAGAATCAGGAAATACAATGTTATTGCACTGTAAATTTGTAGAAAAGCCATAATACTTGTGCTGCTTCCTGCCTTTCATTTTCCGCCTCCAATAACTGAAAGAACGTGAGAATTACAATAACAAATTTCCTCCGATGCAGTTACTTGCTGGTTAATGCACATAAATCAAGAAAACATCACCTTTAATTCTTTTATTTTTTAATATTCATATTTATTTACTTTTGTATTTTTAATTTATCTTGTCTGAAAAATACAGCTCAAAGATTCAATATCAATAGTAACGAAAAACATGAAATTCACTCTCAATCTTTTCCTGCTGTGATTTGAAATGTGAGCTTTATCATATTTGGGGTTTTTATACAAACTTTTGTTTGCTTTCTTTTTATTCTTTGTCAACCACTTACAAAAAAAAAAAAAAAAGACAACTTTTTTGTGCATTTGCTTTTCCCAATGAAAGGCACAGTG
Organism: Nomascus leucogenys; assembly: GCF_006542625.1. Lineage (NCBI taxonomy): Eukaryota > Metazoa > Chordata > Mammalia > Primates > Hylobatidae > Nomascus > Nomascus leucogenys. Next base: position 42,865,523 of record NC_044393.1, read on the forward strand.
CTTCTGTGAATGTGCAGCGAGAACTCTGTGGCTCCTGTGCTCCATCTGCCTTCGTCGGTTGGGCTGTTTGTAGCTCCTCTGGCTCCTGCAGGACACAGGCCTTCTCTAGAGCACAGCTCCACTTTTGTTTTTAAAATCCCAGATGTGTTCAGTTTTCTTTTTGAATTTCTCTTGTTTTGTTCTTTTATGCTTATTTTTGTGCTGCGGTTGGCATGGTCTGTGCATTTTCTCCCTTTTAGCGACTGTGGCAACCTTTCTCTTTACTTCATATCATGCTGTGCAATTGCTTTTGCTAATGTTCTGTGGCCATTGAGGGGCAGAAGTGATTGGTGTGAGTGTGGGTAGGGTCAAGCAATGGAAGTATTTTCCTATATACATGACATTTTAAATCACAGAAAGAGAGCTCAGAGAGACACTTGGCAGAAAGGGCACTTGTTTAAATGTGCACTGAATAGGCAGATTCCAGAGTCACATGGCTCAAGTATAAAAACTGGTTTACTCACAAGTAAAATCCCTTGGAAGTTGTTTGACTTCTCTGTTCTGCAGTTTCTGCATTTGTAGAAACAAGTAACCCCTTCCTAATAGTGAGACAGAGGAGAAAAGATTGATTTAAACCCCATGAACTTGCCAGCATTCATCCCTTTTGGCCTAGAAGAATGGCAGTTTCATATGGATCTGCCTAATCATACATCAGCACAGTTCTGGACCCTCTGCAGCCCTTGACCTTCGTAGCTCGTGTCAGGATAAAAGTTAACCTTAAGAGCCAGGCCTCTTTACTCATAAACAAAATCCAGCATGCCTTGAAGCCTACAAATGCAGAGCCACTTCTTCCTCTCTTCCTCCACTCTTCCCTGACCCCTCCCCTCCTCCCTCTCCCTCCTCCTGCTCCAGCCCTCCCCCTATGCTTCTTTCCTCCCTCCTCCTCCACTCCCCCTACCTTTCTTTTCCTCCTCACCCACTCCTTCCAAAGGCCTTGACCCCAAAGGGCTTCAGTTAACTCTCTAGAAACTAGGCCCCATCTCTGTGTCTGTTCCTTGGAGCCTTTTCTGGGCCCCTGGTCCTCCGATTCCTTATCTGTCAGATGGAAACTTCACACCTACTTCCTGGTGTGCTGTGAGGATGAAATGAGGTGAAGAGCGAAAGCTTTCAAGCCATAATGTGGGCACCTCCCTTCCACTCAGGTCTCGGTAGCAACCATGCTTGGAAGCCGACTCACTGAGCCTTGGAACCGGCAGGGACACATGACACTTGTCCTGGCCCGGGCAATGGGAGCAGGGGAGGGTTTTTTCTCATTTCCCTACTGATTATCTTATATCATCACTTGTTCTGTGTAGCCTCAGGTAAGCCATTCATCACCTTTGAATCTGAACATCTTCACCCATTAACTGAAGAAATTGGGAAGCCCCTTTCACCTTTATTCAGTGATCTGAATTATTAGTAAATTGTAGAACACATAAGTAAACAAAGGAAATGTTATTGAATGTTCATTACAGCATTATTTTCAGTCACAAAACAATGAAAATGATTTAAACGATAGATTGTGGTAGATTTATGACAGAATATTGTACATCTCTTAAGTCATATTTTACAAGAATGTGTAATACACATCTTTATCACTTTAAAGCAAAATAAAACAGATTCACAAAATACAATAGTAATTTTATTTCCAACTCTGTAGTAGTGGATAAAGAAATAGAGGTGTGGCAATAGATGTAAATAATAAAGAATTACAGGAATACACATAAAAATATTGGACATTATCATTGTCATGTAGCAGAATTGAGTGGCTTAATTATTCCTTACTATTTTTATGTATTTCATAAATTTTCTACAGTGAATATACATATATGTAACAGCATATATATATATATATTCCAACACATGTCATTATGTCATTTAAAATACATAGAAAAAATTAACACCAATAGCCTATAAGGATTTGTCTTCTTAATTTTCAAACATCACCATTAATTATTTCATTGCATTATGGCCACACCTTCATCTTCCAGGAGTGGGAAAGGTGATTGGGGGTAAGCGAACTCTGTAAAGTTGGAGGAGAAGATCTCTTTGTCAGTCTCAGAAGCTTACTCAGCCCCGTAAAGTAGTGGTTAAAAACCAGACTTGGTCTTTCTGGTGTCTGAATGTGACACACACAGTATTGCTAAAAATAACAAAATTCATGCTTTTTTTCCCTCTGGTATTTATAAAATAGAAATTAATTCCAGTAGTCTCACCCTGAAGTTTTGGAGAGAAAACTTAAATGAGTTCTTACATCACTACTGTGTCATTGCATTATGTGAAAATGTACCCCCAGTGCTCCTCCTTTTCCCCATCTGAGCAGTTTCTCTTGGCTGTACTTTTCCTGATGGTTGGGATCTTTTTTTCTCACTCTTTCCTTGGTTCCTCTGCTCTCTCCTTCCACTGAGTACCATGCACTGCCAAAGTCCACCCACCTCCATTTGCCAAAAGTCTTTAGACGCTGAGTGGGTCCCTACTGGGCAAGCCATCTGTATCAGTCTTGATGGAAAATAAACACAGCCAAACAATGGGTATTTGGTTGTTTTCTAGGACTCATTCTTTTTCTACAAAAATAGTCCGCCAAGGGGGCTGGTCAGGTGCTTTGAGGACTTTGTGGCTGCTCTGGTCCATTTGGGTTCAGGTGTGGATTTCAGCAGTTATTCAGAAGCTCGCTGTGTCCCAGGTGGAGGGACACTGCCCAGTCCAAATGAGGGCTTCTTAGGCTTTTGAACCTGGGGATGTAGCACCAAGCACTTCTGACCTCAGAGTTAGTTTGGTATTTACCAGCAGTGGCCTAAGACCCTCTGCCTGACCCACCCCTTCAAAACCAAACATTAGACAAGCAATGAATGGTTGTAGGTATTTCTGGACTGCCCTGGTAATATTGTGCTAAATAACAGGAGATTTCAAGCCATAGGATTAATATGCCCTCTGATATTTAACTAGTGGGTGAGTTAATGTGGACATTTAAATGTGTGTATATCTTTACATTATGCACAATATTATGCGTCTATGAAAATGATCGTTTGCTCCAGCCAGAAAACAAGTGGTCCAATTTGAGGCATGACTCACTGGATCTACATCATGACACTCTGTTAAGCCCCCTTCTAATCATGAGACAACTTAACACCTTTTCAAAGACCTTGGGAATTCGCAACTGCAGTTGGATTAACCACGCATAATACAAGCAGTTCCCAGTTTTCCACGGGGTTTTTGTGCAGTACCTTGGATTGCCATTAGAGGTCACCAGTAGTCAACTCGCTGAGAGGCGGCCCCCACAGTGCCAACATTTTGAAGTCTAGAACATTCCTCAGGAAAATGTGTCTCTAGTTTTAGTGTTCTCACCTATAACATTAGTAGGTCTATCAGTAACTTGAGCTTCCTTGATTTTTACATTTAAGGCTTACTTGTAAGACAAAATATTCAGGACTCAACAATCTATTTAAAGATGCTAGATTTTCATTAAGAGACCCATTGGTGCTGATAAGGGAAACTGTGTCCAAAAAAGCAGCTCAAAGTGGAATCTCTGATAGGGCCTGAGGGGAGCCCGGCCATAAAATCCATAATACAACACTAATCAATAACAAGGATGAGTGCTATCGTTTTAAATGCCTCATGGAACACCTATGATGTAGATGACTCTACAGCCACTGAAATAATTGTGAAAGGAGGCCACAAATGTATTGACATGAGAAGACGCCCATGCTATACTGCTGAGTGAGAAAACTCGTTGAAGGAAAAGCCTGTAAACTATGATCTCATTATGTATATACCTACACATATATCTTTTAAATATAGATTTTTAGAGTCCAGAACCTAACAGTAATTATGTTAGGGAAATGAGGATGTGTTGGGTTTCTAAAGTTTCTCTATGCCTCTGTATGCTTTAGACTTTTTGCAATGGTGTATTCCTTTCATAATTAAAAACATTTCCTTTTCAGATGATGGAGAAAGTGTCACCTTTCTGATGACTTTCCTGGGACCTCCAGGAGGTCTGTGCTCCTTCCCTGTGTCCCTGGATAATAAGCCTTACCTCTGCTACACTTCTACTCATGTGGCATTCTAATTGTTCCATAATTTGGCCTCCCCAAATGAAGTCCAAGGAACTCAAGGTCAGGGACTGAGTCCCACCTGCTACTGTGGCTCCAGCACCCATCATAGTTGCTGACGGGTGAATGTTCTAACTTTTATCTGCTGAATGAAGGAATGCCACATGGGATGTGTGAAAGTTCATCCACCCCTGCCAGGACTGGTGTGTGAGCCAACCATGGAGATGCCAATGGGGGCCACTCTTCTTTCCCCTACAAACCCCCTCTGAAGTCTCCACATGGAAGATTCATTCACGGAGACGACAGTGTGGACGTGATTACTCTGGGAGCCTCTCTGTGCATGGCAGGTGCAGGGGTCATGGGGGTGACTGCTCTAGTGGGCAGGACCAGGTCCAATGCATGCGGGACATGGCTCAAGTTGGCTTTCATCTCTGGGCTTCACACTTAAAAAGGCTGGCTCCCTCATCTCAGCAGCCCTCAGCTTTCAGCACGTCCTCCTGATACTTCAGATCTTTACTTGAGCTTAAAACAATGTTGCCTGCTGGGGGTGCAATTGGGGTCTGCCCATCATTATTCCTGCTTCAGAGAGCAACAGTCAACACATACAAGAAGTGTCAGTATACCGGTGAGTCCATAATCCTACAACTTCACTAACAGGGGTTTGTTCAAAGAAAACAATGTATACATTGATATAGGTGACACCACTGAGAAAAACATCAAGAATTGCCTAAATATCTATCAGTAGGGCTCTGAATAATTAAATCAGGCTCTGGAATACATTGAAGTATTTCTGGGCAAGACAAAAATGAGGACTGTGAGAATCATGTGAGAATCACCAGGAAGTTTGTTAAAAGCAGACTCTCAGTGCGCCTAGGGTGCAAGACGTTGATTTTATAGAATAAAGAGTCTAGGAATCTTCATTTTAAAAATGCATCTTGGACAATTTTACTGTATACGTCGTGGGAGCCCATCTTTGGGAAACACTAGTGCAGCTGTGAATTAACTGATGTAGAACGGTAAGCATGCCAGAAAAAAAAAATCTACAGCCTGGATATGCACAGAAAGTAAGTATCTGAACGATTACAGGTCCAAATTTTTATTGCTGGTAGAGTATTAGTGGAGAATCTTTACAATTAATTCATTTATATATACTTTTTGGCTTATCTGTGTTTTGTAATTTTTAACAAGAAGCTTGGGTGACTTATGTAAAAATGAAATGATAAAATCTAAAACAAAAATCACTGTCTTGCTTCTCTGGTGGGCATTTGTAGCAAGCCAGATGGACCTGAGGGAGATGGAGGCAGGGCAGGGGACTCTCACCTCCTCACTGCTCTCCAGTGGAGAGCCGGAGTCTGGGTGAGGGATGGTCTCTGACTCTACTTCCTGAAAATGTAGTGGTCCCCAAGCCGGACATGGGGCTTCTGCTATTATTCACTTTTCGAGGTGACCTTTTTCCTGGGCCACAGAAAAATCAAATCAATAGATTTTTCTCAATGTTGTTTTGTTTCTCTCCTGTAATTAAAAAAATCATTGAACACTTGCTAAATGGAATCTACATAAGGTGGTATCTGATTTAATGAGGAATTGTATATTCAGCTATTGTAAGCTTGACCCATCCAGTATTTCCACATGATTCACACACCACAAAGAATGCACAGACCATCCAGGTTCTCTCACATTGGAGCAATTCGAGAAGCACCAGTACAATAGAAAGAGCAAAAACTGAAATCAAACATGAATTCCAACCTCAGTTTTGTCTGAGTGACATGGGAACACAGGTGTATTTAACCTTTCTGAGTCTGTTTTACCTCCATATACACAAGTTTAATTATGGATAATCTGAAGGGCTGGGCGCTCGTCACAATGAAAAGCGTTGGTGCCAAGCTCTCAGCAGCATCTCTGATACTGAGCGGGAACATGGTAACTGCTAGGTCCACTCCTTGTCCTGGAGGTTGGGTCCTGCCCCTTACAAGGACAGAACCCCTGCTGTGCTGAAGTTCGCCTCAGTGACACATGTGCCTGGCCTTGGTGCTCTGCTCAGCAGCTGTCCACAGTCCAAGCTCCCTGCCACACACCCCCCAGCCCTCCCGGCCATTTCCAACCTCCTCCTCACCTGCTTATTTTCATTTGCCCCCTCCTGTTTATCTAGTCTGGGTGGCTTCCGCTATTGGATTCTGCTCTCCACATCTCCCTGTCCTCGGCCTCAGAATGTTATTTATTGAACAGGGAAAGAAAAGGAAGTACTTCTATGTGGGTCTCTCTTGGGGCCCCTAAATGCTTGATATAGGGAAGAATTGGGGCAAAATACATAATTTCTGATTTTCCCAGGGAAATGCATCTTTCAGTCTGGGGCAGTGCTGGACACAGGGGACATGTCGATTGACCCTAAGGGTGTCTCCACCCTGTATCCGTGTGGATACAGAAGCACAGGTGCCCCCTTTGTGATTAAATGCCAGTGGCTGAGAAATACTAAATACACACACACACACCCACACGCACACACACAGAAGAAAGAAAAGAAAAAGAGAGAAAGTGCAGGATGTGATTAAGAGCCACGTTGGTTACCAAGATGTTTTCTCTTCATAGCAAAGTACCTTTGGTTACCAGAGAAGACAAGAGAGGCACGAAGTCACAGTCCATGTGCTTGAAGGATCTTAAGGCATTGATGTGCCCTCGTCTGCAAAGCTGGCAAAGAAAGAGCTACAGGAACCTCAGAGCAGTCAGGGTGACTTCAGGAAGGGGCATGGGTGGGAGGCCTAAGAGATGGCACAGGGCATGGGCAGGAGATGGGGCAGGTCTGTGCACGCCCAGGAGAGGATTTGGCCTTGGCTCAGCATGTCATAAAGAGCTCGTGAAGACCATGGCAGTGCCGGAAAGAATGGGCACTGGAGAAGATCTTTGGCCATGACGATTTGACTTCGAGAGCACCAGTATTACCGCAAGAGTTAAAATCCACCTTATGAAAGTGGAGTGTTGTTATTATTTGCGGTTAACACAGAGTAAAGAGCACTTTCTTAAAATGTTCATCCATTGGTCCAGAAATGAAACCTAATGCCCTATCAAAACCCCTGTGCACCATAACTAATCCTTAGGCTGATCATTCATGGAGCACTGATTATTGTTTTTGCATAATTTGGACATTAATGTAGAATATTAGTCCTGCTTTACTTTAATAGAAAAGGCCACTGCAGTCTTCCCTCTGTCATGTTATTCAATATCCTACAGTTTGCTCTTATTATTTTCGATGCTCAGTTTTTCTAAGGAGTCACAGCTTACCTGCACCAGATAATCCCTCCAAAGGCAGTAAGAAACATGCAATAAATATACTGCTATCTAAAAAACAAAATAAAAACAAAAAACAAACAAATAAAAAAAACAGGGCAACAAGTCAGAGATTAGCTTTCCTTCAATGATTAAAACCTAGGCATAGATTTTATTGTTTTAGATGAGCAGAAAAGTTGGGGGAAACTACCTGTCATCAGACCCCAAACCTCACTGTCGCCAGGAGCGAATATTCCCACGCTTTCCTCCTAAGTTTGTCGCTGAACCCTTCCTTAGGGCCTGGTCAAAAATATGACAAATCAATTCATACCAAGGTGTTGTTCTCTCTATTAAGGGTGCCACTACTTGACTGAAAGGGAACAAAGGCAGAGGGAACACTTCCAGGGTGTTATGTCACGAGTGGAAAGCCACTTGGCCAACTGGCCAGCCACCTGTCTTAAGGGCAGCCCATGGCCAGGCCCTCAGAGATCACCCCCCTCTTACTAAGGCCCTAGGATGCTTGGATGTGGGAGACATTGCCCATTTCTACCTCAGTAGATGCGTGTCAGACCACCAGACCCTCCCTCCCTCTGCCTTTTTAGTGGATAGGTAAAGTACGCTCTTACCCGAAGCTTCCTTGGTAAAGGGGAGAGCAAGCAGGAGTGTTTCACCCAGGCCAGGGGGCTGCCTGGGGTGCCTAGCCCACCAGATCCACACACGTTCTCCCGAACAGCATTTCTACCAGTGTCTTCCGAGGCTGCAACTGCAGCTTTCCGTCCACACATTCTTTTCCGTATCTTAGTAATTCTGATTTGGCTCCAGCCCTCTGAGTCTTGGCTAGAGAGTCAAGCTGGCTTTTTAAGGTCACTGAAGATGCCTGATCTCACTCCATTGGGGGTTGACTCAACTGGTTGAATACGCGGAGTTCCAAGGTTGAGAAAGTGAACAGCATCTCCAGGGGAGTTATTGCAGGACCAGGCCATTCAGGTAGAGGAGCTTTTCAGGATTGCCGGGGTAGCTGACCATGAGACTCTGACCCATGTGGCTTTTTTCATATCTCATCTTCCGTGTCCATGTATAATCATTCACTTGGCTGTCAACAACCCACTGCAATCAAAAACACTATTGCTCCAACCCCTAAAATGACAGGAAGAAAAACAACTCACTCACTGTGTTCTTATTGAATGCCAGAGACTGTGCTAAGCCTTCACATGGACTGTCTCACTTAATTAGCATCATGTACACACTTGGCCTCATTTAAAAGGTAAAGAGACTGAGGCCCAGAAAGGTTCTATAACTTACCCAAGGTCCCACAGCACTCAAGGGCTGGCTTTAGGATTTGAACCAGCTTATCTAACTTCAAAGTTTTTGAACCGTGCTCTATGTTCTTTGAAAGGTGGAATCATACAAATCACAGACAATTAGAGCTTAAGATGGGGAAAATGAAGTCTCAGAGAGTTTAGTGACTTGTCCAAAGCCACATGGCTAGATCTTCTAAAGTTAGTTTTCTTTCACACCCTGGCAAGGTGGACTAAATTACATTAAAAAATGCCCCTGGCTCTTTATTCCTCCACCCCACCCCACTGCCAGAGGCCAGAAGGAGGTGCAGTGGCCACACAGCTGTGGTCCCACATTGCTTTCTATGAAGGCAGAAACTAGGACTTGTCCCCTGCAAAAGGCTAAGAGTCAGAGTGGGAAATTTAGTGTGGAACTTCTCTGCCTTTTCATTTCTTTTATGAATTTGTTAACCATTCTCTTGAGAAACTGCATTCTTTTTTAAACTGCATTTTTTCTTTAGCTTTGGAGACCAAGTCACATAATTATGCTGAGCTAGTCAGCATAGACCACATGGAATAACAGAGCCTTTGAATGCATACGTGTGTAATGCTTACTATAAACACAGCTTTCTTTAAGTATTATTAAAATTATCAGTAATGGCAGCCTAATAGTGATTTCCTGTCAAATCTTTTCATAATGGTATTTAAATAAAATTACTATTATAATTGGGTTGTTCTTTACTGTCCCTAGAGTGAAGAAGAGAAACTTTTAACCATCATGTAACTTTTCAAAATAGAAGTCTACTTTTCAAATATTATTTGTTTCTTATTTTTTCCACTTGAAAGAACATTAAATAAACTGTATTCCAAAAAATGGAATTAAGTTAAATAAGCATATTTTCAGTTGGTGCCATTAAATGATCCTTAAATCAAATCTTGAATTGACCCTTTCTTGAAGACAGGGAAAAAAATATTTGTGGCTTGTCTGTGAACTCTCCCAGGCTTCTTTCTGCCAAGCAGGCTGGGGGATTCCCACAGTGCTCTGCCATATGGAGGGTTTGTTGGGTTCAGCAGCTATTGTTCTCTTTCAATACCTGTTTCTAAGAAAGCGAGAACACTGTCTGGTTCCACAGAAGTTACCAAAAGTAACAGAGTACACTGTAGGTTGTCTAAGTTTCATCAGGCATTGCAAGCCTGATATTCAATCACCTCTGTGTTTTGATCTTTCTGGATTTTCTCCTTTTCTCTTCACCAAGGAACCAGTCCAAACCCTTAATCTTTCCTAACTCAAGAGAAAGTTATAGAGGCAGCATCAAAATTGGATGTCTAAATTGAGACTGAGAGCAGGAAGACATCTAGGGTTTTAAGAGTGGTGAGGACTTATCATTCACTCCCTTGTTGGCTCCTGGGACCAGAGGATGACAGGACCTTTGGAAGCCAGAGCATGATTGTGGGGGCACCTCAGAAGGTTGGACTTGGGCCCTAGGGTTCAAGCTGGCCAAGCTCTCAGCATGGCAGGACCTCCAGACTTCAAGAGGTGCACTGGTGGTAGGAATCACAAAGGTGACCACTGTAACCTGAAGACAGAGGGGACCCACAAATATTTTGCTGAGCATGATATTTCTGCAATCTTTGTACAGACCTGATGGGTGCCAAGAGAGCCCAGCAATGGTTTTCACTGGGTTTCTTGCCAGCCAATCTCAGGCATCCCAGAGTCACATTTAATTTAACTGAAAAAAGAAAATTAAGTTCCAGGACTTGATTTTCATTCCCAAGTTTCTGGACAAAGATTCATGCTCACCCCACATGGATGTGTGATGAGTTTTGGATCATTTCAGGTCTTGATAGGAAATTTACTTGTACTTCAAAAGTTTTAACCAAAGAGAATTTAATGACATGACTCTTTGCTAAAGTGTGTGCACAGCTGAGAAAATCAAGAAGGAAGGTTGAGGCATGCAGAAACAAGAAACATGCAGAAGCTATTACTTACCCGACATTTTCTTGCTGGCTGCAGCCCGAGGCCACTCTCGGCCAGTGGAGGCCACCCTCAGTGGCTTTCTCTCTGATGTGGCAGTCTCTTTAACAGAAGAGTCCCTCTCTTTTTGCAGTGTGCCAAGGTGGAGTGTTGTGTAATGTAACCTGACCACAGGAGTAACATCCCATCATATTTATAGGTCTCACTCACAATGGGGAGCAGAGAGGGTCATACAGGGTGCACCTTGGAATTCTACCTACATGGCCCCCAGGAAATCTGGAGCTTATATTAGCAACTTCAGGATGAGAGAAGACAATGACTCTTCCTCTCAAATTAGGAAATCCCAGTGAAGGATTCTGATTGGCTCCGATGAGGGCTGCAGTCCCCTGATCTGTGGCCATGAAGGCAGAACTGTTGCAAGAAGAAATAGGGTAAAACCAATTGTCTTTACATTAGGGAACACCGAATCACCCAGATTCTTTAGAGCTTTTAGAGCTAAACTCAACAAATCTGAAACAAAACACATCAATTGCCTATGGAGGGAGGGAAAGGAAGCAGCAGTGGGCAGAGGGAGAATGGGAGCTGGGAGGCTTGCACAGGGTCAGTCTTGGACAATAAAGCCATCAGTGATGGGCTAGCATGGTCTTTCTTAGTTGACTCAAGTTGGGCAGAGATGGCCAGTCCTTGATACTCCCAGAGTGACCAGTCATTACACACGGGCCACTGGAAAAGGTTATGGTTTGGGGCGAGGTGTTTCTCTGAGCTCTTCCCCTACCCTGAAACTCCTGAGAGCTGAAGGGTGTCTGCCCCAGCCCTCTTAGCAAGTAGGACCACAAGACCTTCCGTAATGGGGGACTTGGGTGGTGCACTATGGTCCCCACCACAGACCCTCAGGTTTAACCCTCTGTGCATTTGCAGAGAGACCACCCTATGCAGAACCTTAACATCTATTCTTCACTCTCTTGTCTACCGGTTTCCCACCCTCCCCAACAAATGCTACATCTCTTCTGTTATCATGTGAAACCACTGTTCAAAAACTCTATGGCTCCCAATTTCCCAGGGTTCAAGTTCCTAAATCTTAGCTAAGCTGGGAGACCCTTTACAATCAGACCCCCAACAAATATTTCTAGGATTTTCTTCAATTTTATATATCAACTGACTTCTTCACCACAATATCAAGTTTCTGTTCTCTAAGCCCTCTTTTCCTCATCTTCTCTCCTTTTTGACATTTTCCCCTTTCGTCTCATCATATACCACTATATACCTTCACCATATACCACTATGAAAATCCTACTCATCCTTCAGGGTCCTGCCATAAAAATCTTTCCTCCATTGAACCATTATGGGCCAGAGTAATCTCATCCTCCCCAGACATATGAATTCCTTATCTTGGGCAACATTAATTCTGTGCCCCAGACTTAATGCCACGGATCCTAGGCTATCAGTTTCGGTGTATATTCTTAGGGTGGGTCTTCCTGAAAGCAGGCCTGAGACAAGAACATGGGCAGGTGACCTCTTCTGGGAGGTGAGATGGGGAATGCAGTGGATTGAAGTGCAGAGGAGGGAGGGAGAGAGGAAGGAGGGTAAAGAGAACAGGGAGAAAGGCCCATGACGCATGTGTGACTGAGCAGATTACAGCGTGGGCACCAGGGCTGGCTGCGTTCCACCCAGGAAACTCTGAGGAGTCTCATAGACTCGTCTCAGGGTTGCCCAGCAGAGGACAGGGAGCCTGGGGCCTTGACCTGGTGACTCCCATCCACCACCTGTTGTTCTCAGGGGTGTTAGTACCATTGACCTGCCAAGTTGCTTGTGTCTGTGAAGGAGCAAGTCAGAGAAAACCCTCTGTCAGAGAACACAAGAAGCCATTTGCAGTAGGCAGCCATTGATGTATGGGGAATGTGGATGGCAGAGCAGGTGGACTGGGAGGGGGCTGGCAGGGTACAGGCGTCAGCCGTGCCTGCCCCACTTTTCCCAGAGACTACGATCCTTGAATTCATTATTGCTACATTCTCTGCAGCACTTAGTTTTTTACCTAACAAGTACTCGAAAAAAAAAAAAAAAACACTCACCAGTGTTGGATGCACACCTAGGGGCCAGAATAATGCCTCTTAAGCCAGGGATCTCTCAACAACTCCTTCTTCAGTACTGTCCATGACTCCATGGACACTCGGCTCCATGACACTACTTTCAGCTGACTTAGCTCCTAACTCTTTGACCAATCTTTTCACTTCTCCATCGTAAGCTTTGATTTCTCTTCTCTGCCCATATGAGTCACCATCCCCTGCAGTGATCCTGGTCTCCTTTCATCAAAACATGGTTATTGATTGAGTTACTATCCATCCATTAAGCTGGCTCTTACTAAGGACAACCTGGGGCCAGGCCTTGTTCCAAGAGTGAGAACACAACACTCACAGGGTTTAACTTCTATTATTAACAAATCAACAAACAAAAATACAGTATAGTGGCTGGGCACGTTGGCTCATGCCTGTAATCCCAGCACTTTGGGAGGCTGAGGCAGGCAGATCACCTGAGGTCAGGAGTTCGAGACCAGCCTGACCAATATGGTGAAACCCCGTCTCTACGACAAGTGAAAAATTAGCCAGCCGTGGTGGTGCATGGCTGTAATCCCAGCTACTTGAGATGCTGAGGCAGGAGAATGGCTTGAACCTGGGAGGCAGAGGTAGCGGTGAGCTGAGACATCATGCCATTGCACTCCAGCCTGTGCAACAAGAGTGAAACTCCATCTCAAAAAGAAAGAAAGAGAGAGAGAGAGAGAGAGAGAGAAAGAAAGAAAGAAAGAAAGAGAAAAAAGGAAGGAGGGAGGGAGGGAAGGAAGGAAGGGAAAGAGAAAGAAAGGAAAGAAAGAAAAGAAAGAAAGAAAGAAAGAAGGAAAGAAAGAAAGAAAGAGAAAGAAAGAAAGAAAAGAAAGAAAGAAATGATAAGCATAAAAGAGATTAAGAATTCTTTTTTTAAAGAGGGGAGATAGGCTATTATTGATGGAGTGGCTAGGCTAGGTGTCTCTAAGGGTTTAATATTTGAGTAGAGAACTACCTCCACTTTTAGTTGAGAAAACTGAGGTTTAGGGAGCAAAGTGTCTAAGGTCATACTGTGATAGTTGAAATTTGCTGCCAAGCCTTTTCACCAAAGTCCCAACCTACAAAAGCTATCCTGAGACCTAGGAGTGTGGAGAGGGACAGGTAGGTAGAGGTTCAAGCTATCTCCTGTAATGAAGGAAAGGGAGAATTGTTTTCTCTCGGTGTCTTCAGAGAACAAAATGTCTCTTAATAATTTACTGCTCATGTTTAAGACCAGGAAGCATCCACAAGTTCCAAATGATGAAAGAATTGATCATTTAACAGTAAGCTTACCTGCTACTAAAAAGAGGAAGGGGAAGGAGGAGGAGCAGGGAAAGGAGCAGAAATCAATACTTGTCATGGATGCCAGGCTTCACAATTGAGCTGATGGAAGAAATGCTCCCATTGGCCAAGGTAACCTGAGCATAATATGAACACCGACTTCCTCTGCATATGCCATATTCTGGTATTTGTGGCCTCAAATGTTAGCACAAGAGAAGTCCTTTAAATTTCCAAGCTTCCTGGTTGTGTGATAGTGATTAGGTTTTTTATATTTTATGTCCTGTAATTTCATTTTCAGGCTCATAAACTATATAGCACCAAACCAAGACTGCTTCATATGTAAGAGACTTTTCAAAACCTTAAAAATAATTGTTTTTTTTATTCAGCATCATTTTCCACTAGCTATAACATCTTATGTTGAAAAACCTTTTCAGATGGTTTTGTTGGATGCTTTCTTCAGCTCCTGTATGGCCTATGCATGTCCATCTGGAGTTCAGGCTTCCCATCCCATCGCCCATTGACAAGTTAAGTGAGGACATGCCAGGTCTGTTTTGAGTTTATAAATGTATGTGTGAAGCAAGCTCAATTCATTAACAGCTTGTGCTGAACTTTAATTTTTACGAGCATTGGATGTTTTGTTTGCCTTTCCCCAGCAGGGAGAATCACATTTCAAAAAGTAAAAGAGAGAGATAGGAGAAAACAGGCCTAAGAGGCCAGCTCCTATGGAGAACAGGCTTGTGCTCTTCATGGCAGCATTTGCCAGCCCCTCTAAATGCTACCTCAAGCAACCCAGGAGACACCAGCAGATAGCTTATGGGGAGAGGTAGGCTAGAAGAGGCTACTGCCCAAGGAGGAGGGGAAGGGAGTTTTCCTATCTGCACTTACATTTGTTGTTAGCTCCTGTATCCATGCAGAGCAAGGGTAATATTCAGTGGTTTCTCCCAGGTCAACCCCCTGGGCTCGTGGGCTGTCAGCAGGGTCCCTGAGAAATCCAGCCCCGGGCCTCACGTGGTCGTGGTTACACACTTTCCCAGGTGTGCAGAGAGACATCTGCATCCCACTAGCAGAGGGACACCTGGGCTAGACTGCTCAGCCACTGAACAGAGACCAGAAGCAAAGTCCTGTCTTTCAGGTTCTGTTTTCACCCTCGAGAAAGACTTGCCTTTGAGGTTTCAGCAAACCAGGGAGGATCCCGACCTCCAGGAAGGCAATAGAAGCTGCCTGCTCCCTGGCACGCGGAGACTCCAAGCCCTCCGCTGATGACATATGAGCTGCTGACAGTACTGCCAATGTCTGAATTAAAGTTTATGTACTGACACACGGGGCGAAGAGAGAATTTTAGAGTCAGGATGTGAAAGTTCTTTTTCTTTCCACATTGGAGGTAATTACAGGCAAGTCCTGCTCCCAGCAGCCAGGAAGGCCCAGCACAAGCAGTGCTGTTTACTGCAGTTCCAGGTGAGCTTCTTGCTGAGAGCTCTCCATTTTCATAATGGATGTAACTAAATCAATTAGCAAGCAGAATCCAAATCATGCCTGTTACTCAGGCTGAGGAGTCGTGCCTGACCCATCCTCCCTCAACTCGTTATCCAAGCTATCCTGGGGTCTGATTTGTTATCACTTCCTATTTGCCCCATGTTTTTGGACTCCCTGTAGCTTTCCTGTCACCTCTGCACCTGTCCTACCTGAGGACTGGAATGGCCTCCTGCTGGTGTGTCTGTCCATTGTCTGTCCACGGGGAGCTTTAAAGTAGGAATATCCAAGTCCGCCCCAGTGATTCAATATAATTGGTCTCAGGTGTGGCTTGGGCATTTTTAAAAAATCCACCCAATGATTGAAATGCACAGCCAGGGTTAGGAACCACAGAACTAGGACCCACATCCCTATTTTCAGTTGGTGCCTCCTCCACCAACCAAACCATGAGAGTCTTGTACAGTATTACTTCCTCCAGGAGCCTTCCAGGTTGCCCAAAGCAAATCTGTTTCCAAATTTTGCTTTTCATGTTCCTTCTTACAACATTGCAATTGAATACTCACAAATGCCATTTGTTGTTTAATAGTGATTTCTGTGTCGGGGATCACACCCACCATGTTAAATGCTGGAGTTTTCCATGGCCTGCAGAGCACCCAGCATATGGTGGGCATTGCGCAGGAGGATGCAGCCTATCCTGGGTAGCAGAGGCTGCAGACTCGCTTTGTGACCTTGTCCTGGTGCATGTTTCTAAATAACAGAAAGACACTTGTGGGCTGTGTGACCATGAACAGGTTCTTTGTGAAACTGGAGTTGAGGATAGGGAAAGAATTATGAAGGGAAGAAGGTCTGGGCAAGGAGGAAGAGGAGGCTGAACTACCTACTAGTGAGATGATGCACTGGAAAGAGGGCAAACTTAGAACCAAAAGATATGAGTCCAAGGAGCAGCAGCCACAACACACTTGCTTTAATATGAAAATGACATTTCAATATTGAGCAATAGCGGCTGCTCCAGAAAATGTGTCTTGTCTATATCCCATATACAGCACATCTATTGGCACTGTAGCCATTTCTAACAGGCATGCTCTTTAGAGACTACATTCCACAGGGCTGCTAAGGTGCACAGGGAGAAGGAGTGGGCTGCTTTTCAAGAGGCAGCTGGAATTGTAATTTAAATTTGAAGCTCTAGACTCAGAAAGACCTGGGTTCAAATCTTGTCTCTACCAGGCACTTCCTGTTGGTTTTGACCAAATTACTTAATCCTTTTAAGCATCTGCTTTCTTTCTCATTCATAAATTGAACTATTTTCGCAGCTCTCCTGGAGAACTCCTTGGGAGAATTATTTGAATCAGCTCTCTTAAGAGGACTTTATCCCACTGCCTGGCATGTAGTAAACCTTCAGTAAATGCTCAGCGGTTTTTAAAACAGGGAAAAGCCAATGCAAAGTACAATAGCTTTTTAAAATTCTGATGTGGTCGATCATGCCAGCAGACAAATACAGCTGGGAGGTACGAGCCAATGTTCCTGGTCATGTTTCTGATTAGGAATGGCAGTTCCGCTATCGCAGTTCAAAGGAGAGCCAATCTGGTGGTGTGGTCTCCAACCTGCCAATCTTCTTTCTCTGGATCCCACCTTGGAGGAGTCCAAATAGATCAAAAGGAATGTCTCTTGCAGCATTCTATGAAATCTCTTGGCTGCCTTTGTTTCTTCCCATTTCCTGTCTTTTATCTCTGTTCCCACCTTTCAGCAGCCCTGCACGCAGGGATGGTTGTTCCCTGTCAGTTGATTCAGAGGCTGCAAGACACAGTCTGCAAGATGTAAATATTCTGGATTCAAAGCTGGCTCATATTATATTTAAAGTGAAAGATCAGTTATTTTGGAAGGAAAAACCAAACTCATTTACATATTGTGCTTACAGACACCAACATTTAGACTCTTTCTAACTACAAAGGTTTATCTACGTGGTTATCACTTGCACTATACTATTTAAGCAGGGAGAAAAGGAGCCAAATTCCAGATGCAAGTATTTTGAGGGAGGGATCATGGCGCTTGTGCCGCCCTTTCTGTAGCAAATGCCAGGAACATGACCCGTGGGAATTAGAGAGCATGAATATTGTGTTCAGGAGAGCATATGTGTGCTTGTGTGTCTATGTCTGCATGTGTGCAAGTATGCATGTATGAGTGAATGTGTGCATGCATATGCATGTGTGTGCATTTCTGTGGGTGACTGCATTATATGCATAGCTATCTTAGGCCTGGGTTGCCCCAGACACACAACCTGAGGCCCAGATTCAAGAGCAAGAAGTTTAGTTGAAAGATAACCCCAGACATTTCTGATCAGAGAAAGAGGATCCTGTGAGATAGGGCAGAAAGCTACAAAAGGTCTGCCAACAAGCACTGTGGGTAGTGGAAGCTCAGTTCCTCTGGGGAGCTTTGGGAGACAATGTAGACTAAAGAGTGATATTTCTAGGGCCGGGCACAGTGGCTCACACCTGTAATCCCAACACTTTGGGAGGCCAAGGCAGGTAGATCACCTGAGGTCAGGAGTTCGAGACCAGCCTGGCCAACATTGTAAACCCCATCTCTACTAAAAATACAAAAATTAGCTGGGCATGATGGCGGGTGCCTGTAAATCTCAGCTACTCTGGAGGCTGAGACAGGAGAATCATTTGAACCAGGAAGCGGAGGTTGCAGTGAGCCGAGATCACTCCATTGCACTCCAGCCTGGGCGACAAGAGGGAAACTCCATCTCAAACAAACAAACAAAAAGTGATATTTCTTTATAAACTTTCTGTTTGTCATTGCCTTGTGGCCTAGAAATAAGCCTCTAGGCAGAGACTCAAGCCATAGCAGCCATCCCCCTTCAGCATGTAGAAGTGAGTACACCCAGGGGAAGCAGCATCTGCTACAAGGTTCACGTCTTGTGAGTTGAGTGCCACCCAAATGTTTCCTAGACAGATGCAAAAATAGTAACAAAGAGAAAACATCTGGCCCTGCAAATGGGACAGTCAGATAGTGTGCACAGAATGAGACTGCCTGGGTCTTACCAGCGTCAGTAATCTGTCTTTACTCTTCTTAATCCGGACTCTGTTTTATTCCTGAGTCCATCAGATATATGACTCTGGTTTTGTAGCTGAAAAAAAAAAAAAAAAAAACCCCAATTTAACATCATAGTGGGGAGTTGCCTTACTTTGTGCTGAATGCTATCAAGTTGTTTTTGCTTTGTTTTGTTTCTGTTTTTGAAACCAAGACTTCATAACCTAAGTCTTCAAAAAGAAATACCAGCAGATCACAGGGACAGAACAGGAGGGAGACCTCACTGGCCACAAGGGACAGGAAACGCAGCTCCTCCAGGGACTGCTCCTGCAGGGCGGTAGCCTCCTGGGGCCCTGCAGACTCACATTACCCCCCACCCCCCACCGCCCCCCAGCAGCTGCATCCATCGCCTGTACTGCCCTGGCCGACTTGAAGATGTTGCCCTCCATTCCACGACTTGCTATGGTTTGATCTGCAGTTTCGTACTATTAGCCTTTCTAAGTCTTGCATGAAATAAAGCCAGATGAGTTTCCTTAACTCTTCACAAGAGTTTGTGCGGGAAACAATGTTTACTTATATTTTTCTTGGATTTGAGGAAGATTTAATAGCTTTCTTTTTGTAATTAACATACAGTAAAATTGATTTCTTTTGGGTGTACAGTTCCATGAGCATAAACACATGTATAGATCCCTGTAACCCCTAGCACAACTAGAATGCAGCATAACAACTTGTAAACACTTCTTCTATCTCAGATAAACAGGTATTGTTTTCCTTTTCATTTATTTTATCATACTTTAGGAAAATATCTAACTAGCATAATGAACCTATCTTTGTCCTGATCTTATCACTTAGGAACCTAATAAAAATAGTTACGGTAAAAACTAATAAACAAAAGTATGAGCATTATTTAGATATGGCAACATTTATGGAGATGGGAGACAAGCGAGGGAACTCTTGGAAATAACATTCTCTCCACCTTGTCCAAGGTCAAAATGACCCAGCCCGTGCTGGGGGTGGTCTGGGTTGGGGAGTTGTGGGAATGAGAGGTGTTCCCCTGTGGGATGGCGGGAGTTTAGTATGTGAGTCAGACGCTTGATAAACCTGTGCACCCAGCTTCAGTTCCAGAGGAAGCCAGTGAAAATTGGGACACTGTGTGTTGCAGAATCAGACACAGCCGCTGACAAGGGCTGCTTCAGCAGCGCCTCTCATGCAAAACCAGGTTTTTATGTGACTTGAAAAGCATGACACTAACAGAAAGCGTCATTCATCTTACGAGTTATGGTTGGCTGTAAAACAGAATGAAGAATTATTTTCCTTTGAAAGACAAAATGTTTATCTTCTAATTCTTTGGTATTCTTTCTTTTGGCCTTTTAAATTCAAATTCCCATCCTTCCTTCACCTAAGCTTTACATTTAAAATTCTAATTTAAAATAAGAAGAAAGTTGAGGCTTTCTGTTTTTACTGTCTTTGACTGAAATAGTCCACATCAGAAACATTAAATGATTGAGCCACATTTCCTCAGGCTGTGATATTAAAAAAAAAATCCAGCTGGTCAAACTCCATCTGTGGTTGCTCTATTACTTGTAGGAAGTTCTGCAAAACAAATGGAGAAAGCTTTAAACCAAAAGGCATGAGAGCTGTGCTCAACCCAGCTTGGCCACTGAATTCTCTTTTGTTTTTATGAAAGTCCCTGCCTAGGCCAGCATTGCACTTTCCTGGTTTGTAAAATGAAGATTGGACTAGATAATTTTTTAAAGGTCTTTTTCCATCGCTAAGAGTGCATGATCATGTATTATGCTCAGCCTCTTTGCTTTCTTGCTTCCAGTGTTAAATGGCATGAACCATTTGTGAGGCACTTTCTGCATAGAGAACTGTGGAATATGCCTTACGTGCGTGACCTCATTTAATCCTCAGTGTTAGCCTGCAAAAGAGGCATTCTTTCCTCTAGTTTGAAATGGAGAAATCAAGGCTCTGAGAAGTTAAGTTGGGCCCTCTAAATCATACACCCCATAAGGGATGAGGGCAGACAGAATTAAAGCCCAGGCCCCATGTTTATATCCACTTTGCTTACTGCCACACCTTGCCTTTCAAAGACACATATCATAAAGGAAATGACATTCCAAGGCCAGGGACTCCAGGATCGTTTATTGTTCTTTCTTTCTTTCTTTCTTTTTCTTTTTTTTTTTTTTTTGAGACAGAAACTCGCTTTTTTGCCCAGGCCGGAGTGCAGTGGCGCTATCTCGGCTCACTGCAAGCTCCGCCTCCCGGGTTCACGCCATTTTCCTGCCTCAGCCTCCTGAGTAGTTGGGACTACAGGGGCCCGCCACTGCGCCCGGCTAATTTTTTTTGTATTTTTTTAGTAGAGATGGGGTTTCACCGTGTTAGCCAGGAGATCGTTTATTTTTCTAAGGTGCCATAGGCAACTAATGTACTATGGGTTTAGAATAAACTCCTTGGGAGTAGCCCCCATATGAGGGGGAAATTATTCCAAGTTGATATGCTCTGTGTGCAAACGTCACGTCCACAGCCTCTTCCCTAAGGGAGCAGCTCTCTGAACCTTCAGCTGACTAAAAATCCGAGGAGAATGGTTGGTACTTGGGTTTGTTCAGTTTGGGAATCAGGTAAAAGGAACACAAAGACCTAGGATTGTTTCACAAATAGAAAGCACACAAGTGGGACAGAACCTTCATTCTCCCATACACACTGTCAGGAACGAATGGGGAGTGGATTGCATGGGGCAGCCCCTTTGCCAAGTTCCCTCCGACTCTCACCATCTGAGAAGGTTTGCAGTAACTCTCAACACAGAACATGGAGAATCACGGAATGAAGTGTTCCCACGGAGTGTTCTTGTGAATGAGGTTAGCCTGATACATTTTTGCTGTTGTTTCAACACCTGCTGTTAATGTGATTCGAGTCCAAATATATTTATTCAGGTTATGAGAAATATAAATATAATTTCATTTTTATAAAGGAGAATATAGACATACAACATATTTTATTGGCATTTATAAAGCCATCAATTATTAGAAGAATTATAATTTTATGTGCCACTAAAGGAAAAATGTTAGCAATTAAATTTGATACAATTATTTCTTATTCCTTAGAATTTGTATAGTTAGTGAGCTTTTAAAGATTTTTTAGGTGTAGATTTTATCATATATCACTTTTTGATGTATGGGCAAGTGTAAATATAAGTTAAGTAAATAGGTTGATGCTTTTTGAAAACCCGTTTGCCTTCTAAGTTTGACTTTTTGGGATCACTTTTTGACTCAGAGACGTGAATGTTCTCGTGCGGTTGGTTGGTTTGTTTTTCCACACAGTATCATCCCTTGTGCCACTGAGAACACTGGGAATACAGCAGTTCTTCAAAGAATCTTTCATTCTTGTCTTCAGTTTTTCTTCTAACCAAAGACATTTATTCTACAACTTTGCAGAGCATGTTCAGGAATGACGATTGTATCTTTACTACTGCCTGGCTGACCAGAATTATAGAATGCATTCCAATTTCAGAGGTAGTAAATGACTTTCAAAAATGAGCACTGACACAGCATGTAGGAGTGTAAATAACTTGGCAGAGTCTTTCTCTATGACAATCTGTCCCATCAAGTGCCCTAAAACATCCGGAGCTCCTGTTTTCCTTGAAGATCTAATGCCTCAACCTCACCCTAGCACTTTACACTATTATCTTCCTGATCTGGTCCCCACTCCCTTTCTTTTCTCCAGACCTTTGCACATGCTTCATTTTGCTAGAAGAGTGTCCCTTCCTCCCACCCACCCTCAACTCACAAAGACTTCTGTGGCCTCTCCAATACCCATTTGTCATTAACTCTGATGCCTTACCCTGGAGCCCCACCTCATTTCCAATGCCTGGAATAGATGCCTCCCCTAGTGCTCGCATCCCTCCATAACACTACGGTGTGATTGGCCAATGACCTGTCTTACTCACCACTGGTCCAGTAGGCTCTGACAGAGAAGGTATTCGGCATGTTTGCCTACCATGATGGCACACAGGGTGTAGGCTCTCAAAAATATTTATTAACAATTTTTAGATGTCATTTGTGACGTTTTAAAGTATTTGTTTTAAATATATGTGAGCATGATAAATATAATAAATATGACATACATAATAGAAATAAATAGTACATAATAAATACCTACGTATGTATAGAAAAATACATACTCAGCAACAAAAGAACAGGCAGTCTCCTTCTGCTAACTCCTCCCTGCCCCTGCCTCACTTTTCAATACTGTTTTTAGTTAATATAGTTGCTTTCTAATCTGTTTGTTTTTTCACTTTCTGGGATGTAAATATTCCCACCATGGCCAATCTCAGGCTTCCAGCGGTTTAACAAATGACTTATTAAATTCTTGAATTTTAATAAAGGTAGACAAAAATCCACTGGTTCTTCACCATGAGAGATATCTCAATGCCTTCTTTCTCCTTGCTTCTTCCTCACAATGCTCGATAATTCCAGTACTTTTCGTATTTTTTTCCTTCTGTTCACCATGAAAGCCTTTAAAAATATTCCTATGCCTTTATCCTTAATTTTAGTCAATTAACGCCTTATTTCTTATCAGTAACTTGACATAGATGTCTCCCACACCAGAAAAGGCTATTTCCTGCCCTTCCCTCCACCTTCCCACATCTCCTTTGCCAAGGATTTCTATCAGCTCTAACTCTAATTCTACATGATCAAAGTCATTAGTGTTTACCTTCTATTTTGTACTAACATGAAAATTAATTTTCATGCATTGTTCATAGTTATGATTAAAATCATACCACTTTTTAATTTGCTTTCTATTTGGAGAATGACTTTTATTTAGTTTTTGTGTGTTTGTTTGTCCTGGAGTTTTTAATTGCTATTCTTGTTTCTTGTTGGCAAAAGAATAACTATATTTTCAAGTTGCTCCATCTTCTCATCTTCTTGGTCAGAGAATCCTCATGTGGCATACCTTCCCCTCTTCCTCTTTACCTGAGACGTTCCCTCTCAGTGCCTGTGTCCTTCAGACCCAAAGCTGCTGACACCTTGATCTCTGACTTTTAGCCTGTTGTTTAAGCCTCCCAGTCTATGGTACTTTGTTATGGCAGCCCTAGCAAACTAATACAGAACTATTACAAGTGGTGCTGCTAGGAGCATTTCTGTATATGTCTTTTAGTGACCATTTGTATAGATTTCTGCTAGAAATACACAATTCTCAGGAGTGAAGTTGTTAT
This sequence comes from Nomascus leucogenys, assembly GCF_006542625.1. Taxonomy (NCBI): domain Eukaryota; kingdom Metazoa; phylum Chordata; class Mammalia; order Primates; family Hylobatidae; genus Nomascus; species Nomascus leucogenys. The sequence goes on from NC_044393.1 coordinate 42,889,177, forward strand.
GTCAAAGAGTATGCATATGATCAGCATAAGTAGACACCAGAAAGGTTTCCAAAGTGTTTGTATTAATTTATGCTTCCCTGAATCCTTCTAGACAAGTACTTAGCCTAAAGCATCCCCACACCTACAGCCTATACTTCTGTCCCTCTGTGCTTTCTAACTTCTTCCTACCCTGGTTCTTCATTGCTGGGTGCTCTGATAAGCCCCTCTGTGCCATCTTACAATCAGACTTGTTCTGGTTTTCTACGTTTGGACTTTTTTCCATGCTTCTTTTTCTCACTGATTGCCTTACTCCTGGGATAACTTTTCCTTTCATCAAAGCTTACCTATCCTGACTTCAGCTAGGTGACAGTGAGTAACTATAATCAGATAAATTATTCAGTACAAATGAGATAGACTTCTAAAGTATTTATGGCCTTATCCATGGGTAATAATTACATCCTGTTAAAGTTTAGAAATACTGGGCAGTCTTTGGAGCTTTCCCATATGAGACATTTTCATGATTCTTAAAGTCATGACGAGTAGGGCAGCTGACTGTTCTGGGAATGAGGTCACTTTTGGGCATGGAATAAGAATTCATAGACTTTCACTTTTCCCAGCTCTGAATGTCTTCTTCACCTCTACAAACACATTCATCTTCATGCTTCATTTTACCAGGTTTCATGCCAACATTTATTCAGATGTCCAAGAAGCTTAAGACAGAGTGTGATGCTATTAACACCACCAAAAGAAAAAATCCAAGCTGCAGAGGGGCAATGTTACTCATATTCCTTACAAATCCAGACAATTACAATCCCAAATATGTGTGAGTCAATTCCTGGGATAAAGGAAAGTCTACAAGGGAAGAGACAGCTTTCAGAAAAGCCTTTTACCTCTGGGAGCAGTACTTGATGGATGACTCAAAACAAAACTACAGAATAAGAATCAAGAGTGTACAAATCTCAGCTAACACAGCGGAGAGAGCTAGTTAATGCGTGGGGCAAGGAATGTGGAACTGAGCTGGCACAGGCCCCGCATGCGGGCACATGGCAGTGGGCTTCACAATTCCACCCTGTTAGACTCCCACAAAGCCATGCACCAGTACCCTCCCTTCACTAAGGAGGAAACCAAAGTTCAGCAGAGTTAAGTCACCTGTTCCAGATCACACATCCCTAACTTGTGATGCTGGGACATGAACCTAGGCTTGCCTTGCTCTGAAGTACTTGCCCCTTTCACTCTAAACATCCACTGATATGCAAAAGGACTTGAGGAAAGAGACACTGAAATAAACATGGTACGGTTAGTAGGAAATTAATGTAAAATCATTTACTTTGGCTTAAAAATATGTGATTGTACAACTGCAGGACAGGGACATTTTGGAGTAGCTCGCATTCTTAATATAAGCCTTCAATATGTCACAGCCACCAATTAAAAATTGGTATTGTCATCCTAGCCAATTTGGAGTAGTATATTCATAAAACCATACTCTTTCCTAAGGAGTATAAAATAATGGTTTCACATGGAAGATCTGTCACAAACCTTGCTTCCAACACATATGAGCCATGTGACTTTGGGGCAAGTAGTTCTCCTTGGTGATACCCAGCTTACTAAAGAATGGGGATAATCATAGCTCCTAATTCAGTGTTGATGTGAGGACTGAAGAACTCAATGTGTAGTACAATGTGTGGTATGTGTGGCTAAATTTTTTAGCTAAACGTTTGCTGGTGTTATTATCTCCTCTGGAGTTCTGTACCTAGTTCCAAAGTCTGCAGGTTAAGAGTTAAGAATGCCTCTATGTTGCCTGGAGGAGAAGGTAAGCAGAGTTTGCCACCTGGTTCTCATCTCAGTGACTCTGAAGAGCAGATAAAGCCTGCCAAGGTAAAGGCCAGGAGAAAAGAAAGATAATTTTTTTTTATTTCTTCCATCATTTATCATTTTTGCTTGAGTACCATCTACATGCCAGGCATGTTTTATGCACTGTGAATAAAATGGTGAAGGCCTTGGTACCTGAAGTCAAGGAACTTCCATCCCAGCAGAGGAAACAAACAGAGATCAGCCAAATAGAGAAAATGAACAGAATGATTGCAAATGGAAATGGTATGAAGGAGCAAACCACAGGCTGAGACAGAGATGGTAAAGGGGTGGCTTGCATTAGGCAGGGTAGTCACAGAGGACTATTTGAAAAGGTTGCACTTAATCAGAGATGTGAAGGCTAAAACATGGGCAGAAAGCGTGCTCGGCAGAAGTAACGGCATGGACAGAGGCTCCAGTAGGAGAAAGCTTGGGCTGATCAGGAAGCTGAGGGAAGAACGGACACATGCATGAGACCAGGGAGCAGTCTCAAATGGGGTTCAGAAGATCTGACAATGCCCATGGCACGGCCAGGAGTTTGGATTTTTATTTTCAGGACAATGGAAAGGCTTTAAGCGGAGGCCAACGTAAGCTGGTGACAAACCTCACATGGAGTTTGGATCTGCAGGAGGATGTAGTAGAACCTTGAGATAATTTACTCTAGAGAGGACAGGGATCTGGACAGGGGACAATGGCAGTGGAAACGGGGAGGATGGATGGATCCGAGATAAGTTTTGGAAAGAAAATTCACAGGAAATATCAGACTGTCCAACTATGGCTAGGCTCCTCCCTGAATGTCCTATTCAAAGGATGGATAATCATTTGATAACTGGTGAAAAGCTACAGCCAGAAAGATTATTAGAATTTATCTGGTGTCAATTGGTCTAGGATTATTGAATATCTGAAATTCCTTATCAATTGCTCACTTTGGATAGATATAAAAATTATTTCATGTTAATGACATTAGACTCATATATTAAATTATCATATTGGAACATTTTTGGGCTGAGCACAGTGGCTCATGCCTGTAATCCCAGCACTTCAGGAGGCCGAAACAGGCAGATTGCTTGAGCCCAGTAGTTCAAGATCAGCCCGGGCAACATAGCAAAATCCTATCTCTACAAAAAATACAAAAATTAGCCAGGCGTGGTGGCATATGCCTGTAGTCCCAGCTACTCAGTAGGCTGAGGTGGGAGGGTCACTTGAGCCCGGAGGGTGGAGGTTGCAGTGAGTCATGATCACACCACTGGATTCCAGCCTGTGTACCTGGTCTCAAAAAAAAAAAAAAAAAAAAAAAACAAACTTAAATTTTTTGTTTTTAAATAGAAATACTTTTGGATTAATTAATCAGGACCAATCTAATACGGCATCTCACAGATCTGCTGGAAAAAAAGACGGGAGGGAAAAGTTCAGTCTGTAGATTATTATTCAGGTAGAGCTGCCCTTCATGGGAGAAGGCTCTAGAACTTCTGGGAGTTATGAGCACCTGAGAAGGGGAAATGTGCTGTGCAGGAACCTCATGACAAGGTCTGACCCTGGGTTTTCCCTCATGTGACATCCATGAAAAGTCACTTTTCTAACTCTTGGGTCAGAACTAAAAGAGTTTCTTAGACCAGTGGTTTTGCAGATTAGAAGCTCTTGAAGAACTTTCAGAACAAAAATAAAACTATACCCAGGTAGAACTCAAGGAAAGGGAAGGGGGGATAAACTGTGTATTTTTAGTATTTTTAAAGAGTTCCCCAAGTGATTGTAATGCCCTTGAGGTTGAGAAACACATTACAAAGCTTTTGACACTGTCCCACTCTATTGTTTTGTTGACAGACTGCTATGGGCTCTAAACAAAACAATTTTTATGACCTCACAAAATGTTTGAGCTCCCACAAAATTCATATGTTAAAATCGTCAGCCCCAAGGTGATGGTATTAGGAGGTGAGCTTTTGGGAGGTGATTCCGTCATGACGGTACAGCCTCATGAATGGGATTAGTACTCTTATGAAAGAGACCCCAGAGAACTCATTTGTTGTTTCTACTATATGAGGACATAGCAAAAAGATGCGATCTATGAAGCAGGAATCAGGCCCACACCAGACACTGGACCTGCTGGCCTCTGGATCTTGGACTTCCCAGCCTCCAGAACTGTGATAAATAAATTTCCATTGTTTATAAGCCCCCAGGTACGGTATTTTGATGTAGCAGCCAAGAACAGACTAACCCTTTCTCTTCTAAAACTGGCAGGTATTCACGTGAACAATATGCACATACAGTAAGGGCAAGAGAAGTTTCACAAAATGAAGTAAGTGTATAAAAGTGAAGAGACAGTGTCTTGTCTCCTTTGCACTGACCATGGATGGGGAGTGGATTTATGCCAGCTGTGCCTGTAATTTTCTCTCTCCTGATGCACTCAGAGTAACTGTTCAGTAGCTGGACAAGGCGGCCAGCGCCCGAGAGGGACACAGATGCCCCATTCACTGTACTCCCAGGGCGGCTCTGCCTTGCCTTTAGTCTGATCTTTATTTGTAGTCTTAAAATTTTCCATTTCAACTTTTAGTCAGTAGATTCTCCAACTTCAACCCCTCTCAGATGACGATGGTGATGAGGAAGAAAAATACCTACCTGAGCTTTGCAAACATTTTTAGCAAACCCACACAGAGAGTGGGTAGAGTCTACAGCGCATAGTTAAGCCCTTTGTCAATACGAGGCCTGGCTCCATGTGCACACTGCTTGGCTCGTGATCAAAATGGCTTCATCTTATTAGAAATCTCCAAGGCTTACAGAGTCAAAACTTGGACATTTACTGTACACATTAACAGAACTTATTCCACAGGCTCATAATAAATCTTTATAACTCACATATGGCCCAGTTATAAATATCAGCTGGGAAGAGCAATAAAAGCACAGCGCACAGAAAGGTCTCTGCCCAGCTTGGAAGCACTTTAGACTTTATTAATTTACCTATTTTATCGAACTGTAACATTTCAGATGGTGGAGGGAACTTAATTCACTATTGAGGTAAACTGGAGAAAGTAATAAAACACTAAAATCTCTACAAGAAAAATAATGCAACAATTAGTCACTTGGTTCATTCAAGTCAGGTTACAGTTTTTCAGACAAAATGAAACACAGGAAATTCCCCGTGAATTGTAAATTATTTCTTCGTGCCAGGCAGGTGGTAGTGGTAGGTTTCATTCCATTTGTTGTGGTTCTGATACCTCCCTCTTAAAACAAATGAAAGGTTGAGTTAGAGCTTCATCCACTTGGAAATGGAAGAAACATAACAAAGGAAAAAAGAATAGCTGTTCCTTCGACTCATTTCAGACACCCCAGCATTAATGCCAGGCCCAGGCTACCTTTCCAATTTTCTACAAACAGTATTTCTGGGCAATACTGGTGGCATGCTGTATGCATGAGGGGCCTGTTCAGTCATCTCCACTGGGGGGTCACCTTCTCTGTCCCAGGCTCTGAAAAGTCACCTGTTTGTGTCTATTTACACATGAAGAGTGGAAAACTAGACTATTTACTCCCAAAGTCACACACACAGTTTCAAACCTGAGAGGCCCATCTCAATTTTAAATATTGTTTGGAAACACTGCAATTGCTGACATTATAGGTTTAATCATTGCCTTCTTTTGGTTGGAAAGTGATGGCTGTATTTTGTATCACTCCCTTTCTACAGCAGTTTCTCTCCCTTTTTCACCATTTCAAAACAGTAACTTAAGTGTCACCTTGACAAGAATAGGTTTTGTGTCAGGAAACTTTTTTAGACTTAAGAGAAAAAAAATTCTCAAACACCAAAGATTTAAATTTTAATTAAATTGGTTATTTTTCAAAGTTACCACTCCACTTTTACTTTCTAACATTCTTTTACTGGAGAACACTAAATACAGGTACTTACACTCTGTTGTTCATCTTTAAGATTGCTACTGTTCATCTTTAAGATTGCTAAATGGCTCTACAGAACTTTCCTTTGACTTTTTAACTCACTCTCACAGCCTTGTTTTCTTGGGGCATATTTGCAGCTGAGTCGAAGATAGGATTTAGGGGCTTGGGAAAAGCAGAGTTTAAAATCTGGCTTTGGGAACTAAACCCACAGAATTGCTTGATTACACAAACTTACATTAACTCTAGATTAGATACATATAGAAGATATTCCATATCTTCTGTTTTTAAGGATACAAAATTACAGCCAGATAGGAGGAATAAGTTCTAGTGATCTCTAGCACTACAGAATGACTATAGGTAACAGTAACATATTATATAGTTTTAAATAGCTAGAAGGAAGAAATTGAATATTCCCAAAACAAAGAAATGATAAATGGTGATACATATGCTAATTACTCTGATCTGCTCAGTATGCATTATATATTTCAAAACATCACTATGTACTCCACGCATACATACAATTATTTGTCAATTTTTAAAAATTCAGTTAATTTTTAAAAACGGAATAAATTTAAAAATCACTTTTCATGTAGTATATGTGAGACTCCTAAATTTATATTGCCCATGAAGTGAATAATCACACAAAACTATGAAAAAGAAATATAAACATAACATACATTCAGGCTTAGCATATTTTGGTAGCTTCTTAAATGTTTATATTATTTTTTAAAAATCCAGAAGTCAATGAGTTTTCAAAAGTATAAATTCCTGGAGAAATTTTAAAGAAAATTAAGAAAGATATTTCTTTGTTTGCTTCTGTCAGAGAAATTTTTAAAATTATTTTCTTTGTAATTTGGGAATATTATAGTACTTTAAACTATGTTTGACTCAATAGTTAAAAGCTAATATATATAGTATGAAATATATGTAGTGTTGTAGGGAAAAAGAATACATATATTTTACTAGTGTTAGCTATGTGCTAGAATATTTTCTATTTCTCATATCAAGAATATGTGTTCTTAATGCTGGAATAGAAGTTTTGGTTTACATTAAAATTAACTATCCAAATACTATCCTGTAGGTCTTTTTGTGTTACAGTGGTTCTGTTACCATGTCTTCTCAGAAAAACTGATCCTTTTTTTTTTTTCACGTGAGCACAGCTTACATTTCAGGAAGTTAACAGTGAACATTAACAAAAGTAAAATATAATGCCGCATATCATTCCTAATTACAGCTTACAAGAATTGATATAAACTATGCATTTAATAAACACTATGCCTAAACTTTGACATAGTCTTATGTTATTTTTAAGTAAATAAAAATTATTCCAAGACAGTTGTTACAAAGCAAAATTATTAAAGACATCCTTATTATTTTTGAACCCCCTGCACTTGTGGGCACTTTATACAGTTTATATATTCATTCAAAGAGCCCTCTGTGGTGTATAAGTTAACACCAGACATTCTGGAGTTCTTCAAGCAGAATTTGTGGAAATTGAAACTATTATGAACCATAATGACATATCATACATTGTACACATGCTGTATTTCTATGTAGATATTGTCGAAGGTCAACACTGGTCATTTAGTCTTCAAGTTGTATCATTATTTTTGAAATAATCTAGTTACAGTTTCAAATGGTAGATTTTCTTTTAAATTAAATACCTATTATATACCACTTCATCCTATTATAGACCACCCTCCACCCCTTTTATCCTGTAGGATTTAAAACAGAAACAAATTCTCAAAGCCCTACCTAGTCAGGCTGCAATTGAGCAAAGTTGCTTTCAGAGATCGGGCTGCAGTTTAGGTAGGATTTGCAGCCTATGTCAAAAAATCAAGATACACATGGAGAAGAATGAGCCATTACTCACAGTTCATAGATCTCGACAATATCTTAAGCCCAAAGGCTTAGTTTAGAAAGAAGACTCTTCCCTAACCTGGAACTTCCTAGATGGGGCGGTTTTAAGACAGGCTTTAAGAGGTGTAATAATAACACAGATAACCAATGCTACCACGGTATCATTATGGACAATAAGACAGAATTAAACACCAACCTTTGCTAACAGTATTCTCAACCCTGCATTTTAGAACTGGTGGCATTTTGCTCTCTGGAAATCTATGCTGGCACTTAGGTCAGCTCATAAACAATCTTCCTGGATTTCAGACAGAGGCATTTTCTTCAAAACCGTGATTAGGCGAATCCTTTCACTTGGGCTTCACATAGCAAATCTGTGTCAAGACTTTTGAAAACATTTTTACTAAATTAGCGTCCCACTTTAATGTATCATCTCAAATAATCATCTCTCTATTGCCAAAGAAAACACCTGCAGAATGATGGTGAAGTTCTGTTAAGGAAAGAGAATCTGGAGAAAGATAAGGAGCCAGGAAGAAACAGCACCAACCTGTATGTGCATTTTGTTGTGACCTATGAATCAGTTTTGTAGATTTCATATTTTTTTTTTTTTTTGGCTCCCAAGAAATAAAATTTAAGTATACAGCACAGGGCTCAAAGGACAGGCACAGAAATACCTGTTGGCTGACTGATTTAGGGCAAAACTTTGAACGTGTTTTCAACTCAAAGTCCAAATTAACTCCCGGTTGGGGGAGGGATTCTGTGAGTTCAGATATTGGAACAGCCAGTTTTATAGACAGTTGGAGACCAGGCTTTTGCCCCCACTGTCAGTTAACTTTTTTTTTCTGGATGGAGGAATGTTTATATTAAGTTCTATTCCTCTCTGAATAAGTACTCCCCTCTCAGAAGCCAGCCCCGTTGGAGAGAGACTCCTAAAAGTAGCCCTAGTGTAAAACATATGTGCTAAAAATAAGCAGCCCTTTCAGCACCGTGTTCGCCGGAGCCGGTTCAATTTTAAACGCACTTATTTTCCAGATCCAAAGCCTTCAATGGAGGGAAGTCAGGGGTGAAACCAGTGAATGTTAGAAAAACAGAAGAAAGAATGGGAAATTAACACGCCTGTTACTGGAGAGATGAGGGGCTGGGGCATGGAGTGGTCCTTGGGGAAATCTTTGAGGCACCATAGATTTGCAGGGGATCTCTTGCTTAGAATTACATCCCCAGAGCCTACACTAGGGGCCACGTCCATAGGAGCCACTTAACAAAGATTTTTTAAATTGAAATAAATTGATAACAAATCAGGTGAATATTTTTATTGATTTATTAATTCACCTATCCACTCTCTTATGAATAAAAAGTGAGTACTAATGCATATCTAATATAGGAGATATAGAATAACTTGGAAGTAAAAGACACAGTTCTTGTGTCCAAAAGAAAGCTCTAGGGGGTGAGAGTGAATGCATGAGAGAAAAGTCACCAAGTATAGTGACCTTCCGTCAATTTGCTGCAGGAGGTGATGTGAGCAGAGTCCTAGGGACTCCTAGAGATAGTCTGAGAATATTTTGCAATTGCTGAAACACATGATGGCTTTGAAAAAGCAGATTGCAGGTTTCCCCGTTTGCGAGATGGGATCACCTGAAAAGTTTACAGAACCTTGCTTCCTTACTTTAATCTCAAACTTGGCTACCACCCACTGAAATTACCTGCAAAGCTTCGAATAACTGAGATTGTGATTTACTGGTCTTGGATGTGTCCACGTCCTGGGGATATTTAAAAGCTCTCCATAACCCTTACGCACAGAAAAGTTTGAGAATACCATCCGGTTTTCAGCTGATTCAAAGTCGATGACTGTTTATTCCCCTCCATCTTTTATTTTTCCTACATTTCTTTCCATAAAAAAACAAGAAGGCTTGTACTTTCTATCACTTTGGCAGGTATACTGTAAGGATTTATGAAGGGTAAAAGTGCTTAAAATACTTTGTGTATTGGCAAGGAGTGGGGTGGAATTCTGCCTAAATAATTTGCTATTCAATCTTTTATCTTCCCAAACCGAAACAGGTTCTGAATAGCTCTTCTTACCCCTCTTTAAATCATTTATAAAAGAAGATGCAGATGCATGTATGTGGATTTTAAAATGTAAATCTCTAGCTTGCAATTAGCACCCAACTCATACCAGCAAACAAAACAAAACATTTGTTTTGTCAACTAATGAGCAATCCCAAATGAGCAGGCTTTTCCTGATGGCGTTCATGAAATGCAGAATTGACACACACAGATGCTGGAAGCCTCAGCCAGACTTCTGACTTGGCCCAACCAGGCCTGGCTGGTAGCCACGGTGGTATATCAGTTGAAGTCTGCAGAGACTAGCTGCCAGTTATACCACTGTGCAGACAGAATCTAACTGATTTGTTCAATGGAAGGTTATGCTTGGAAACATTCTGCCCTGCCTTGGCTGCCAAGCATGCAGACATGGCTCAGTCAAGCCTGGGTAGGGGAGGAAGCCCACCTTATGGAACACAGGTGCTGTCTGGCTGACACTACCTGCACAGGCCAGTGCCAGGGGCCAGCAAGGGCTCAGCGTAGATGATATGACCTGTGTGTGTTCTGCAATCTGGAAGCTCTGGTATCTGGTGCTGAAAGATCCTGTCCTAAGACATGTCAACTCCACACCTACTTTTCTTACAGTATTTGGGGCACAATTCCATGACCACCTACTGACTTTGAGGTTTGTCAGCCACACAGCAGAATAATAAAAGGCACGTAAGACATGAATTAGCATGGTGTGAAAAGAAAAGTCAGTAAAAAAAGCCCGGGTGTGAGGAGGGATGAAAATGAAAACATGTTCTGCAAGAAAAGGGGTTTTTGATATGCTGAGAGACAAGTGCTGGGGAAATTAAAATTCCCATCTTTTACCAAGCAGCTACCCTGATTTTTATTACACTTTGCTGTTTAAAGAATTCAACAAGCCTCAGTCCTTTAACTGACAGTCTTCAGCTGACATCATGTGAAACTGCAGCAATTAATGGCAGCAAATTATGTTTTTAAATGCAAACATTGATATTAAGTTCTTCAGCAAAGTGCTTTCAATCACGTTTATATTGAAATCTGTCCTTACCTTCATATCTGGATGCTTCTAGCGACGCTCACTTACTCCTAGTTCAAGAGAAGGAGGAGAAATTCTACCCATTCTCCATCTGGAAACTGTTCCTTGGATCAAGGTTTACAATATCCAGCCCCAAACTGACGCTCTTCTGGAGACGTTCTCCTGAACCAGAGAGCGAGATGGGGCCTGGCAGCACTGGCTGGCGGGGGTCGGCCTCTGCTTTTGCCACCTGACCCACTCATGGCTAAGCTGCCACGACAACTGCAGAATTGATGGGGGCGAAGCGCTCTTCCTCCTAATTCCACCACACCCACCTACACCTGGACATTTAAATGAGACACTTACAAAGGGAAACAGAATGGCTTCTGTATAACTTAAACCAAAGATAAAAGTACATGAAATGGCTTGTCCACACATGCAGTAAAATAAAACAAAAATCTTGTAGCAGGCAGCCAGAAAGGTGAACTATTTTGCGATTTGTATTTACATTGGCACATTGTTTATTTTTTCATATTAGAAAAATGAAATAATACATGTTAGACTTTGGAAAGTATAAAAATTCATTACAAGGAAGCAGAAAATTATCTATAATGCTTCCTTTCAGATAATCACTATGACCGTTTCTGATATGTTTACTTCTATGTATAAATTTGTAAGCTAAAATTCATACTGTACATGCAATTTTGAATCAGTTATGTTTTCCTCTTTTTCTAATTATAAATATGGTTTATTTTCTGTACAAAAGTTAATCACTGGAGAAGAGAAAGCATAAAATTAGGTCTGTCCTGTAATTCCACCCCCTCCTATAACCATCAATGAAGGTTTAGTGCTCATTCTGACAATTATTTTTCTCTTTTCCAGACATACATATACATGAAATTTTTATCTTGGGATCTTTGCATGTCACGAAGTGTGTTTTGGGAATACTATGCTAATGGTGACATAATGAATCAGAAATGCTCAGAAATTAGGCAAATCCTCCCCCTATTGAGTTGATTCCTGCAGTTGGATTATTTCACATCTTTTTCTGTTACAAAGTTTCCTTCTGGGTAGACCCTTTTTATCGTTTGCCTCATTGCTGATGGTTTTCCTGGATATAAAGTCTTTGAAGAAGAATTAGAAATCACAGGACAAGAGTTTTGATATATGTTACAAAGCTTGATCTATATTATAAGCTCTTTCACACATATAAGCACTTTCTACATTAAGCATATACATTTCATTGCAATTGTAACCAATTTATGATCTTTTAATTTAGTTAAGAATTTTTTGACATTCCAGGTAGTCCAATCTTCCTATTACTTTTCCCTTGTGATTTTTTTTATGTTTAGAAAGTCCTTTACCAGCAGGAGACAAATTAGACTTTCAGGTATTTTTCTGTTTTTATTCTTTAAATTTCAGTTTCACTTTTTCGATTTAACTCCTTAATCCAGGTGGAAAGTATTTTAATATGTCATATAATATGAGAATGCTTTATTTTTCTAAAAGGTAAGTAAGTCATCTTTGAATAATATCATATTCCTTGACAAGCAATGGTTCCTCTAACACACATTCATTCCAGGGCTCCCATTTCTGGTCCGTTGATCCACCATTTACGCACCAATGCTACGCTGTTCTGCTTTTTGTAGTTTATAGTATAGTGGGTAAGCAGGTGGGTACTAAAATTAGATAATGCTATGCTAAAGTCCACCATTGAGTTGGTGAGCTGGTGAAAAGGTGCTCAAACTCTCTGGCCTCTGCCAAAAACGGGTAGCTACAGCCTCTTCTGCATAAGGTTGTTGGAAGAGGGGAAATGGGAAACTCACCAAAGACAGAGAACAGTATTTGCCACAGATCAATTCTAAATAGTAGCTACTGTTACTGTGACTCCTGTTACACCTCATATCTGCAAGGAGGGGCCATACCCAGTGTTCTTTGTTTTTGTTTTTGCTTTTTAACTCTTGGCTATTTTTGCCTGTTATTTTTCCAGAAAACACTCTTTAATACTTCCAAAAGAAATTTTATCAGATTTTGATTAAAAGTGTTAAACTGTTATATTTGTTCATGAAAATTTGACATTGTGCCATATTACATTATCCTCGGTACCATGTGATATGTCTTTCTAATTGCTAAGATTTTATAATCTTCAGGTAAATTTGGTATTTTATATTTTGCCTTTTCACATTGAGTCATAAAATTGTTCCTTGTTTTGGGGGGACTTTTTTTTGGTCATGTGATTCATACTTGCTTTTGAATTATGCCTTTGAACAAATTATTGCTTGCACTTGAAAAGCTATGTAACTTTGCTATATTTGTTTGATATTTAGCAACATTACCCTATGTTAATATTAGGTCTAAATTTTTAACTGATTTTACAGGCTTTCTGAAAATTCAGTTATATCATCTGCAAATAATAATAACTGTGACCTCCCTTACAGAATCAGCTATTATGTCGAGAACAACAGTGAAAACAGTAGTGCTGGAAGCCATCCTGGATAGTGGGGTGTTAGAGTAGCAGTTTCTTCACGTTCTATCACTGCCACATGCTGAGTGGTCCTGCATTCCCGCTCCGCCGTGCCTCAGTTTCTTCATCTATTTAAGACAAATAATAATAGCATGTATTGCTGAGTCACTGATTAATCCTTCCTGTAACTCTTCATTGTGTCTGCCTGCACCTTCTCTCATTCTTTCTCACTTCTAACAAATTGACATTTTTCTTCCACCTGGACTTCTTTCCTGTCTTTTTCACTGCTGGTTTCTCATTTGGTCCTTATTCTCAGGGCCAGTGTTTTCTGTCTCTTAGAAACTGCTCACTTTTTCTATCTCATAGAAGCATAGGTAGTTGACTGTCCACACTAGTGAGCTGGGAGCTTTCTGCAGAGGCTTCAGTTCAAGGTTGGGGATTGAAAGGAAGAACTGAAACCTCTTTGTGGTTTGGGACATTCAAAATTGTGGCATCTTGCAAAGATCTTCATTACAGGAATTCTAGAAAAACATGTTCTGTCTTTGGACACCGTGATTTTAGGGAACATCAAATATAAGCTGTGAGGAATTAGACAGCAGAGGATTTTTAGTCATAATACTTTCACATTTTAATATCCTAGACACCAACCAATAGCTGTGATTACTGTATCATTCACAAATATTTCTCCTCTTCACCCCTTCCTACTAATTTATCTCTGGAAACAAGATAAATTGGAACTTATTTGAGCGTTCTGGTCTTAGTTTGAGGCCACATACAGCCGTCTTCATGGTTTATCACTGTTACTCTCATCTCGTGGGAAACAAGAGTTATGTAGCAATCTGCTGCACGATTAATTCCACCCCGATGTCTCTTCTCTTCAATTCAGCAATGCCTCCGTGGTGCGTCAGTCCATCAATCAAGTCTATAATAAAGAGAGACGGCAGCAAATTGGATGAAACTGAGATATAGATATAATAATAACCTTATTACCAGATTTTGTGTTTGAGCATAAAAGTATATTCTTAGATGAAAAGACTCAAAGTCACAAAAAATTCCTCTGGGCAACTTGCTTTAAACTGGGGGTGGTTGACATGTGCTGAGGCTGTTGGGGGTTGGTGGGGAAGACTGGACATGGAAGCCCTTGAGGCCAAGAAAAGGAATATGACAATTATCCAAAAGGCAGCCCGGTGCTGTGCTGAGAAGCAGTGGCAGCTGGGCTCCCTGGCTTCCACACTTAACTGTCTGCATGACACCAGGAAAATTACTTATTTTTTCTGTGCCTCAGTTTCCCCATTTGTGAAATGAGGACAGTAATAGCATACATAGGGTTATTACAAGAATTAGAGGCATGAATGTCTGTAAAGTACTGAGGCTAATGCCTGGCACAGGGTCAATGCCAAGTAAGTGCTGTTTTAAAACTTCCAATGAGGCTGCTGGGTGCTGCATGGCTTGGGGACAGGACATGGTGATGACATTTCAGGGCTAAGAGGAGCCTGTAAGATTTTTCATGTTACCCACGCTAGGCCAGCGGGTACGTCTCCAAAACAAACAGAAAACAGCCTGCTGCCAGGAACACGGACATTTCACAGCAAGAAGAAATGAGCAAACAGAAGTCAGGAAGAAGATGAGAGGAGAAATACCAGGAAAACACTTTTCTTGACTTTATTTGCTAAAAGTGGGAGTCTAAAAGAAATATCTGTGAAAGAAGAGAATTCCGCTAAATATGGAAGTATATAATTTATATAGAATGAGCTACACACAAAAAAATCTCCCTTTGCTAAATAAAAATGTATTCTATTTATTCAACAATTATTTCAACAATGAAGTAAAATACGACCTCATAATATTTACCTTTTTTATAATTTTTGAGATGATAAATACATTCATCATAATTAAGCTATGAATCTAATTTTTCCTAATCCAACAACAAAAATATAAGTAGCCCAATTAAAAAAAGGGCAGATAAGATGAGATGCATTCAGGTGGTATGACTGCAGATATTAATCCATTGTATATTTCAAAATAGCTAGAAGATAATTATGTGAATGTTCCTAGTATAAAGAAAAGTATTTAAGATAACAAATATTCCAATTACTCTCATTTGATTATATAAGTGTATCAAATTATCATGTGAATTCCGAAAATATGTACATCTGCTGCGTATCAATTTTGAAAATGGGTAAAAGACGTAAACAGACATATCCCCAAAGCAGATATACAAATGGCCAATAAGCACATGAAAAGATGGTCAGTGTCACTAATCATTAGGGAAATGCAAATTAAAATCACAAGATACCACCTCAAACCCATTAGGATGTCTAGTATTAAAAGAAAAGCATAAAAAAAAATAGTGGTGAGGATGTGGAGAAAGTAGAACCTTCTCATATTACTGGTAGGAAATGTAATATGGTACGGTTGCTGCGGAAAACAGTATAGTGGGTCTTCAAAAATTAAATGTTAAATTACCAGATGATCCAGCATTTCCACTTCTTGGCATATACCTGAAATAATTGAAAACGGGAACTTGAACAGACATTTGCACTCCCATGTTCATAGCAGCATTATTCGTAATAACCAAAAGGAAGAAGCCACTGAAAGGTTTATCAACAGATGAGTAAATAATAAAAGGCAGTGTGTCTATACAATGGAATATTATTCAGAATTAAAAAGAAGGAAAATTGGATGCATACAATAACATGGAAGAACCTTGAGAACATTATGCTAAGTGAAATAAGCCAGGCACAAACTGGACAAATACTGTTGATTCCTCTTATAAGAGGTATCTGGAATACTCAGATTTGTAGAAACAGAAAGTAGAATGGTGGTTGCCAGAAGCTAGGGAAGGGAGAATAAGGAGATACTGTTTAATAGGTATGGAGCTTCAGTTTTAAAAGATGAAAAAGTTCCGGAGATGGATGGTAAGGATGGTTGCAGAACAATATCGATGTGCTTAATGCCACTTAACTGTACATTTAAGAATGGTTAAAATGGTCAATTTTATGTTATGTGTATTTTACCACATACAAAAAATTCTCTACACTTTGACAGACCTTGGCTGCCACATGCCTGGCTGACTTTCTTGTAAATGTTCTGCTGTCTTCATGTGGATCTTGCTATTAGGAATTTTCCTCCTAGAGAGCAAAAGGTTAAGGAGATGGCAACTGGGGATATCGAAAAATGTGTTAACAAATGAGCTCTTCAGAAGAGTTGAGTTTACCCCCACATTGGCACTCCTGCTCTTAAATAGTTTGACTGATTACCATAATCTGCCTTCAGAATGATCTACTTTATAAACTTCTGATTGCAATGCATAAAATTTATAAAATTTCCAGTACTATTTGCTTATATTTCGCCTTAGTGTTTGGAGTTTTTTTTGAGAGGGGAATGAAATGGTGCCAAAATATAAACAAAGAATAACTGGAAATTATTGATAATTTCAATGCACAGTAAGGAGAGTTAAATATATATCTAAAATGAATAGATTTTCTTAGCTTACTCATCCTGACTCAAGGCATCTCCATTTAGAAATAAAAGCCCATTTTTAATCAATTTCAAAAGTTGTCAAAGCATGTTTATAGATCTTGTGTAAGAAAAGTAGCATTTTTACAGGCAAATCATTCTTCTTAAAAAAAATCAAAATGTAGCACTTAAATTGAGCTTGAAATCCAGCCTTGACTTAAATATTACCCCAATGAGCAATTGCAGGTACATTTCCTTCTCTGGCACAGTTAACGAATCTTGGAAGGTCACAGAGTTAGCAGGGCTCTTTGGGGAAATGCCTCAATCCCCCTCCCGCCCCCAGGAAAAGCCAGAGGAGACTGTTTTCCCCTTTTGCATATTCCACCTTTTAAAAGATCATTTCCTTTCCAACACTGAAAGCAGAGTAGTCATAGCAGGGGTTAGGGAAGCTCTACTTCATGCTTTGAAACATTGAAACTTCCCATGTGATTCAAAATTCCAACTCTGACTTTTGGATTTTCAATAGGAACAGAAACTGCTAACTTGAGTTGAGCAGGTGCTTTGTGGAAATATGAAGCCCTGGAAGCCTCCAGAGACATCAGGGACAGGGTGGCTTCCCCTACCCATGTAAACAAAATGCAGACAGAGCATCAACTGTTCCTGTCTTTCCACATTTCTACTTTTGGGTGAAGGGGTGGAGAAAGTTCGTGTAGAAGGGTGGAGATTGGGAAAATTTTAATTCAGTAATATAAAAATGTTATCTGGAAAATAGATAGATGAATTCAGCCAAAACAGAAAAAAATGATACAGAAGGACATTTTCTTTTGCTTTGAAGAAGCTCTTTAGTTTAATTAGATCCCATCTGTCAACTTTGGCTTTTGTCGCCATTGCTTTTGGTGTTTTAGTCATGAAGTCTTTGCCAATGTCTATGTCCTGAATGGTATTGCCTGGGTTTTCTTCTAGGGTTTTTATGGTTTTAGGTCTAACATTTAAGTCTTTAATCCATCTTGAGTTAATTTTTGTATGAGGTGTAAGGAAGGGATCCAGTTTCAGCTTTCTGCATATGGCTAGCCAGTTTTCCCAGCAACATTTATTAAATAGGGAATCCTTTCCCCATTGCTTGTTTTTGTCAGGTTTGTCAAAGATCAGATGGTTGTAGATGTATTATTTCTGAGGCCTCTGTTCTGTTCCATTGGTCTATATATCTGTTTGAGTACCAGTACCATGCTGTTTTGGTTTCTGTAGCCTTGTAGTATAGTTTGAAGCCAGATAGCGTGATGCCTCCAGCTTTGTTCTTTTTGCTTAGGATTGTCTTGGCTATGCAGGCTCTTTTTTGGTTCCATATGAAATTTAAGGTAGTTTTTTCCAATTATGTGAAGAAAGTCAATGGTAGCTTGATGGGGATAGCACTGAATCTATAAATTACTTTGGGCAATATGACCATTTTCAAGATCATCAGTGTGAACAGGCAACATACAGAATGGGAGAAAATTTTTGCAATCTCTTCAGCTGACAAAGGGCTAATATCCAGAATCTACAAAGAACTTAAACAAATTTACAAGAGAAAAACAAACGCCCTCATCAAAAAGTGGGCAAAGGATATGAACAGACACTTTCAAAAGAAGACATTTATGCAGCTAACAAACATATGAAAAAAAGCTCATCATCACTGGTCATTAGAGAAATGCAAATCAAAACCACAATGAGATCTCAAAATCCACACCAGTTAGAATGACAATCATTAAAAAGTCAGGAAACAACAGATGTTGCAGAGGATGTGGAGAAATAGGAGCGTTTTTACACTGTTGGTGGGAGTGTCAATTAGTTCAACCATTCTGTAAGACAGTGTGGCAATTCCTCAAGGATCTAGAACTAGAAATAGCATTTGACCTAGCAATCCCATTACTGGATATATACCCAAAAGATTATAAATCACTCTACTATAAAGACACATGCACACGTATGTTTATTGCGGCACTGTTCATAATAGCAAAGACTTGGAACCAACCCAAATGCTCATCAATGATAGACTGGATAAAGAAAATGTGGCACATGTATACCATGGAATGCTATGCAGCCATAAAAAAGGATGAGTTCATGTCCTTTGCAGGGACATGGATGAAGCTGGAAACCATCATTCTCAGCAAACTAACACAGGAACAGAAAATTAAACATCGCATGTTCTCACTCATAAGTGGCAGCTGAAGAATGAGAACACATGGACACAGCAGGGTGCCAGCATCACACACTGGTAGCCTGTCAGGGGGGTGGGGAGCTGGGGGAGGGATAGCATTAGGAGAAATACCTAACGTAGATGACAGGTTGATGGGTGCAGCAAAGCACCATGGCACGTGTAAACCTATGTAACCAACCTGCATGTTCAGCACACGTACCCCAAAACTTAAAGTATAATAATAAAAAAAAAAGAAGGTAATTTTCTTGATTAAAATCAATGTGTCCTGTGTTAACGTTACTCTAATTTTCCTACTTCCAATTTCTCTATAAAGGGTTTTATGGACACGGGCCTCTAAAAGTAATAACATCAGCTACCATTTCTTGAGCTTATGCTCTGTGTCAGACGTTGTGCTAAGCTTATTATATATTTCAGTTAATCTTCACAATTTTATAATGTAGCTATTAATATTATTATCCTAATTTTGCAGGTAAGGAAATTAAGTCTCGGAGAACATAACATGAATTCCCAAGGTCTCCTATCTCTTAAGTGGTGGGGCTACAATTTAAATTAAGGCTTGTATGATTCCAAAGTGAATGCTTTGACCACTAATTTATATCACCAGCCTAGATGAATGGATGTGACCACACAATAAAGCCATATCTATTATTGAGTGGTATGAAGATAGGATGCTTGTAAACTTAACCCTCTGCCTTTGAAAAGACAGCATGTGGTCTTAAAAAATGCTACTCTAAAAATTTTATTTTTAAGTTAATGTTTCTGTAGAACACATAAGTCTAGGGCCAATTAATTTGGAGATCTACAGAGGACATCAACAAACTGAAAGCCCTGGAAGTCCTGTGGTTAAGATGTTTAATGTATGAATTAATCAACTTTGGCTATGAAAATGCTCTATAACAAAAAACTCCAAATCTCAGTAGCTTACAACTATTATGTATTTTTCATAAGTCCTTTGTGTTGGGTCAGCTGGCAACGGTAGGTGACACAGATCTAGAGCATGTGTTTGTCTTTCTGGGACCCATGTTGAAGCAGTAGTGTTTACCTGGAGAAAACTCCTCTTAGGACAGTGGGCAGAAGTGAGGAGGCCGAGCCATATGTTTGACTTGGGTTAAATTCTCTACTTGGACTGGTATACATTATGTCCACTCACATCCCATTGGTCAAAGCAAGTCACATGACCAAACCCCATAACAATAGGTGGGGAAACAGCTCCTCTTACAGAATAGAGATAGAAGAGAATGGATATTTACTGGGCATTAATACATTTTATAACAATAGTGTATGCTCAGGCACTTCACAAACTTACCTGGCCACACAATAACCTTTTTTTTTTAAATGTTGTTTTCCCCAAATCTCTTACTGCTTAAGATACTATGGTTCTCTGAGCATAACTTGAGTTGATTTTGGACAATTGAGAAAATTAAGTCTCCTATTTCTAAAGTGGTGACTGTGTTACAAATAATAGAAAAGTTAAAGAACCTCTGATATTATGTTTTTTTCAGAGAAAATAATTTAAAACCATCAATAGTGTTTTGAATTTATAAAGGCTCTTTGCTTGGTAGAATTTTATTGACTGACATATTTATAGCTTTTTGTTCTTTTCTCAAAACAGCCTGTGGCTCAGCTGTTACACTCCATGTATTACAAGCAGAAAATCAGAGTTCCAAGGATGTTGGAATTTTTTTTCCGGGTTAAAGCAATGGAACTGAGTCAAAAATTCTGTGCCCCTATCTCCCACTCAGTACAGGAAATCATGTCTCATGGTCATGTGCATACAATTGCAGCATAATGATATAAGCTACACTTAGTAGGTTTAAAAGTTACAAATCAGGCTTTACATGAATTTATTTTAAACATGTTTCAGACCTATACTAACCAGGAATAGAACCCACTAAGGAAAAAAACACAGTTATCTAAACAGTTGTTACCATAAAAATTAAGACCATTCACCTGAAAACCTATTTATTATACGAGATTTGAAGCACAAAGTGCTCTCTTGATTCAGTTGGATTTGTTCCAAGGATAAGATTATTATCCAAAAAATAACAGTAGGCTTTTCTTTTCTTTTTTCTTTTCTTTTCTTTTCTTGTCTAGTTTTATAATCACCTAGGAAATAATGGTGGCTCTCAACATATCTTTCCTCTTTCCTTTTCCAAATGTGATAGAAAAACACTGCTTCTTGTCTCTTGCATTTACAGCCAAATAGATACACAAACACAGACATCCAAATATTGACTCCGCAGGTCCCATCTCTATTGAACTTTTGTAGCAAAGAGGATCGGAGGCAGTAATAATTGGTTATAAAGAATGTATAGGGAAAATCAAAACGCCTCACAAAATGGCAGTACTGAAGGCATGAATAGCAACTTCATGCTGTGTGAATTTGCTAGGGACACATGCCAATCTAGCTTGGCCTCCGATGGTTATACGTCCTTTCTAAACCAAACTGGCACTTGGCTGCAGCCCTGGGAAAATCCCCTGGGGGAAAGGATCATTGCAACCTTCCTTGGTTTATAATCATTTTCTTTTTGGACCCCAAGAGAATAAATGAAGCTGGAGGTGAGGAGTTCAAGTGAAATGAAGTATAAGAAAAATAAAACAGCAGCAACAGGGTAGAAAAGTGCAAGAAACTAAAGCGCCTTGGAACTATTTCTAAATAAGGCAGAAATAGGATGATTAAATGAAGCAGGAAATAATCTGTCTTATATATTAAGCTTAAAAACATGGTATGATGTAGAAAAAAGCAGACAGACTTTGCTGCTTTGCTGAGTGCAGATCTTGACCCCACTTCTTACTGGCTTTGTGACTCTGAACTAGTTTATTCACTGATTTGGGGGTTATCTGAAAAAATGAAGATATAGCAACTACCTGGCAGCATTATTGTGACAATTAATTGAGATACCCCATGTAGACTGTGGCTAGAAAGCTGAAAATAACATAAAGATGTTTTTACATAACTCACAGCAGGTATTTTATTTCTTTATTTTGTATTAAATCATAACATTTTACATATTTATGATTCATATTTATGGGTACATGTGATATTCTGTTATACACATAGAATGTGTAATGATAAAGTCAGGGTATTTGAGGTATCCATCACTTTAAGTATTTATCTGTTCTATGTGTTTGGAACCATTCAAAACCTTACAGAAGATAGTTTTAAATTTGGAACTAGCTACTATTCAAAAATCAGAGATTTCACTTGAAAATTTAAATTTTTTGCTTTTCTTGAGAATTTGGAAGAGTCGATGACTGAATTATCTGCTGCTGTATAACAAGCCACTATAAAACAAAGTGACTCAAAAACACAATCATATTTTGCTTGCAAATGTGCAATTTGGGCATAGTTTGGTGTAGAAGACTTACTCACTCATGGGCTATCAGCTGGAGTGCCACTGGGGCTGGAAGATCCACTGCTAAGATGGCTCTCACACAGCTGGCAAGTTGGTCCTGGCTGTGGCCTGGGAGCTCTTTCAGGGCTGAGGGCCTGGGGCCTCAGTCACTCTCCATGTGGGCCTCCCCCGCTGTCCTGGGCTTACTTACACACCAGGGCGCTCGGATCCAAGGATGAATGTCCTAAGGGAGAGCCAAACAAAAAATGTATTGTCTTTAGGAGCTCTCCTTGGACGTCATTATGTCATAACTTCCACAGCAATCTAGTTCTATAACCCCTCTCCTCAGATTTCAAGGAGAGGGGCCATAGACTTCCCTTCTTAATGGTGAGAGGCAAGGTTCTAGAAAAGCATATAAATGGGAAATGTTGCTGTGGTCATCTGCAGAAAGTATAACATCCAGTATCGTTGGGCCTGTGTTTTTACATGACCACAATTAGTGGGAGCTGAGTAATGACTGTGCCTTTAACTAGGTCATGAAATCACTGCCCTTTCTGGCTCCTTGACACTAAGTCTGAGCATTAGTTCCATTTACTAGGCAATGACACTGTTTTCATCTACTAGCATTCAGAGTAAAATGAAGTATCAGCCTGCTGTACTTACTAGGGTGAATTCGCTGTACAAAGCCTGTGAGAAACAACTGACCAAATAAGTAGAGGGTGGAGTAGGAAAAAGGCTGCTGTAACTCAGAGTCCCAAATACACATTAAAACTATATTTTTGACCTCTGAAAAAGAAAGAGATTAGCCAACATAATAATCAAGAAGAACAAAGCTCTTCAAGGTTGGAGAATTCACACTTCTCATACTGTGGATGAGTAGACTTTGCAAAAGCAGGTGCTGAAGGCTAAGGCAGAGATGGAGGTGAGCTGGCATAGCACTGAATGAACACCCCGGCTTACAGCCAAACTTCAAAGACTGGGAGAAAATATTTTTTATTCTCTTTTTGGCTACAGACATTTAAGGAAACCTCTGTCAGGTCATTGGCTGACCACTGAGACAATGAAATGAACACTTCAGAGACCACACACAACCAGGAATATAGCCTTAGCAAAAAAAATTCCGAAAGAAACTAAACAAATAAATTACGGCACCCCTCAGAAACAAACAACAGCAAAATTTGAGGAAGGGAGAAAATCTGATTTTTGGAGTTACCACAATATAATATTACAAGGCATTCAAACAAAAGAAAAGTATGGCCCATTTGCAGGACAAATTCATTGACCGAAACTATCCCCGAGGAAGCCCAATGATTGGACTTGCAAGGCAAAGTTTTAAAATCAACTACCATAATATAACCAAAGAACTAAAAGAGGCAAGGAAAACAATGTACGAATAACATGAAAATATTAATAAAAGATAGAAATTATGGGAAGAAACAAAATAGAAATTCTAGAGCTGAAAAGTATAATAACAGAAATTAAAAATGTACTGCAGGCACTAAACAGCAGATTTAAGTATGCAGAAGAAAGAACACAAACTTGAATATTGAAAAATTGAAACTATTATTGTCTGAGGATCAGAAAGAAAAAAGAGGGAAAAACAGTAAAGAGAGTCTAAGGGACACGTTGAGCACCATTAAGAGTACCAACCTATGTGTTATGGGAACCCATTAGGTGAAGAGAGACAGAAAGGAACAGAAAGATTGTGAGAAGAAATAGTGGCTAAAATCATCTCAAATTTGATTAATCCAAGAACCTCAATAGACTCCAAGCAGAATAAACTCAAAGAGAAGTACACTTAGACACATTATAGTCAAAGAGAAAGAATCATTTTTTTTTCCTTTTCCACTTTTATTTTAGAATCCATGTGCAGGTTTGTTGCATGGGTCTATTGCATGATGCTGAGGTGTGGGGTATGACTGAAACTGTCACCCAGGTAGTGAGCATAGTACCCAATAGGTAGTTTTCCAGCACTTGCTCTCCTCCTTCTTTCCCCTTTCTAGTAGTCCTCAGTGACTATTATTCCCATCTTTATGTCTATGTGTACCCAATGCTTAGCTCCCACTTACAAGTGAGAATGATATTTGATTTGATTTTTGGTGTCTGCATTACTTTGCTTTAAATAATAGCCTCCAGCTGCATCCATAATGCTGCAAAGGATATAATTTTACTCTTTTTATGACTTCACAGTATTCCATGGTATATATGTACTACATTTTAAAAATCTTTTATTTTAAGTTCAGCAGTAGCTGTGCAGGTTTGTTACATAAGTAAACTTATGTCATGGGGGTTTGCTGTATAGATTAGTTCATCCACCAGGTATTAAGCCTAGTAGCCATTAGTTATTTTTCCTAATCCTCTCCCTCCTCCCTCCTCTGATAGGCCCCAGTAACTGTTGTTCCCCTCTATGTGTCCTTATGTTCTCATTATTTAGCTCCCACTTATAAGTGAGAACATGTGGTATTTGGCTTTCTGTTCCTGCTTTAGTTTACTAAGGAAAATGATCTCCACCTCCACCCATGTTCTTGAAAAGGACATGATCTTGTTCCTTTTTATGGCTGCGTAGTATTCCATGGTGTATATGTACTACCCTTCTTTATCCAGTCTACAGCTGATGGGCATTTAGCTTGATTCCATGTCTTTGCTATTGTGAATAGTGCTGCAATGAACATACACATGCATGGGTATATTCCTTTAGGTATACACCCAGTAATGGGATTGCTGCATTGAATGGTAGTTCTGTTTTTAGGTCTTTGAGGAATTGCCACACTGTCTTCCACAATGAGTGAGCTAATTTACACTCCCTCTAACAGTGTATAA
This sequence comes from Nomascus leucogenys, assembly GCF_006542625.1. Classification (NCBI taxonomy): domain Eukaryota; kingdom Metazoa; phylum Chordata; class Mammalia; order Primates; family Hylobatidae; genus Nomascus; species Nomascus leucogenys. The sequence goes on from NC_044393.1 coordinate 42,914,091, forward strand.
GCATTCCCTTTTCTCCATAACGTTGCCAGCACCTTCTATTTTTTGGCTTTTAATAATAACCATTCTGACTGGTGTGAGATGTTATGTCATCGTGGTTTCTATTTGTATTTTTCTAAATCAGTGATGTTGAGCTTTTTCTCATATGATTGTTGGTCACATGTATGTCTTCTTTAGAAAAATGTCTGTTCATGTCCTTTGCCCACTTTTTAATAGGGTTGGTTGTTTGTTTCTTCTTGTAAATTTGTTTAAGTTCCTTATAGATGCTGGATATTAGACCTTCATCAACTATATAGTTTGCAAAAATTTCCTCCCATTCTGTAGGTTGTCTGTTTACTCTGTTGATAGTTTATTTTTCTGTGCAGAAGCTCTTTAGTTTAATTAGATCTCATTTGTCAATTTTTGCTTTTGTTGCGATTGCTTTTGGCATCTTCATCATTAAATCTTTGCCTGTTCTTCAACCTACAGAATGGGAGAAAATTTTTGCAACCTACTCATCTGACAAAGGGCTAATATCCAGAATCTACAATGAACTCAAACAAATTTACAAGAAAAAAACAAACAACCCCATCAAAAAGTGGGTGAAGGATATGAACAGACGCTTCTCAAAAGAAGACATTTATGCAGCCAACAGACACATGAAAAAAAGCTCATCATCACTGGCCATCAGATAAATGCAAATCAAAACCACAATGAGATACCATCTCACACCAGTTAGAATGGCCATCATTAAAAAGTCAGGAAACAACAGGTGCTGGAGAGGATGTGGAGAAATAGGAACACTTTTACACTGTTGGGGGACTGTAAACTAGTTCAACCATTGTGGAAGTTGGTGTGGCAATTCCTCAGGGATCTAGAACTAGAAAGACCATTTGACCCAGCCATCCCATTACTGGGTATATACCCAAAGAATTATAAATCATGCTGCTATAAAGACACATGCACACGTATGTTTATTGTGGCACTATTCACAATAGCAAAGACTTGGAACCAACCCAAATGTCCATCAATGATAGACTGGATTAAGACAATGTGGCACATATACACCATGGAATACTATGCAGCTATAAAAAATGATGAGTTCATGTCCTTTTTAGGGACATGGATGAAGCTGGAAACCATCATTCTCAGCAAACTATCGCAAGGACTAAAAACCAAACACTGCATGTTCTCACTCATAGGTGGGAATTGAACAATGAGAACACATGGACACAGGAAGGGGAATATCACACACTGGGGACTGTTGTGGGGTGGGGGGAGGGGGGAAGGATATCATTAGGAGATATACCTAATGCTAAATGACGAGTTAATGGATGCAGCACACCAACATGGCACATGTATACATATGTAACAAACCTGCACGTTGTACACATGTACCCTAAAACCTAAAGTATAATAATAATAAAATAAAAAACAAACAAAAGAATAAATAGTCATAGAAATAAAAAAAAAAGAAATCTTTGCCTGTTCCTACATCTAGAAGGGTATTGCCTAGGTTGTTTTCCAGGGTTTTATATAGTTTTGGCTTTTACATTTAAGTCTTTAATCCATTTTGACTTAATTTTTTTATGTAGTGTGAAGAAGGGGTCCAGTTTCAATCTTCTGCATATGGCTAGCCAGTTATCTCAGCACCATTTATTGAATAGAGAATCCTATGGGGAATTGCTTGTTTTTGTCAGGTTTGTCAAAGATTAGGTAGTTGTAGATGTGCAGCCTTATTTCTAGCTCTCTATTCTGTTCCATTGGTCTATGTGTCTGTTTTTGCACCAGTGCCATGCTGTTTTGGCTACTGTAGCCCTATAGTATAGTTTGAAGTTGGGTAGTGTGATGCCTCCAGCTTTGCTCTTTTTTCTTAGGATTGCCTTGACTATGTGGGCTCTTTTTTTGGTTCCATAAGAATTTTAAAATAGATTTGTTTTCTAGTTCTGTGAAGAATGTCCTCAGTAGTTTGACAGAAACAGCATTGAATATATAAATTGCTTTGGCCATTTTAATGATATCAGTTCTTCCTATTCATGAGCATGTAATGTTTATCTGTTTGCATCATCTCTGATTTCTTTGAGCAGTGTTTTGTAGTTCTTCTTGTAGAGACCTTTCATTTCCATGGTTAGCTGTATTTCTAGGTATTTTATTCTTTTAGTGGCAGTTGTGAATGGTATTGTTTTCCTGGCTTGGCTCTTGGCTTGACTGTTATTGGGGTATAGGACTGCTAGTGATTTTTGAACACTGATTTTGTATGCTGAGACTTTGCTGTAGTTGTTTATCAGCTGAAGGAGCTTTTGGGCTTAGACTATGGGGTTTGCTAGGTATAAGATCATGTCATCTGCAAACAGGAATAGTTTGACTTTCTCTTTTCCTATTTGGATGCCCTTTATTATTTTTCCCTTGCCTGGTTGCTCTGGCCAGAACTTCCAATACTATGTTGAATAGGAGTGGTGAGAGAGGGCATCCTTGTCTTGTTCCAGTTTTTGAGGGGAATGCTTCCAGCTTTGTATACTCAGTATGATCTTGTCTGTGGGCTTGTTATAGATGGCTTTTATTATTTCGAGGTATGTTTCTTTAATGCCTAGTTAATTTGGAGTTTTTAACATAAAAGAGTGTTGAATTTTATCGAAAGCCTTTTCTGAATCTATTGAGATAATGGTGTGGTTTTTGTCTTTAGTTCGGTTTATGTGATGAATCACACTTACTGATTTGTGTGTGTTGAGCCACCCTTGCATCCCAGGGATAAAGCCTACTTGATCATGGTGGATAAGCTTTATGATGTGCTGCTGGATTCAGTGTGCCAGTATTTTGTTGGGGATTTTTGCATCAATGTTTATCAAGGAGATGTGCCTGAAGTTTCCTTTCTTGTTATGCCTCAGCCAAGTTTTTGTATCAGGATGATGCTGGCCTTGTAGAAAGATTTATGGAGGAGTCCCTCCTCAATTTTTTGGAATCATTTCAGTAGGAATGGTATCAGCTGTTCTTTTACACCTAGGAGAATTTGGCTGTGAATTCATTTGGTCACAGACTTCTTTTTGGTTGATAGGCTATTTATTACTGATTCAATTTGAGAGCTTGTTATTGATCTATTCAGGGATTCAATTTCTTCCTGAGTCAGTCTTAGGAGTGTGTTTATATCCAGAAATTTATCCATTTCTTCTAGATTTTCTAGTTTGTGTGCATAGAGGTGTTCATAATATTCTCTGATGGCTATACGTATATCTGTGGGGTCAGTGGTAACATTCTCTTTGTCATTTCTAATTACATTTATACGGATTTTCTTTTTTTTTTTTACTATTATACTTTAAGTTCTAGGGTACATGTGCACAATGTGCAGGTTTGTTACATATGTATACATGTGCTGTGTTGGTTTGCTGCACCCATTAACTCGTCATTTACATTAGGTATTTCTCCTAATGCTATCCCTCCCCCATCCCCCAACTCCACGACAGGCCCTGCTGTGTGATGTTCCCTGCCCTGTGTCCAAGTGTTCCCATTGTTCAATGCCCACTTATGAGTGAGAACATGCGGTGTTTGGTTTTCTGTCCTTGTGATAGTTTGCTCAGAATGATGGTTTCCAGCTTCATCCATGTCCTTACAAATGACATAAACTCATCCTTTTTATGGCTGCATAGTATTCCATGGTGTATATGTGTCATATTTTCTTAATCTGGTCTCTCATTGATGGACATTTGGGTTGGTTCCAAGTCTTTGCTATTGTGAATAGTGCCACAATAAACATACGTGTGCATGTGTCTTTATCATAGCATGATTTATAATCCTTTGGGTATATAACAAGTAATGGAATCGCTGGGTCAAATGGTATTTCTAGTTCTAGATCTTTCAGGAATCGCCACACTGTCTTCCACAATGGTTGAACTAGTTTACAGTCCCACCAACAGTGTAAAAGTGTTCCTATTTCTCCACATCCTCTCCAGCACCTGTTGTTTCCTGACTTTTTAATGATCACCATTCTAAATGGTGTGAGATGGTATCTCATTGTGGTTTTGATTTGCATTTATCTGATGGCCAGTGATGATGAGCATTTTTTCATGTGTCTGTTGGCTGCATAAATGTCTTCTTTTGAGAAGTGTCTGTTCATATCCTTTCCCCACTTCTTGATGGGACTGTTTGATTTTTTTCTTGTAAATTTGTTTAAGTTCTTTGTAGATTCTGGATATTAGCCCTTTGTCAGATGAAGAGATTGAAAAAATTTACTCCCATTCTGTAGGTTGCCTGTTCACTCTGATGGTAGTTGATTTTGCTGTGCAGAAACTCTTTAGTTTACTTAGATCCCATTTGTCTATTTTAGCTTTTGTTGTCATTGCTTTTGGTGTTTTAGTCATGAAGTCCTTGCCCATGCCTATGTCCTAAATGGTATTGCCTAGGTTTTCTTCTAGGGTTTTTATGGTTTTAGGTCTAACATTTAAGTCTTTAATCCATCTCGAATTAATTTTTGTATAAGGTATAAGGAAGGAATCCAGTTTCAGCTTTCTGCATATGGCTGGCCAGTTTTCCCAGCAACATTTATTAAATAGGGAATCCTTTCCCCATTGCTTGTTTTTGTCAGGTTTGTCAAAGATCAGATAGTTTTAGATGTATTGTATTATTTCTGAGGCCTCTGTTCTGTTCCATTGGTCTATATATCTGTTTTGGTTCCAGTACCATGCTGTTTTGGTTACTGTAGCTTTGTAGTAGTATAGTTTGAAGTCAGATAGCGTGATACCTCCAGCTTTGTTCTTTTTGCTTATGATTGTCTTGGCAATGCAGGCTCTTTTTCGGTTCCATATGAAGTTTAAAGTAGTTTTTTTCCAGTTCTGTGAAGAAAGTCAATGGTAGCTTGATGGGGATGTCATTGAATCTATAAATTACCTTGGGCAATATGGCCATTTTCACAATATTGATTTTTCCTAAACATGAGCATGGAATATTCTTCCATTTGTTTGTGTCCTCTTTTATTTCGTTAAGCGGTGGTTTGTAGTTCTCCTTGAAGAGGTACTTCACATCCCTTAGAAGTTGGATTCCTAGGTATTTTATTCTCTTTCAAGCAATTGTTAGTGGGCATTCACTATGATTTGGCTCTCTGTTTGTCTGTTATTGGTGTATAAGAATGCTTGTGATTTTTGCACATTGATTTTGTATCCTGAGACTTTGCTGAAGTTGTTTATCAGCTTAAGGAGATTTTGGGCCGAGATGATGGGGTTTTCTAAATATACAATCATGTCATCTGCAAACAGGGACAATTTGACTTCCTCTTTTCCTAATTGAATGCCCTTTCTTTCTTTCTCTTGCCTGATTGCCCTGGCCAGAATTTACAACACTATGTTGAATAGGAGTGGTGAGAGAGGGCATCCCTGTCTTGTGCCAGTTTCCAGGGAATGCTTCCAGTTTTTGCCCATTCAGTATGATACTGGCTGTGGGTTTGTCATAAATATCTCTTATTATTTTGAGATACATTCCATCAATACCTAGTTTATTGAGAATTTTTAGCATGAAGGGCTGTTGAATTTTGTTGAAGGCCTTTTCTGCATCTATGGAGATAATCATGTGGTTTTTTTCTTTGGTTCTGTTTATGTGATGGATTTCATTTATTGATTTGTGTATATTGAACCAGCCTTGCATGCCAGGGATGAAGCCAACTTGATCTTGGTGGATAAGCTTTTGGATGTGCTGCTGGATTCGGTTTGCCAGTATTTTATTGAGGATTTTTGCATTGATATTCTTCACAGATATTGGTCTAAAATTCCCTTTTCTTGTTGTGTCTCTGCCAGGCTTTGGTATAAGGATGATGCTGGCCTCATCAAATGAGTTAGGGAGGATTCCCTCTTTTTCTATTGATTGGAATAGTTTCAGAAGGAATGATACCAGCTCCTCCTTGTACCTCTGGTAGAATTTGGCTGTGAATCCGTCTGGTCCTGGACTCTTTTGGTTGGTAGGCTATTAATTATTGCCTCAATTTCAGAGCCTGTTATTGGTCTATTTGGCAATGCAACTTCTTCCTGGTTTAGTCTTGGGAGCGTGTATGTGTCCAAGAATTTATCCATTTCCTCTAGATTTTCTAGTTTATTTGTGTAGAGGTTTTTATAGTATTCTCTGATGGTAGTTTGTATTTCTGTGTGATTGGTAGTGATATCCCCTTTATCATTTTTATTGTGCCTATTTGACTCTTCTCTCTTTTCTTCTTTATTAGTCTTGCTAGTGGTCTATCAATTTTGTTGATGTTTTCAAAAAACCAGCTCCTGGATTCACTGATTTTTTGAAGGTTTTTTTGTGTGTCTATCTCCTTTAGTTCTGCTCTAATCTTAGTTATTTCTTGCCTTCTGCTAGCTTTTGAACGTGTTCTTTTAATTGTGATGTTAGGGTGTCAATTCTAGATCTTTCCTGCTTTCTCTTGTGGGCATTTAGTGCTACAAATTTCCCTCTACACACTGCTTTGAATGTGTCCCAGAGATTCTGGTATGTTGTGTCTTGTTTCTCATTGGTTTCAAAGAACATCTTTATTTCTGCCTTCATTTCGTTGTTTACCCAGTAGTCATTTAGGAGCAGGTTGTTCAGTTTCCATGTAGTTGTGTAGTTTTAAGTGAGTTTCTTAATCCTGAGTTCTAATTTGATTGCTCTGTGGTCTGAGAGACAGTTTGTTGTGATTTCTATTCTTTTACATTTGCTGAGGAGTGCTTTGCTTCCAACTATGTGGTCAATTTTGTAATAAGTGCTATGTGGTGCTGAGAAGAATGTATATTCTGTTGATTTGGGGTGGAGAGTTCTGTAGATGTCTATTAGTTCTGCTTGGTGCAGAGCTGAAATCAAGTCCTGGATATCCTTGTTAACCTTCTGTCTCATTGATCTGTCTAATATTGACAATGGGGTGTTAAAGTCTCCCATTATTATTGTGTGGGTGTCTAAATCTCTTTGTAGGTCTCTCAGGGCTTGCTTTATTAATCTGGGTGCTCCTGTATTGGGTGCATATATATTTAGGATAGTTAGCTCTTCTTGTTGAATTGATCCCTTTACCATTATGTAATGGCCTTCTTTGTCTCTTTTGATCTTTGTTGGTTTAAAGTCTGTTTTATCAGAGACTAGGTTTGCAACCCCTGCTTTTTTTTTGCTTTCCATTTGCTTGGTAGGTCTTCCTCCATCCCTTTATTTTGAGCCTATGTGTGTCTCTGCACATGACATGAGTCTCCTGAGTACAGCACACTGATGGGTCTTGACTCATTATCCAATTTACCAGTCCATGTCTTTTAATTGGGGCATTTAGCCCATTTACATTTAAGGTTAATATTGTTTTGTGTGAATTTGATCCTGTCATTATGATGTTAGCTGGTTATTTTGCCCATTAGTTGATGCAACTTCTTCTTAGCATCGATGGTCTTTACAATTTGGCATGTTTTTGCAGTGGCTGGTACCAGTTGTTCCTTTCCATGTTTAGTGCTTCCTTCAGGAGCTGTTTTAGGGCAGGCCTGGTGGTGACAAAATTTCTCAGCATTTGCTTGTCTGTAAAGGATTTTATTTCTCCTTCACTTATGAAGCTTAGTTCGGCTGGATATGACATTCTGGGTTGAAAATTCTTTTCTTTAAGAATGTTGAATATTGGCCCCCACTCTCTTCTGGCTTGTAGGGTTTCTGCCAAGAGAGCCACTGTTAGTCTGACGGGGTTCCCTTGCAGGGTAACCCGACCTTTCTTTCTGGCTGCCCTTAGCATTTTTTCCTTCATTTCAACCTTGGTCAATCTGACGATTATGTGTCTTGGGGTTGCTCTTCTCAAGGAGTATCTTTGTGGTGTTCTCTGTATTTCCTGAATTTGAATGTTGGCCTGCCTTGGTAGGTTGGGGAAGTTCTCCTGTATAATATCTTGAAGAGTGTTTTCCAGCTTGGTTCCATTCTCCCTGTCACTTTCATGTACACCAATCAGACATAGATTTGGTCTTTTCACATAGTCCCATATTTCTTGGAGGCTTTGTTCATTTCCTTTTACTCTTTTTTCTCTAAACTTCTTGTTTCATTTCATTCATTTGATCTTCAGTCACTGATACCCTTTCTTCCACTTGATCAAATCGGCTACTGAAGCTTGTGCATGCATCATTTAGTTCTCGTGCCATGGTTTTCAGCTCCATCAGGTCATTTAAGGTCTTCTCTGCACTGTTTTTTCTAGTTAGCCATTTGTCTAATCTTTTTTCATGGTTTTTAGCATCCTTGCAATGGGTTTGAACATCCTCCTTTAGCTCGGAGAAGTTTATTACCTACTTTCTGAAGCCTATTTCTGTCAACTCATCAAGGTCTTTCTCTGTCCTGCTTTGTTCCATTGCTGGAGAGGAGCTGTAATCCTTTGGAGGAGAAGGGGCACTCTGGTTTTTAGAATTTTCAGGTCTTCTGCTCTGGTTTCTCCCCACCTTCATGGTTTTATCTACCTTTGGTCTTTGATGATAGTGACCTATAGATGGGGTTTTGGTATGGATGTCCTTTTTGTTGATGTTGATGCTATTCCTTTCTGTTTGTTAGTTTTCCTTCTAACAGTCAGGCCCCTCAGCTGCAGGTCTGTTGGAGTTTGCTGGAGGTCCACTCCAGACCTTGTTTGCCTAGGTATCACCAGCAGAGGCTGCAGAACAGCAAATATTGCTGCCTGGTCCTTCCTCTGGAAGCTTCGTCTCAGAGGGGCACCCAGCTGTATGAAGTGTCAGTCGGCCCCCACTGGGAGGTTTCTCCAATTTAGGCTACATGGAGGTCAGGGACCCACTTGAGGAGGCAGTCCATCCATTCTCAGAGCTCAAACACCATGCTGGGAGAACCACTGCTCTCTTCAGAGCTGTCAGACAGGGACGTTTAAGTCTGCAGAAGTTTCTGCTGCCTTTTGTTCAGCTATGGCCTGCCCCCAGAGGTGGAGTCTACAGATGCAGGCGGGCCTCCTTGAGCAGCAATGGGCTCCACCCAGTTCGAGCTTCCAGGCCGCTTTGTTTACCTACTCAATCCTCAGCAATGGTGGACGCCCCTCCCCTAGCCAGGCTTGCAGCCTCACAGTTAAATCTCAGACTAGCAGTGAGCAAGGCTCTGTGGGTGTAGGGACCTGCTGAGCCAGGTGCATGATGTAATCTCCTGGTGTGCCATTTGCTAAGGCCGTTAGAAAAGCGCAGTGTTTAGGTGGCAGTGTCCTGATTTTCCCTGTATAGTCTGCCTTGGCTTCCCTTGGCCAGGAAAGGGAAATCCCCTGACCCCTTGCACCTCCCACATGAGGCGATGCCCCGCCCTGCTTCAGCTTGCCCTCCATGGGCTGCACCCACTTTCCAACCAGTCCCAATGAGATGAACCATGTACCTCAGTTGGAAATGCAGAAATCACTTGTCTTCTGCATCCATCACGCTGGGAGCTGAAAACCAGAGCTGCTCCTATTCGGCTATCTTGGAATGGACACCACTATTTGGATTTTCTCTTTTCTTTTTGATTAGTCTAGCTAGCAGTCTATTTTATTAGTTTTCTTAAAAAACAAACTCCTAGATTAGCTTATCTTTAGAGTGGCTTTTTGTGTCTCATTATCCTTCAGTTCAGGTCTAATTTTGGTTATTTCTTGTCTTCTACTAGCTTTGGGGTTGGTTTGCTTTTAGTTCTCTAGTTCTTTTAGTTGTGACGTTAAGTTCTTAAATTGAGATCTTTCTAGCTTTTTCATGTGGGCATTTAGTACTATAAATTTCCCTCTTAACACTGCCTTAACTGTTTCCCAGAGATTCTGGTATGTTGTATCTTTGTTCTCATTAGTTTCAAAGAACTTCTTGACTTCTGTCTTAATTTCATTATTTCATTATTACCCAAAAGTCATTCAGGTGTAGGTTATTCAATTTCCATCTAATTGTATGGTTTTGGGTGACTTTCTTAGTCTTGATCTCTAATTTTAATGCACTCTGGTCCAAGAGAGTTGTTGTTATAATTTCAGTTCTTTTGAATTTGCTGAGGAGTGTTGTGTCTCAGATTATGTGGTTGACTTTAGAGAATGTGCCATGTGGCAATGAGAAGAATGTATATTCTGTGGTTTTGGGTGAAGAGTTCTGTAGATGTCTATCAGGTCTATTTGATGCAGTGCTGAGTTCAGGTCTTTGGTCTTTGATGATGGTGACCTATCGATGGGGTTTTGTTAATTTTCTGCCTCAATAATCTAATATTGTCAGTGGAGTGCTGAAGTCTCTCACTATTATTTAATGGGAGTCTAAGTCTCTTTGAAGGTCTCTAAGAACTGGGTGTTCCTGTGTTGGGTGCATATATATCTAGGATAGTTAGGTCTTCTTGTTGAATTGAACCCTTCACCATTATGTAATGCCCTTCTTTGTCTTTTGTGATCTTTGTTGGTTTAAAGTCTGTTTTGTCTGAAACTAGGATTGCAACCCCTGCTTTCTTCTGTTTTCCATTTGATTGGTAGATTTTTCTCCATTTCTTTATTCTGAGACTATGTGTGTCATCCCATGTGAAATGGGTCCCTTGAAGTAAGTGTACCAATGGGTCTTGGTTCTTTACCAAGCTTGCCATTCTGTGCCTTTTAATTGGGACATTTAGCCCATTTACATTCAAGGTTAGTATTGATATGTGTGAATTTGATCCTGTCATCATGATATCAGCTGGTTATTAGTCAGATTTGTTTGTATGGTTGCTTTACAGTGTCACTGGTCTGTGTGCATGTGTTTCCATATTTAGTGCTTCCTTCAGGAGGCAGGTCTGGTGGTAATAAATTCCCTCAGCATTTGCTTGTCTCAGAAGGATCTTATTTCTCCTTCACTTATAAAGTTTAGCTTGGCTGGATATGAAATTCTGGGTTGAAATATCTTTTCTTTAAGAATGTTTAATATGGGCCCCCATTCTCTTTTGGCTGAGAGGTCTGCTCTTAGTCTGATGGGCTTCCCTTTGTAGGTGACCTGACCTTTCTCTCTACCTGCCTTTAACATTTTTTTCTTTCATTTCAACCTTGGAGAATCTGATAATTATGTGTATTGGGGATGATCTTCTTGTGAAGTATCTTGCTGCAGTTCTCTGCATTTCCTGAATTTCATTGTTGGCCTCTCTAGCTAGGTTGGGGAAGTTTTCATGGATGATATCCTGAAACACATTTTCCAAGTTGCTTACACTCTCCCCATGTCTTTCAAGGACACCAGTGAGTCGTGGATTTTGTCTCTTCACATATCCCATATTACTCAGATGTTTTATTCATTTCTTTTCATTCTTTTTTCTCTATTCTTGTCTGACTGTCTTATTTCATAAAGCCAGTTTGCAAGCTCTGAGTTCCTTTCCTCATCTTGATATATTCTACTATTAAAATTTGTGGTTTCATTTTGAAATTCTTGAAGTATGTATTCAGTTCTACCAGATTGCTTATGTTCTTTTCTATACTGGCTATTCTGTCTGTTAGTTCCTGTATCGTCTTACCATGATTCTTAGCTTCCTTTGATTGAGTTTCAATGTACTCTTGTATCTCAATGATCTTTGTTCCTCTCCATATTCTGAATTCTATTTCTGTCATTTCAACCATCTCAGCCTAGTTCAGAACCCTCACTGGAGAGGTACTGCAGTAGTTTGGAGGAAAAAAATCATTCTGGCATTTTGAGTTGATTTACATCCATGGTGCTGCAAAGGACATGATTTTATTCATTTGTATGAATGCATAGTATTCCATTGAGTATACGTACCACATTTCCTATATCCAATCCACCATTAATGGCCACTTCAGTTGACTCCATTTCTTTGCTATTGTAAATTATGCTTCATTAAATATATGAGTGTAAGTGTCTTGTTGGTAGAACAATTTATTTTTCCTTGGGTATATACCCAATAATGGGATTGCTGAGTCAAATGGTAATTCTATGTTTAGTTCTTTGAGAAACCGCCAAACGACTTCCACAAGGCTTGAACTAATTTGCATTACCACTAATAATGTATAAGCATTCCCTTTTCTCCACACCCTTGCCAACATCTCCTATTTATTGACTTGTTTGTAATAATCATTGTGACTGGTGTGAGATGGCGTCTCATTATGGTTTTGATTTGCATCTCTTTAATGACTAGTAATGATGAGCATTTTTTTCCATGTATTTTTTGGCCACATGCATGTCTCCCTTTGAGAAGTGTCTGTTCATGTCCTTTGCCCACTTTTTAATGGAGTTTTTTTTTCTCATTGATTCGTTTAAGTTCCTTACATATTCTGGACATTAGACTTTTGTCAGACACATATTTTGCAAATATTTTCTTCCAATCTGTAGGTTATCTGTTTCCTCCCTTGATAGTTTCTTTTGCCATGCAAAAGGTTTTAGTTTAATTAGGTATCCTACATCCATTTTTTTTTTGTCACATTTTTTTTTGAGGAGTTAGTCATGAGGTCTTTGCCTAGGCCAATGCCTAAAAGAATATTTCCTTGGTTTTCTTCTAGAATTTCAAAAGTTTGAGGTCTTACATTTAAGTGTTTAATCCATCTTGAGTTAGTTTTTGTATAGGGTGATAGGTAAAGGTCCAGTTTCATTCTTCTGCATATGGTTAGCCAATTTCCCAGCATTATTTATTGAATAGGATGTCCTTTCCTCATTACTTAATTGAGTCACCTTTGTCAAAGATCAGTTGATTGTATGTTTGCAGCTTTATATCTGAGTGCTCTATTATGTTCCACTGGTCTATGTTTCTGTTTTTGTACCAGTACCATGCTGTTTTGGTTACCATAGTCCTGTAGTATAATCTGAAGACAGGTAATGTGATACTGCATGATTCATTGTTTTGCTAAGGGTTGCCTTGGCTATTTAGACTCTTTTTTGATTCCATATGAATTTTATAATAGTTTTTTATCTAATTCTGTGAAAAATGATGTTGGTACTTTGATAGGAATAGCATTGAATCTGTAGATTACTGTGGACAGCATAGACATTTTAATGATATTGATTCTTCCTATCCATGAGCACAGAATGTTTATGCATTTGTTTGTGTCATCTTTGATCTCTTTCATCAGTGTTTTGTAATTCTGTTTCGTAATTCTCCCTGTAGAAATATTTCACCCCCCTTTTTAGATATATTCCTAGGTATTTCATTTTTGTGTGTGTGGCTGTTGCAAATGGGACAGTGTTCTTAATTTGGTGCTCAGCTTGAATATTATTGGTGTATGGAGGGGCTGGTATTTTTAAAGGGATAAAAGACAAAAACGATCAGACACAAATTCCATACTCAGCAACATTATCCTTCAAAAGAAGACTCTTTAACACCTCCAAAAAAATCACACTAGCTCACCAGCAATGGCTCCAAACAAAGAAGAAATCCCTGATTTACCTGAAAAAGAATTCAGGAAATTAGTTATTAAGCTAATCAGGGAGGCACCACAGAAAGACGAAGCTCAATGCCAGGAAATCCAAAAAATGATACAAGTGAAGGGGAAAATATTCAAAGAAATAGATAGCACAAAGAAAAACCAGTCAAAACTTCAGGAAACATTGAACACACTTACAGAAACGCAAAATGCTCTGGAAAGTCTCAGCAATACAATTGAATAAGTGGAAGAAAGAAATTCAGAACTTGAAGACAAGGTATTTGAATTAACCCAAACCAACAAAGACAAAGTAAAAACATAAGAAAATATGAACAAAGCCCCTAAGAAGTCTGGGATTATGTTAAGTGACCAAACCTAAGAATAATTGGTGTTCTGAGAAAAAGAAAAATCTAAAGGTTTGGAAAACATATTTGGGGGAATAATCAAGGAAAACTTCCCTGGACTTGCTAGAGACCTAGACATCCAAATACAAGAAGCACAAAGAACACCTGGGAAATTTATTGCAAAAAAATAATTGCCTAGGCACATTGTCATCAAGTTATCTAAAGTTAACATGAAGGAAAGCATCTTAAGAGCTGTGAGACAAAAGCACCAGGTAACCTATAAAGGAAAACCTATCAGATTAACACCAGATTTCTCAGCAGAAACCCTGCAAGCTAGAAGGGATTGGGACCCTATCTTTAGCTCCTCAAACAAAACAATTATCAGTCAAGAAATTTGTATCCAGTGAAACTAAGTGTCACATATGAAGGAAAGATACAATCTTTTTCGACAAATAAATATAGACAGAATTCACAGCTATCAAGCCACCACTACAAGAACTGCTAAAAGGAGTTCTAAATCTTGAAAAAAAAAAATCCTGGAGACAAGTCAAAACAGAACCTCTTTAAAGCATAAATCTCACAGGACCTATAAAACAAAAATACAATTTAAAAAGTGAAAACGAAAAAACAAGGTACACAGGCAACAAATAGTATAGTGAATGGAATGGTACCTCACATCTCAATACTAACATTGAATATAAATGGCTTAAATGCACCACTTAAAAGGTACAGAACCACAGAATAAATAAGAATCCACCAACGAACTATCTGGTGCCTTCAAGAGACTCACCTAACACATGATGACTCACATAAACTTAAAGTAAAGGTGTGGAAGAAGGGATCTCATGCAAACGGACACCAAAAGTGAGAAGGGGTATCTATTCTTACATCAGACAAAGCAAACTTTAAGGCAACAGCAGTTTAAAAAGACAAAGAGGGACATTACATAATGGTAAAAGGCCTTGTCCAACAGGAAAATATCACAATCCTAAACATATATGCACTTATCACTGGAGCTCCCAATTTTATGAAACAATTACTAATAGACCTAATAAACAAGAGAGCAGCACAATGATAATGGGGGACTTCAATATTCCACTGACAGCACTAGACAGGTCATCAAGACAGAAAGCCAATGAAGAAACAATGGATTTAAACTAGACCTTGGAACAAATTAACTTAACAGATATATACAGAACATTCCATCCAATAACCACAGAATACACCTTCTATTTAACAGCACATGGAACTTTCTCCAAGACAGACCATGTGATAGGCCACAAAAACGAGCCTCAATAAGTTTAAGAAAATTGAAGTTGTATCAAGCACTCTCTCAGACCACAGTGAAATAAAACTGGAAATCAACTCCAAAAGGAACCCTCAAAACCATGGAAATACATGTAAATTAAATTACCTGCTCCGGAATGATCACTGGGTCAAAAACGAAATCAAGATGAAAATTAAAAAATTCTTCAAACTGAATGGCAACAGTGACACAACCTATCAAAACCTCTGTGATATGGCAAAGGTGGTGCTAAGAGGAAAGTTCTTTTTGATGTTCAGCCTACATCAAAAAGACTGAAAGAGCGTAACCTGACATTTTAAGGTCACACCTCAAGGAACTAGAGAAACAAGAACAAACCAAACCCAAACCCAGCAGAAGAAAGGAAATAACCAAGATCAGAGCAGAACTAAATGAAACTGAAACAAAAAAAATTACAAAATATAAATGAAACAAAAACCTGATTCTTTGAAAAGATAAATAAAATTGATAGACCATTAGCAAGATTAACCAAGAAGAGAGAAAATCCAAATAACCTCAGTAAGAAATGAAATGGAAGACATTACAACTGACACCAGTGAAATACAAAAGATCATTCAAGACTATTATGAACACCTTTATGCACATAAACTAGAAAACCTAGAAGAGATAGATAAACCAATGGGAAACTACTAACCTCCTAGCTTAAATCAGGAAGAATTAGATACCCTGAACAGATGAATAACAAGCAGCAAGATTGAAATGGTAATTTAAGAACTATCAACAAAAAAAAAAGTCCAGGACCAAAAGGATTCACAACAGAATCCTACAAGACATTCAAAGAATTGATACCAATTCTTTTGACACTATTCCACAAGATAGAGAAAGACAGAGCCCTCCCTAATTTAGTCTATGAAGGCAGCACCACCCTAACACCAAAATCAGGAAAGTACATAACCAAAAAAGAAAGCTACAGACCAATGTCCCTGATGAACATAGATGCAAATATCCTTAACAAAATACTAGCTAACTGAATTCAACAACATATCAAAAAGATAATCCACCATAATCAAGTGGGTTTCATACCAGGGATGCAAGAATGGTTTAACATATGCAAGTCAATAAATGTGATACACCACATAAACAGAATTAAAAACAAAAAGCATATGATCATCTCAATAGATGCAGAAAAAGGATTCAACAAAATCCAGCATCGCTTTATGATTAAAATTCTCAGCGAAATCAGCATACAAGGGACATACTTCAATGTAATAAAAGCCATCTATGACAAATCCACAGCCAGTGTAATACTGAATGGGGAACAGTTGAAGGCATTTCCTCAGAGAACTGGAACAAGAAAAGGATGCCCACTCTCACCGCTTCTCTTCAGCATAGTACTGGAAGTCCTAGCCAAAGCAATCAGGTAAGAGAAAGAAATAAAGGGCATCCAAATCAGTAAAGAGGAAGGCGAACTGTCACCATTTGCTGGCAATATGATCATTTACCTGGAAAATCCTAAAGACTCCTCCAGAAAGCTCCTAGAACTGATAAATGAATTCAGCAGTTTCTGGATACAATATCAATGTACACAGATCAGTAGCTCTTCTATACACCAACAGTGACCAAGCAGAGAATCAAATCAAGAACTCAAACCCTTTTACAATAGCTGCAAAAAAAAAGAAATACTTAAGAATATACTTAACCAAGGATTCGAAAGACCTCTACAAGGAAAACTACAAAACACTGTGAAGTAAATCATACATGACATAAACAAATGGAAACACATCCCATGCTCATGGATGGATAGAATCAATATTGTGAAAATGACCATACTGCCAAAAGCAATCTACAAATTCAATGCAATCCCCATCAAAATACCACCATTATTCTTCACAGAATTAGAAAAAACAATTCTAAAATTCATATGGAACCAAAAAAGAGGGTGCATAGCCAAAGCAAGACTAAGCAAAAGCACAAATCTGGAGGCATCACACCACCTGATTTCAAACAATACGATAAGGCCATCATCACCAAAACAGCATGGTACTGGTATAAAAATAGGCACATAGATCAATGGAACAAAATGGAGCACCCAGAAATAAACCCACACTTACAGCCAACTGATATTCAACAAAGCAAACAAAAACATAAAGTGGGGAAAGGACACCCTTTTCAACCAATGGTGCTGGGACAATTGGCTAGCCACATGTGGGAGAATGAAACTGGATCCTCATCTCTCACATTATATAAAAATCATCTCAAGATGGATTAATGACTTAAATCTAAGACGTGAAACTATAAAAATTCTAGAAGATAACATTGGAAAAACCCTTCTAGACATTGGCTTAGACAAGAATTTCACGACCAAGAACCCAAAAGCAAATTCAATAAAAACAAAGACAAGTAGCTGGGACTTAATTAAACTAAAGAGGTTTTGCATAGCAATAGAAACAGTCAGCAGAGTAAACATACAACCCACAGAGTGGGAGAAAATCTTTGAAATCTATACATCTGACAAAGGACTAATATCCAGAATCTACAACAAACAAACAAATCAAGAAGAAAAAAATAAACGGTTGGGCACAGTGGCTCACTCCTGTAATCCCAGTACTTTGGGAGGCTGAGGTGGGCAGATCATGGGGTCAGGACTTCGAGACCAGCCTGGCCAATATGGTGAAACCGCATCTCTACTAAAAATACAAAAATTATCCAGGTATGGTGAAGTGTGCCTGTAGTCCCAGCTACTCAGGAGGCTGAGACAGGAGAATTGCTTGAACCCAGGAGGCAGAGGTTGCAGTGAGCTGAGATTGGGCCACCACTGTACTCCAACCTGGGTGACAGAAACTCCGTCTCAAAAAAAAAAAATTATGTCAAAAAGTAGGCTAAGGAAGTGAATAGACAATTCTCAAAAGAAGATATACAAATGGCCAAGAAACACATGAAAAAATGCTCAACATCACTAATGATCAAGAAAATGCAAATCGAAAGCACAATGTGATACCACTTTACCTAAGCTAGAATGACTATAATTAAAAAATAAAAAAAAAACAGTAGATGTTGGCATGGATGCAGTGATCAGGAAAAACTTCTACCCTGCTGGTGGGAATGTAAACTAGTACAGCCACTATGGAAAACAGTGTGAAGATTCCTTAAAGAACTAAAAGTAGAACCAATTGATCCAGTAATCCCACTACTGGGTATCTACCCAGAGGAATAGATATGATGAAATACCAACTCTGCCATAAAAAGGAATAAATTAATGTTATTATATATATATAGAATTAATGGTATTTGCAGTGACCTGGATGAGATTGAAGACTTTTTTTTTTTTTTTTTTTTTTGAGATGGAGTTTTGCTCTTGTTGCCCAGGCTGGAGCACAATGGTGTGATCTTGGCTCACCGCAACCTCTGCCTCCCAGGTTCAAGCGATTCTCCTGCCTCAGCCTCCCGAGTAGCTGGGATTACAGGCATGTGACACCATTTTTAGTAGAGATGAGGTTTCTCCATGTTGGTCACACTGGTCTTGAACAACCGACCCCAGGTGATTCACCTGCCTTGGCCTCCCAAAGTGCTGGGATTAAAGGTGTGAGCCACCACGCCCAGCCAAGATTGGAGACTATTATTCTAAGTGAAGTAAGTCAGGAATGGAAAACCAAGCATCGTATGTTCTCACTGATAAGTGGGAGCTAACCTACGAGGGTTCAAAGGCATAAGAATGATACAATGGACTATGGGGACTTGGGGGGAAAGGGTGGGAGCGGGGTGAGGGATAAAAGAATACGAATAGGGTGTAGTGTATGCTGCTCTGATGATGGGCATGCCAAAACCTCACAAATCACCACTATAGAACTTATTTATATAACCAAACACCACCTGTACACCAATAACCTATGGAAAAATAAAAATTTAAAGTAATAATAATAAAAAAAAAGGCCACATGGTTACACTAGGTGTCAAAAAAAAGAAATATAGAAATCGAATATAAGCTATTGCATAGATAAACATAAAACTCTGTATTACTGCATTTTGGATTGCAACTCCTCTCTTTATAATATTTCCTATATGATTTAAAAAGACAAATAAATACACATCACTATAAATTTATATATAAATAGCCACACAATAACCAACAATGTAATTTGTGAAAGCAACTGTGAAGGCAGGGAATGGAACTGTATAGTAATGTAGTTATTATATGGTATTGAAGCAAAATTTGTAAAAACTTAAATAATATTGTTATAAATTTATGATTTTAATTAGAACCTTTATGGTAATCACTAAGAAATTTTCCTAAAAGTACACACAAAAAGAAATCAGAAGGAAATCCAAACAATACACTCCAAATAACAAAACACAAACAAGACAAATGGAGGATACAAAGAATAAAAAAGGTATAAAACATATAGAAAACAAATACCCAAATGGCAGAAGTAAATCCTTCCTCAAACAGATATGTTATATGTGAATGGATTAAATGCTCCAATTAAAAGGCAGTGATATGACAAAATGGATTTGAAAAATATGATCCAAGAGTATGCTGTCTACAAGAAATTCACTTTAGTTCTAAAGATATAAATATATTGAAATTAAAAAGATACACAAAGACATTCCTTTTAAATAGTAACCAGAAGAGAGTTGGAGTGGTTATACAGTAATAGTATTGGACAAAACAGACTTTGACTTGAAAACAATTGCAAGATACAAATAAGGACTTTGTATATTGATAAAAGGGTCAATTTATCAAGAAGATATAAACATTACATACAAGAAAGAACAGAGAAGTGGAGTATGCACACATTGACAGAATTAAAGGGAGAAAACATAGTTATACAATAATAGATATTTCAATACTAAACTTTTAATAATACATACAACAAAATAACTGAAGCTCAATAGGAAATAGAAGACTTGAACAACACTAGACCTAACAGACACAGACAGAACACTCTACCCAACAACAGCAGAATGCATATTCTTTTCAAGTGTATATGGAACATTAGCTAAGATAGCCCATATGTTAGGCTACAAAATAAGTCTCAATAAATTTTAAAAGACTGAAATTACACAAAGAATATTCTCTGACTGTGATAAAATGAAGCTAGAAGTCAATAATAGAAGAATAACTAGAAAATTCACAAATATGTGGAAATTAAATGATACATTCAAAATAAATGGGTCAAAAGATGAATCACACAAGAAATCAGAAAATATCTTGGGACAAATGCAAACAAAACTTAACATACCACAGTAATGGGATGCAGCAAAAGCAAGGCTAAGTGAGGAATTTATAGCTATAGACACATACATTTATAAAAGAAGAAAGATTCTAAACTAACAACCCAATACTACACCTTAAAGAATTAGAAAATAAATGTCAAACTTAACCCAAAGTTAGCAGAAGAAAGGAGATAAAAAGAGGTAAACAAAACAGAAAGCAGTAGAGACTCAGCAAAACCAAAAGGTGGTCCTTAGAAAAAAAATCCACAAAATGACAAGACTTTAGCTAGACAGAAGGAGAAAAAAAGAGGATACACAAATAGCTAAAACTGGAAATGAAAGTTAGGACATTACTACAAATACAGAAAAAAACAGACAAATCTTAGAAATACAAATTACCCTTGCTGGCTCAAGATGAAATAGAACACCCTAACAGTCCTATAACAAGTAAAGATATTAAATCAATACTTAAAAACCTCCTAACAAAGAAAATCCCAGGACCTTATGGCTTTGCTGATGAATTCAAACATACATTTAAAGAATTAACATAAATTTTTCTCAAACACTAACAAAAAAATAGAAAATAAGGAAACACTTTCTAGCTCCTTCTATGATGTCAGAATTACCCTGATACCAAAGTCATATAAAGACATCATATCTTTAGGGGTGATAAAAATGTTCTGGAACTAGTTAGAGGTAGTTACACAACACTGTGAATGTCCTAAATGCCACTAAATTGTTCACATTCAAATGGTTAATTTTGTATCTGTGAGGTTCACTTCATTAAAAAAGTGAATAGTAGGAACAATAATGTATGCCAATTAAAAATATGATTTAGCAGGTCAGGGATCTCAAAATGAAATTCAGACTGTTACCAACAATCTAAATTACAAATGGATGAAACACTTCACTGAAGACGGTGAAGAAAAAAGATGCTGACCTAAGTAATTTTAGAAATCAGTGGAGTCTCAGATTGCAAAAAACACTGTACATAAGCACTGTACTCTAGTTGATAAACTTTTTCCCATGTGGGTATGGGTTAACAATTCTAGTACTGCCATAGATGTACACTAGATTTTAATAATTAAGTAAGTAGATGGCAGATGTTGACATCCTGTTTTTTTTTCTGTTGGAGTAAGAATTTAGAGATAGGCAAGGGGAGCAGGTTAGAATGATTGATGTGGTAGTGGATTAAAGTTGATGATCGCAGTATGAACTCATGTTTAGCTTCCTATAGAAACTGCTTCCATATAGAAATATTTATAGATATGCGTATATACATTGCTTAATAAACACACATATATTTTCTGGCTCTGTCTGCTGAGAGGCTTTATAAACAATAACATCCTGGTGGCAACCTGATACTCAGATCTTGGTTTCAAATACCATTCTCCAACAAAAAGAATAAGAGGTCCTTGGAGACATGGCTGATTCTAGGGCTGGGACAAGAAATATGCGGAATGAGCCTGGATTATCTTGAAGTACCTGAAAATAAGAAAGTGCTCAAAAATAAAAAAATAGAAAAAAATCCACAATGATGAAAATATATCAAACCGATACAAGAGCCAATGGAAAGAACTTCCAATAGCCAAAACTGGAACAATCTGAATGACAAAGTAAATGAAGTAGTACTGGATTATGGCCCAAAGTGTAAAATAAGTATACATGAGTCCATAATCAAATGATGGAGTACATTAAATAAATAAGAAAATATAAATTTTGCATATGCGGAATTCTAAGTAATTCACATAGGTATTTTACCTGTAAGGAAGTGGAGCATAAACCTCCACCTCTTAAATGTGGGCTGTGTATAGTTCCTTCCAAAGAGTAATATGGAAAGGGAAGGAAGGGTAAATTTACAGTGGTGAGACCTGGCAAACACTACCTCAGCCAGGCTTATAAGGTCAATTTCAACAGTGATATCATGTTAATGGTATGTATGCTTGATATGATGTGATGAGGGTCAGAATTAATCTCTGTGATCTTTTCCCCAAAACCCATAATATCAGTCTATTTATGAAAAAATGTACAAATCCCCATTAAGAGGCATTCTAAAAAATGCCTGACCCCTCAAAATTGTCTAGGTCATAAAAACAAGAAAGAGAAACTGTCACAGCCAACAACAGCTTAAGAAGACATGATGACTAAATATGATGTAGTATCCTGGACCCAATTCTTGAACAGAATAAGAACATTAGCTACAAACCAAGGAAAACTGAACAAAACATGGACTCATGTTAAGTGCAACAATAACATTATCGGAACAACCCTCGTCATCATCATTACCATTATCATCAATGTATCAGTATTGGTTCATGAATTGTAACAAATATACCATTCTAACGTAAGATGTTAGTAATAGAGGAAACCGTGTTCAGGGTATATGGAAACTCACTATACTATCTTTGTAATTTTTCTGTAAACACAAATCTGTTCTAAAAAATAAAGTTTTTATTTTTAAAAGTCATAAGTGTAGTGATTGTCAAATTTTATTCTACTTAAAGATTAGCTAAGGAAATTTAGAAAAATGTCCATTTCAATTACCTCCCAAAGGTCTTGATTCAGTGAGTCTGGGAAAGAGTGTATGAATCCTCCTTAACATGCTTCCAAAGTGATTCACATTTTAAGACACAGTGGTGCAGAGGAAGACCACTAGGATTCCATCTCAGCTTGGCTTCTTTCATAATCTGTAAAGAGATCAGCGGCTTTGCTCCCCTAACCCTGCCCCGTGAAGATAGGAGAGTACTGTTGTATTTGTGTGAAATTCATGGCTCCAAATCAAGTTTGGGAAGAGACTTCCAGCTTTCTGGATCCCACCCTGCCATGAAAATCAAAGGTGGCTCCCCCTAGAGGAGGCTGGGGTTTTGTCAAAACAGGGGTGTTTCTGGATTGATTGTGGGTGGAAATATCAGTTATCTGTCCATAACTCCCCAAAGAATGGAGTAAAGTCCATATTCTTAGTAAGGCATGCAAGGCCTATTATTCTCTGGCTCCTGCCTACTTTTCCACTCCTGTTTTCCATTCCCTTGGGCAAATTATACTCGATCCTAGTGAAAATGCTTCCTAAAATCCCAGTGCTGTTTCTTACCTCTGCAACCATGCAATGCCATTCTCTCAGCCTTAATTACGATTTTCTTCTCATTGCCTACTTATGTTTCAAGATGCAGCAGCAATATAAACTTCCAAATAGATATTTTTTCTGACTTCTCCAAGGAAAATGACAGCAACTTTTCCAATATTTCCTGGTGGCCAGCTATACTTCCACTTCTGGTAGGACACATACTATTGTGGAACGACAGACTTTTCCACTCTCTGTATACATTAGAGAGAAAGACCCATGCTGAATTTACTGAATTCCTCTTTTTGAAATTGTAGTTCCCATGCTGAATTTGCTAAATTCATCTTTGAAATTGTAGTTCCTGGCATGTTGCCTTGACAGAGCCATAAATGCTTATGACTGGATGAATAGAATGATAAATTCTTGATTCTACCCATTGTTTTTCAGAGGAAAGATGCCAAATAAATTCAACTAATAATAATGATGCCATGCAACACAACTGGTTTGTGTGTGGTATTATACTTAATTAAAACAAGGAAAAAATCATAAGTACATTCTCAGAAGAAATTTGACGCAACAATAGCAAAAGAGCTATATCTTGTAATTTTGAAGTATTCAGTAGGTACCCTGTGGATGTTGAAATAAGCCCTAATAAGGTTTAAAAACTCAGGACTAAAGAATAGCTAGAAGCTAACATTGAGGATCCAACTGGTTATACATTTTCTCTATAATTAAATTAGAAACTTCTCAAGGGAAAATAGCATTATTGCAACCTTATGCCAAGACCTGCAGGTACTTTGCATTCTTCATATAATGCCCAGAAGCTTGTAGAGAGCTTCAGTAGCTCCCATTTTACAGTAATGAATCCTGAAGCTCAGCAAGTTAAAGTGTTAGCCACATTCACTGTTTAATGGGAGGCAGAGCTGAGGCTCACAGCCTGGCTGTCTGTACTTCTCACTGATTTCATCTCTCCCCTTCCTTTCCATCTCCCCACCTCTGCTGGACCTGGCAGGAGACACCAGGTGAGTTGACCAACTACTGTTATCATTGCTAAGAATGATGTTACCTGTGTTTTTTTGTAAATGCCCTTTGTCAGATTGAGGAAGTTTCCTTACATTGTTTTTGACTATCTTCATTATGGAAAGGTGTTAGATTTTTTTCAAGTGCCTTTTCTGCATCTCTTGAGAGAATCTTATGGTTTTTGCTTTATTCTACTAATATTGTGTATTAATTCTGTTTTCTTTTTCAACTTGTAAATTTTTGTGGATACATAGTAGGTGTAATATTTATTGTATAATATTGATTGATTTGTATACATTGAACCAACTTTGTACTTCTTGGACAAATTCTACTTGGTCATTCTGCATAATCTATTTTAATGGTGTTAGATTTGGTTTCCTAGTATTTGTTAAGAATCTTAGGGCCAATATTTACTGTGATATTTTTTGACCCACCAATGAAGAGTGTATTGTTTAATTTCCACATATTTGTCAATTATTTATTTCTAATATCATCCCATTGCGATTTGAGAAAATAATTTGTATGATTTCAATTATTTCAAATATATAGAGATTATTTTATGGCCTAACATATGGTCTATTATGATGGAAATTGTTCCATATGCACTTCAGAAAAATATACATTATGCTATTGTTGGTTGGAATGTTCATTAGACGTCTGTTAGGTCTCATTGGCTTATATTGTTATTCAAGTTTTGTAGCTCCTTGTTGATCTTCTGTCTCACTGTTCTATTTATTATAGAAAGCAAAGATTTAAAATTGTCGCCCATAATTGTTGAATTTTCTATTGCCCCCTTCGATTCTCTCAGTTTTTGCTTCAGTTATTTTGGGACACTGTTAGGTATATACACATACATATATATGCACACATGCACACTTACACATATACACATATTTTTATAATCGTTATAGCTTCTTGATGGATTTATTTTTTAATAATATTTAATGTCCTTCTTTGTTTCTTGAAACAATTTTTGCTCCTCTGACTGATTTATTTCCGTTGACCTATTCTCGAGCTCACTGATCCTTTCTTCTGCTTGATCTTGTCAGCTGTTGAACCCCTCTGGTGTTTCAGTTTAATTAATGTGTCCTTTAGCTCCAATATTCCTGTTCAGGGTAAATACTATCTCTCTTTGTTGAGATTCTCACTTTGTTCACACATTGTTTTCTTGACCTCAGTGGGCCATCTTTATGAGAGTTATTTTAATTCTATTAGGAAAATGATACAGCTTCATTTCATTAGGATCAATTTCTTAAATTTTACTTTATTCCTTTGTTTGGAATCTTCGCCTGATTCATCATTTTCCTTGACTCTCTATGTTGGTTTCTGTGCATTAGGCAAAATAGTCACCTCTCCTGGTCTTCATAGACTGGCCTCCTACAGGAGAAGACCCCCACTAATCAGCTCAGCTAGAGAGACTGGGGCCTCTGCCAATTCTTTTCTTCCCCAAGGTAAAGCAGGCAGCTGTAGTTTTTGTCTACTTGCTTTGTGTTGTGCAGGGTGAAGAATCACTTGTGTCTACTAGCCTAGACTGCCGTCTCTATTCTCCCCCAAGTTGCGAGACTGTCCCAGACTAATCAGAGCTTCAAGACTGGCAAGATAAAAGCCAGTCCTTTGGAGAGCTCCCTCAGAAAAGTTAGGGTTGGGGATATGCACAGCAACCCCTCCCTTCCCTGGGTAAAGATGGAAACTAGATGTCTCTTTCTGATTGTAAGGAGCTAATCTAAGAGGGGGGTCTCTGCTGACAGCATGGTTTCAATATCCCTACTGGATTTTGATTTCATATTTTCCTGGAAGCAACAGGCTTTCAATTAATTTATGATTTCTCACAAAGCCAATTTGTTCATGAATTGTTGCTAAATTAGTAGCAACGATGGGAAAGGAGGAGGAGCCAGGGCCTCCTACTCCTCTATCCTGCTGAATCACTCTTCTTGTGACAAGTTTTAATAAAAAATTTATTTTGTCTGATATATTTTGGCCACTCCAGGTCTCTTCTTGTTACTGTTTGCATGACATGTATTTTCCATAGTTTCACTTTTAAGATGGCAAGATGACCATTCAAATACTTTCCATAATAAGATGAGATATAACAAAGATAAAGAAAAAAGAAACAAAAAAATGAACAAAGCCTTCAAGACATTTGGGTTTATGTTAAATGGCCAAACCTAAGAATAATTGGTGTTTACGAGGACAAAGAGAAATCTAAAAGTTTGGAAAACATATTTGAGGGAATAATCAAGGAAAACTTCTCTGGCCTTGCTAGACATCTAGACATCCAAATACAAGAAACTCAAAGAACACCTGGGAAATTCTTTGCAAAAAGATCATCACCCAGGCACATAGTCTTCAGGCTATCTAAAGTCAAGACAAAGGAAAGAATCTTAAGAGCTGTGAGGCAAAAGCATCAGGAAATCTATAAAGAAAAACCTATCAGATTGACAGCAGATTTCTCAGCAGAAACCTTGCAAGCTAGAAGGGATTGGGGTCCTATCTTTAGCCTCCTCAATCAAAATAATTGGCAGCCAAGAATTTTGTATATAGCAAAACTAGGCTTCATAAATGAAGGAGAGATAAAGTCTTTTTCAGACAAACAAATGCTGAGAGAATTCGCTACTACCAACCCAGCATAACAAGAAATGCTGAAAGGTATTCTAAATCTTGAAATAAAACTTTGAAATAACACCAAAATAGAACCTCTTTAAAGGATAAATCTCTCAAGGCCTACACAACAATAACACAATGAAAAAAAGGTATTCAGGCAAGAACTAGCATGATGAATGGAATAGTACCTCACATCTCAATACTAACATTGAATGTAAATGCTCCACTTAAAAGATACAGAATAACAGAAAAAATAAAGATCCACCAACCAAGTATCTGCTGTCTTCAAGAGACTCACCTAACACATAAGAACTCACATAAACTTAAGGTAAAGGGGTGGAAAAAGATATTCCATGCAAATGGAAACCAAAATCCAGCAGGAGAAGCTCTTCTTATATCAGACAAAACAGAATTTAGAGCAACAACAGTTTAAAAAAACAAAGAGGAACATTATATAATGATAAAAGGATAAGTCCGAGAGGAAAATATCCCAATCTTAAATATATATGTACCTAACATGGGAGTTCCCAAATTTATAAAACAATCATTACTATACCTAAGAAATGAAATAGACAGCAACATAATAACAGTGGGGGACTTCAATACTGCACTGACAGGACTAGACAGGTCATCAAGACAGAAAGTCAACAGAGAAACAATGGACTTAAACTATACCTTAGAACGAATGGACTTAACAGATATTTACAGAACATTCTACCAGCAACTGCAGTATATACATTCTATTCATCAGCACATGGAACATTCTCCAAGATAGACCATATGGCAGGCCAAAAAACAAGCCTCAATAAATTTTAAAAAATCGAAATCATATCAAGTACTCTCTCAGACCACAGTGAAATAAGATTTAAAATAAACTCCAAAAGGAACCCTAAAAACCATGCAAATACTTGGAAATTAAATAACCTGCTCCTGAATAATCACTGGGTCAACAATGAAATCAAAAAGAAAATTAAAAAATTATTTGAACTGAACAATAATAGTGACACAGCTTAACAAAACCTATGGGACACAGCAAAAGTGGTGCTAAGAGGAAAGTTCATAGCATTAAATGCCTACATCAAAAAGCCTGAAAGAATACAGAAAATGTAAGATCACATATCACAAGGAACTAGAGAAACAAGTACAAACCAAACCCAAACCCAGCAGAAGAAAAGAGATAGCAAATATCAGAGCAGGCAGGACTAAATAAAACTGAAACAAAGAAAACACTATAAAAGATAAATGAAACAAAAAACTGCTACTTTGAAATGATAAACAAAATTGATTAGACCATTACCAAGATCAACAAAGAAAAGAAGTGAGGAGATCCAAAAATAAGTTCAACTAGAAATGAAATATTACAACTGACACCACAGAAATACAAAAGATCATTTAAGGCTACTATGAACACCTTTACACTCATAAACTAGAAAACCTAGAGAAGATGGATAAATTACCAACAAAAAAAAGTCCAGGACCAGATGGCTTCACAGCTGAATTCTATCAGAAATTCAAATAAGAATTGTGACCAATCCTATTGCCAGTATTCCACAAGATAGAGAAAGAAGGAATCCTCCCTAAATCATTGTATGAAACCAGTATCACCCTAATACCAAAACCAGGCAAGGACATAACAAAAAAAGAAAACCAGATGCAAAAATCCTCAACAAAATATTATACTAGCTAACTGAATCCAACAGCATATCAAAAAGATAATCTACCATGATCAAGTGGGTTTCACAACAGGAATGCAGGGGTGTTTTAACATACACAAGTCAGTACATGTGATACATCATATAAACAGAATTAAAAACCAAAATCACATGATCATCTCAATAGATGCAGAAAAAGCATTTGATAAAATCCAGCATCACTTTATGATTAAAACCCTCAGCAAAATTGGCATAGAAGAGGCATACCTCAAGGAAATAAGAGCCATCTATGACAAACCCCACAGCCAACATTATACTGAATGGGGAAAAGTTGAAAGCATTTCCCCTGAGAACTGGAACAAGACAAGGATGCCCACTTTCACCACTTATACGCAGCATAATACTGGAAGTCCTAGTCAGAGTAATCAGACAAGAGAAAGAAATAAAAGGCATCCAAATTGGTAAAGAGGAAGGCAAACTGTCACTGTTCACTGATAATATGGCCATATACCTAGAAAACCCTAAAGACTCATCCAAAAAGCTCCTAGATCTGATAAATGAATTCAGTAAAGTTTCTGGATACAGAATCAATGTACACAAATCAGTAGCACTGCTATATACCAACAACAACCAGCTGAGAATCAAATCAAGAACTCAATCCCTTTTACAACAGCTGCAATAAAGTAAAATACTTAGGAATATACCTAACAAAAAGTGAAAGATCTCTATAAGGAAAACTACAATACACTGTGAAATAAATCAATAAATCGTAGACAATACAAACAAATGGAAACACATCCCATGCTCATGGATGGGTAGAGTAAATATTGTGAAATTGACCATACTGCCAAAAGCAATCTACAGATTCAATGCAATTTCCATCAAAATCCCATCATCGTTCTTCACAGAACTAGAAAAAATAATCCTAAAATTCATACAGAACCAAAAAAAGAGGGTGCATAGCCAAAGCAAGACTAAGCAAAAAGAACAATTCTGGAGGCATCACATTACCTGACTTCAAACAAGGCTGTAGTTAACAAAACAGCATAGTACTTGTGTAAAAATAGGCATGTAGACCAATGGGACAGAATAAAGAACTCAGAAATAAAGCCAAATACTTACAGTCAACTGATTTTTGACAAAGCAAACAAAAACATAAGGCAGGGACAGAACATGCTATACAACAAATGGTGCTGGGATAATTGGTAAGCCACATGTAGAAGAATGAAGCTGTATCCTCGTCTCTTGCCTTACACAAAAATAAACTCAAGATGGATCAAAGACTTAAATCTAAGACCTGAAACCGTAAAAATTCTAGAAGATAACATCAGAAAAACTCTTCTAGACATTGGCTGAGGCAAAGAGTTCATGACCAAGAACCTAAAAGCAAATAAAACAAAAACAAAAATAAATATATGGGACCTAATTAAACTAAAAAAATTCTACACTACCAAAGAATTAACCATCAGAGAAAACAGACAACCCATGGAATGGGAGAAAATATCTCCATACTATGCATTTGATGCAGGACTAATACCCTTAATCTACAAGGAACTCAAATAAATCAGCAAGAGAAAAAAACAAATAATCCCATCAAAAAGTGAGCTAAGGTCATGACTAGACAATTTTCATAAGAAGATATACAAATGACCAGCACACATATGAAAAAATGCTCGACAGCACTAATTATCAAGGAAATGCAAATCAAAACCACCTTACTCCTACAGGAATGGCCGTAATTTTAAAATAAAAAAAAAACAGATGTTGGCATGGATGTGGTGAAAAGGGAACATTTGCACATGCTGGTGTGGATATAAAATAGTATTAATGCAATCACTATGGAAAACAGTATGAAGATTCCTTAATAACTAAAAGTAGAGCTACCATTTGATCCAGCAATCCTACTACTGGGTATCTACCCTGAGGAATGGAAGTCATTATGTAAAAAAAGACACTTGCACACACATGTTTATAGCAGTACACTTTGCAATTGCTAAAATATGAAACCAGCCTAAATGCCCATCAATCAATGAGTGGATAAAGAAAATGTGATATATATCACATGATATATATATATTTGGTATATATATATATATATATACACACACTACTATGCCATATATATATATATATATATATATATATATATTAGGTGTATATATATGTATATATATACTACTCTGCCATAAATATATATATAGTTTATATATATATATACTATATATATATATTTGGTATATGTGTATGTATATATACCATATATACACACACACACACACACACACACACACATATATATATATATATATACACACTACTCCATAAAAAGAAACAAAATAAGTCAGGAATGGAAAGCCAAACATTGTATGTTCTCACTTATAAGTGGGAGCTAATCTACGAGGACGCAAAGGCATAAGAATGATATAATGGACTTTGGGGACTCTGGGGGAAGGGTGGGAGGGAAGTGAGGGTTACAAGACTATACACTGGGTATGGTGTAAACCGCTTGGGTGATGGGTGCGCCAAAATCTCAGAAATCACCATTAAAGAACTTTTCCAGGCAATCAAACACCACCTTTCCCCCCAAAATTATTGAAATAAAAATTTTAAAAATTAAAAAGACGAGATATAAAAAAGAAACCACAAACACATAATATGTGCAGACATTTGAAAAGAGAAAATAGTCTTAACGATGTCAAACTCATACAAGTGATAGGATCTAAGAATAAAGGAGCCAAGTTCAAGAAGAGACAATTTGCCAAAAACGAAATGAAAGCTACATTTGAGAATACATTAGCTACTTAATTAAAATTAAGAAAATACAAATCAGTGCTACTCAAGTATGATCCACAGCCTGATATTGATGCATGAACTGTTTGATTATCAATCCACTTAAATACAGAAATTGAGTGTAAATATTTACATCTTTTGTAGCAATTTGGCATTGCCTCAGAATCCAAAGGTGTCATCAGCGAACTTGTCTTGTTAAACATGAAGATGAGCTCAGGTGATGTTAGATTCATGCAGTTGATGCACAGGTAGCTCATGTAGATATTGGTCATGTGCAGTAGGTCCCCACAGCAGTCCACAATAGATTTGAAATCAAATATAATATTAGTGCTTTCCCATGGACAGCTTAAGACACATTACATTAAAAAATATGTTTAGAAGATTTTTCTTGTCAAATTATAAATTTAACAAAAGAAAAAAATTCAATACTATCATTTTTTGTGGAAGAATGAGTGCTCCTACTGATAAAAGTGTAATTGATACAACCATTAAAAAGAGTGCTGAATAGCATTTATGTAGTCCTAAAATATCCATAACTATTGAGTTGTTAATTTTACTATCAATTCTACAGAAACAATTGAGTTGCTGGGTTGGAATTACACACAATGATAATCATTGTCTGAAGAAAACAGTGGAAACCTATAACTAACTTAAATGCATAACAATAAAGAAAGGTTAATTTATTTATATATTCACAGACTGAAATTTTATATAAATTTTACCATTATAAATTATGATTATGAAGAGTTAAAAAGTAGACGTTGTAATTATAAAATAATATACATTTATTCTAGAAAAACAGAAGAATATATAAAGAAATTAATACTCTATTGTCTCAACACCCAGAGGTAAAAACAATATTGTGGTGGTTTTTGGAGAGGGGGTTTCCTTGTGTGTATATTTGTTACATTATTTTCCCCAGACACACAAAATTGATTTCATACATATAGGACACATTTCTTTACCCTATCTTCCCACTCACTTTTACTTTGTGAGTGTTTTCTTATCTGTGTTAACCAATGGGTAGTGGCTACTGTTTAGTGGCTTAAAACAGTTCATGTCTGTTTCTCTCTCATTCATATTTCCATTTATGGTTAGCAGAAGATCTCTACTTCTTATCATCACTCAGCCATGCCATTTCCAATGTTGGTGGTCCCTTTGCTAAACCTGGAGTGTTTTCCTTTAACATTTGAGCATTCTGGCCTGGAAATGACATGTGTCATTTCTGCTCATGACTCATTGTCAGGCAGTCCCACCGTCCCACCCAGTCACAAGGTGTCCAGGAAACATGAGCTTTCCACATGCCCAGAAGGTGGGGAGGCAAAACATTTGCTAAAGAGCAGCAGCGACTGCCACGCCAGGTCTACAAAGCACCATTGCACTAAGGAAATAGTATTCTATCCCAAGAAGGTATCCTAATTTATTCAACTACCCTCATGGTTGGACATTTTGGGTTTTCATTCTTTTTGGTATTATAAAATATACCTGCAACATTTTATATGTTAATCTTGGATTACACTTCTGATTATTCCTTCTGTATACGTACCTTGAAAAAAAACTTCAGGTCAAAGCATATAGACATTGTAATAATCTTAAAATATTTTATTAATTTTTAGAGCATTTGCACAAATAAATGTTATGACAAGTAGTAATGTGTATATTCCAATCAAACTTCAACTTCGTGCCCTCTGTGTATTGTCATTTAGAAGTCTATGTTATTTTTATATCAGACATAGTATTCCATTTTTCTTTTAATTACTATAATAGTTAACAATATATTAAAATACCATTATCTGATTAGAAAAGACTGGGTGAAATATCAGCCACAAAAAATAATACTATGAATGGAGAAAAATCATCTAAACACTACACAGTAGTTTAATGGTGGCAATTACTGATAATTTTTATCTTATTTATGTTTTTGCATTTGCTAATTTTACTCCAATTATCAGAATAAAGTAATGTTTACTAAGTTTATGATAAAGTGGCATTTCAGATTAGTGAGGGACAGAAGAATTATTCGATAAGTGGTATGAGAAAACTGAGTAGGAAAAAAATTTCTACCTACACTATGTACATTAATAAATTCTGGAATAACATCTGTCTGTAAATAAGCAAACAAAATAAAACAAGTCTCAATATAATTATGTTATAATGAAAAATAGAATTAAAACTGTTTGGTGAGAAAGAATTTCTTAAGCCATGTAAAAAACACAGAAAATATTTTTCCCATAAACTTTTAAACAACTAAACAGTAGGAGTCAACAAAGTTTAAAGAAAAGTAATAGAATAGAAAAATATATATTAACAACATATGTCAATGTATGGAGTTACTATCCAGAATATATAAAGAATCTCTACAAATAATACAAAAATGGTCAAAGTAAATCCTGCTATAATTAGGGCAATGTAAATTAAAACTAGTAACTATCTCTTTTGTATCCTTCATACTCATAAGATTTCATGTAAAGACAATAAATAATGTTGGTTGGAAGAAGTGATAGTTGACAGTCTTTTTGGACCAAAATTTAGCAACATCTATTAAAATTTAACATTGTACATAGGCTTTGGCTCATCATTTTACTTCTAGGTATATCTGTTAGAGATACTGCAACATTTGCACAAAGAATATACAAGAACATTTGTTGTAATTTGTAATAATGAAAGACTGAAATCAGCCTAATGTCCATACACATGACAATGTCAAAATAAATTAGGATAGTCCATGCTGTGAACTATTAGCTACTAATTAAAATTAATGAGTTATGGTTATATAGAAAG
Source organism: Nomascus leucogenys (assembly GCF_006542625.1). NCBI lineage: Eukaryota > Metazoa > Chordata > Mammalia > Primates > Hylobatidae > Nomascus > Nomascus leucogenys. Next base: position 42,948,052 of record NC_044393.1, read on the forward strand.
CCACGGAGAACTATCTAAGACGTATCATTAAGTAAAAAAAAAAGAATGTTGCAAAATAGTCCATTTGGTATGGCCTTATTTTCAATATAGCAGAGTGCAGAGGTTAATAGAGTGTGCTCTGGATCCAGACTGCCTGGTATTCTGCGCTCAGTGCACCTCTCACCACCTTGAGCAGGTCATTTATTTTTCCTGGCCTTAACTTTCTCATTGGTAAGAGTGGCGTAATAACAGCTCCTATCACATTATTAAAAGAGCTAACCATGTTGAGTGCTTAGAAAAATCTCAGGAATATTGCAAGTGTTAGCTATCAATTTAATTAAAAATAAAGCATTATGAACCAAGATAGGATGATTCACTTACATATAAAATACATGTTCTCATAAATACAAAGAAGAAAGTATGGGAGAGTTTCATAAACTGTGAGACTTGGTACCCTCTGAGCAAGAAAGTGGGATGAGAAAGCTGGGAAGTTGATTCTGACTTTGAATTGTTAGAAGTCCTGCCAATGAGGCTCTTTCTATACACTATTTGTACAAATAAAAATGCAATTGATGTATAAATAAAAATAAAAAATTAAAGAATTGGTATTTACATACATAGTTATTACTTCTCTGCAATAATTTTATAACTGCATATGTCATGGATTTACTTTTACTTTATTTCATGATCTACTGAAATTGATTGATTTCTATCCTTATATAGCTGGCTTAAAGATCAATTTCTTTCCACACACTCAACTTTGAATTAACTTTTATTAAACTACTGCTATGTTCCAGACCCACAAGTAGGTAATGGCATTTAAAATGTTAATGTAATCAAGTCAGCTTCATAGTAAAGGAAACAGACATAAATAATCAACTGCTGGGCAGTGTTACTAGGTGTATGAGAAGATATGTACAAAGGGAACTTGAAGAATATCGAGAGAGGTTAATTCTGCCAAGGAGACAATACTCCAAGAAAGCAGGGTTCCTGGAGCTCTTGATCACCATCCCACCCCTAACACCAGACACTCTGTAAATGAAGAGACTGGGGAGGAAGTAGAGTCCCATAGAAGAAGGAAAGTGCCTTGCAGGCAGGAACAGGTTGAGCACAGGATGACAGGGATGGATGATGCCTCAACACATGGACCAGTGGACACACCCTTGCATTTCCAGTGCTCAAGGAGTAGAGAAATAGCCCTATCCATACCACTGACATGAATGCATAAAGGAAATTCAGTCCAGCCCTTCCAAAAGATGTATAATAACAGTAAGTTCCTGGTACTCATTTTGATGTCAAATGACATTTGTAAATCAGGTTATTCTTAAATTGATTGTCTGCGTGCTTAACAAAAATTAAACATTTGAGCCAAGAGAAAGTCTTTGAGGTCAGATACAGGCTTTTTTCATCTAACTCACTTTCACATGACTCTTGGTATCTTCTGATGAGACTACCTTCTTTTGACTCAGCAATGAGATAGTGGGAGCTATGGTGGCAGCTATTATTGTCTAAAATGAAAATGGCATCCCCAGCCTACAGCTTCTTTCGGAAGTGCTGTGTGAAAAAAATAACATGCACATGATTTTGTTTCTGTAGCTAAAGAGAGGCTAATAGTTAAGAAGAACACAGTTTTAAGAAAACACATTTGGTTTGCTTGGTTTATTTTTTTTCTAGATGTCAATTAAAGTTAGTTATCAGCCACTTAAATTTTTCCCTTTCCAAGATAAATGTACAATGACTGAGTGTCAAATGAGGCTAAATCCTCTGCATTTAGCCTCTGCAGGAGCATATGAAGCTACAAATATCCTGCATTATAATTGCACCAATACAGACAGTTTCATGTCAGTTAAGCCTCAGAAATAGCCATTAGGCTGGTTAAAATGTAATTTCAAATTATAATAAAATAAAACAATATTTTGACTTTGTAAAACACAGGTCTTCTGACTTTCATTGCCAAAATGCTGATTTGATCGAGAGTAAAGCAGCCCTTAATTATATCTGAATTCTGTACTTTTAATTTAGGGAATAGAAATCTACAGTTCCAGTTTTCAAAATAAAATGAAATATAAGACAACTTCAGAGTTGTGAAGGTTTGAGAAATGAAACACAACTTTTATCTTCAGAATTAAAATTAATAGCTTGTTTAGTTTTAATATTTACATGTTATAAATCAAGTTAATATGGAAATAATGTTATGACAATTAAACTGATAATAACAAAATACATACTTTCTTAACATGTTTTTTTCATGTGTTAAGTACTCGAATGCGTAACAACCCAAGTAAAATTGACTATGGATTTACTTTGTTAATATAGGTCTAAATGTATTTCTTTCTTCAAAAAGAAATGGGATTTTTGTTATTTCCTCTTAGGTAAAGTCATTTCACAGTCAAAATGTATGAAACATTTTAGCATCAATTAAGTAATTTCAAATGATAACCCATTTATTTTCTTAAAAGGCAAAATGGTTATAAAGTAGAAACTCATTTATTTAAGCACAAACACATTTCTCACAAAAATACATGCCCATTCCCAAGTCGAGGTATTTCCTTTGAAACTCCCCAACTGCTGATTTTCAATCAATCATTCTATTTAAATAAATTTGTCAATTGAAATGAAAACAACTACCAATGCCTTTATATGGCATTCCTTGTTTGGATAATAATGAACATATTGCGTACACCTTGGAAAAGTGCTTTTCAATTAAAAAAGAAAAGGAAAGTAGAATCCTAACCATTCAGAAGGCACAGTGTCTCTTGAAATATTGAGACTTGGAAACATTTCCCAAATTTCACTTTCACTAACTTACTCAGGAGGGGAAAAAAAGAAGTGCACCGCTCTTTACAATGTCTGGCCGTCCCAAGCAAGACCTCACCCAGAGAGACTGCACGCATATGGACGCCATTTGTAACCAGTAGAGAAATGCGCAGGTCAGCCTAACCTTTGGTGTCTGCCTATCCATCTGTTTTCACATTAGTTGCAAATTATAGAATCCTCCAGACCCACATGACCATAAATCAGTACTATGAGCATGTACACTTTTCCCATCTGTCATAAAACAATGAATTAAATTCATGCCTGTCAAAATAGGCTGCAGCAAAATGGCCTTCTTCTAGAGCCGAGGAATACAAAGCTTCACCTCATCGCCATAATTTATGGTCTCTGTGGGGCTTTGGGGTGATTAGGACTTGGCCCACCAACACGCAGAAAAACAGTAGGAACTCCAATAACTCCAAATGGAAATCTTGGGTCAAATTTATCAAACAAATCAGAGAGAAATCTATTTCTGTTTGGAAAAGTAGGAGATATATTGCATGTTTAGTGTTCGTGCACAGCTTTGGAACTTTTGGCTATTCGGTATTTGTGAGTTTTGGAATTTCTCGCTTAAATAGTATCACCAAAGGACATGTAATGTATTAGACATGAGCCATTTTTAGCCAAATAAAATATACAATGGCAGGCAAAGAGGTTTTTCAATGTTAACATCAACATATTTGTGCAAATGATGTAACTGAAAATTTTCTAGGTAGACCTAAAAAAAAGCATAGCTTTAGTGCTGGAAAAATACACTTGGAGAAAAGGAAATATGTTAGCAATAGGAACCAAAAAGGTAATAAAAAGGAGGGGGCAGCCAAAGCGATAAGGTGTATAGACTCTGACTAGTCCATGCCAAGGGGTTTAATATCAGTCCCACCACACAGTTAATGTTTCTTTAAAACTTCCCTTCCATAAAACTGCCTTAAAGTCAAATGCAGCTTGGCATGTGAAAGCAAAGAGATGGAACAAAAAAAAAAAAAACAGAGAACAGAGCAAGGCAGGCAAAAATACTGATGTTCACTATACAAAAATTATTGGTCACAGTAAGATCTGATGAAAAATAAATTGAGATAATTTGGTTGTCGGGGAGGGGAAAGGGGTTGAAACTCATCTGGAGATTTTGGCACTTGTCCCTCCTTGTAATCCACAGTGTGCTTGAACTGGTGTTTATCACGGAGGCATGCAAGCATTCATTCAATCAGAAAGTCGTATTTCACCAAACACCCTTGCTGTATTAGAAATGTTCTGTAGGGTTAGAGCCAGTGAAATGAGAAGATGATGTGGCAACACTGTATGTCATAGATCTGGTTAATATCTAGCAGTGAATTATTCCGTCTTTAAGGGAAATTCCCTAGGTGTTCAATATCACTTCCAGGGGACTAGAACCCGCATCCAACAGCAAAATAGTAGTCTGCAAAATATTTTTGATACCAGGAGTAATGACGTTTAGCTTTCATTTCTGATACTCGGGCTGTGTCATCCCACGGGTTCCCAGCAACGTGAACTGTGCAAGAATGGGGTACGTCTGCAGCACCCAGCACTCAGCAGTACTTGACGATTGAAATACCTGTGTTCTCATGCACTCCCTCTGCATGTTGGGGAGCTATAGAAGAATATTGTGTTGAATGCTGGCAGCAAGGTGCAGTGGAGGGATCGTGAGTTTTGGAAGGTGTGATTTACTTAACATAAAAAGATCAGCAAAGTTAAAAATACTATTTTATATAGATATTGTTAATAGTAGACTTAATGTGCTTGACAGAATTGCAAGATGGTAGGTTCCCAAAAAATAAAAATCTTACTTCTTTTATCTTTCTTTTCTTTTCTTTTCTTTCTTTTTTTTTTTTTTATTTGGAGTCTCACTCTGTCGGAGTGAGACTCTATCGCCCAGGCTGGAGTGCAGTGTGACACGATCTCGGCTCACTGCAAGCTCTGCCTCCTGGGTTCAAGTGATTCTCCCACCTCAGCCTCCCAAGTAGCTGGGATTACAGGTGTGCATGACGACACCCAGCTAATTTTTGTATTTTAGTAGAGAGGGGGGTTTCACCTTGTTGCCTAGGCTGATCTCGAACTCCTAACCTCAAGTGATCCACCCAAAGTGCTGGGATTACAGGTGTGAGCCACCACGTCCAGCCTCTTTCTTTACTATGCTACCTTCTTTGTCTTTTTCCTTCCTTTCTTTTGCTCTTTCCCCTTTTCTCTATTTTCTTTCCTCTGTGTTATTCCCTTTATGTTTTTCTTTCTCCTATATATAGATGCCAACCATTCACTCCTGCATGCAGTGATTTAACTGCATAAACTGAGTAGTCCTTGCCCCTGCGTAGAACTTGGATGTGGAGCATGTACAGTTTTGGAAGATTGAGATACTGAGCAACATGTTACACACTTTAATAATTAATTGCAGTTGTGATCATTGCTGAGAGTGAAATTTTCCAGTTGCTATAAGAACACTGAGTTGAAGGGTGGGGTCTGATCCCATATTGGTTTTCTGTGCCACTAAACCAAAAAGCCCCACCCCAAACCAAACAAAACAATCAAGGTTGTTTCTTCTAAGACACATCATAGACGTTATCATTATAACCACTGGTTTATTACTTCGTACCCAATAAAGTGACTCACTGTATGCTTTATTGCAGTCTTGTATTATTTTTTTAATGGGAAAACTGTAGTAGCTCCTATTACATGAAACTGACCACCAATAACTACAGGCTTATTTTATTTGAGAGAGAATTTATTAAATAAGAACATATGTTTGAAAGAGAAGAAAATGTGCCACTGAGTTTCTTTTCTCCTATTTACTTTCCAAACCAAGGGTTACAGAAGCCACTTGCAATTGATTAAACCTGTTCCCTGGTCATCTAACTCTATTGCCAACAGCACTCATCAAAATCAAGTGGTGACATTTAAAAAATAATTAAAACTTTTAAAGGTAAACTTGCAGATGGAAATTGTTTCATGAGAGTTACTGAAAAAAAGTTACTAAGTAGAGAAACATTATTTCATTCTATTTACTGTAACTTTGGTATACTATTTTACACATTTCTAAGAATGGATACACACACATGTGAACACACCCCTGCAAAAAATTAGATCACAGCTATTCTATAAAAATATATCAATGGGTTCCAAGGATTTGAGGAAAATTTTCTAGTGTATGTAGACAAAATTTGTATTTTATTCACAGTAAGTCTGTTTTCCTTTTTAATTGCCATCTTTGTGTATATGTGTTGGTAAAACATGTTTCTCAAATTAAAATATACGTTTTCATTTTTACATTCTTTTTGTTCTCTATATTCATGTTTGGATTACTTTAACATGACAATTGCAAATGTGGCTGAATTACTGGTAGATTCTCGAAACCTTGACAAGGAAGGGGAACTGTATTTACGATGAAAGGCTTCGTGAAATGTGGAGTCCTGGCACTTCCGCTTCACCTTTGGCAAAAGGAACGACCCTGAAGGGTATTGTAGATTGTCGGCTTCAGATTTCTAAGCAGAATTCTCTCAGGAGGCCTTCTTCACCCAGACACCCCAAAACAACGTAGGAACTGCAAGCAGGAGAGACACATAGAGACCTTCCCAAAGCAAAACCACACTTCTCTTTAGATTTCACTGCAAATACCCAAGATGACTTCAACATGTCTGCAGTTACAGACTGACAAGGCCACAAAGTCTTAGTGAGCCATGATTGGAAATTATTTATTTTCCCCCTTTCGTATCCATAGTATTTTAAATATGAGGTTTGGCCATTAAATTGTGGCAAGTTAGAGAAAACACTATGCAGCAGCATGACACGGGAAAACCTGCAGGAAAGCTGTATAAATCCAGGCTGACGTGAGGAGAAATGAGAGCTGAGCGCCGTGCCATCCCCTTGGGAGTGGTGAATTGAGGAGTTATCTTGGGCGCGTGACTTGGCAGGGCCTGCAGGGCAGAGACAGATCAGACCCAGAAAGCTTAATAAAAGGGAAAAGTGACCCCCTCAGTTAGTGCTAAGCTATATACAAACAAAATATAATAAAACAAAATAATCCAAAGGCCTATATGTGCCGTTAATCTGTGAAGAACTCAACTACCCTCTGGACAAATATTTTCTTGCCTTTGCATGTTCCTTAAGGCTATAGTTAAGTGACTTTTGTTGTTGTTGATATTTGTTCTCTTTAAGGCTGTTCTAAATCCTAAGGTGAATCTGTGAAAATGACCGTGACACTGCAGAGGTGGAGACACAGCCTTATCCCCTCCCGATCCCAACTCCTCTAAGGACTAAGCCAGTTCAGATGTTTGTTTCTGGAATTAACTGAGTTATAATAATAAAAACGTGTGGCCATTTTAGGTGAACTTGAAACACCAGACATCTTCTACAGTCACATAAAAAGAAAAATAAACATATAAACATAAACCTTCCCCCGTAATTTACAAAGAACTGCTAACATTTGATCCGCATAACAACTATGCAATAGATTCTCGTGAAGCTGGTTTTATAAATGATAAAACAGTCTTACCAAAGTGATTTGTCCAGGCCCTTACACACTTATCCTGAGTCACATGTTGTTCTTTTCCGTAAGGCAAAATAGGAAGGAAGTGAAGCTGTTGGAAAATAACGTTTCTGTTTCTCTGGCGGAATCTGGCACTCTGTTATGAAGTTACTTATTTCTTTCACTCTGTTGCAGCTCCTTTGATGTTTTCTCTACATTAAGGAGTACTTCTTAGAATTTTCATTTTAAATTCTCTGACACTACCCGATTCTTTTGTAAGGCTATGATTTTTGACCTAGCCCAGTGCAATTACAAAGCACCCTGTCTACTACAGCAGGGCTTCTTAATTTGTGTTGTATTTCTGTACCCTCTGTTTGAGGTGTGGCTGGTTGAATGTGACCCTGAGGCAGCAATCCTTGGGACAAGCAGTCCAGGCAAGCAAGGAATTAACTTCCTGGCTGTCCCGGCATGACAAGTGGCCTCCTTCCTGGAGCCAAGCCTCATCCCACCCACCTACCATCTCCTCCGGCAGGGCAAGGCTGTCCCAGCAGAGCAAGACTCAGGGGCAGCTGTGGAAGAGGTGGTGTTAGGGGCACCCCAAGAGGCCCTTAGAGCTAGGAGTATGGAGGCTGTAAGACCTCCTGTGGAGTGTCACTCCAGATGACAGCCCCAAAACGCCCTCCTCCAGTACATCAGAAACGGATGTCTTTTTGGTTAAAGTGTCCTTTTCATTCAAACTAGCTATGAGATGCTTCCTCTGACTAGGCATGTGCACCCTGCAAAACAAAGCTTCATCATTCTTTCAAAGTCCTTGCTTGACACATGAAAATCTTAGAGTAGACTGGAAGTCTATGCTTATTATCATAAGAAATTGCAGTAGCTCACTTGTCCATTAAGAAAAGAAAATGCTTTTGAGACTTTAATATTTCAACTCGTACATATTTAGATGGGTGAACAATGGCTACCTTTTATTATCTACTCGAGTGAATAAATGCCCTTATTTACAATGACTACAAAAGAGTGGAATTATTGTGACGCTAACCAAATTTAAAGTCTAAGGTGCCTCTTTCACCAGCTGTGTGAGTGCTGGCAGAGTTGCTGGGAGTTGCATTCTAGGTTAGGAGAAGAAGCTGGATTTTAAACAGAAAGCTTTCTACATAAGCATTTTTGATAATGACCTAAGGATACTACAGAGGAAAGAGAACTATATCACCAAGCCTCCAGTAACTAACTATGACTTCTTTTCTCATTCTAAATAAATATTAACTTTTGTATCTGATTTTATATTTGCAATCTTCTATTCCCTTACTTAAAGTCTCCCCTCTCCCCCAAATCATGTAAGATTTAGACCCATGAAACCTGGGTCTGCCTTTTATACGGAATTCCATGAAACCATAGCACACATAAAACTTGACAGCTAGAGGTACAGGGGCAAGTTCAAGATTCTTATTAAAAAGGGAGAGCGCAAAAGAAAAAAAACCAGAAACATATTTCACGTGGAAGATTTATATAAATCCTGTATTTAATATTTTTCTAAAAGGATCAAATTTTATTTTCTTATCATAATTATATAATATAAAGAACTTGTCATAAACATCTCACCAAGTGTTATATAAATGTCCCTGAATGTCCTGGATGCTGTATTGTACACGTGCAATCATTTTCAGTGTGCTATGATGTGGAAAAGGAGGAATGCTGCTTCCTGTTCTCTGGTGTGGCCCATGGATGCTTTTGCTCTGATTTCTCATTTCTAATTACAGCCATGTGCAGCCCCAGGATCCTGCGGGAGGAGCTCAGAAGCCCAGACAGAGCTGCCCCTGCCCCACGCCCGTGCAGTGCATCCCGGCTAAGGGTCAGGCACCTGGGCTGGACCCACTTGGACAGATTGGTCAAACAACCAGACTAAGCATTTACATTAGACTGGCAGTTGACTTGCTAGTCAAAGCTGTCTGCGCTGTCACAGACAGGGTAGTGTGGAAGTGTTTGTGGAAGTGCCAGTTACTTTTCTTAAGAATTAGTGAGGGCTTGATTTTCTGGGACTCCATCCAGTTGTTAAACCACTTGGTTAATCTTTATGATGTTAAATCACAGAGTTAATGATATTAATCATTACCATTAAGGATGCTAACATCTTAATGATGTTAAAAAATGAAGTTAATCTTTATCTACATAAACAATTCAGACTCACAGAGTTGCCAGGTCTCTGTTTATTTGGTAGTTTCTCCATTTTATTTTGGTTGAGGTTGCTACTTGTTTGTTTTGATTCACCACCTTGACCCTTTTGAAGAGTACTCTCCAGTTATGTGTCATCTGTCGCATGTCTCAGTCTGGGTTTGTCTAATGGTTCCTCATGAGTAGATATGGTTTATGTGTTTGGGGCAGGAACATCACAGAAGCCTTGTGATGTCCCTCATGGGACATCACATCAGAGCTCAAGGGGTCCATTTGTCCCAGGACTGGTGATAAGAACTTGGATAACTTTGTTGAAGTAGGAAAATTAGAAAACTAGCTGTAGATTAAATAATTGTACTGTGTTAACATTCATTTCCTCATTTTGATATTGTACCATGGTTATCTAAGATAATACCCTTATTGTTAAATATATATACACTGGAGAGAGAGGGAGGAAGGAGAATAAGGAAGGAAATGAGTGAAAATGTTAGCATTTGGAAGAATGGGAGGAAGATATATGGACATTCTTTGTACTATTTTTGCAGCGTTCCTTTGCTCTGAAATTATTTCAACATAAAAAGTTAAGCAGAATGCAAAAATAATGCAGAAGCAGTTGACTTGGCACAAACCTCACATCTGAAGGGCGGTTTCCATTTCTATTTGTTTTTGTTTAGGCATTGTTTTGTAATCCAAGAGATTTTCTATCAGAGCCATATTTTTGACCCAGTTTTCAATGAGGCAGCCATCAGGCTAGAAGGATTTTTACAATGAAGTTTCTGTACAAAAACTGAGGGATGAAAAATTACAATAGCCTTCTCAGTCTATTTCTGAACATCTGGCTCTGAATCAACTTTCAACTTTGCAAAGATTGACTAAAATATGTCTAAAAACCATGTGCCAAAATACACAACAGAACAGGACTGCTTTAAAGAGCATAACATGGACAGTATTAACTCTTCAATTCTCAGTTCACTGTCATTATCCCATCCTCTGTCTGCTTTTGGGAGAAAGCTGCTTTCCAAATTTTGAAAGGAAATCTACAGCTAGGTTAGGATAAAATTCCAGAACATCCTGGTGGGATGTCAAAAACAGCAGTGATCCCTAAAGTAATTGACTTAGTTGTTCACTTTAACATATTAAGAATGTGAAAGCCTTGTTCAAATGTTTGTTGTTTTTAACATTTGGCTCAGTTAAGTTGGCTGAGGGGACATTTTTCTGAGAATCCCAAAAACCGCAGTTTTATTATTATTATTATTATTATTATTATTATTATTTTAAATCACAGTCCATAACTTTGGACTTTGTAAGTCACAAAGTTTGGGTAAATTAGAAAGCCAGACAATACATGCAATTGCTGAATAGAATGTTTAGATAATCCTGCGGTGACTGATTTTTTCAAAAAATAAATGTACTGTGATCGGTGTCATGCCGTGAATATTGCATATAAAGAATGATAGAAACCCAGCCTGCTGGCCTCTAGACGTGGTCAGGAGAGCAGTTTGAGGTAGTTAAAGGAGTCAACCAGATTTGGATGTGCCAACCAGCTGTGTCATTTACTAGCTCAGTGACTGGGTAAAAGCTCACAGCACGACAGCGATGTAAGGTTGAAGTACTGCAACAAAATCACTTGGCCAAGAAGGTGGGCCCACAAATCTCGCTCACGTTCTGCTCACCTGGCTGTACGCTTGGCAAGGCTGTGCCTGCCCAAAGAAAGAAGAGGTTGTTTTCTAATGGGTCGTGTGAGATGAGGGGTGTCTTTGTGATCCCTCCACACAGAGGACACTGCTTTGTAGTCTGCTCAGGGGACACAAACGTACTGAGGGCAGCCTGAAGTCCTTTTACATGCCCTCACTTTTGGAGTGAGGGCAATTAAGTTAGGAGCAGTTCAGAGACTCAGCCTGGAGGATGTTTGTGGCAATGGTGTTTGAGACGGGGAAAAGTTGGAGAACAGCCTAAATGGAGCCAATGAAGGGAAAATGCCTTCCTCTCATGTATGAGAGGAAGAGTACCATTAAGATCTTGTTTCCAAAGAATATTTAATGATATAGGAAAACACTCACAATACAACAGTCAGTAGTATTAATAAGAGAAGTAGAAATATGGGTGTCCAAAATCATAGGTGATTATACGTGTCACAGCCTGACAATAATTGTCTTGGGGTTACAGAAATATGTATGATTTATATTTTATTCATTTCACAGTTTTTATATTTTCCAAATTTTTAAGACAATATATATTTTATAAGAAAAAAGTTGCAATGAAAAAATTTAAATAAAAAAATTAAATAAAAATGTTCATGTTCTTTGACCCAAGTCTTTAACTTCAAACAAATGATGTTAAGAAATCAGAAATATTGAGCATATTTCCTGAGAGTGAAACACGACAATCTGAAAATATTGAAAGAAAAGCAGAACACAAACTTGAATATATTCTAATACCTCAGCTATGTAAAAACTGTAAATACATAGATACGGAGCCAGCATTTAGAGACAAAAACCGAAAGGAAAACACAAAAATATCACAATGGTTATTTCTGTAATAGAATCATGGGCAATATTAATTTTGTTCTTTGTAACATTTTCTGTATTTTCAAATTGTTGTACAATTAATACATAATAGTTTAATTACTGGGGAGAAAAAGCATTCTGTTCAAAAACAAATGCCACTTATGATAGTGTTTCTGACTTAGTAATATTATTTCAGTCTTTCCCCAAAATGTCTCATTGGGTGCCAGTTTAGAGACATAAATAAGGACTGCATACTATCCCTTTGAGCAAATATGAAAACATCTGGAATGTTGTAAAACCAAACTAAAAATCATACTTACTCCATAACATTTTCCTTTCTCAAACTTTGCTCTCTCCCTCTCTTTGCATCTTAATTATCCCAAGCATTTTATATTTTTGTACTTTGAGAGGACATCAGTGAAGAAGATCATTGTAAGATATTTTTATTTGTTTGGTTGCTTGCCTGCTCTGTTTAGTGTGTACGAGGGAGGATGACTTAAGAACTTGCCAGCGTCTTGTATTTATGTTGCTGCTATGGACTTTCCTGAAAGGGCATAAGCTCCTGTCTCGCCTGCAAGTGATTCAAGGACTGTCCAGGGAAGAAGTGTGGTGGGAGACTGGGAACTTTAATGGTCAAAGACTGCTGAGAACACCACCTTGGGATAATGACCCTGGAGAGAAGGGAGGTTCCATGTATGCAGAAGATCAGATCTGACTCCATCCCTGTAGCCTGAGTGGTGAACCCCCATCCCCCTAGGGGCACATGGACAGTGGAGGTACAGCATCCTCAGCAGCACGGGTCGCCACAGGCCAAAATAGAGGACCTGGCCAGCCTCCGAGGAATTGTGGGGGTCTGAGCTAGGTGCTCTGGGACTGGGGGACAGGATGGAGGAGGGGGTCTCCACCAAATTTACAGATCCTGGGTTTCTTACCTAGGCTGGTGAGTGGGAGCTCAAGCTGTATTTAATTTGACATTTTTTGAAAAATAGCCAACTGTGGCATTTTTATACTCTGAGTGTCATGGAAAAATTTATGCCTGTCTTAATAAATAAAAAAGCATTAATAAAATAAAATGATTTCTAAGCCATAATTAATAACCATATTTCAAAAAAACTCAGTTCCTGAAAACTTTGGTCAAAGGGCTAGGCTGAAGTATAAACCCAGGATCATGGAATCTGCAGATAGGCTTTCTCCTGCCAAGCCAAAGTTTAGGTGCTGGGCATAACTCTGCCTTCTCCCCGGGCTGGGTTGTGCTGTATAAAGTGATCTTAGGCAGTCTTCTTTCTCCCACCAATTCTTCTGTGCAGACAGAAGTTTTCACAGGGTAAGGGTTTTCTTGCTAAAAATTCCATTAAACCTTCAGAAAATCGTCATGATCTTCTTTAATCCACACTCATCTCCTTGTCACTTGAGGGTACAGGTCCCAAATGCACATCTCCAAACTTGTCCTGTCCACTGACCTTCAGACTTCCACAGAACCCCCCCGATACTGAGCAAAATCCAGGGGCAGGGAGAAGGTCCACAAATGTGTTTCACCCTGGGGATTTTAGTGAAGTCACCTGGTGTGTGTTATACCCCCAGCGGGGTCTGCGGTATCACCCCACAATCAAACACATCAAAAACTCTGCTGTGAACATATGGACATTCCCAGGGGGCTAAACTACGACTATCAAGAGCCTCATATTGGTTCAAGTTATATTTTCCTGTTGAAAGAGGTATTTAAATAATTTTCACTTCTTGGATATTTATGGATTCTTGAATTGTGAATAAGGAATCATAGACCTGTATTTAATCTGCCTGCTTGAAACCTCAGCCTGGTTGTCCAAATGATTTTCAAAATGAATATATCTACAAATAAATCTCCTGAACTTCATCTATAAAATTCCTTTCCCATCTTACTCGTGGTCTCTTTGCTGACCGGGTTGCTAAGGCCAAAACCCTTATTCTCTCATCTCTAATGTTGACTTCACTGACCAGTCATGTTAGTTCAATATTCAAATCCTTCATTGTCTTCCCTCTCCATGGTCATCCCATAGCTAATACTGCCATCCTTATTGGCTGGGTTACAGGAGCTTCCTAATTAAAATCTCACCCACTATTGCCCCATCTGACCCCCCAATTCACCTTGAATTGCAGATGGAAGAATCCTTAAAAATCATAAATTGATGTCACTACTAGGCTTTCAATCTTTGGTGCTTCTTATTGTTCTGCAAGTCAAATTGTAAATCCTAGGCACTATTTGATGCCATCCCTCCCACCTGCTCAGCTGCACCTTGTCACATTCTCTTTCTTGCATTGCACTCCAGCCACACCGGCCTCTTTCTCTTGCTCACACCTGCCACGCTCTGTCCCATCATGAAATAGCACTTGCTGTTCCCTCTGGGCAGCTCCTCCGTGTCCTTCCAGCCTCAGCTTCAAGGGCATTTCCTTTGAAAAGTCTTTCCTCTCATTTCAATGTAACACAGCCACCACCCCCACCTCCACTTCTGTCTGTGACATGACAGAGCTCATTCTGCTGGGACACCAGCCTCACCGTGTGATCCCTGTGGATTTCCACATGTGTCTGCTGCCGTCTCCTCACTGCGCCGCAGCATCATTTCTGTGAGACTCGTTCACCACCACAAACTCGGCCAGGGTCTGGCTTGTAGTAGATGTGCAATAAAAACTCATTAAAAGAATGAATACATGATTAATTGACTGAATTATGTGGAAATTAGAGCTAGTTCATGTTAAGTATCTCACATGGTGCCTAAGATATTGCAAACATTCTGTAATTGAAAGTTAATGTTATTCTCTTATGCAATTATTATTATTGCCAGAAGGTAACGAACCTTGGGTTTGTGGTCTATACAGAGGGCTCTAGTAAGTGGAGATGGGGGCGAGGTCTCCATATGTACGGTTACCCACTTTAAAATTCTAAGCAGGTACTGTTTAGAAGGTACTGGTCTTGCCTCTGCTTGCCTTCCAGTGCACAGCTTCCATCAAGGATTATGACCTATGGGTCTCGGGGCTTCTTTCAAGAACTCTAGGGACTTTTAAGTGGGTAATTAAATCTTGAGAGATTGGTCTTGGGCATTTCATTCAGTTCAAAAAATATTATATTCATTGATATTCACCATACGGACCTCAGAAAAGGAATTCATTGCTTAATGATTAAACTTCGCATATGTTACAGATTAAAGTCAATATATCCCATGACATATTTAGATAACACATTTCCCAATTCAAGCCCACATTTCTTTTTTGAAATCAGATTAGTTATCATCTTGACTACTATATATTACCTATTCATCATTTTTTTCATTCCATTCAGTAGAAAAGAGCAGAAATATCCTGTGTGCTTGAAATCATAAGTATTTATTTGTTTTATTTAAGGTAGAAGAAAATGACTTTGAATTTTAAAAGTTTTATCTGAAAGAGAATTAAATGGATCAACTGTGCTTATATAAACAAGCAAACAAACAAACAAAAACTCTTGCATTGGATTAAGCAGGAAAACAATACATTTCTAGAGAAGAATGTTATTATATGTGGTAATTTAAAACACATATCAAAAGTTCTTTCCTCTAATGTAAAGAATACAGGCGTTGTAAAAATGAAAAGGACATGAAAGATATATTTCGCATGCCATTTGATGAAATGTTTGACAGAACATAAAGCCCCTGAGATTATTTGGATTTGATGTTCTTGGAAGCCATTCACCATGATTTCTGCTTTTGT
The DNA here is from genome assembly GCF_006542625.1 of Nomascus leucogenys. Taxonomy (NCBI): domain Eukaryota; kingdom Metazoa; phylum Chordata; class Mammalia; order Primates; family Hylobatidae; genus Nomascus; species Nomascus leucogenys. The sequence goes on from NC_044393.1 coordinate 42,963,715, forward strand.
GGTTGTTTTAGTATGAAGTAAATTATGAGCATTCACCTACTGTGAAAAGTCATATCTGACCATCTGGCTCTATTTCAATGTGATCTTCAACATTTTTTCTCAGAATTAAAAAAATCACTTACTAGTGGATTTATTAATGCACTTGAGATTTGGGCAGGGGGGCTAACTGGATGGAGCTAACTGTGTTTACTGCAGAAATATCTGAGAAACATATCTTTAATCACAATTATATGGCAAAATCAACAGTAAATACTTCAAATAAATTTAGCCATCATCTTAAAGGTTCTCAAAGTAGCTCCTTCACTTATTAAATGAATCCCACGGATTCAGAATTTCTGATAACCATTATGACTTAACCAGGTTAGAGTTTCTTGTCCTTTTAGTTTAAAAAATTTTAATAAAAGCATATGGTAAATAAGGCTTCAATTGATTTTTGAACATTCATAATATATTTTTATGACTATAATGCTGGTGATAATGATGATTTAATTATCACCACTGTGATGTCTAGAATACCAGAGCCACCAGTTTTGTAGAAGAGTGAAGAGAGGTTTAGAAAGACTAATTAACTTGTCTAGGATCATACAGCTAGAAGGAGGCATAATTTTTACTCCAGAGCTTTTATTTTCATCTAGTTTTGAAAAAAAAAATTTACCCACTAGTTTGCAGTATTACATGCAAATTTTAGAAATGAAATCACATTTTGACATCCACAATATTGGCTGTTCATCAGTTCAAAATAACTTGCCCAACAATACACCTGGGACAAGTGAGGATTCATATGATCAAGGCCTTTACAAATGTTGTACTTTTATAAATATTATATCATATACACCTAACTCTCTTTTCTTTTCTACCTATTTTAACAGACAGTGTGGTTTCCTGGATGCTAAAAAGACTACCAAGACACAGATCAACCCCTTTATAATAATCAACATTTGGATAACTGCAGAGTCCAACACATCAGCAATCTTGTTCGTTGATTTAATGATCAACTCAACAAAACATGTTGATACATTGCCTTAGAATTTCCAGGAGTGGCTGTTTCATAATTCGAAGCAATGGGTGCTGATGCACTGTGTTCAATGTTGGGCTTTCTTAAACCCTGAGGTCTCTTTTTTTCCTTCGAGAGAGCATCTGCATGATGGAGCATAAAGATTAACCATGCATGCCCTTCCTTAGAGCCAGACATGGTGCCCGCTAGGTTTCTCAGACATCAGATTTTGTCACTGAGTTCTAAAGATAGCAAAAATATATTCAAAAGTGATGCTTGACTAGGGTCTAAAAACCGCAACACATGATTAATAAATCCTTCCATGGTGAAACTCTTTTGTAATAGAATTTACAGTAAAAATATTTTCATGTGAGTTCCACTTGGAGCTTGGGCCATTTGACTTAACAGTATTATTATTTGATAGTTTTTTAGTTATTCAACTATGGAAAGCCCAACAGGTCATCCTCATAATATTTTAAACGCGAAATAAACTTCGGGCAACCTAGTAGCTTTCAAGATTAGAGAGTTAGAACGAATCAGCAAAGAAGTCTAATTGCTGGCTCTCAGATGCAGTAACAATGGCTCGCCAGGTTTCCCGGTTGCTCTGCAGTTCTCCTGGCCTTTCAGCTGGTAACTCTGCAATAGGAGATTAAGCACCAAGCCAGAGATGGAAAAAGCATTGCTTTACCTTATTCTGCCGGGCGTGGTGGCTCACGCCTGTAATCCCAGCACTTTGGGAGGCCGAGGCGGGTGGATCACGAGGTCAGGAGATTGAGATCATCCTGGCTAACACAGTGAAACCCCGTCTCTACTAAAAAAAAAAAAAAAAAAAATTAGCTGGGAGTGGTGGCGGGCACCTGTAGTCCCAGCTACTCGGGAGGCTGAGGCAGGCAAATGGTGTGAACCCGGGAGGCAGAGCTTGCAGTGAGCTGAGATCGTGCCACTGTACTCCAGCCTGGGCGACTGAGCAGGACTCCATCTCAAAACAAAACAAAACAAAACAAAACAAAAGCATGCTCTACCTTATTCAGTGTGTGTCAGATGGGTCCTTCAGGATGCAAATGCCAAGGCGTTTACAACTCTGCAACTGCAGACATGCAGACATTCATTGGGAGCAATACCTGTGAATGAATGATAAAGAAGGCAGGAGTAGGCAGGAAATGTCTTCTGATCACAGCGCAAGTCTCGCACTTGTGGAAGGAATAGGGGAAGGAAGGAGAATTGAGTAGGAAGAGTTTCAGCCTCCCGCGTAGTCCTGAGAAAAGAAAAAAAGTTCCAGAGGTGGGCCAAAACAGCCAGGCCCCGGAATCCCTACATGTTTCATCCTTGACCACCTGAAAAGTGTGAGATTTCAGTGATTTGGTATGGAAGACCCCCAAAGCTCCACAGCTGGGGTCTGTCTGCTATCAGCACTCCTAACAGTGATTTCCTTTCTGATGGGAAATCCAAGTGGCACCACCTCCATGCTTGCCTGTGAATTCTATGTGTCAACTTGACTGGGCTAAGGAATGCCAAGCTATCTGGTGAAACAGCGTGTCTGAGTATGTCTGTAAGGAAGTTTCTGGAAGTGATTAGCATTTGATTCACTGGACTGAGTAAAGAATATCCGCCCTCACCAGTGTGGGTGGACAGCATCCAATCCATTGAGGGCCTGAATAGAACAAAAAGATGGAGGAAGGTGAACTCTCTCTCTCTCTTCTTCAGCTGGGACATCTATCTTCTCCTGCCCTTGGAATCAGAGCTTCTGGTTCTCAGGCCTTCAGGCCTGGACTGAATTATACCACTGGCTTTTCCAGTTCTCCAGCATGCTTCTTGGCCTCCATAATTGTGTAAGTCAATTCCCATAATAAATATCCTATTATACATCTATGCATATCCTATCACTTCTGTTTTTCTGGAGAAGGCTAATACACTTCCCTACAGTGTTTTAAATACAATTGTGTTATTATTTACAGAGTTGTTTAATATGATTAAATATGATTTAATGTGATTGTTGAAATATTTAAAGCACTAGAATTCAGTCCTAAGTTTTAATTCTGCCTCTAGTTACAAAGGACTTGAAAATAAACTGAGTAGAATTATTCCCTTTACTAACAGAGATGTTGCCGTTTAAAGGCCACAGTTATCATGAGTTTCACCCTCATATATCTCCTGTAGCAGCAAGTAGTCAGGCCACATCCTCTCATTTCCACAGCACCATGACAATTTACTAGTCTTGCAGCTTCTTAATGCCAATCTTGACCCATAGAAATGTATTCCGGTGAAGCAAATCACAAATGGCCCCCAAACTCTTATTTTCTTGGTTCAAACAATCCTGTTTGGTATTCTGCAGCTGACCATTTGGTCTGGCCCCAACATATCTAAAAAATAGACAGTGTGGGGAGGTAACATAGTGGGCCTTTTGATCTTTTTGCTCTCCTCCCATAGACTCTGTAGGTATTCAGTTCACTGAATTGACGGCAGTATCAGAAGGAAAAGATGACTCATCAAATATCTATAAGTCCCAGTCGCATCAGAAACCAGCTCCCCAGTGATGCATGAGCACCTCTATAGCATGTGCCTGCTCTAAGCTCAGACAACAGAAAGATCATCAGATCATCAGAACCCTAAATAGCTTCAAGCTGAAAAGCATTCCCTCTCCACCAAATGCATATCTTGCAATATTTTCCACGACTCCTTTTTTTGAGATGCAAATTGTGATCCCAAGTGTCATGCAAAACCGTGAAAAACATTTTCAGAGCAGGCTCCAAAATAGCAGAAGAGACAAAATGGATTTTGTACATACCCTACCCCCCAGGGAGATAGAACCTAATAAAAAGCCAGAATGTGGGTACAGACTAGCCTAGTGCTGTTGAATGTGGAAAGCCAAACAATCTGAAATCTATATACAGTGTGACCAGCCCCATTGCTGAATCACAAATAATATCAGGAATTAAACCAAATAACATACCTCAGTCTTATAGCCATGGTATGTTCTCATTGTTATGGGAAAGCTTTTGAAAAGAGTATAACTCAAAATCAGACCTTGGCTCACTTATTAATGCTAATGCAGTAAATAGCTCTCCTTTTTATTGCCCACTGCTAAGGACCACAACGGCTCATTTTTTAGGAAGATGGCATCAGTCTCCATCAGTCATTCATCGAGTTTATAGAATCCATGGTGTCAGGACACAGGGGTCAGCTTCCAATCTGATATGCCTTGTGTCGAGAAGAAGAAGACTGAACATCGGGAGAACATGAGTTTCAAGGTTTTCTTCTTGTAGCTCTTTGGTGTTTTTGACATGCAGAGGTGAGACCAGGAGTTTTTACCTCTGCACATGGTAAGAGTATTTCCTTGAGTGACAGATAATTTATTTAAACCATTTATTTGATGCTTTTCTGTGGTACTGCCGTAGCATCTGGTGGCTGGGACCTCCTCTAAGTTCTAATAGTGAGCAAAATCCTGAGTTTACAGGTGGGAGGGCACAGATACTAATGGGGGTGGAAGACGGATTTGTTTTCTCACTAGTGCCCCAACCATCCAGCCGTGGCTGGATCACGTCATGTTAAGTAAGGATGCCAGTGTGCTGAACTACAGGTGGGAAGGGGTGGTAGTGGCTGGAGGTGAGACCGTCTATTCACACAGGTGTCCCTAAGTTTGGTTTTGCTCAAAATTGTTGTTGAACACAGAATGTATGTCCCAGTAATTTCTTGCCCTGTAACAAACCACCTCAGAAGTTAGTGACTTCTGATAACCATTTATTTTTCTTATGGTTTTCTGGGTTGGGCGGTTTCTTTCTGATCCACCAGGGTGGCTGGGGCTAGAGGACCAACTTCCAGGGTAATTTCTTCACTCTCATGTCGATACCCTTCCCTACATTTGGGCTTCTCACAGCGTGGTGGTCTGAGAACTGTTTACCTTTGTTCATAGTTGCCGGCTTGCCCCAGGGTGAACTTTCTGAGAAAGAGTTGCCAGCACCCAGAAGGAGGCTGCAAGACCTCTCAGGACCAGGAGGAGAGGTTGCAAAGCACCAAACCCATTGTGTTCTATTGGTCAAGCCCAGGTTCAAGGAGGGATGGGGAGTCAGACTCCACCCTTCAGTGAATGGAGGAGCAAAGACTATGTGGCCACCTCATATCTAGCACAGTGTATGTATAAGACAGGGAATCCTACAGAATCTCACTCTGCATGGCAGGGAACCTGACTGCCTCACTTACTGGCGTTTGGGTGTAAAGTTGGGAAAGTGGTGTAAACAGTTCTTTTTTCTCTATAGTCTAGAGTTTGGAGCCCAGTGCTGCTATCTTTCATGCATTTACACATCACTTATTTCACATCCTCCAGGTCCTTATTTATGAAATAGGAATATTAATACATAACACTGTAGTTTGTTACCAGAATACAGGAATACTGTGCCAAAAGAACTTTTTAAGCAGTTAAGAGGAAAACATGTAAGGGAAATATCTTGCCCTAGAGAATGCACTGGATAAATATGGGTGTTGGAATGAGATGAGCCTGGGTTCAAATCTCCTCAATGAGTGAGACCTGGGACCAACCCTCTCCCAACCTCAGATCATTCATAAAGATGAAGAAACTGACACCAAAACATGGGCATAGGGACCAGATGCCACCTTATAAGTAAAGTGGTGGGTGCCAGACAGGGCTAGTTAGTTACATGTCAGTTCACATTTTCTTTCCTGGCAGTCAGGGACTGAGCTTTTTCAAATACTTCAAAATGAATGAGAATCACAGGAAATGTCCATTGACAGTGATGATGGTTCAGTCCTTGGCTCTGCACCAAGAAGAGTGGTAGCACCATCCAGGTAAGGCTGGCAGGATCTAAGTGAGCACAAGCACCTGTGCGGAAGGCAAACCCCTGACTCCTTGGGAACACCCCCTCCTGCCAATTCTGCTTCCTATGCCCTGTTGCACAGGTGAAAATAAGGGGAGGTTTAAGGAGAGCTCTGGATTGGAAGCAATCTGTTGACAAGATAGGCTGCTGAGTGGGCGATTATTACTTCTCACTGTGTTAGTACCATGTAAGTTAGCCTTGTTGGATCAGGAAATCACACTTAGTTTTCACTAACAGAGTCTCAGAATCATTTATTCTTACTTTAGAAACACTAAAGTATTTGGAGTTGAAAGGGATATGGCATTTAACCTGAAAGTAAGATTCTCTCAATTTTTTCCAGACACCAGGGTTATTTTCCAAATCTAAGAAGCTATGATAGTATGCAGAGCCATTTTCCTTAAGGATCACACTTCCATTTTTCATTCAGAATGACACTGACATATGTTTGAATCTCAATTGTCTGTTGGTGACAAGAAGTTCACAAACCTTTAAGGATAAGGAAAGAGGGCGCACGGGACAGAGCCAGCCAGGATTGCAAAGGATCCTCTAATTTGCTATTATCCACTTACTAGCCATTATTTTCCTTTTTTTTTTTTTTTTACTACTAAGGAAGCATGGGCAAAGCATATTGTAAAGAATTGCTTGTGGTTATAAAAATAATAAAAAAGAGTTGTTTATTAACAAAGCTGATGTTTGATTCACCATTGGTAAGGAATGCATCATACAGGATGTTACTTTTGAACCTATTTTTACTAGATATGTTAACATTTTTACTCACATATTCTATGCTGTTGTTTGGCACCCCTCAAAAACAATAAATAATGCACAACTACAAGATGAAGGAGTCACATTAGTTGGACATTATTCTGTTCCTGGGATGGCAAAGTCACGATAGATTTACGTGAACATTCAAACTGTATCTTCGCCTCACTACCACTACCCTCAACCTAAGCCAGCAGACCACAGATAGCCATAGTTATTTCATTCATCATGGGAGGGTTGCTCTCACCAACTAAGAGGAGTAACAGTATTTTCCTACACAAAGATTCTGTTAGCAGTGGAGATGACAGGTGGGAGACCTGGGGGAGATGACATTTGTTCCTCCTGACTTATGTCTTCTTTGGAAAAATTTTGTTACCAATGGCAGTAGAGTCCTAATAGAAGATACAGTCCATCCCATCTACATAGCTTTGAACATTGATTCTGTACACACCCATGGCTTTACTGCAAGTCCCTGTGACTGCCTTCCTGCAGGCTTTCTCTGGATAGAGAAGGAGAATTTGCTCTCTTGGGCAAGTCTGAAGCATAGAGGCTTCCAGACATGGATACCCTCAGAGCAGACTTTAAGCAGTAACAGGATGTTAGGTAGAAGCACTCCAGCTTCCTTGTCCCTTGGGTGGGGGCAAATCTGAAATGCTTTCTACAGTTTCCCAAGGTGTCCAGAAAGATCAAACCCCAGTTGCCCACAAAAGAATTCTCTATGGACCTCCACTCCTGCCTTGTCTTTCCCCTCCGCTCCCTCACACCACTTCTGGGATCTGCTCTTGATAAACTGCTTGTTGCAGGGTCTGTTTCTGGGGGGTTTCCAACCTGACAGAACTCAATTCATCCCTCTTGCTATTTGTTCCTCTTCTTTACTCAACCATCAGAATTTTCTTTTCTAGTTTTCTGGCTGGCATAATAAATTCAGATTCCATTCAATGAGATGGATCACCATATTCACCTGATTTTAGATGACTGTAATGTTGGGATGTAACTTCAGAGAAATCTACTGTCTAGTCCAAGTATGCCAAGCAATTTGGGAGAGCATGTCTGTATTCCTTCCACACGTCCCCGCTCTGAGCCAGAGGCTGTGAATTGGTATTGGGGAAGATACTTTTTCATTTTGTCATTGACTTTTTATAGGGATTAAATGGATAAAATGTTTCATGTCTTTCACACTTTTATTTCTCGATTCATTGCCTTTAGTTATCATTTTGAGTCAACTTTGAACTCTTTCTAGAAATAATATTTCTTCACAATTTGAAAACTCACACAATAAGTAAGAATGCATCCTGACCTCTTGGATTTACCCCCACAGAGCTTCTATCTCCAAACATTTTGAGAATGACTTTCATATTTCTTCCCTTTATAGCTAGCCATGACCAAAAACACACTGGCAATTCTACGTAAGACACTTTTTCCTTTTTAAGCTTCAGTCATGCAACCCAGTCATACAAACAATTTCCAAGATTTATAATCAATTTGCCCTTTGTACCCAGTTTCTAGCTTTGTTTGTGCTAACTTAGCCTCCATCAAAATGATGTCCTAATTAAGTCTGTAGAACGGGAATTTTCCTTTACTTTACCAATGACTTCATTCCAGTGTGGATATATATTGAATGTACTTACAACACACACACACATGCATGCAAGCATACACACACACACACACACACACAGTTTTTTGTAGGTTTTTTCCTTCGGTGAGTCTGTATCCCTTTTTTAATTGTCATTTTTGGAACTTCATTTTGAAGATCCATTTCTTCATCATATTCTAAAAACACAACCTAATAGGATACCACAATGGTCTTAAACCAATTTCTGGTTTGAAACATTCTTGATAACATGCTCGCTCTGACACCGAAGGGAGAAACTGGAGAAAAATAGTGCCAAGGAACCACATGATGAACACAACCTTCTCCATGCCATCCCCTCACATGTTCAAAAGCTGTACTTTTCTGCTCATGCAAGTCTGTATTCCATGCCTCTCAAAGTTCCCTACCCCCAAATAAGGAACAGAGGCAGTTAAAATGTGGAAAATTAAGAAAATGCAGAACACATCATTAACTCATATACTCAGGAAGCTGTGGCAATCTTTACTTCTCCTCACATAAGACCCACTATAAATGAAATATATGTTTTAATTATTTCCAGTTTAGATATTCCCAGTGTGCAATACACAACCTCAATTGCTTGCTGTAGAATAAAGGGGAACTGGGCAATGAGAAAGCAAAAAAAAAGTTGTAGTTAATGCAGAACAGTTGCACGTCATCATCACATTGCCCTGAGCAAAACTCTTCCTTTTATTTTGTTGAAAAAGCAACTGATTTCCCCACGAGCAGCCTCTGTTTTCAGATTGTGTTTACTCATGAGCTCTGACAGGTTTACCCCAAGCAACTTTGCAAACCAGCTGCTCTCCTCACAGTCTCTGTGGGTATAATTCTTTTAAGTTGCAGGGATAACTTAAAATGTACACAGCTCTCCAGGATATGAGGCAGACAGCAGGAACTGTTGACATATTTTATTTTTTGCATAGCATTTTCAATTACAGAAAATGGCATTGCTATGAACTTTCACTCAGTGGCCCCCTCGCTTGACATTAATCAGGCAACATAAAGCATGCTAAGTCACTTCAACTCAGCTTCTCCCCAGAAAACCCTGCACACTGGCCGATAATGTCTTTATTTCATTCCTGATGCAATGAAAACCAAGCCAGAGTTCTTTACGTGCACTGAGTATACGGCCTTTCCAGTTATCCTCTGAGAGGGCTTATACCCAGAAGGGAATTTGGAAATTGCAATGGAGTGGGCAATATAGCTTTCACATTTTTTTCAGCTTCTTGGCTACTTCTCTCCTTGAAAAAAATAAAAGGCTAATTTCTTCAAAAGTTCATATAATCTGCTATTGTTTTTCAAGCTTAGTGACTCTCTACTCCAAAACTTTATCACAACCATTGCTTCTGCTGAAGAGTTTTGACATCTGCTTTAGGCAGTAGAGTTTCTGAAATGAGATTAAGACAGGTGTAGGGCCAGGATCAGTGGCTGTCCTCTGTAATCTCAATGCTTTGGAAGTCCAAAGCAGGAGGATCACCTTAGCCCACAAGTTTGAGACAAGCCTGGGCAACATGACGAGATCTTGTCTCTACAAAAATACAAAAAAAAAAAATTGCTGGACACATTGAGGCTTGCCTATAATCCCAACTACCCAGGGGCTGAGGTGGGAGGCTCTCCTGAGCCTGACAGGTCAAGGCTACAGTGAGCCATGATTGTGCCACTGGACTCCATACTGGATGACAGAGTGAGACCCTGTCTCAAAAAAAAAAAAAAAAAAAAAAAAAAAAAAAAAAAAGAAGACACAGGTTTAGTACTTTGAAGAATACAGGAAGGTTCTTCTTATTTTATAAAACTGTTTATAAGCACTGTTTTGGCCTGTAGCCAAAATATGATTATTAAGCTTATACTGATATTATATCTAAAAATGCATGGTAGTGAAAATATAAATGAAACTCTCAGGGGATACAGAAGAGTGGTTACAAAGCATCATAACCTGCTCAGACAGGAATGGCTGTCAGAATGAACTGAGATTGAGAATAGCTCCTGCTCCTTCACAAACTGTACCTGCTGGCTGCATGAGTCCTTGCCTTTTCCCCAAATTCCAGATGCCAAGGGTTTTCATTGTCTCTTCCCGACTAGAGGACTCATCTTCTAAGTCCTGGATCAGAGACCACTGTCTGCACAGCCTCCCTGGGCTCTTTCTGGAGGAAGCAGCCCCTTCCACAGCTGCCATACAGCAGAAGCTTCATGCGAGGTGCCCAATTATGGCTCTGAGCCTCTCTGCCCATGAATTCTTCTCCCATGCAGCCACATCATCAAAGGAATGCTCTTCTCTGAGACCTACTCTCCATACTGTTAAAAAATCTGTGCCAGATGCCAGCTTAGGAAACATTTGTTAAATGAATAAAGGTAAAGTAATGGCAGAAATATATACATATATATGTATGTGTGTATATATATATAAAATATTTACATACTGTTTTTATCATATGAAAAATTTCAAACTGGCTATAAAAGAGACCCTTTCGGCCCACAGCTCTTAATTCACTATGAGTGGCAGCTCACTTTTTTATTTTTCTGTACAGAAGACCAATGCTTTTCAAAAAAAATATTGCTTCTGAAATCATCATTTTAGTATCAAAATTATTGTTAAAGTGCATGTATGCCCTTATCATATTTCAGGCTCCATTTGATTGTTGCTTATATCTTTTCTACTTGGCTTGTTGCCTCTCTGTTAAAAAAAATTCTACTTAAATATGTGTGTGTTTGAAAAATCTTTAGCACTTCCCAAATAACCTATTCCAGTAAAACATAGGTCAGATTTCCTAGGATTACTAAAAAACAAAACGTGGAAACTAATGCTCAGTTATGAGGAGAAGGAAGAGGAGGAGAAAGAAGAGGGAAAGTGAAGGAGGAGAGGGAGGAAGGGAGAGAAGAAGAGGAGGAGAACAAAGAGAAAGAGGGAGAACAAATAGAAAGAGGGAGAACAAATAGAAAGAGGAAGAACACAAAGATGAAGAGAGGAAGAACACAAAGATGAAGAAAGAAAGAAACAGGAGATGGAGAAGAAGGAGAAGGAAAAGGAGAAGAGGATGGGGAAGGAGAAGAAAGGAAGATAAAGACTTACAAGCCTTCTCTGAACCCGCACATAACTAGTACTAGCAGCTAACATTCATCAAGCTTTGCAAGCTAGACGTTGCTTTAAGCACTTTGCATGTATTGTCTCGTACAATCCTCACCATCACTCCCTGAGCAGGTCCTAGGTTGTCATGTTATTACTCATGAGACAATCAAGTCTCAGAGGCTGATCTGCCCAAGGTCTCCCAGACAACATATGGCAGTATCAGGATTTAAACTTGGATTGTCTGGCTCCAGAGGCCATGCCACCTCTTCCTGTCTGGGAAGAGGCCTCCATACTTGCTATTCCAACTTTCTTGTTTCCCAGTCACACCCCACCATCTCCAAACTGTCCTCTGATCCCATTATTTCAATGAAATAGCCCCTGGGGGTGAGCAATAACCTCCCCACCACAAGGGTTATTATTCAGACCTTCTTGGACTTGAGCTCTTGGTCACATCTGATACAGCTGACCTCTATGGCCCTTTACTCTGGGTCACAGTTCTTTCCTGTTTTCCTCCTACTTCTCTGCTGGCTCTTTCTGCCTCCTAACTTGAATAATTCCTAAGCCATCCATTAAAACTTGAGATTCCCAAGGTGTAGTCCCAGAGACGACTCCTTCTTTTTTCCATCTTATTTAATGATCTCACCTTAGAATCTAAGAATCAGATCATCTCATCTTTGCCCCAAGCTTCAATTGTCACCTATACACAAATGACACATACATGTATAGTTGCAACTCAGAATTCACACCTACATTCTGAGGTCCAGACCAAATATGTCCAAAGGCCTATCTGATAGTTCCTCTTGGATGTTGTGAAGATACTTCACACTCGATCATCAGATTATGTATTGCTGAATCCCCAGAGCCTGCAACAATGCCTGACACACAGAAGACAATCAGTACCTTCTTGTGGAATGACTTGATAATAAATGTATGAAACTCGATGTGTCCAAAACCAAATACATATTCTCCTATCCCCAAAAACTGGTCCTCTTCCAGCATTCTATCTTTAAGTGGTACCACCTTTGTGAACCCTGTTTTCCTCTGTCATTTCAACACTGATGTCTCTTAATTTCATTTCCTAATTATGTTTCAAATCACTCCCCACTCTCTATTGCCACAGCCATCTGTCTGTGCTACCTCTCTCTTCCTGGGCTACTGTACAGGTATTATTATACTAACAGGTAACCAACATTTACCACAGCATTTCCAATTTCTTTTCCACAAGACTGTCAGAGTATTCCTTTCAGAAGATAAATCTGATAATTTGTAAACAGAATTAGAACTCTTCAGGAGTTTTTGATTGTTCATGTAACTAGGACTCAGATCTCCTTAGCATGACCAATAAGACTCTGAGCTGCCTGTGTCTCCAGACCAACTTGTTCTGGCAAACTTTTTAATTCCCTGTAGAAGCCAAGTTCTCTCCTGCTTGGGAACTTATTAAGTTGCCGCAGCCTAAAGCCCTCAGCATCCTCCATCATCGCACATCAGTGAGCTGATTCCCATTCATTCTTCTCTGATTTTCCAGAGTGGTTTCATCCTCTTATTAAAGCTGTAAGTTGTCATATGACATTTATTTGTGTAATAGTTTAATGAATATCTTTCTTCTTCACTTGGCTGTAAACTCCATTAAGGTAGAGAGTGTCTTTTTTGCTTAATTTTTTCTTTATTTCTTGTCAATATGCCTGCTCAATGCATAATTACTTGTATTATAATAATTACAGGAATGTATTGATAAACAATTCATTTTTTAAAAGATCTACACCAAGACATAGGTTGAAAAGTTACTTTAGACCAGAGGCAGTGGCTCACACCTGTAATCCTAACACTTTGGGAGGGCAAGGTGGAAGGATCACTTTAGTACAAGAGTTTGAGACCAGACTGGGCAACGTAGTGAGACCTCATCTCTACCAATCAAAAGTAAACAAATTAGCCAGGCTTGGTGGTGTGCACTTGTAGTCTCAGCTACTCCGGAGGCTGAGGTGGGAGGATCGCTTGAGCCCAGGAGGTCAAGGCTGCAGTGAACTGAGATCACACCACTGTACTCCAGCCTGGGTGACAGAGAAAAAAAATAAAAGAAAACAAAGCTACTTTAGTTTGAGAAATGTAGAAAGGATATAGCAATCCTAGAAATAAAAAGTTTGTCTGTAAAGGTTAAAGCTTCCAGACTGGATTCCTTCATCTCCAAAAATAGTTTACACTAGAAGACAATAAAATAATATGTTAGGCTTTGAGGGAAAAAAGTTCACCCAAAGAAATCTGGTAAAACTATTGTTCAATACAAAGGAAAAAAATTCACCCAAAGAAATCTAGTAAAGCTATTGTTCAATACAGAGGCAATAGACAGCTTTCTTAAATATATGTGAGCAGAATCATAATGTTCACATCATTCATTTCTTATGACTTATTACATGCCTGCAGCATCCAAAAGCTGGAAAAAGGCAGAATAATCAGAGAAGCAAAAAAACACAAAAAAAGTAAAACGAAGTAATATACATAAAAGTTAACATGCCTTTCATTCTAGTAAATTTAAAAAAATAAATTCATTGAAACAAAAAATAACTCTCAAGATAAAACCAAACCAAACCCAATACACTTGAAACTAAATGATTAGAAAAGATTGCAAGAGAAAATATAAGAGATCAAAGACCTAAATGTATCATCTAAAACTATAAAACTCAAAAGAGAAAATGAGAAAACTTCAAAACATTGGATTTGGCAATGCATTCTTTTGAAAATAAAAAAAATAGATTACATCAAAATTTAAAACTACATCAAAATTTAAAACTACATCAAAATTTAAAACTTCTGTGCATCAAAGGATGCAACCAACAGAGCAAAAAGTCAACCCATGGAATGGGAGAAAATATTTATAAGTAGATATAAAATAAGTGGAAAATATTCGTACTGTAAAGGATGCCTAAAACGCGACATTAAAAACAAACAACCCGATTCCAAAATGGACAATGAACTTGAAAGGACATTTCTCCAGAGAAGATACACAAATGTCCAGTAAGTGTATGAAAAGATGCTCAACATTACTAATTATTAGGGAAATGCAAATCTAAAGTATGATGAGATACCACCTCACACCCATAAGGATGGAAACTGTAAAAAAATAGAAAATAACAAGTATTTGCAGAGATGTAGAGAAGTTGGAATTCTTGTGCATTGTTGGTGAGAATGTAAAATGGTACAGCCCTTGTGGAAAACAGTATGGCAGATTCTTAACAAATTAAAAATAGAATTACCATATGATCCAGCATTTCTATTTCTGGGTATATATCCAAAAGAATTGAAAGAAGAGACTTTAAGAGATCTTCATGCACATATGTTCTTAGCAGCATTATTTAAATAGTCAAGAAGTGGAAGCAACTCAACTGTTCATTGACAGATGAGTAAATCATCAAAATGTGGCATACAAATAATGGAAAATTACTCAGCCTTTTAAAGGAAGGAAATTCTGACACGTGATACAACATGAAAGAACCTTGAGAACATTATGCTATGTGAATTAAGCCAGTCACAAAAGGACAAATACTATATGATTCCACATAAGTGGAATCTTATATAAGTTACCACTTATATAATATAAATGATATTATATAAGATATAAGGTACCTTATATAAGGTATCTTATATAAGATACCTAGAATAGTCAAATTCATACAGACAGAAAATAGAATGGTGGTTTGCCATGGCATAGGTGGAGGGGGGAATGAGGAATTATCGATAGGTATAGAGTTTCAGTTCTGCAAGATGAAGAGAGTTCTGGAGATCAGTGGCGGTGATGGACATGAATGTACTTAACACCAGTAAACTGTACACTTAAAAATGTTATGATGGTAATTTTTTATGCATAATTTACTACAAAGTTTTTTAAAGAAGGGAAAAGATATATTTTGTAAATTGGAAGTAAAAACAAAGCTAGGGCCAATGAATGAATGTCAGGCAAATTTAAAAAATTATTTAAATTGGACAGAAAAGGCTGCTTCATCATCATTATGCTGATAGTCCTCTACTGTGAAGGGGAAACTATAAGGAATTTCTATGCACCAAGTAACTTGGCATCAAAATATGGAAGTAAAAGCTGCAGAAATCACAAGGAGAAATGCACAGAAACAGACTTTTAATTCCCAATCATGAGATTCTCAATGATGAGAATCTTAACACACCGTTTTGGTTAGTAAATCAAGTCAATAAACATAATAACAGATATATAAGATCTATTTTTCAATTAAACTGAGGTGTAGTTTACATATAGTAAAACACATAATGAATTTTTACTTATATACATACTCATGTAATCTGCAACTATGTCAAGAAACATACAAAAGTTTTCCTTGGGTTCTTTAACCAGCCAATCTTCAAGGAATCTATATTCTGACCTCTACCACCACGGATTAGCTTTAACTGCGTTTCACTCTGGTCTGTATAGTTTTCTCTGTCTCACTTTTTTTTCATAATATTCATGTTTTATATGTAATCAGTTTGTTCTTTCTTCGTCCCTCCTTCCCTCCATCCCTCCTTCTCTCTCTCTCTCTCTCTCTTTCTTTGATGGAGTTTCACTCTTGTTGCACAGGCTGGAGTGCAATGGTGCAATCTCAGCTCACTGCAACCTCAGCCTCCCGGATTCAAGTGATTCTCCTGTCTCAGTCTTCCATTTAGCTGGGATTACAGGCATGTGCCACCAAGCCTGGCTAATTTTGTATTTTTAGTAGAGACGATGTTTCTCCATGTTGGTCAGGGTGGTCTCAGTTTGTTCATTTTTATAGTTGTCTAGTATCAATTGTATAAAGATAACACAGATTGTTTTATGTACGTCTTTGATATAGTTTGGCTGTGTCACCACCCAAATCTCATGTCCTCATATTCCAAAACTAATTATGCCTTCCCAATAGTCCCCCAAAGTCTTAACTCATTTCAGCATTAACTCAAAAGTCCACAGTTCAACATCTCATCTGAAACAAGGCAAGTCCCTTCTGCCTAGATTTTAAAGGATGTATGGAAATGCCTGCGTGTCCTGGCAGAAGTTTGCTGCAGAGGCAGGGTTCTTATGGAGAACCTCTGCTAGGGCAGTGCAGAAGGGAAATGTTGATGGAGCCTCCACACAGAGTCCTTACTGGGACACCACCTAGAGGAGCTATGAGAAGAGGGCCACTGTCCTCCAGACCCCAGAATGTTATATCCACTGACAGCTTGCACCATGTGCCTGGAAATGCCACAGGTATTCAACACCAGCCTGTGAAAGCAGCTGGGAGGGAGGCTGCATCCTGCAAAACCAGAGGGGCAGAGCTGCCCAAGATGATGGGAACCCACCTCTTGCATAAACCTGACCTGGATGCGAGACATGGAGTCAAAGGATACCATTTTGGAGCTTTAAGATTTGACTGCCCTGCTGGATTTTGGACTTGCATGGGGCTTGTAACCCCTTTGTTTTGAGCAATTTCTCCCATTGCGAATGGCTGTATTTACCCAATGCCTGTAGGAAGTAACTAGCTTGCTTTTGATTTTACAGGCTTGTAGGTGGAAGGGACTTGCCTTGTCTTAGGACTGTGGACTTTTGAGTTAATGCTGAATTAAGACTTTGGGGGACTGTTGGTAAGGCATGATTGATTTTGAAATGTGAGGACATGAGATTTTGGAGGGGTCTGGGGTGGAATGATATGGTTTCACTGTGTCCATACTGAAATCTCATCTTGAAGTGTAACTCCCACAATTCCCATGTGTGACGGGAAGAACCTGGTGGGAGGTGATTGAATTATGGGGTTGGGTTTTTCCTGCACTGTTCTCCTCATAGTTAACGAGTCTCATGAGATCTAATGGCTTTAAAAATGGGAGTTTCTTTGCACAGCTCTCTCTTTGCCTGCCACCATCCATGGAAAACATGACTTGCTCCTCCTTGCCTTCTGCCATGATTGTGAGACCTCCCTAGCCATGTGGAACTATAAGTCCCTTAAATATCTTTCTTTTGTAAATTGCCCAGTCTTGGGTATGTCTTTGACAGCAGTGTGAAAACATACTAATACTGTCTTTTTGTGGATATATTTTTGTTTCATTTCTCTGGAGTAATATATAAAAGTCAAATGGCTGGCTTTCCTTGGAATATAAGGTACGTATATATTTTTCTTTGTTAGAAACTGCAATATGGGTTTTCAAAGCATGGTTTCCATTTTAAACTCCCAACCAGCAACTCATGATATTTCCAGTTCCTCCACATCTTTGCAAACAAGTAGTATTATCTCTTTTTCAGCTGCTCCTCAATATGTTTTAATTTGCATTTTCCTGATAAGTAAAATATGTGAATACCATTTTGTAGGCTTATTGGTCATTTAGATATTTTCTTGTTAAATATTTGTTTCAGTCTTTTTCCTTTTCTTAAAAGTTAGGCTGTATTCTTTCCTTATTGATTTATATTTCTTTAGCTATTCTTGAAAAATTTTTTGTCTAATATAAATATGGAAAATATTTTGTCCAGCCTGTGGCTTGCCTTTCAACTTTTAAAGATGTATTTTAATTACCAGGAATTTTAAAATGTGATGAAGCCAAATTTACCAATTTGTGATCTGTTATTGGTTAGTGTATTTGCATCCTTTTCAAGAAATCACTGCACAACCAAGTTGTGGAAGGCATTTTTCAATATTTTCCTCCAGGAGTTTTATGGGTTTAGTCTTTATGTTTAGAAATATGATTCATTAATGTTTTACTTATTATAAGCAGTTGAGCCAAGAGGTATAAACATATGAAACTGCTACTTGAAAGAAAGGGAAATAAAAGTTTTATATAGCAATATAAAAAATATAAAATAATAAAATATAAAAATATACAAATGATAAAATATAAAATGTTACTCTAAAGTACAGAAAGCTTCCTGAGTTTTCTTTGAAATTAGAGTGCCACCTGACACTGTTTTTGACCATGTGATGAAGTTAGAGCCTGCTGAGCCTTCCCGTGCCTGCTTTAAAAAAAAAAACAAAAAAAAAAAAAAAAACTTTTCTCCAGCTTTATTAACGTGTGATTAACAAATAAAAATTTCATATATTTAGGGTGCACAATGTGATGCTATGATATATGTCTACGTTGTGAAATGATTATTATAATCAGGGAACTTAGCATATTCACTACATCACATAATTACCTTTCTGTTGTGAGAAAATGTGATATCTACCCTTCTAACAAATTTAAAGTATGTAACACATTATTAACTATAGTCACCACGCTGTACATTAGCTCTCTAGTACTTATTCATCTTATAGCTGAAGATTTACACCATTTAATCAATATCTCAACTTTTCTGCCCAACCCCTGGTAACCACCATTCTACTCATTTTATTCTTTGTTACTATGAGTTCTTTTTTTTAGATTCCACACATAAAAATATTATGCATTATTTGGCTTACTCCACTTAGGATAATGTCCATAATATCCCCAAAGTTCATCCTTATGGTTGCAAATGGCAACACTTTCTTTTTCTAAAGGTTGAATAATATTTCACTATATATATATATATATATATACACACACTATATACATATACACACACATATATCTCATATATATGAGATATATGTACATCTCATATAAATATGAGATATATGTACATCTCATGTATATATGAGATATATGTACATCTCTTATATATACCACATTTTCTTTTTTTTATTTTTTTATTTTATTATTATTATACTTTAAGTTTTAGGGTACATGTGCACAACGTGCAGGTTTGTTACATATGTATACATGTGCCATGTTGGTGTGCTGCACCCATTAACTCGTCATTTAACATTAGGTATATCTCCTAATGCTATCCCTGCCCCCTGTCCCCACCCCACAACAGTCCCCAGTGTGTGATGTGCCCCTTCCTGTGTCCATGTGTTCTCATTGTTCAATTCCCACCTATGAGTGAGAACATGCAGTGTCTGGTTTTTTGTCCTTGCAATAGTTTGCTGAGAATGATGGTTTCCAGCTTCATCCATGTCCCTACAAAGGACATGAACTCATCCTTTTTTATGGCTGCATAGTATTCCATGGTGTATATGTGCCACATTTTCTTAATCCAGTCTACCATTGTTGGACATTTGGGTTGGTTCCAAGTCTTTGCTATTGTGAACAGTGCCACAATAAGCATACGTGTGCATGTGTCTTTATAGCAGCATGATTTATAATCCTTTGGGTATATACCCAGTAATGGGATGGCTGGGTCAAATGGTATTTCTAGTTCTAGATCCCTGAGGAATCGCCATACCAACTTCCACAATGGTTGAACTAGTTTACAGTCCCACCAACGGTGTAAAAGTGGACACTTTCAGGTTTTCTATATGCGATTTCATGTCATCTGCAAACAGTGACAATATAACTTCTTCATTTTCAATTTGAATGACTCATTTCTGTTTTTTGCTCATTCATTCTTGCTAGGACTTCTAGTACTATGCTGAATAGAAGTGATAAGATGGGCATTCTTGCCTTGCTATTTATCTTAGATGAAAAGATTCAACTTTTCACCATTGAGTATGATGTTATCTGTGGGCTTGTCATATCTGATCATTATTGTGTTGGGGTTCATTCCTTCCATGCCTTATTTGTTGTGAGTTTTTTTTATCATGAAAGAATGCTGAATTTGGCAACATGTTTATACTGTACTATTGTGATTATCATACAGATTTTCTCCTTCATTCTACTAATGTCTTATATCCATTCATTGATTTGCATATGTTGAAACATCCTTTCATGCCTGAGATTAATTCCATTCTATAATGGTGCATAAATCTTTGTTATTGTGCTGTTAAATTCAGTTTGTGGCATTTTCTTGAGGATTTTTGTATCTATGTTCATCAGGGATATTGGCCTGTAATTTTCTTTTTTTATAGTGTTTGTGTCTGGCTTTGGTATCAGGGTAATGATAGCCTAGTAAAATGAGTTTGGAAGTATTCTCTCTTGTTCAATTTTTGTAAGAGTTTAAATAGGATTGATTTTAGCTCTTTACATGTTCAGTAGAATTCAACCATGAGGCCATCAGGTCTGGAACTTTTCTTTTTGGGAGATTTTTAATTACTAATTCAATCTTCTTACCCATTATGGGTCTGTTAAGATTTTCTATTTCTTAATGATTCAGTCTTGGTAGGTTGCATGTTTCTAGAAAGCTACCCATATCTTCTAGGTTATCCAATTTGTTGGCACATGACTGTTCATATTACTCTCTTATAATCCTTTGCATTTTTTGTGGTGTCAGTTGTAATGTCTCCTGTTTTATTTCTAATTTTATTATTTGAGTATTGTCACTTTCTGTAACATGTCTAACTGAATTTTTGTATTTTGGGGGTTTTTTTGTCTTTTTAATAAACCAGCTCTTAGTTTTATTGAACTTTTCTGTGGTTTCTTAAGTCTCCATTTTTTGCTCTGATCTTTATTGTTTTCTTCCTTCCACTAACATTGGGCTTAATCTGTTCTTCTTTTTCTAGTTCCTTGAAGTGTAATGATAAGCTGTTCATTTGAGATCTTCTTTTTAAATGTAGGTGTTTACTCCTATAAACTTCCCTCTTAAAAATGCTTTGATTGAGTTCTATAAGTTTGGGTATGTTATGTTTTCATTTTTAGTTACCTCAAGATATTTTTAAATTTTTAAAATTTCTTGTTTGACCCATTGGATTTTCAGGGACATGTTGTTTAATTTGGACATGTTTGTGAATTCTCAGTTTTTATCTGTTATTGATTTCCAGTTTCATCCATTATGGTAAGAGAAGATACTCAATATGATTTCAATCTTTTAAAATTTGTTGATACTGAATATGATTTCACTCTTTATATAGTTAAGACATTTTTTGTGACCTAATATTATAATCTATCCTGGAAAATGTTCTGTGTGTACTTTAAAAGAATGTATAATCTGCTACTGCTGCTGATAGATAGATAGAATGTTATGTACATGTCACTCAAGTCCATTTGGTCTAAGTTATAGTTAAAGTTCAATGTCTCCTTATTGGTTTTCTGTCTGGATGATCTGTCCATTGATGAGTTTTGAAGTCCCCTACTATTATTTTATTATCATCTACCTCTCTCTTCATGTCTATTACTACTTTCTTTATATATTCAGTTGCTTTGATGTTGGGCCCATTTACAATTGTTATATCCTCTTGATGAATTGAACATTTTTCATTGTATAGTGACCTTATTTGTCTTGTTTTATAGTTTTTACCTTGAAGTTTATTTTACCTGATATAACTATAGCTATTCCTGCTCTTTTTTTGGCTTCTTTTATTTACCTGGGATATCTTTTTTTATCCCTTTGCTTTTAGTCTATAAGCGTTCTTAAAGATGAAGTGAGTGTCTTGTAGGCAGCACATAGTTGGGTTTTGTTGTTATTCATTTGACTGCTCTGTCTTTTGATTGGAGGTTTTAGTTCATTTACATGTAACATAATTACTGATTAGTAAGGGTTTACTATTGCTAATTTGTAAATTGTTTTCTGGTTGTTTTATAGAATCTTGTTCCTCTCTTACTCTCTTGCTGTCTTCTTTTTTGATCTGAAATTTTTCTGTAGTGGTATACTTTGATTCCCTTCTCTTTATTTTTTGTGTATATATTCTAGATTTTTCCTTTGTGGTTACCATGAGGCATACATAAAACATCTTATAATTATACCAGTCTAGTTTAGCTTATAATGACTCACTTTGCTTACATACAAAAGCCCTGCACTTTTACTTCACATTCTCCTCACATTTTATGTTTTTGATATTACAGTTAACATCTTTATGTATTGTGTATCTGTTAATAAGTTATTGCATCTGTAGTCATTTTTAATACTTTCAACTTTTAACCTTTATACTGGATTATAAGTGATCACAGTTACAGTAGTACAGTATTCTGAATTTGACTATATATTTACTTTTTAACAACAAGTTTTATACTTATATATGTTTTCATATTACTAAATAGCAGCTTTTTATTTCAGCTTTAATAATTCCCTTTAGCATTTCTTGTGATATAGGTCTAGTAGTGATAAATTCCTTCAGCTTTTGTTTATCTGGGAAAGTCTTTAACTAATTTATGAAGGACAACTTTACCAGGTAAAATATTTTTGTTCAGCAGGTTTCTTTTTTTTCCTCTCTTAGCACCTTGAATATGTCATCTCACCCTTTTTTGGCCTAAAAGTTTCAGCAACAAAATCTGCTGAAAGCCTTAATATAATTCCAATGTATGTAATAAGCTTGTTTTCTCTTGCTGCCTTCAAAATTCTCTTTATCTTTGATTTTTAACAGTTTCATTATAATATGTTTTGGTGAACTCTTTTGGGCTGAATCTGATTGGTAACCTTTGAAGTTCATGTACCTGAATGTTCATATCTTCTTTCCACATATGGAAAGTTTTCAGCCATTGATTCTTTAAATAAGCTTTCTGTTACTTTCCCTTTCTCTTCTCCTGAAAATTCTATAATATGAAGATTAGTTCTCTTGATACTGTCTCATAGATCCTGTAGGCCTTCATTCCTTTTCATTCCTTTTCCTTTCTTCTCCTCTGACTAGATGATTTCAAATGATCTATCTTCAAATTTCTATATTTTTTTCTGTATTAGCTAGTCTGCTGTTAAAACTATTGTATTTTGTAGCACAGTCATTATATTATTCAGCTCCAAAATTTTCATTTGGTTCCATTTTATGAATTTGATCTCTTTGTTGAACCTCTTTTTTGTTGTTGTATTATTGCTGATTTTGTTAAATTGAGGGTCTGTGTTCTTTCCTAGCTCAATTAGCTTCTAAAGAATAATTTTTGAATTTTTTTTATCAGGTAGTTTATGGGTCTCCAATGTGTTGGGGTTGGTTACTGGAAGTTTTCTGTGTCCTTTGATTATGTCATGTTTTCTCAATTCTTTGTCATACTTGTAGCTTTGTATAGGGGTCTACACATTTAAACAGGCAGTGATCTCTTAAAGACTTTATGGATTGGCTTCAATAAGGAAAAACCTTCAACTGTGGGCAGTGGGACACACTGGAATATGCTGTGGCACTGGATCTAGTGACACAGGGCACCAAGTGCAGGAGGTACAGTGACTCCAGGTCTAGGGAGGTGCAGTGTCTCATCAGCTCAGGTAGCTGGGGTTTGCAACTGCATGGTTTATGGTTGCCAGAACTGCAGAAGGTTTGTAGTGGCTGCAAGGGCTGTTGGGGGTCCTCAGCAGTGCCTATGGCTATAGTGACAAGAGATCAGAGAAAACAGGCAGCAGTGAGGGCCAGTGCTGGTGGTGTGCACATTCTCGACTGTGGGAGCTAGCTTCTGGCATGTGCATGGTGGTGGAGCATGGTGACATGGATCTGGAAACTACATGCATGTGCACAGCTGCAGGGACAAAACTGGCAGCATACATGCACATAGCTGTAGGGACCAGCTGTAGGTATAAACATGGTGGTGTGGGTCAGTGACAAGAGTCAGATACAGCTGCTTGTGCATAGCATCCGAAGGGGTCATGACTGCCAGCATTCATGAGCTCAGCTGTAGGGGTCAGCTGTGGGAGCATGCAGAGAGTGCTTTTGCCCTCTCTCTCTCTCTCTTCTTGCCTTGAACAAGGGCATAATGGCCAGCTTATTGCCATATTGAAAACATCATGAAAATCTCAGAGAATTTATTTCTTACAGAAATAAACTAAAGAAAGAGCATCAGCAACCATTTATGTTTTGACTTCTTGTTTTTTGAGAGAAAGAAAATGGCATTGTAGTCATCTGAAAGGATTCATAATTGATAAGTGTGTGTAATGATCAGAATAGATGGTCATATCCGTAGAATAGAGTTAATAAATAGATGCAGGTACAAATGGGAATTTTTATGATAAGGTTGCTTCAAATCAGTGGTAATAAATTAAAACAAGTTCATAGCCAGTTGAAGGAAGGAAAATAATAAAGATGGCGACTTACCTTGATTTTTTTTTTCTTTTTTTTTTTTTTTTTTTGAGACAGAGTCTCACTCTTGTTGCCCAGGCTGGAGTGCAGTGGCGTAATCTCAGCTCACTGCAAACTCCGCCTCCTGGGTTCAATCAATTCTCCTGCCTCAGCTTCCTGAGTATCTGGGATTACAGGCATGCACCACCACGCCTGGCTAATTTTTGTACTTTTAGTAGAGACAGTGTTTTGCCATGTTGGCCAGGCTGGTCTCGAACTCCTGACCTCAGGTGATCCACCTACCTTGGTGTCTCAATGTGCTTACTAAGCAAAAATGAGGAAATGTATATTTCTTCTGCAATGCTCCTCCAACATGTAGAAAGAAATCTTTGCCTTAATGTTCACTTTTTAAATAGTTATACTTGCAGGCCAAGTGTTGAAGAAGTAAATTGGGAATATTATATTGGCTTATTGTACTTTTAAAATTATAGTCCCCTTTATTAACCTTTATCAACCACAAGTTGAATTTGTATTACCCACAAAGATGAATCAGCATTTCCCTGAAGTGAAACCAACAATGAAATAATTTTTGTTGTATTTATAGTTTTGAAACAAAGAAGTGCATCTTTGTGTTTTCCTTTTCTATTTTTCCTAACAGTATTATTCAATCCTTAAAAAATGACTTGTGTGGCTTCACTTTTTTTCAGTTAAGCTATAATGAGACATATATGTTTATTGAATTGGTGCTAAAAGTTACTGGAAAAATCATGTGGGTCTGATGCCTTTGGGAATAAGATACTGATTACCATTTCAATTTTTATTAATACTTGTTTTATGGTTGTGAAGACTAAGCATGACATTTACACTTTCCTAGAAAATTGTCCATTGCATGGGCTTTTAACCTGTTGGCATACAGTTGTTCATATCAATTCATAGTTTCTAAAATACTTCATTATATGTTTGTGCTCCATTATTTTTTCCTGATATTGTTTGTTTATATTCTTTCTCACTCACTTTCTCTCACTCACTCTCACTCTCTTTCACCATCAAAACATTTGTCTATTATATTGGTCTTTAAAAATAGTGTTTAGTCTTAACGATCAACTCTACTTTTTGTTTATTTGCTACTTAATTACTTTTGTCTTTTATTTTTATTTCCTTCTTTCTCTTTGGTTTAGATTTTGTATTGTTCCTTTTTTCACCTTTTGGATTTGACTATTAGTTAATTAATCATAAATTTGTCCTTTAATTACAGCTTAGGGGTGCATACTATTGGTTCTAATATAGAGCAGTCTGTTTTAAATATTTTATAACATTTCCTTAGATTTACTCTTTAATGATTTTTGAAGAAATGAGTCTTATAATTTCTCAAGGGTGTTTTGGCTATTATATTTATGTTCTAATTTTATGTATTTTGTGGTGAATGTTCTCTCCCCAAAGCCCATCTAAACATGAAAAAAATATCAGAGAAACCCAAATAGTAGGATATACGATATTCTGACCAGTATACATGAGAACTGACAAGGTCATTAAAAACAGCCAAAATCTGAGAAACCATTGAAGTTCAGAGGAGACTAAGGACAATGAAAACTCAGTGCAATGTGGTATCTTGGATGGAATACTGGAACATAAAAAGGACATGGGAAAAACTAGTAACATTTGAATTAATTGTGGAGTTTATTTAGTAATAATACACTGACGTTGCTTCATTACTTTTGACAAATTTATCATTGTAACATAAAATGTTAACAACAAAAGAAACTGGGTGAACATTATATGGGAACTCTCTACAGTAGATTTGCAACACTTCTACAAATCTAAGACTATTCTAAAAATTGCTTACATTTTAAGGTAGCTAAACAAAGCAGAACAAAAACTCTCCTGGGGTTTGTTCCCCCACTCAGCATACAATATGCCCATATCCCTATCACGTCTCTCTGTCCCTTCTGTCTTGACCTTTTTGCACAATACTTTCTCCTTTGCTCATTTTACTCTACCCCACCCTCATGGACCTTTTTCTTGTTCCTCCAGCATGCCAAATATGATGACTCTGCAGGACATGTTCACATGCTGTCTCCAGAATCCACGCATCTTACCCCCTCAAACGCTTTATATTTTTATGCAAATGTCCATTTTGAAGTGATGTATGTCTGACCACTTTATTTTAAAGTACAACTTACCTAAGTCTTCTCCTTATCCTTGTATCCCATTTCTTTTATTTTTCCTTCATAGCTTTTATAACTTCTATCTAACACCCCCTCCCCCACCACCAACACACACAATTTTCTTTATTGTCTGTCTGCATTAATTAAACGTAAATTTCATTAGGATAGCGATCTTTTTATGTTTTATTCACTGATGTACCATTAAATCCTATAAAACTTCTGACACCTAGTAAGAACTCAGTGAGTATTTTTTTTTTTTTTTTTTTTTTTGAGACGGAGTCTTTCTCTGTTCCCCGGGCTGGAGTGCAGTGGCGTGATCTCAGCTCACTGCAAGCTCCGCCTCCCGGGTTCACGCCATTCTCCTGCCTCAGCCTCCCGAGTAGCTGGGACTACAGGCACCCGCCAACACGCCCGGCTAATTTTTTGTATTTTTAGTAGAGACAGGGTTTCACCGTGTTAGCCAGGATGGTCTCGATCTCCTGACCTCGTGATCCGCCCGCCTCGGCCTCCCAAAGTGCTGGGATTACAGGCTTGAGCCACCGCGCCTGGCGAACTCAGTGAGTATTGATAGATTAAAATGAATTAGGTAGGACACTGTAGCAGTAGCCCAAGAGAAATGCCAGTGAATTAGACTTGGTCTATGGCAGTGAAGATGGAGTAAAGTGGTCAGCTTTAGTATGTATTTGGGATGTTGAGCAAATAGGACTTATAGATAAATTAGATGTAGATCTTTTGGGAAGAAGGAAGAGTGAAGAATTGCTCTTAGGTGTGTGTATAAGGTGGGACCATTTAATAAC
The DNA here is from genome assembly GCF_006542625.1 of Nomascus leucogenys. Classification (NCBI taxonomy): domain Eukaryota; kingdom Metazoa; phylum Chordata; class Mammalia; order Primates; family Hylobatidae; genus Nomascus; species Nomascus leucogenys. The sequence goes on from NC_044393.1 coordinate 42,990,801, forward strand.
ATGGGAAAAATTTTAGAGGAGCATATGCGGTGGAGAACTCAGAGTAATGTTTGAGATGTTGGATTTGAGATGCCTTTCAGACATCCAAAAGGAGATATTCAGTATGAGTTTACCATTTGAGGAGAATGGAGCTAGAAATACTGACTTGGGAGTCATCAACAGATGGTCTTTAAAGCCACGGTGCTAAATAAGATCACGTAGGAATAGAAAATAAAAGAGTAGAGGATCAAGTGCACCCCATAAATATAATCAGGGGACCAGAGGAGACATAGACTGAAAAAAAAAGCAGGAGGTAAGATAGCAAGAGTGGAGTAAAAAACAAGACAGAAGTAGCATCATAGGGGCTTTGAAAAGATTTTTAAAGAAGAAATGTCAACACTATCAAATGCAGCTAAGTAGTCATTAAGATGAGGACCAAAACTTATCCCTTAGCTTGGGCAAGATGCAGCCCACTGATGTCTATAATACAATTTTTTTTTTCACTGAAGCATTGAATAAGAAACCCTAATTGGCATGGATCAGGAAGAAAATGGGAGGTCTGGAAGTACAGACAGTGACTATAGCCAGGGAAGGAGGGCTAGGAAACACAGCACATCTGGGATCTCTGTATTTTTGTGTTTAAGAGGCTAGCAGAGGTGTCCAAGAGAGAGGATACAGTCATGGGTTCTCAGTTTCAGTTTCTGGTTGGGCCAGTACAGCCCCTTCCTCATCCCTCTTTTCCACTTACCACAAGAGACAGAAACTAAAAACCATGGCTTCCAGCTGCTACAGGCCCAAAACAAAATGAAAGAGAACAATTATTACAACAAAATTAGACAGGTCGGACAAGCTTGGGTTACAGCATGGCATATCCCTCATCACGCAATTATCAAGTAGATTCGATGGTGGAAAGCTAAGAGACTATATTCTGTATAGCAACAGAAAAAAAAAAAACAGAGAAACAGAAAACAGAGGATTCATTTTAAAAATTGTGAGGGATTACAAATTAAATTATAGAGACCAAGCTATTAATTTGTACAATAGAATGAAATGGGTTAAATAGCCTTATTATTACAAAAGTTTCTGTTTGGATTTGAAAACTGCTCTACTCAATTTTTCTGTGTATAAAAGCATTGCCATTTACAAAATAATAAAGAACAGTTAAAACCAAAGCAATGAATAAAGATTGATTATACAAGTGCAAATGAACAGAAAGCTTAAATCTCAACAATGTTCTCCTAATAATTTTACCTCCGGGTTGGAGTTTGAGACAAAGGATAACCAAAGAAAAAGTACTAACTTTGTTGGACACTCCCCGCTGCAAATGACCCACCAGTGGCTACAGGAGCTGGGGATGCCGAGGCATGGAAGGAAGAAAGCATGTCCAGCTTTAGCTCTTGACAATTCTAGTCAACATCCTACTTGGTTTGGAGTCCTAGAGAATCCCAAACCGTGGATACACAGGATACTTCCTGCTCTGATTACAATGATAGCTATTAGGTTGGTGCCAAAGTAATTGCAGACTTTGCAAAGATCTAACAGTTCTAGGTACATAATGGAAAATAGTCAGGGTTAGCAAGTGTCTGAGAGGAAAAAATTTTAGGAATTGTGGATGTATTGGATATATAGTCAGCACTCCATATCCACAGGTAGATTCAACTAATCACAGATCAAAAATATAATATTCCAGTAATGCAGAACTCGAATACAGAGGGCTGACTTTTCATATCTGCAGATTATATAGGACCAATGGCAGAACTTGATCATCCATGGGTTGTGGTATGCACGGGAGATGCTAGAACCAATCCTCCACAGACACTGAGAGATGACTCTATATTGGTACTGTCAAACTCAGTAAAACCTCTTTTTGTCCATGCCCATGGAATATTTGTGAAATTATAAAATTACAAAATTTCCATAAAGATTCCACAAATTCCTAAAGGTGCAAATTTTATAAACATACTTATAAATACAAACATTAACAAGAACAACAACAGCAAAACTCTAATCCCTTGGAAATTGAAAAATAAAATTTCTGAATGAATGCAAGGGTCAAAAAACAAATTAAAAATTCAATTATAATCTTTTAGAAATAATAATGGTTGGAAAACAATAAATCCCAATCTATGCCATGTGACAAATACTGTACTCAGAATAACATTTATAGACTTAAATATTTTTATTAAAAAACAATAAAGAAGAAAGTTAAATGACATGAAAAAGTAACTCAAGAAGGTAGGTGGGGTAGGTAAATAGCCAGCAAAAGCAAAAGGAAGGCACTAATAAAGATATATGCTAAATTTAGTGAATTAAAGAACAATAAAATTCAAAAATAACTTCATTTGCCAGTTCTTTGAGACTTCTGGGAAAATAGGAAAACGACTGGCATCAACCTAAAGGGCACATGGGTGTGGTATGGCAGTGGGAAGCAGGGCACCCCACTGAGAGACTTGATAAGGTGAGTTATAGCTCTGCAAAACTCAGCACGGCCCAAAGACAGTCCTGGATCTGACACCCCTTCATGAGCCGCAATCCGAGGAAATAATGTGCCTAACCTCTTCGAGTCTTAGGTACCACTCCAAAGAGTAAGAAGAATGGCTGAGTCCTGAATACAGAGACTTTTGGATAAGAATGGACCCAGTTTATGCAGCAAACAAACACGGCACATGGATACATATGTAACAAACCTGCACATTGTGCACATGTACCCTAAAACCTAAAGTATAATAATAAAATAAAAAAAATAGGCCGGGCGTGGTGGCTCATGCTTGTAATCCCAGCACTTTGGGAGGCCGAGGCGGGCAGATCACGAGGCCAGGAGATTGAGACCACGGTGAAACCCCGTCTCTACTAAAAATACAAAAAATTAGCCGGGCGTGGTGGCGGGCGCCTGTAGCTACTCGGAGAGGCTGAGGCAGGAGAATGGCGTGAACCCGGGAGGCGGAGCTTGCAGTGAGCCGAGATCGCGCCACTGCACTCCAGCCTGGGTGAAAGAGCGAGACTCCGCTCAAAAAAAATAAAAAATAAAAAATAAAAAATAAAAAAAAAGAATGGACCCAGTTTACATTACCAAATTGTGCCAAGATATTTTGGGATTGAACTAATATCTTTTTTCTTCAAATTTTCATTTTAAGTTCAGGGCTGCATGTGCAGTATGTGCAGGTTTGTTACATAGGTCAATGTGTGCCATGGTGGTTTGCTGCACAGATCATCCCATCATCCATGTATGAAGCACAGAATTCATTAGCTATTTTTTTTAATATACTATAAGTTTTAGGGTACATGTGCACAACGTGCAGGTTTGTTACATATGTATACATGTGCCATGTTGGTGTGCTGAACCCATTAACTCGTCATTTAACATTAGGTATATCTCCTAATGCTATCCCTCCCCCCTCCCCCCACCCCACAACAGGCCCCAGTATGTGATGTTCCCCTTCCAGTGTCCATGTGTTCTCATTGTTGAATTCCCTCCTATGAGTGAGAACATGTGGTGTTTGGTTTTTTTGTCCTTGCGATAGTTTGCTGAGAATGATGGTTTCCAGCATCATCCATGTCCCCACAAAGGACATGAACTCATCATTTATTATGGCTGCATAGTATTCCATGGTTTCTATGTGCCACATTTTCTTAATCCAGTCTATCATTGCTGAACATGTGGGTTGGTTCCAAGTCTTTGCTATTGTGAATAGTGCCACAATAAACATACGTGTGCATGTGTCTTTATAGCAGCATGATTTATAATCCTTTGGGTATATACCCGGTAATGGGATGGCTGGGTCAAATGGTATTTCTAGTTCTAGATCCTTGAGGAATCACCACACTGACTTCCACAATGGTTGAACTAGTTTACACTCCCACCAACAGTGTAAAAGTGTTCCTATTTCTCCACATCCTCTCCAGCACCTGTTGTTTCCTGACTTTTTAATGATCACCATTCTAACTGGTGTGAGATGGTATCTCATTGTGGTTTTGATTTGCATTTCTCTGATGGCCAGTGATGATGAGCATTTTTTCATGTGTCTTTTGGCTCCACAAATGTCTTCTTTTGAGAAATGTCTGTTCATATCCTTTGCCCACTTGTTTATGGGATTGTTTGTTTTTTTCTTGTAAATTTGTCTGTGTTCATTGTAGATTCTGGATATTAGCCCTTTGACAGATGAGTAGATTGCAAAAATTTTCTCCCATTCTGTAGGGTACCTGTTCACTGTGATGGTAGTTTCTTTTTCTATGCAGAAGCTCTTTAGTTTAATTAGATCCCATTTGCCAATTTTGGCTTTTGTTGCCATTGCTTTTGGTGTTTTAGACATGAAGTCCTTGCACATGCCCATGTCCTGAATGGTATTGCCTAGGTTTTTTTTCTAGGGTTTTTATGATTTTAGGTCTAACATTTAAGTCTTTAATTCATCTTGAATTAATTTTTGTATAAGGTGTAAGGAATGGATCCAGTTTCAGCTTTCTACATATGGCTAGCCAGTTTTCTCAGCACCACTTATTAAATAGGAAATCATTTCCCCACTTCTTGTTTTTGTCAGGTTTGTCAAAGATCAGATGGTTATAGATCTGTGGCATTATTTCTGAGGGCTCTGTTCTGTTCCATTGGTCTATATCTCTGTTTTGGTACCAGTACTATGCTGTTTTGGTTACTGTAGCCTTGTAGTATAGTTTGATGTCAGGTAGCGTGATGCCTCCAGCTTTGTTCTTTTGGCTTAGGATTGACTTGGCAATGCAGGCTCTTTTTTGGTTCCATATGAACTTTAAAGTAGTTTTTTCCAATTCTGTGAAGAAAGTCATTGGTAGCTTGATGGGGATGGCATTGAATCTATAAATTACCTTGGGCAGTATGGCCATTTTCACGATATTGATTCTTCCAACCCATGAGCATGGAACGTTCTTCCATTTGTTTTTATCCTCTTTTATTTCATTGAGTAGTGGTTTGTAGTTCTCCTTGAAGAGGTCCTTCACATCCCTTGTAAGTTGGATTCCTAGGTATTTTATTCTCTTTGAAGCAATTGTGAATGGGAGTTCACTCATGATTTGGCTCTCTGTTTGTCTGTTATTGGTGTATAAGAATGCTTGTGATTTTTGTACATTGATTTTGTATCCTGAGACTTTGCTGAAGTTGCTTATCAGCTTAAGAAGATTTTGGGCTGAGATGATGGGGTTTTCTAGATATACAATCATGTCATCTGCAAACGGGGACAATTTGACTTCCTCTTTTCCTAATTGAATACCCTTTGTTTCCTTCTCCTGCCTGATTGCCCTGGCCAGAACTTCCAACACTATGTTGAATAAGAGTGGTGAGAGAGGGCATCCCTGTCTTGTGCCAGTTTTCAAAGGGAATGCTTCCAGTTTTTGCCCATTCAGTATGATATTGGCTATGGGTTTGTCATAGATAGCTCTTATTATTTTGAGATACATCCCATCAATACCTAATTTATTGAGAGTTTTTAGCATGAAGGGTTGTTGAATTTTGTCAAAGGCCTTTTCTGCATCTATTGAGATAATCATGTGGTTTTTGTCATTGGTTCTGTTTACATGATGGATTACATTTATTGATTTGCATATGTTGAACCAGCCTTGCATCCCAGGGATGAAGCCCACTTGATCATGGTGGATAAGCTTTTTGATGTGCTGCTAGATTAAGTTTGCCAGTATTTTATTAAGGATTTTTGCATCGATGTTCATCAGGGATATTGGTCTAAAATTCTCCTTTTTTGTTGTGTCTCTGCCAAGCTTTGGTATCCGGATGATGCTGGCCTCATAAAATGAGTTATAGAGGATTCCCTCTTTTTCTACTGATTGGAATAGTTTCAAAAGGAACGGTACCAGCTCCTCCTTGTACCTCTGGTAGAATTCAGCTGTGAATCCAACTGGTCCTGGACTTTTTTTGGTAGGTAAGCTATTAATTACTGCCTCAATTTCAGAGCCTGTTATTGGTCTATTCAGCAATTCAACTTCTTCCTGGTTTGGTCTTGGGAGGGTGTATGTTTCGAGGAATTTTTCCATTTCTTCTAGATTTTCTAGTTTATTTGCATGGAGGTGTTTATAGTATTCTCTGATGGTAGTTTGTATTTCTGTGGGATCGGTGGTGATATCCCCTTTAACATTTTTTATTGCACTTATTTGATTCTTCTCTCTTTTCTTCTTTATTAGTCTTGCCAGTGGTCTATCAATTTTATTGATCTTTTCAAAAAACCAGATCCTGGATTCATTGATTTTTTGAAGAGTTTTTTGTGTCTTTATTTCCTTCAGTTCTGCTCTGATCTTAGTTATTTCTTGCCTTCTGCTAGCTTTTGAATGTGTTTGCTCTTGCTTCTCTAGTTCTTCTAATTGTGATGCTAGGGTGTCATTTTTAGATCTTTCCTGCTTTCTCTTGTGGGCATTTAGTGCTATAAATTTCCCTCTAAAAACTGCTTTGAATGTGTCCCAGAGATTCTGGTATGTTTTGTCTTTGTTTTCGTTGGTTTCAAAGAACATCTTTATTTCTGCCTTCATTTCGTTATGTACCCAGTAGTCATTCAGGAGCAGGTTGTTCAGTTTCCATGTAGTTGAGCAGTTTTGTAGTTGAGCAGTTTTCTTAATCCTGAGTTCTAGTTTGATTGCACTGTGGTCTGAGAGACAGTTTGTTATAATTTCTGTTCTTTTACATTTGCTGAGGAGTGCTTTACTTCCAACTATGTGGTCAGTTTTGGAATAGGTGTAGTGTGGGGCTGAAAAGAAGGTATAGTTTATTTGGGGTGCAGAGTTCTGTAGATGTCTATTAGGTCCACTTGGTGCAGAGCTGAGTTCAATTCCTGGGTATCCTTGTTAACTTTCTGTCTCGTTGATCTGTCTAACGTTGACAGTGGGGTGTTAAATTCTCCCATTATTATTGTGTGGGAGTCTAAGTCTCTTTCTAGGTCTCTAAGGACTTGCTTTATGAACCTGGATGCTCCTGTATTGTGTGCACATATATTTAGGATAGTTAGCTCTTCTTGTTGAATTGATCCCTTTACCATTATGTAATGGCCTTCTTTGTCTCTTTTGATCTTTGTTGGTTTAAAGTCTGTTTTATCAGAGACTTGGATTGCAACTCCTGCCTTTTTGTTTTCCATTTGCTTGGTAGATCTTCCTCCATCCCTTTATTGTGAGCCTATGTGTGTCTCTGCATGTGAAATGGGTTTCCTGAATACAGCACACTGATGGGTCTTGACTCTTTATCCAGTTTGCCAGTCTGTGTCTTTTAATTGGGGCATTTAACCCATTTACATTTAAGGTTAATATTGTTATGTGTGAATTTGATCCTGTCATTATGATGTTAGCTGGTTATTTTGCTCGTTAGTTGATGCAGTTTTTTCTTAGCCTCTATGGTCTTTAGAATTTGGCATGTTTTTGCAGTGGCTGGTACCAGTTATTCCTTTCCATGTTTAGTGCTTCCTTCAGGAGCTCTTGTAGGGCAGTCCTGGTGGTGACAAAATCTCTCAGCGTTTCCTTGTCTGTAAAGGATTTTATTTCTCCTTCCCTTATGAAGCTTAGTTTGGCTGGATATGCAATTCTGGGTTGAAAATTCTTTTCTTTGAGAATGTTGAATATTGCCCCCCACTCTCTTCTGGCTTGTAGAGTTTCCGCCGAGAGATCAGCTGTTAGTCTGATGGGCTTCCTTTTGTGGGTAACTCAACCTTTCTCTCTGGCTGCCCTTAACATTGTTTCCTTCATTTCAACTTTGGTGAATCTGGTAATTATGTGTCTTGGAGTTGCTCTTCTCGAGGAGTATCTTTGCGGCATTCTCTGTATTTCCTGAATCTGAATGTTGGCCTGCCTTTCTAGATTGGGGAAGTTCTCCTGGATAATATCCTGCAATGTGTTTTCCAACTTGGTTCCATTCTCCCTGTCACTTTCAGGTACACCAATCAGATGTAGATTTGTCTTTTCACATAGTCCCATATTTCTTGGAGGCTTTGTTCGTTTCTTTTTATTCTTTTTTCTCTAAACTTCTCTTCTCGCTTCATTTCATTCATTTGATCTTCCATCACTGACACCCTTTCTTCCAGTTGACCGAATCAGCTACTGAGGCTTGTGCATTCGTCATGTAGTTCTTGTGCCATGGTTTTCAGCTCCATCAGGTCGTTTAAAGACTTCTCTGCATTGGTTATTCTAGTTAGCCATTTGTCTAATCTTTTTTCAAGGGTCTTAACTTCTTTGCCATGGGTTTGAACTTCCTCCTTTAGCTTGGAGTAGTTTGATCATCTGAAGCCTTCTTCTCTCAACTCGTCCAAGTCATTCTCTGTCCAGCTTTATTCCATTGCTGGTGAGGAGCTGCATTCCTTTGGAGGAGGAGAGGCACTCAGATTTTTAGAATTTTCAGGTTTTCTGCTCTGTTTTTCCCCCATCTTTGTGGTTTTATCTACCTTCGGTCTTTGATGATGGTGACGTACAGATGGGGTTTTGGTGTGGATGTCCTTTCTGTAGTTTTCCTTCTAACATCAGGACCCTCAGCTGCAGGTCTGTTGGAGTTTGCTGGAGGTCCACTCCAGACCCTGTTTGCCTGGGTATCAGCAGTGGAGGCTGCAGAACAGCAGATATTGGTGAACAGCAAATGTTGCTGCCTGATCGTTCCTCTGGAAGTTTTGTCTCAGAGGAGTCCAGCCATGTGAGGTGTCAGTCTGCCCCTACTGGGGGATGCCTCCCAGTTAGGCTACTTGGAGGTCAGGCACCTACTTGAGGAGGCAGTCTGTCCATTCTCAGATCTCACTCTGCTTGCTGGGAGAACCATTACTCTCTTCAAAACTGTCAGACAGGGACATTTAAGTCTGCAGATGTTTCTGCTGCCTTTTGTTTGGCTATGCCCTGCCCCCAGAGGTAGAGTCTACAGAGGCAGGCAGGCTTCCTTGAGCTGAGGTGGGCTCCACCCAGTTCGAGCTTCCTGGTTGCTTTGTTTACCTACTCAAGCCTCAGCAATGGCGGACGCCCCTCCCCCAGCCTTGCCGCCGCTTTGCAGTTTGTTCTCAGACTGCTGTGCTTGCAATGAGTGAGGCTCTGTGGGCGTAGGACCCTCCGGGCCAGGCACAGGATACAATCTCCTGCTGTGCTGTTTGCTAAGACCATTGGAAAAGTGTAGTATTAGGGTGGGAGTGACCTGATTTTCCAGGTGCCATCTGTCACCCCTTTCCTTGGCTAGGAAAGGGAATTCCCTGACCCCTTGCGCTTCCTGGGTGAGGCGATGCCTCGCCCTGCTTCGGTTCACACTTGGTGCGCTGCACCCACTGTCCAACAATCCCCAGTAAGATGAACCCACTACCTCAGTTGGAAATGCAGAAATCATTCATCTTCTGCATCGCTCATGCTGGGAGCTGTAGACTGGAGCTGTTCCTATTCGGCCATCTTGGCTCCAGGACTTTTCCGGAGTTTTGATCATTAGCTATTCTTTGTGATACTCTCCTTCCCTCCAGCCCCCTTTCCAAGAGGCCCTAGTGGGTACTGTTTCCCACTATGTGTTCATGTGTTCTCAGCATTCAGCTCCCACTTATAAATGAGAGCATGTAGTGTTTTGCTTTCTGTTCCTGTGTTAGTTTGCTAAGGATAATGGCTTCCAACTCCATCCATGTCCCCTTATGGCTGCACATATTCCATGGTGTATATGTACCACATTTCTTTATCCAGTCGATCATTGATGGGCATTTAGGTTGATTCCATGTCTTTGCTATTGTGAATAGTGCTGCAATGAACATATGTGTCATGTATCTTTATAATAGAAAGATTTTTTTTTTCAGGTAAATACCCAGAAATGGGATTGCTGGGTCCCAAGGTATTTCTGCCTCTAGGTCTTTGAGGAATCACCACACTGTCTTCCACAATGGTTGAACTAATTTACATTCCCACCAATAGTAAATTTTTTTAATCCACAACCTCATCAGCATCTGTTGTGTTTTGGCTTTTTAATAATTGCCATTCTGACTGATGTGAGATGGTATCTCATTGTGATTTTGGTTTACATTTCTTTAATGATTAGTGATGTTGAGAATTTTTTCTTATGTTTGTTGGCCACATGTATGTCTTTTTTTGAGAAGGGTCTGTTCATGTCCTTTGCCCACTTTTTAATAGGGTTGTTTTTTTTTTCTTGTAAATTTGTTTAAGTTCCTAGTAAACTCTGGGTATTAGACCTTCATCAGATGGATAGATTGCAGAAATTTCCCCCCATTCTGTAGGTTGTCTGTTCACTGTGATGATAGTTTCTTTTGCTGTGCAGAAGCTCTTTAGTTTAATCAGATCCCATTTGTCAATTTTTGCTTTTGTTGCAATTGCTTTTGGCATTTTCATCATGAGATCCTTGCCTGTGCCTGCGTCCTGAATGGTATTGCCTAGATTTTCTTTTAGGGGTCTTTTTTTATAGTTTGGGGTTTTACATTTAAGTCTTTAATCCATCTTTTGTACATGGTGTAAGGTTAACTTTTGTACATGGTGTAAGGTTAACTTTTGTACATGGTGTAAGGAAGGGGTCCAGTTTCAATTGTCTTCATGTGGCCAGCCAGTTCTCCCAACACCATTTATTAAATAGGAAATCCTTTCTTCATTGCTTGTTTTTGTCAGGTTTATTGAAGATCAGATGGTTATAGGCAAGTGGTCTTGTTTCTAGAGTTCTCTAGTCTGTTACATTGGTCTATGTGTCTGTTCTTGTACCAGTACTATGTTGTTTTGGTTACCGTAGCCTTGTAGTATAGTTTGAAGTTGGGTAGTATGATACCTCCAGCTTTGTTCTTTTTGCTTAGGATTGTCTTGGCTATTTGGGCTCTGTTTTCAGAGCCTGAATTCCATATAAATTTTAAAATAGTTTTTTTTCTAATTCTGTGAATAATGTCACTGTTAGTTTAATAGGAATAGCATTGAATCGATAAATTACTTTGGGCAGTATGGCCGTTTTCATGATATTGATTCTTCTTATTTATGTACGTGGAATATTTTTCCTTTTCTTTGTGTCCTCTCGGATTTCTTTGAGCAGGGGTCTATAGTTCTCCTTGAAGAAGGCCTTCACTTCCCCTGTTAGCTGTATTTCCAAGTATTTTATTCTTTCTGTAGCAATTATGAATGGGAGTTCATTCATGATTTGGCTCCCTGCTTGCCTCTTCTTAGTGTATAGAAATGCTAGTGGGTTTTGCACTTGATTTTGTATCCTCAGACTGCTGAAGTTGCTTATTAGCTTAAGAAGCTTTGGGGCTGAGAGAATGGGGTTTTCCAGACATAGAAACATGTCATCTTCAAACAAAGATGGTTTGACTTCCTCACTTCCTATTCGAATACCCTTTATTTCTTTCTCTTGCCTTATTGTCCTGACCAGAACTTCCAGTAATATGTAGAATAGGAGTGGTGAGAGAAGGCATCCTTGTCTTGTGCTAGTTTTCAAGAGGAATGCTTCCACTTTTGCCCATTAAGTATGATGTTGGCTGTGGGTTTGCCAAACATTGTACCTGAAATCATTAACAGTCTCTCAGACCACAGCACAATCAAATTAGATCTCAAGATTAAGAAATTCACTCAAAACCACACAAAATACATGGAAATTGAATAACCTGCTCCTGAATTAATCTTAGGTAAATAATGAAATTAAGGCAGAAATCAAGAAGTCTTTGAAACTAATGAAAACAAAGAGACAACATACCAGAATCTCTGGGATGCAGCTGAAGCACTCGAGATAAATGTACAGCACTAAATGCCCACCTCAAAAAGCTAGAAAGATCTCAAGTTAACAACCTAACATCTCAACTAAAAGAACTATAGAACCAAGAGAAAACAAACCCCAAAGCTAGCAGAAGACAAGAAAAAACCAAGATCAGAGCTAAACTGAAACAGATCAAGACATGAAAAACCCTTTAAAAATCCACAAATCCAGGAGATTTTTTTGAAAAAAATTAGTAAAATAGATAGACTGCTAGCTAGACTAATAAGGAAGAAAAGAGAGAAGAATCAAATAAACATAATCAGAAATGATAAAAGGGATATCACCACTGACCCCACAGAAATACAAACAACCATCAGAGAATACTATAAACACCTCTATGTAAATAAACAAGAAAATCTGGAAGAAATGGTTAAATTCCTGGACATGTGTCCCAGGATTGAACTACACCCTCCAAAGACTGAACCAGGAAGAAATTGAATCCCTGAATAGACCAATAATTAGTTCTGAAATTGAGGCAGTGATATGGGTTTGGTTCTGTGTCCTCACCCAAATCTCATCTCAAATTTTAATCCCCATAATATTCACATGCTGAGAGCAGGACCTGGTGGGAAGTGATTGGATCACTGGGGAGGTTTCCCTTATCCTGTTCTCATGATAATGAGTGAGTTCTCACGAGATCTGATGGGCATATAAGTGTTTGACAGTTCCTCCTAAACACTCACTCTTTCTCCTGCCACCTTGTGAAGAAGGTGCCTGGTTTCCCTTCTGCCATGACTGTAAGTGTGAGTGGAATGTGAGTCAGTTAAACCTCTTTCCTTTATAAATTACTCAGTCTTAGGTATTTTTTATAGCAGTGTGAGAACGGATTAACACAGGCGGTAATAAGTAGCCTACCAAACAAAAAAGCCCAAGACCAGACGATTCACAGCAGAATTCTACTAACAGTGCTACAAAGAAGAGCTAGTACTATTTCTACCAAAACTACTCCAAAAAATTGAAAAGGATAGACTCTCCCCTAACTCATTCTATGAGGCCAGCATCATCCAGATACCAAACCTGGCAGAGTTAAACACAAATAAGAAAACTTCAGGCCAATATCTTTCATGAATGTCGATGCAGAAATCCTCAGTAAAATACTGGCAATCTGAATCCAGCAGCAAATCAAAAAGCTTATCCACCATGATCAAGTTGGTTTCATCCCTGGGATGCAAAGCTGCTTCAACATATGCAAATCAATATATGGGATTCATCACATAAACAGAACTAAAGACAAAAACCACGTGATTATCTCAATAGATGCAGAAAAGGCCTTCGACAAAATTCGACATCTCTTCATGTTAAAAACTTTCAATAAACTAGGTATTAAAGGGACTAATTTTTAAACTTGGAAAGAAATAGATCAAATCTCTAATTGGGCAATATAGGGACTACAGAAGTAAATTAAGTTCAGATATATAAAATAAAGTTGGCTTTCACACCTGTGTTAAAAGGTGTATGAGTGTCATACAAACTACAGATATGAGACAAAATGTTCCACTTCTGTAGTAATAAAAGAAATACAATGTACAATTTATGAAGGTGACAACAGTTTGGTCAATGTCTGTCTTCCCCCACTCAGTATGAGCTCCATGAGAACAGGGGCCAAACCTATTTTTGGTCAACACAGTACATGTGGTGCACGGAAGGTAGTTGTGCTTTGTAAGAATGAGTTGAAAGAAGAAAAAAAAATAGGTAGGAAAGAGGAAAAGGAGGAGGGAAAGAGGGAAGAAGATTTAGAAGGAGGGTGGGGGGAGTGAGAGGCAGGGGAAAGAGCAGGCAAGGGAGTTGGGTTTTTCTGTGGAATACAATATGGAAAACATAGGCTATACTTTCTAAGGTCTTTGCCCTATAAATATTCATGTTGGAACGCTCACATGTATTTAACACCCAAATGAATTTGGAGTGGGTATACAGAACTAGATTTCAGAGTATTGGAATTCTTACTTAAGCATCTTAGTAGTGGTAGGAGTTAAAGCTTTAAATCTTGACAACTGCAAATTACCCCAGATGACATTTACAGTGGTGGGAGATGGCAAGCCATATCTGATACTCCTGTCCTCCATCTTCTTATCTCCTTTCATAAATCTGCTTCTCCCCTTTTAAGCTTCTTCATATTCATTTCTGAAAAAACCTCTTTAAATCATAACCACATGTCATCACTTTATGTGCCTTCCTCATCCCTTCCCTCTGTCCTGTGTTCCTTGCTCCTCTTATCATTCTGCATCTGTCCCTTCTTTCTCTGAACAAATGTTTATAACAAACCAATTCCACGGCCTTTCCCATTTTGTTCCTCTTCATCTGAAATTCTTTACTTTGTCCCTGTCCTTTCTAAATGTGGAGCCCAGAAGAAAGGCACTACTCTAGATATAGCCCCACAGCCAGTACAATGCAACAGTCATATTTCTGAATCTGAATATCAGATCTTTATTAATCCACGTTAAAAGTACACTTGGTTTGGAGCAGCCCATAAAGCTTTTGGCTCAGGCTGTGCTCACAACCCACTGAGCCTTCTTGGGTGCTTGGTCAGGCCAAATCATGTCCAGGCTGGACAGGCAGCATCAATAGCTGTCACGATCCTATTCAAATGACCTGGTTGTTCCTGTTATTGTACACCTTGCAGTTTTCAGGCTGTCTAAAATAAATAAAACCCTCTGCAATCTTGCAGTTTGTTTGCCAAACAACAGAATGATATGAGAATTAATTTTTGTGGCCTGATAAAACCAGGACTTATGCAGCTTGAATACTTTACCAGTTTCATTCCATTGTGGATTCTATTCATTTCATAATGAATTTACAGAACCTCTGGGCTTTTTAAAGGTAAAGCGGAAGTTGGGCTTCACCTTCATTTCGACAAGACCGGCCCTGATATCATCTCTTTTGTATTTCTGCATTCTTCATGAAAGAGTGTAGAAAAGGCAATGGAGTACACTATTTTTAAAACATTTGAAAACCGGCGACTTTTACAAAGCATTCCCTCCTGTTGACATCTGAATGTCAAAGTTATCCTACCCTTTATCCTTTCCATATACACAGGAAAAAAGGTCTTTCTTCTTTTTACTGAGGTAAAGCTCTTGATTCTCCAGCTCATCCCCATGCCCTCCAATCTCTTCTGCATCTCCAATTTTTTCTTTTTTTTGAGACAAGGTCTTGCTATGTTGCCCAATCTGGCCTCAAATTCCTTGGCTCAAAAGATCTTCCTGTCTTGGCTTCCCAAGTAGCTGGAATTACAGGTACATGCCACGTCACCCAGCTTGCAATTTATTTCTGTCAGTGAACATCTTCCCCTTAATAGACAAACAGAATAGCCCATGCTAACCTGGCACCAGCCCAGGCACCTTCACTTCACCATCCCTTGCTTACTGGTTTTTGAGTTGTGTTTGCCACCACCCTGTGGGTCTTCATCAAAGGCACCCTATCTATTTCCCAGTGTTCATTATCCTGAAATCTTCACAGCATTTCTTAAAATCCAACCATTAGCCCCACTCGCCTATCACTAGAATCTCCTTTGAAACCTCTCCTCTCCCACAACATAAACCCATTGTAATGGCCTATATTTCAATGCCGTCAAAGTTACTTCATTTTATGAGTTTAGGATTATTCAGGCAGCCTAACCCAGCAAAAATTGTGATTTTTGTCCTCCATCTATATTAGGTTTAACCTTATAAAACTACTGTTTTATAGATCAAAAATATTCCATAGTTTTGCAATGTTACCATTGGAGGAAACTGGATAAATGGCGCATGAATTCTTTATGTATTATTTCTCACAACTGCATGTCAACCTATAATTTTTCAATAAATATTTTAATTTAAAATGGTGAAATAAAAATTTCACATGATTCAACCTAATAGCATTCAAAAATGTTCAGAAACAAATGAGTTTTTTTTTCTCTTTGTGGATGTTTCCAAATGTTATGAAATGCTAATGCAGAGAGCCCAACTTTATAAACTAAATAATTTATGAAGACATGGAGTATTTCCATGTCTTCCTCCATGTCATAAATATTCCTGGAAAGATTCCTTGATTATTTCCAGGAATAATTATATTTGTTCACATAGTGATTAAGCTTAAATATTTAGTAGATGTAACATCTATTTACTTAATGCCAAATTCTTTGAACAAGGGAGTTGACCTTACAAAACTCTCATTTTTTTTTTTACAAATATGTATTTCCTATGTGTTACATAATTTTTGCGACTAATAAATCCAATGTCGATTACATAAGCTTAGGCTTGGATTTGGGTGGAAGAATCTAACCAACTTGGCTTTATTTGCTTGTCTTTTAAAATATTATAGATTAAAAAGTTGACTATGGATTGGGTCAAGCCATGGATTAAATACTAAAGGCATTTTTAAATCATAGAATCACGAGATAAATGGGACATTAAGATCATATAATTTGTTCACACATACCTTTTCTACAACTTCACTCTCCAGATCATCGTAAACCATCCTTGGATACTTCCAATTGTTAGATTTTGTTGTATTCCTCATGATAAGGTAGCATGTATTTCTCTGCAACTTCAGTTCACTAGTAGTAATTCTTTCTTGGGTCAAAAGAAGTAAAGTGTGGAACTTATTAGATTTGTAAATAGTTGCACTTAGCTATTCTGTCTTCCTTTGTCTTAAATGCTGTTTCCCAAGTCCAATGTTTCCCCAGTTCCCAATTCTTCATCATGTGGCTTGACATTTGGTTTCTTTCTCATCTTGCTTGCACTCCTGTGATGGCTTCCTGTGTGTGTTAGTCCACAGTTAAGTGCTATCTCTGCAATCTCGGCTGTGGTCTGAGCAGTCAATTGTTCCCACCACTCATCCATCTAGATACCAGATCTAAATAATAAAGACTGAGATGATCTCATCAGATATTCTTGTATTTGGCGTTCAGATTGTGCTATTAACTCTTCCATCTCTTAACTATAGAACCAAAATCATCTTTCACGTTTTCCCACTTCTCTTTCAATTCCAGATCAATTTTTTGGCTCTTGATGGTCAAGAATGGCCAATAACAAGACAAAAATAACTTGTCCCAAATTCAAATATCATCAACAGATCTTATATCCTTCCATACCTCAAGAAATGGTGTTTATGCAGAAACAAGTGATTAAACAAAACACGTGAGACCAAAGTTGTCCATTTATCTTCTCTGAGTTTCAGGTTCAAATTTCCAATTAGATGAAAAGCCTCTTTGGTGAAAACAAGTTAGTCAGTGATAAGCATGATTGGAAGATGATACAGATCATTGCAGAATGTTTTCCATGATGGGAGGGGAATGGTAGTCTCTTTCTCAAATTATAGAGCAAAACAAACAACTTATTATTTCCAGACAGGCAACAAGGCAAATGCTGAAACAAGTTTAAATTTATAAGAAGCCACATTACAAAAATGAGAGGAAAAAAAAAAGTGGTGAGGTGTTGGCCTGGGTAGTTCTAGCAAACCCAGAAAGTGCTCAGTGCTGGGAGCATCACCAACCCCTATCTGCCTGGTGGACTATCAGGTATTACCTGAGAAGGTGAAGCCCACCCACAGGTCTGGGTCCTTCTATTTCCAAATTGGGAATGGGAGCCTCTCATGATGAGCGGTGCCTTCCTAAGGTGCTCTGAGAGGTTAAACCCCGAGGAGGCACTAGAACCTGTTTAACCCTGTTCTTCATGCAATTACCTTCTGCTCTACATTTTCCTTTTCAACTGCCTTAAACTCTTGACCAAGCTTTGCTATCTAACCAATCCCACCTCTGGAAAGTTTGGATTTTATCTTAAGTTACATAATATTTGGAAGCCATCAAAATACAAGCTGTATCTGGGGACTTAAATTCTAAGACAGTCA
Organism: Nomascus leucogenys; assembly: GCF_006542625.1. Taxonomy (NCBI): domain Eukaryota; kingdom Metazoa; phylum Chordata; class Mammalia; order Primates; family Hylobatidae; genus Nomascus; species Nomascus leucogenys. Next base: position 43,008,298 of record NC_044393.1, read on the forward strand.
TTTCTTTTTTTCAGCAGATGGCACTGTTGCAATGAGGCTGTTTCTTCTAGTGATGTCAGCGTCAAGAGGAATCAACAAATTTCAACTTTATAGTATATTTAATTCAAAGATCAGATTTTTTTAAATTACCTTAACAATTGATGAAATTATTTTCACCTGTAATAGGACAAAGCAACTTCATGTGTTGCACTGAGGACATGCCACCTTATGTGGTGTTTTTGCAAAAAATGCATGACCTGAATCTAACCCTGAGGAAACGTCAGACAAATCTAAAGTGAAGGGCATTCTGCTAAATAATTGACCAGTACTCTTCAAAAATATGAAATTTAGGAAGACAGAGAACGGTTAAGGAATCATTCCAGATTAAACAACAGAAAAGAGACATAATAACTAAATGTTACACATAATCCATGATTGGATCCTAAACCAAGTATTTTTATCCTGGACAGGACATTATTGAAACAATTTACAAAATTTAAATGTGCATTGTAGATTAGGTAGTAGTATTGTATCACTATCTGCTTTCCTGATTTTATGCTGTGGTTATGTAAGAGAATGCCCTGGATCTTAGGAAATGCAACTGGAACTACCTAGAGATAAAGGGTATGATGAAATCATGTCTTCAAATTATTCTCATATGTTTAAGAAAAAAATATGCTTTGCCTATATTGTATATTTTGTATATACTGAAATTATGTCGAAATAAAAATAAAAACCCCCAATGTTATATTTTCCCAGTGCCTTACTCAACTTCTCCTTCCAGCTAATAAAGTATGCATGCTGATACCCAACTTCGTTGAGAACATCCTCCCATCAGGCTTTTAAAAGTTCATAAATTGTTTTAAGTTACTTCCTGTTTCTCTTCGAGCCTTCAAGTCATCAATACCTTTAGGGACAGCCCCTGAGATATGGTTTGGTCTAATGTCATCTACTTTCAGATCATCCACCCTTCAAATATGTTTTGTAGATTCATTTCCAATAAGCACTGTATGTTCATTTACTTAAATATGAGAACATCTTTAGAAAACATGATCAGAGGCCAGGCACAGTGGTTCATGCCTGTAATCCCAGCACTTTGGGAGGCCAAGGCAGGCAGATCACGAGGTCAGCGGATAGAAACCCTCCTGGCCAACATGTTGAAACCCCGTCTCTACTAAAAATACAAAAAATTACCGGGGTGTGGTGGTGCATGCCTGTAATCCCAGCTATTTGGGAGGCTAAGGCAGGAGAATCTCTTGAACTCAGGAGGCAGAGGTTGCAATGAGCCAAGATCACGCCACTGCACTCCAGCCTGGATGAAAAGAGCGAGACTCCATCTCAAAAAAAAAAAAAAAAAAAAAAGAAAACATCATCAGAATATCTAAAATCACAGGATAAATCTTAGAATGTAAGAGCCAAAGGAATTTTAGAAGTCATCGTACAAATATTCTCCCATCCCACCCTCCACCTCACCTTCTGGGAGAAGAAACAGAAGACAATGGAGCTGTCATGACTTACCCAAGTGTACATGGTCACTTAGGTGCAGAACCAGATAAAATGCCCCTAATTCCTGTCCTGCCTCCAGTACTCCATCCCTCACTTTGCTTCTCATTGGAGAAATATAGATGATAAGGTCAGATGCTAAAGACATGAAGCCACAAAATAACACAATGTAGCTCCTGTGTCGTAACAAGAAATTTAAAATATCCTATAAAACTAAAATAAAAACATATGCAAAATTTACTTAAATTTTCAAACTTAAAAACAGCAGACTTAAAAAATAATTGACACTTGTCAGGGTTGCTTTGGACTGTACCCTCAGGGACTCCAGGAGTAGAAGGCCATTTTTTCTACTCCATAGTAAAAGTTCTTAGTTAGAAACGGCAGAGAGGCCCTGGGACAACTTAACCAACCAACAGGAAAGCGAGTTCAGCTGACAACTCAATCTGCACAGCTCTTCTGCACAAGAGAATTTGGTAATTCGCTGAATTTCCTCTACACCAGCAAAGTGTAGGTCACCCTGCAAACCAAAACACAGTTGTCAGCTATTAGAGATACTACATGCCTGGCATCCTCAGGTGCTGTGTGACCAGGGGGAGAAGCAAGGGCCCTTCTAGAACAGCTGGCTGTGTGTGGGAAATGCCCACAACCAACCCCTAGAACAGTGCCCCCCCAACCCCGACCACCCCCCCGCCCCATACACACACGCTCACAGGCCAGAGCTATATTTCCCTAACTCTAGCCTGAGGCGGTTAAAAGCCTGGAGCTCGTCAGGTCCAGCACATTGGAAATCAGAAGGGGCCTCCCCTGCTAATCTTTAGGCAAATATTTTCTCAGCTCTGCCGACTTAGTGGTGAGTTACCAGCCTTGCACCTCTACAGTAAATTGAAGCAAGCCCACTTGGGAGGCAAGAGCACCAGTGAAGGGGCCTGCCCTGGCCACTTGCCCCATCACCACCGTCCCAGGTGGAGATGCTATTGTTCTCTTCCTCTTTTCAAGGTGAGCCAAGAAAGGACCAAAAGGAAGAGGGCAGGCAGCACCATAGGCCAGATGACCAGATTGAAACTAAGCATAGTAAGAGAAAAATAAAGCTACCTTTATTTTTCTGGGTTTGGGGACTGATGGATTCATTCCTACTATACCTAGTCCTCTCTTTAGCCCTTAATTTACGATACTAAGTACATTCGAGCTTTTTGAGTTTGGATTTGGTTGGCGATTAGGTTGGATTTCTCCACTAGTGGACCCTGAAACAAGGATTCAGAAGCAAGTACTTATTTTGGCGGTGATCCCAGGAACCACCCCTAAGAGAATAGGGAAATGAGACAAGAAAGAGAAGGCAGCAAAAAATTTAAAAGGTGTGGATCAAGCATGTTTCTATTGCGGGCGTTAAGCAACCCTGCTGAGAACCTCCGGGGACAGTGCATCAGAGTTGCCCCATGGCAATTCTTCCTTTGGCAGTTTCCAGGGGCAAGGAAGCTGCAACATTTATCCACCAATTCTCGTCAGCATTCATGTGAGGGCTGCTCCTTGCAGATGGACAAGAACTCCCCAGCATTAATGGGCTACCCTGCGCCTGGGCTGAGGACACCTTGCTAGGATATAAAAAGCTCTCAGGCAGAGTTCTGGGTGCCTGAGATAGAAAGCCAACAATGATGCAAAAAGAGCAGGTGCCAAAGGGGTGGAGATGGGGCACTGGCAGCACCTACCCCAGGAAGCCCAAAGCTAGAATCAAAAAGTCCCTGAATGTCAGACCAGTAGTTTACTCCAGGTTTGGTTTTCTTCCCATCTTTAGATTCAATGTGGCAAAATGAATTAAAAGAAATCTCCAGCAGGATAGCAAACCCCAGTCCACTTTGCATGGTCTTATCAAGCCATTTTATACCACCAGTGACTGTGTAGACAGAAGGGAGGGTGGCACAATAAAATATGGTACTTGGAACCTGATTCCAGTAACATGAAAAGACCATTTTTACATTAAAAAAGAGTCGAGTTTGGAGATTTACAAGGTTAATAATCCCCTACTAAGGGCTTCTCTTGACCTGACAGGATCCTATCTTCAACAGGCAGATTGTCATCACAATCCAAACAAGACCCTCTCCCATGAGTAACTGGAAGATCCTAGAAGCCATACTCTCTGAACTGGCTCAGGGCGATATCTCCTGGCACCCTGTCCTGATCATTTCTGCTGCGTGCTTAAACACAGCATGCAGCCTCCACAAACTTTGTGTGTCACAGGGCTGCTTGTCGCCAAGCCTCAAGCCCAGCCCTCTTAAGACTGCTCCACACTCTTTATCTTGTTGACCTTTCTGCAGAAAATAAAACTGGCCCTCTTTTTTAGAACCCTTTTTCCTTGCATTAAAAGTCATTATTCTCTGGTGGCCTTCCTTTCTCGATGGCTACTCAGTGATTTTCTGAGTTTCTCTGCTGTCTTAACCTCACCTTACTACCCTCTAGGACTTTGTCCTAAGCCATAATCTCTTTTTACTTGATATTTCTCTGTTTGGTCAGCTTTCCTCCATTATACCCCAAATATATAACCATAACCCACAGACTGATGACGCCCACTTTATCCTTAACCCAGAATTATGCTCCGAGCTGCCTACTTACCCCCAATACCAGTACACACCCATTTTATTGGCTCACCCTTTACATCCGCCCCTTCCCTCTGTGTGCCTAGCCTGATGCACACCCCTATTCTTCATTCAGTCAACAAAGGCAGAGAGTAGGTCATCATCCTACATGCCTCCATCTCTCCACCAACCATCCCAGTTCCGATTCCCATGCCTTCATCACCATAAACTTTTTAATACATCCCCCGAACCAACTCGACTCTCTTTGATTACTACAGTGACTTCTTTAAATATCCACTGTCTCTGGCTTCAGCTTTGCTCCAGTTCATCTTCCACATATGTCCAGGCTCTTTCTAAAATGTAATGTTAACACGTGTCTTCTCTGCTCAAAAATGATGGTGGCTTTGGCTTCCCAAAGCCATCAGGATTAATTCAAATTCCTCAGCCTGACACACGGCCACCTCCAGTTCATCATCTGCTCTCTCCCTCTCTCTTTCCATTCTCTCTCTGTCTCTGTCTTTATCTTGGTCTTTGTCTCTGTCTCTCTCCCTCTTTTCTCTCTCTCTGTCTCTCTCTCTCTCACACACACACACTTTGTCTCTCTCTGCCTCTGTCTCTCTCCCTCTCTCTCCTCTCTCTGACTCTGTCTCTCTTACACACACACGCACACTGTCTCTCCCTGCCTCTCTTTCTCAGTCTCCCTTTATTTCTCTGTCTCTCTCTGTCTTCTCTCTCTCTATTTCTTAACACACACCCACACACAAACACAGACACACAGACATCTCCACATCATTAACCCTGATGCTTACACAGATACGTTCTTCCTCTCTAGGGCCACTGGTCTCTATACAGACCTCAAGGCTAATCTAAGCTGTCACCTCCTTGGTAACAGACTCTTACTCTCCCAGTCTTTAATTCATTAGATGACTTTTTTGGATGTTCTCATGGGATCCTCTACATTCCTTTGAAGAATCTTTGTGGCACTACCTTGTGATTGCTTAACTGTGTTCTCACTGAGAACAGGGACCATGTGTTTCCATCTTGATTTTCCCAACTTGGAGCACAGCATTTGGCTCAGAGTTGAAGTCCCCTAAATGTCTGATGAATAAATGAAAACGAATAAATAAAAGACACTGATAGTGCAGGGCATGGAAACATATAGTTTGACAATGGTTGACATTCATGCTTTTCATCCTTTCTTTCTGCTACCTGTTTCCATTACAACCTGCTTGGGGCAGCCAAGGCTGTGGCTGACCCAGGTCTCTCTGGGCCTCCTAAGCCAGCTCTGAGACTAAGAATGGAGAGGAATGCTAACTTTGCCTCGACTACATAAGACTTTACAAGTTCCAGAAAATTGATTTTTCCAGGCCTGCATGGCTTGGCATAAAAGTCAGACAATTTTTATTGAATCTGATCTGGGTTGGTTAGATTTTTGACCTTAGCAATGTGGCCAATAGATTCGACCATGAATTTTTTTTTTTCTAATTTTTGCCACATGGGCTCATGTTTCCCAGGTCATCCAGTAGTTTCAGTCACCATTGGCTTCCCTCGGGATCTGTTTTCCCTGTTCCCGTGGCATCCGTAATTGTGAATAAGCTTGTGGGTGCATTTTTGAGGAGTAGTGCGATGGCAATGGCATGCCCTACAGGAGATGTGTGCCAACTGGTACTTGGTTGCTGTTTACATTTGTCAATGGCCCCTGTAATTGGAAGGCTGTATTGCCTTGCAATTACACAAAGGATAATAAAAAGAAAATTGGGGAAAACATATAACATCAGACATAAACCAGTGTTATTTTGTAATTTTACATAAATACAATACAGATTTTTTCCCCAAAATCTACTCAACTGTAGTGAATACTGAACAGAGAAAGCTCAGAAAACTCTACTTTAAAACCCAAGCACAAACGAATAGCTAATCTTTGGGTCTTTGAACATGATACAGTCCACTATAACCACACACACTCTCTGTCAGAATTCAATGAAGGCAGGAATCCAAGGTTGTTGTTTTTCCGATGAAAAGCATTAATTAAGAGGTGTAGGAATGCAGCATGCTGTAAAGAAAATGGATACCTTGTATGGTTGCATGGATTCTACCACATCTTTCTAAGATTGCCACTGCAGTAAACCTTGTCAATGCAGACTTCACTAGCTCCAACATTACTATTGTTAAAAAAGAAAAGAAAAGGAAAGAAAAAAATCATTCTTCTACTGAGAATATGCAAGTATTGTCTTTTTTAAGAGAGGAAAATCTGAACATTCATCTTAAAATAAAACTAAAAATTAAGGTTTCTATCAACAACCTACTCTATTAGATTCAGGAAAATAATATTATTTAAGGGGTTATTTATTGTTAAAAAATGAATCTATATAATCTAGTATGCCTTAATGTAGGCATATTGTGAAACTTCTGAAAACTTTGAGTGCTTGTTGATATAATTACACTATGATATGAAAAATCTTTGGGAAAACAGAAATACCCATCACTGCCCTTTCAGTTCAGGCTTTGGCTAGACAGCATCTTACTGCCTACTTGCACATTCCCAGACTTTTCCACATTCACACACTGTCTCAGTCTATTTTGTGTTGCTACAACAGAATACCTGAAGCTGGGTAATATATAAAGAAAAGAGGTATATTTGGCTCATAGTTCTGGTGGCTGAAAAGTCCAAGATTAGGCAGCTGCATCTGGTAATGGCCTCATGCTGTTTTCACTAATGACGGAAAGTTTAAGTGGGAGTGAGCATGTGCAAAGAGATCACACGCTGTGGGAGGAGGCAAGACAGAGAAACAAATGAAGCCATATTCTTTGTCTTTGGTCACTCGCCCCTGAGTGAGGGCATTAATGTCTTTATGAGTGACCACATCCATGACTCAAACTCCTCTCACCTGGCCCCAGCTCCCATTGCCACCACACTGGGGATTAAGTTTCAACATGAGCTTTGGTGGGGACAAACAAACAATATCCAAACCATTGCACACATCTACAGCATGTTTCAGTTCCTTTTCTTTCTTGCTGCGTGATCATAGGACTTGCAGTACAGTTGCATAACTAAAATATAATAAAAACAAAAAATGTATTATGGTATTTTCTCAACCATACTGGCCAACTTTTAAATATCTAATTCATGTATTATACTAATGGACTCAAGAAGTGCGTCTGTTATTATTCATACATATGTTTATATTTTAAATCTTTCATTTACTAAAATGGCAAGCATGATTTGCACTCATTTATAGCTTCAGCAGCTTTTTCTCCTCATGGCACTGTCTTCAAGGACAGCATGCAGAACTCTGAAAAGCCTCTGTGAAGCAGGACGGTGAGCTGTTTCCTCGGACTGTAATCCTGTTCCTTCAGAGGAAGCCTCCGGAGCCCATCGACCCTCACTCATATCATTTCCAGAGTATGCATGTGTGAAGCAGAAACATGAGAAAAGCTATCACTCTCCCTGGGCCTACGTTTAGCTTTTGATCTCTACAGGTGTGTTACCTACTCATGGAACCAATTGGAAAGCCATGAGCTTCCTCAAGGAAATGGCCTAGATGAAGTATGACCCTAACTGTTTTTTGGCAGCTTACAGGGTTTCTGAGCTTCTTTAGACTTAACGTGCTTAGCATCCGGACTGGCTTAACTTTCCCTCGGCAATGTTTTGGATATTGTAATGGATAGGAAGTGCCTTCTCATTTTCTCTCCTTTGGGGAACCAAGACTTATGTACAGATTTTCCTCTCAGGTTTGAGTGAGAGGTCTCAAGTCAAAACCAGGATTTTTTTCCTCCCCTGAAAAATGTCACATGCCCAATGTCCAGGAACATCCCTCTGGTGGAGGGGAAGAGCAGCACAGGGGTTTCATGTGTTCAGAGCATCAAGGAAATGAGCAGACTCCTTCCCACAAAGTCTTTCATAGAGGGGATGGGGAAGATGGGCATAGAAGGCCAAGCTTCCTGCTTCATTATAATTATTTTTAAATTTATGACTCTTGTCTCTTTCAGTTTTGAAGGGGCATTTTTAAAAGTATTTTTCTTGGCTACCAGCTAAGGTTTGTTGAAAACTAAAGCCAGAGTTAGGGAAAAATGTACAGGATGGGGAAGTTGACCTCCTGGGGCCAGTAACACACATTTCCCATCCTTATGCAGACTCTGAAGATGTTTCAGAGTTTATCATCTTCAGCCAGCAGAGGAGATGATCAGTGTTAGCAGATGGGTTTAAAGATCTCACAATAAAATCAACTGCAATCAGATACAAAGCAAAAAGTCTTTCTCCTTTATTTTACATTGAAACAACCCTAGGATGAGTAGAAATAAAAGTGATTCAAAAAGAAACATGATATCTGGTCTTTGAAAGATAAATGAAATTCTTAAGAGCCATGAAAGTCCAAGACCAAGGGCCAACGTCTACCAGTGGAGCCTCTGATGTGAAAAAGTGGCCGACAGCTATGATTCAATCCTGGGATAGCTTCACCCTTATGTAGCTTCTCTATACTGCTTCGCAAACACCCTTCCCTCCACACCAGATAAAGCTTGAAAACCCAAGGAGATATACTAGGAAAATCACTACAGCTCTTTGTTCCCTAATTTTTCTGTCTTTAACATAAGTAACAGAGCCAATGACCTCTCCCTTCACACAATCTGCTCTGCAGCTGAAAGTTCCAATGACAAAAGGCATCTTCACTTTGGAGGGTACAAGAACTCCACATTACTCAGAAATGTCTTACACATAAAAGAAGAGGAAACAGAGAGAAGTGATGGATAATTCATTTCCAGAGGAAGTAGAATTAAATGGAAGTACACACTTCAAAAAGAAAAAAGAAAGAAAATGCCTAGTATTATAAAACAAACTAAGGCTGCCAGAAACACATAAGTTTTTTTTAGTCAGAACACTTTTTAATGGACTCTCATTGTAATAATTAGCAGTCTCACACAAACTTAACCAAACAACCCATATCAATTCCCACTTCTGCTAAAGGTTCAGTCTCAGCCACATCCATCTAATTTTTTAAAAATTTTCCTTTGAAAAGTCAATATATTGAGTCTCTCGGTTGTTTTTAGTTGAATTCTGGGGAAACAAATTTCCATAGCATGAGAAACTTCTCAAGTGCATAGGTAGATATTTCATGTTTACTTTTTTTTTTTTTAAATGGAGTCTCGCTCTGTCACCGAGGCTGAAGTGCAGTGGTGCGATCTTGGCTCACTGCAAGCTCTGCCTCCCAGGTTCACGCCATTCTCCTGCCTCAGCCTCCCTATAGCTGGGACTACAGGCACCCGCCACCACGCCTGGCTAATTTTCTGTATTTTTAGTAGAAACCGGGTTTCACTGTGTTAGTTGGGATGGTCTCGATCTCCTGACCTCGTGATCTGCCTGCCTCGGCCTCCCAAACTGCTGGGATTACAGGTGTGAGCCACCGCCCCCAGCCTCATGTTTACTTTTATACAGATAAAAGCATTAATCTAAATACACTTTAAATTTTTAAAACACACTTTAAGTTTTTAAAGTGTATTTGACTAATGGAAAAATGAATTAAATTATTTGAAATTTATGCAGTTTTTGTGCTTAAGAAATATCTGCCATCTAGAGATTATGACTTCATTTTAATGGAAATAAAGGAGAAGGAAAAAGTGCAAAGTAGGACAAAGAAATTCTGTCCTTGGAATGGGAGAAAGATTCAGGGGATTTTCTAGGTACAGGAAGACACAGTTTGCACTGATACCTACATGTTCTTAACTGTTTCCTATACCCAGCTCACAGATGAACTTAGGTGTCCAATCTTGAAATAATTTTAGAAATATTGAGTGAGTAGCTCATGAAAATCAAAATTTATCATAGTGATGGTTGATGACTGTAACAAAGATTTATTGATCCCAGCTGGTAAAATAAAATAACACTGAATTAACTGGCAGAGGGAAATAAAAATTTCAAAAGAAATTCTTTTAAATTACAATTTTTTCCTTTAGCAAGGAAAAATATATTCATTCAACTGAGTCACTCTGAAGCAGTGATTTTAAAACATTTTCAGGCTCTTCTTTGAATGGAATATTACACAATATTCAACATATGAAAGACATCGATGTGAAGCTGCAAGGCCGAAGCAGGATCTCAGAAACTGGAGTTCATGCCCCACTAGCTGTGGACCAAAGACACCATACTCTAAATACACACAAATACACAGGTCAGTTATTTTCAAGATCCTCCATCAACATGGAAGCAAAAATCCCAAATAAAATACTAGCAAATAAACAAAAAATAGAGATATTTTAATATATTACTGCAGAATGTTTTCTAAGATAAATTGTTATAAAAGAAACAAGCAAATTGTAGGAAAAAAATGTATTGTATTCTAGCACTATTCAGGAAAGGAAAGTGATAGGAATACAAGCTTCTGTAAATTTTCTTTTTAAAATGTATTAGAAAAGTAAAATTAAAATATTTTAAATGTTGACTTATGGCAGAAAGAGAGACTAAGATAGAGAAGACAGAAATAGACATTAAACTTTTTAAAATATATCTTATTTTGCATGCTGAATTTTGAAACCATGTAAATATTTTTATATAATTTGAATAAACAAATACATAAAATAATTTCTAAAAATAAAAATAAAAAGGAACTATGTATGTAGTTTGTGGTGTAAACACACTCAGAGGAACTATTTCTAGCTACTTTAAAATACATTATTTGACTGTACATTACTAGTTGGACATGTCCTAAGGACAAGAAGAACTGTAAAACAATGTTTAAGGCTCTTTTTCATTTGTATATAGGTTTTTCCATTATCTTATTATATGTAGTAACAATGGTGTTGTGTGTGTTTTGTAGGATAAAACAAGTTTTTATGTTGGCGTTTGTGAGAATAAGGTTTTCCAGTATGACCTCATGATGTATTTTATCTTTTTTAAAAAATCATTTCCTAGTGGTGAAAATGTAAAGTGAAAAAAGCATTTTACTTCACAGTGAACAGAATTAGAAACAATGTCACCCAAGCTGTGATCTTTAAATATCATTTCCCATTGAAAGGAACAGGTTCTCCTTTGGAAAATGAATGCAAGACTGGAAAGGAATTGTATGAAACGAACTTGAGACACATTATAGGAAAAAAACAAGGATGCAATTAGGACTTCTGGATCAACTATGAGGAATTCAACAACTTCTCTCCCCAGTGAAACAATGATCAAGTGTCAATTTTTATAAAACACAACCATTTGAAGTCTTTGGAAATGGACCTAAGGGCATACAGCAAACTGAGAAGCATTTATTCAATAAAATCTATGAAACCTTGGAAAGAACAGTGTGGCCGAGAGGATGGCAGATCCTTTTACTTCCAGGACACAGTCATAAGGCTATGGCTTCACCCCAAGAGGGGCAAGCTGCTGGCATCTCTTCTCCTCTCTGTTCTTGGAGGTGCAGTCAAGAACTGGGCCTCATTTCTCCCACCCACTTCCACTTATTTGGTGGAGGGTCTATCTAAGGCTTTTTAGGCCAAGAATACCAGGCCCTGATTACTGCCTGTCCACAGTTTCTGCTTGTATGTTATAGGCTCCCCTCAGAGAGGGGCAAGCTGAGAATACCACAAGCTACTATACTTACACCCAGCTCCCACTTATAAGGTAAAGGTATAAATCTGGAAGAAGACCACCATCTCCACCTCCAGTTCTGGTACAGTAGAGCACTAGAGGTTCTTCTCAGAGGGAGGGGCAAGATGGGAACACCGGAAGCTCTACAGATCTGAGAGAAGGGCTGATAATATCTGGAGAAACTCAGGTCTCAAGGCATTGTGGAAAATAATAGAGATCTTGGCGGTGAGCAATAAAGAAAAATCTAAAAGCTCATCAATATAGTTCTAACAAAATAGCTGACCAGCCAGAAGTTTAACAGAAAGAAACTGAGTGTGAAAAAAAATTTAAAAAAGAAATAAAAAGACTGCTAAGACTACATTGAGCCCTGGGGTTCTGAAAGCTGTGTATATGTGTTAGGCTGCACTCACCCAGGAGCAGCCAGATTGAGCACTGGAAAGCTACTAGCCCCTGGCAAAATGTGGGGTGAACTTGAAACTATACACGTATTCATCAACAAAGGGCCAAAGTCGTACAAACTTAAAGGGCACTAACTCTGACCAATCTTTGAATGAACACTAAGCTATGCTGAGCAAATGCTGACTTCCAGGATGCAGGCTTAAAAAATAAAAACAAAGAAAATGTGGCACATATACACCATGGAATACTATGCAGCCACAAAAAAGGATGAGTTCATGTCCTTTGCAGGGACAGGGATGAAGTTGAAAACCATCATTCTCAGCAAACTATCACAAGGAGAGAAAACAAAACACCACATGTTCTCACTCACAGGTGGGAATTGAACAATGAGAACACTTGGACACAGGAAGGGGAACATCACACACCAGGGTTTGTCATGGGGTGGGGGTAGTGGGGAGGGATAGCATTAGGAGGAATACCTAATGTAAATGACGAGTTAATGGGTGCAGCACAGCAACATGGCACATGTATACATATGTAACACACCTGCACGTTGTGCACATGTACCCTAGAACTTAAAGTATAATAAAAAAAGAAAATATCTCAAAATAAATAAATAAATAAATAATAAGAACAAAGAAGAAAAAATTGAGCAGTGACATCAGAGGCAACCCTTTGGAGGAAGTAGAATTTACAGATTTAGTTCAGGCAAACCACTATGCAAATAAACTAACAAAACTCACCAACATCAACATGCCTCTGATAGAAGGAGGCACTAACTAATTAAGATCCAGAGTTGCCACAATGTATTATCTAAAATGTCCGGTTTTCAACAACAAAAACAACAACAAATGAGACATGCTAAAGAAACAAGACAGTGTGATCAGTATACAGAAAAAAAAGTGAGTAATAAAAGCCACCTTTCAGAGAATCCAGATATTGGATGTGGCAAACAAAAATTTTAAAGCAGCTATTATAAATAAGATCAAAGGTTTGTTTAGAAGCTATTTTTAGAGGATTAATGGTGATTTGATGCAATGATTTATCAAATAGAGAATACCAGTAGAGAATAGGAACTACTTCCAAAACAAATAGGAATCCTGGAATTGAGAAACACAATATCTGATATGAAAAGTTCACTAGAGGTGTTCAGCAGTACATTTCAACTGGCAAAAAGTGGAATCAGCAAACTTGAAGACAGATGATTAGAGATTTACAATCTGAATAACGAATGAGAGAATGATGAAAAGTGAAAAACTCTTCAGAGAGCTATGAAAATCATTAAGCATACCAACAGACACATAATGGGAGTATCAGAAGGAGAGGGAGGAGCAAAATAAGATAGAAAATATGTTTGAGGAAGTAATGGTTGAAAATGTCTAATGTATGATGAAAAACATTAATCTACACAACCAAGACTTGAGATACTTATTGGTCAGAGTTGCCCTTCAAGTTTGTAAGACCTTGGCCCTTTGTTGATGAATCTGTGTATAGTTTGGGGAATGCTTTCAAGTCCACTCCACATTTAGCCAGAGAATAGCAGCTTTCTAGTGCTGAATCTGGTTGCTCCTAATACAGACAGAAGACAGGGAAATACTGGGTAGAAGAGGGTGGTTCCCCAGCAAAGGCCCCACCCTCAAGCCTGAAGATCTGCAGCCCCAAATAAAGACAGGAATTTCTGGTTTTGCACCCAAAAAGTTGCCTTTTGGCCCACCATGCCCCTACCATCCTGCCCGCATATAAACCTGAGACCTCAGCAGGCACACAAACAAGTGGCTGAACATTGGAACCAGCAGACCAGCTACAGTGAAACAACACAGCAGAGAAAGAGAGAAGAGGAAGGATGTCTGGCAACAAGGGGAGTTCATCCAGGAGCAGTCAGAGAAGTGTCTGGCTGCTGGGCAGCCTGATTCTAGGGGAAGACCACTTTCCCACTCCATCCCCCATTTCTGGCTCCCCATCCATCTCACTGAGAGCCACCTCCACCATTTAATAAAATCTTGCACTCATCCTTCAAGCCCATGTGTGATCTGATTCTTCTGGTACACTGGGCAAGGACTTGAGATGTAGAAGTCTGTCAAACTGACCCCCTGCCCTTGAGATAAGGCAGAGGGTCTATTGAGTTGATTAACACAAGCCATCTGCATATAGCAAAGCTGAAAGAGCACACTGTAACACATGCCCACTTGGGCTTCAAGAGTAGCAGACCCCCACTGCTAAATGCTGCCATGGGGCTGGAGCCCAAAAGCATTCACGCCAGCCTCTGCACCTGCCTGTCTGCATGGTCCCCTCAGGGGTTTGAGCTTTGGGGTGACCAAGCAGGCAACACCCCCATCTCAAAGTCCTGTGAGGGGAACCAGGGAACTGTCCCGTTTCATTCCTGGATGAGTGCAGTCTGGCACATGTACATAGCCTTCAGGTTCCCAAGACTGAATGTAGTCTTACTAGGCTTTTATTTTTTATTTTAAAATATTTTTCTTTGGTTCTTTCTGTTAAACTCCTGGGTAGTCATCTATTTTGTTTGTTGTAATTATTTTCACTGAGTTAATAGCCTTTTTTAATTGCTCACCACCAAATCTAAACTTCAAGTAAGATAAACACAAAGAGATCCAAACATAGATATATTACAGTCAAAATGTTTCAGGACAAAGACAAAGAGAAAATCTTGAAAACAACCAGAGAGAAAAAAACTTGTCTTTAGTCACGTACAATGGAATCTGAATGGGCTTTAAAAATGACTTCTCATGAGAAACGAGGAGGAAAAAAGGCTGTGGGACAATGTACTCAAAGTACTAGAAAAAATAAATTTGTCGACCAAAAATCCTATATTCAGCAAAACTAAACTATCTTTCAAAAATGAAGGCAAGGGAAAACTGATGCCTAGCATGACAGCATGAGTAGGTCTGCTGATTTACTCCCCAGGGAAATTAATAAAAAATATTTTAAAACAACCTTTTGGAAATAACCCTAAAGGCAAATAGTAAATGAATAAACATCTACTGAAGAAAACCTATAAAAATTCAGTAGCAGGCTAAGCATGGTGGCTCATGCCTGTAATCCCAGCACTTTGGGAGGCTGAGGCGCGTAGATCATGAGGTTAGGAGATCAAGACCATCCTGCCTAACACGATGAAACCCTGTCTCTACTAAAAAATACAAAAAAAATTAGCTGGGCATGGTGGCACATGCCTGTAGTCCCAGCTACTCGGGAGGCTGAGGTAGGAAAATTGCTGAATCCAGGAGGCAGAGGTTGCAGTGAGCCGAGATCATGCCACTGTGCTGCTGCACTCCAGCCTGGGCAACAGATTGAGACTCTGTCTCAAAAAAAAAAAAAAAAATTCAGTAACAAAGGTGAGACTGTGGTATATGAACCAACACCTTGCCCTGTTTCCTCCCCTCTCAATTTAACAAGGCAGAAAGTCTCCTCCAAAATGCTACAGCCAAGAACACAGAGCTTCCTATTTCCCAAAATGATTAGGACTTCAGCATTTCTCATCCTATTCTCAGCTACTTGTTGTTGAGGCTAATTTCCAGGCAAGTAATGGCAAGAAGTGGAGGTTCCCCTTATCTGCCCAGGCCCCACTTAAAGAAAAGAGGTTCTACCACAGGTACAGTATGCTGAGAACTCAGAAGCCCAAATTCCCTTTATCTGGCTCATAAGGCTATAGATTCATGCTAGGAGAGAGAAGCCAGGAGTACCTCCTCAGTCTGCTATCCCCTTCACCTGGTGCTCAGCTCCTGGAGTGGGGTATCACTAGGAGAGAAGATTTCCATTTCCACTACTGCTAGCTCCAGAGCACTGGCTCAGAATTTTCCTGGGAAGATAAATAATCTATAAAATATATAGCTCTTACTCTCTTCCCAAGGGAACTAACTTTATTTACAACAGAGCATGGAGAAATTTAAACCTAAAGTCACTCTTAAGAACAGTGGATATTGTGGTGAAAGATAATTTGGGGAACTTTCTTGTATTTAATAAAAATACACCCAAGACAGTTAACCAACTGGTTTGCCAGAGAGAAACAGGGAATAAGACATCTAGAAAAACCCTTCTGGGTTGGAACAAATATTACACAGGACATTAGAAACTTTTCTTACAAAGGAGCCATATTTGATTGGATTGGTATGTAGAGCAACCTATGCCCCCAGGAATTATTGCAAACAGTAGAGTAATCAGTTAGCATTAGTGGAGTTTAATATCTGAGTTGGTCAGGAAAAGAGACCACCAATATCGGTGTCATCCCAAGTGACTACAGACATACTCAAAACTGCACCCCCATGAGAAACAATCTCAGAGGCTTACCACTGTTGGAGGTAAACAGATAACACTAACATAATCCAGCCACTCACTAAAACATAAAGAAGCAAATAACAATACAAGCTAAGGATTGGGGAGGGGCTACTACCCAGAGTTGCTGCAGTACATATGATCTAAATTGTCCAGTTTCCAAAAGAAAGTGATGAGGCATGCAATGAAACAGGAAAATATGAGCCATATACCAGAAAAAAGCGGAAAACATAAATTTGTCTGTGAGAATGACAAAACATCAGATTTAAGAGAAAAAGACTTCAAAATAGCCATTATAATTATGTTCAAAGAACTAAGAGAAGGCATGATAAAAGGCATAAAGTATAATGATAACATTGCATCAAAGATAATACAGGTTGAGTATCCCTAATCTGAAAATCTGAAATCTAAAATGCTTTAAAATCCAAAGTGTTTTGAACACTGACATGATGCTCAAAGGAATGCTTCACTGGGGCATTTTCAATTTTGAATTTTTTGATTAAGAATGCTGAACCAGTCAACAGATAATGCAAATATTCCAAAATCCACCCAACCCAAATCTGAAATCTGAAATACTTCTGCTCTTAAGCATTTCAGATAAGGGATTTTCAACCTGTGTTAATAAATAGAAATAAATTATAAAAGAGAATGAAATGGAAATTCTGGAGTTGAAAAATATGATAACTGAAATTTTAAAATTCACTAGATGATTCAACAGAGATTCAAACAGACAAAAGAGAAAATTGGTGAACTTGAGGATAAATTGATAGAGATTATACAAGCTGAAGAACAGAGATAAAAAGGAATAAAGAAAAATGATGGCAGACTGAGAAAAATATGGGACAATGTCACCTGTACCATGTAGGCAGACCTGAAGGTGTAGAGAGAAAAAAAGGAAGAAAAAAATTCAAAAAAACACTGTCAGAAAGCTTCTCAAATTTATTAAGAAACACTAACTCGCACATCTAGAATATTCAGCTAGGACAAACACAAGAGATCAACAAATAGATACATCATAGTAAAAATGCTAAAAGTCAAAGGCAAGAAGAAAACCCTGAATGCAGAAAGAGAAAAGCTCATCACTTACGATGGAACCCCAATAATATTAACAGCTGACTTCTCAACAGAAACAATGAAAGACAGAAAGCAGTGGGATGAAACAAACTGCCAAAAACAAAAAATTCAACCAATAATTCTACATCCGGCAAAACTATGTTTCATTATCTTTCAAAAATGAGAGTAAAGTAAGACTTTCTAAAATAAATAAAAACTGGTCATTTGTTGCTACCAGATTAATCTTACAAGAAATACTGAAGAAAGTCCTTCCGACAAAAAGTAAGTGACCCTAGAAACTAATTTGAATTCACACACACACACACACAAACAAAGAACGTTGGTAAAGATAATTTTGTAATTTTATGAAACAGCATAAAAGCACATTTTATCATTTCTTGTATAAGTTATTTAAAATCAATTGTATAAAATAATATATATATGTGCAATGTAATCACATAAATATGCAACATATGGATAATATATTTGCCGATACTAGCACAACGGAGGTGACAGGGAGCAAAACTGTGTTAGGATAGATGGTAAATCAATAACTATAACAATGCATTATTGGTTTGTCATATCAATAGAGGTAATGATATATATATAAATAATACCAAAAAAGGGGAAAATGAAATAAAGCTCTAATGGAATAATGTTTCCATATATAACTGCAATTAAGAAAGTGCAAATCTGAAGGTGATTCTGCTAAATTAAGATATATGTGGCAAACCCTAGAGGAACTATTAAAAAAAAAACCTCAAAACTTTAATGAAAAAATTGTTAGATAAACTAAAATGCTACATTAGAAAACATCCACTTAGTGCAAAAATTAGCAGTGAAGGAAGAATAAAGGAATAAAAATTACATGAGACATAGAAAACAAAAACTAAAATGGCACAAAAAAATCCTACTATGTCAATAATAGAACTAAATGTGAATGGAGTAAACAATCGAAAGTTAGATTTTGTTACACAGTATTTTAAAAAATGATCCATCTATATGCTGTCTATAAGAGACACACTTTATATTCAGAGATAAAATCCATTGAAAATAAAAGGATGAAAGAAGACATAAAAAGATATGGAAAAATATTAAAGAACAATGTCTCTAGCCAATGGGCTTAAATATTACATATAAACAGCATACCCTTCTGCCTGGGCAACAGAGACTTCTGCCATAGGTGTATACTTTAAAGGTCCCAAATATCACACCAAAAAAACCCCAAGTTAACAAATATAGGGCACCTTAATCAGAACATGACCCTAAGCAGCCACCTTAGGACTAATGTAGTTGAGGCCCCAGGTAAATGCTCCTCTCCATTTTTTGCCTATGTCTTCAAAGCAAAGGGTGACTGCATGGAAAGGCAATGAAGATCTGCATGCTGTGCCTTTGTCAACGTTAGAGACAGACATGGCTTCAGAACACAGAGAGTTTTAAGCAGTGGAAGCATTTAGGCAAAATAAGTAAGTACAAGACAAAAATTAATTTTCTCTCAGAAAACATAATGACAGCAAGTTCTTGGGTAATAAAACATCATTTTCCAGTGGTGCCAACCATTCATTTTCTTGTCTTCTGTGTGCTACCAGAAGTATTCATGGATTTTCACATTATTAGCAATATTTGCATTTTTGTTGAGGAATATTTACAATATTAACAATAAATACTACTTTTAAATATGTATGTATATAATGCACATACTTACCCATACATATGTATACATATATATACACATAGACATGCAGGTACAATTCTTTACATTTGGGATTTAGATGAACATTGAATACATCAATTCCAAGAATTGCAAATAACCCACTTTTGGTTATTTGATGCATGTATGACCAACTTTTTACTTAATATGGCATTGTGAATATTATCTTTTAACACATAATATCTAACTAATTCTCTATTTTTGGACCTTTATATTTTCACTTTTTGCTTCATAATTAGGATTGAGATAAACAGTGTTACCATCAAAGCTCTGTAAGTATCCATGGGATAATATTCTAGAAATTATTTGCTGAGTTAAAGGAAACACAAAATTTTAGCATGGGCTGTATTACAGTAATCAGTAATTATTTTAGTTTAATAAGCTTAATAAACATTTGATTAAATGTGTCATAATTAGAGCATCTCATGAATAGCATTCTATTGTCTTTTTAAATTTTTCAGATAAATCATCAAATTTAATACATCAAAGAAGCAAACATGAATGTCAGACAATCAAATTATATCTCGGAAAATGCCTACAACTTTAGTTGCTCTAAAAGTGGGCATTCTTAGTCAACCATGAATCTTTTTAAAAAGATGTCCCCAAGCTTTAATTTTTATTATGGATGGCAATATTTCCAAATTTATCATATTTTTATGACTTCCACAATAAAGAGCACTTTACCATCATTATGAAATGGCTCATAATTGTGAAATTGATTAGTGTACTCTGCTCTCACCCTAAATAGAATTTTTTCGTTTATTAAAAAACTTCAATTTTGATGAGTTTCTTTCTAGTAATGGTGACTAAATTAAGTTTATTTCCAAATGAGAAACATTTTAGACATTAATCAATTCAAAGCCATGGAAAGGTCAGTTTATTTCTCTGAATTACAAAAATTTGGTTTCCTTAATCCATTTAAATTTCTAATAAAGTCAAGAGTTAACTTGTAAAAAAAAAAACAGATGTCCCACACTTGGACAAAATATATACACACATGTTACATGAGCATGCATTTGTGTTTATTTATTTATTTATTTATTTGTGAATGATTATTATAATACATATGCTTTGGAAAGACATTTGAGTGAGTAGTTACACCATAAAAATATGCCATGGCTTGGAGGATTTCTCCCATTTGAAGCCTCTGTAGTTCAAAGAGAGAATTTATGTTTTGGGTAAATATTCATTTACAAAAAGAAACCAACAAAAACAAAA
Source organism: Nomascus leucogenys (assembly GCF_006542625.1). NCBI lineage: Eukaryota > Metazoa > Chordata > Mammalia > Primates > Hylobatidae > Nomascus > Nomascus leucogenys. The sequence goes on from NC_044393.1 coordinate 43,028,579, forward strand.
TTTTCTTCTTACTATTTCTTTTTAAAGTCAAGTTTACTTCAAGTGAAAACACAATAAATATTTGGTAATAGGGAGCAGACGCAAAGTTACAGAATAAAAACTATTTAATACCAGATAACAAAACAGAGTCATCAAAGGAAAACTCATCTTAAACTATTTATAGCATAATCTTGCCCATCTTATAAAGGCTTTTATGTGATATTTGGTTATTCATGTGATTCCTACCAACATATATGTTTATGTTATTTTGAAGGAAACTATTCAACCAATTATATTGTTCAATTCATCTATTAAGCTTTAATGTTCTTTTACACAAAAATGTTTTTGACAAATTGGCCAATATTTGATCTATAGTTTATATTTTGCTATTTTTTTGCAGGGAAAATTAATATTTATCTTCATGTAACACTTTACTGAACAGAACTAATAAGCACTCAACAGGAGTTTCAAACTGAAGTATATATGAGATTCAAATACATGAAATAGAATTCTTGCAAAAGCTTGCCAATTCAAAGGTCATGCGGTTTAAATTTTTACATATTAATTTGGCACTCATCACTCTAACTTAAGCATCATAAATATGCAGAAATAGTGCACAGTATATGAAATTGGGAAGTTGCTTTCTCTCTTATGTCCATGGCCCACTCTATTAATTACACTTTGTCTTCAAAAATCTCCCTGATCTCATGCCACTGACTGAGAAATCCCATGGTTAAATGAAACTCTAGAAGGTCATTAAAGAAGACCTCCACTTGTCACCCCATACTGCAGCTTTTAGCCTCTTCTTGGACTGTTTAAAAAAATATGCTGATGGTGACTCTAGTTCAAGTTAAGCCTCACTTGAGGCCACAAATTGTGGAGAGTCAATAATCAGTAAAGCCCACTGAGTTATAATTTGACTCAGGGAGCCCTACAACCAGAACCCAAGAAATGAGCTGACACAGGCATACTTGGGACAACTGTTGATGTGGGTGTGAGGATGTGGGAGTGCAATAGGGAAGGAGTGTTCATTTTTATAAGAAAAGCTGGTGTGAATATTCTGTTCCTAGATGACTCAGGATTTTATCTGAATCCTAAGAAATTTCTCTGCTATAGGACCTTGGTTTCCCAAAATGTCTCTAGAAGACAAATGGTTGTTCCTAATTATTGTCCTGAAATTTAGGACTCCCTTCTAACCTGGCTCCACTATGCCCATAGCTGCTTATACTTGTTCTTGGCCTTTTTTGAAGCTTTTTTCATTTAACCCTAAATTAGTTTCAGACTTCACTACAATCGGAAAAGTGAAATGACTCTAGATGCCCCTCAGTCCTGCTAATGATAGCTGAATAGAAATGTCACCACTTCAATGAAATGTCTCTGGCAAAGCATCTAGCAAGACTGTGTATATTGTTTTAATTAGGCCATACTATACAAAGTCTTTTTAAAAACAGAGAATTAATAGGAAAAGTAATTTTTCAGGAAACATAATTATCTTTTGATTAACTACATATTGTTGCATTTGAAGAAAAATGTCTAATAACTACATCTTTAGACATTTTTAATCTATATTTTCATAAGGCACAGTTTTTTTTCTTCTAACACCAAGGAAATCATACTGCAAAGAAGACAGATTTAAAAAAAATAGACATTCATTTTTAACTTGTTACAAACCAAAAGCATTTAAAGCATTATAAACTTGTTTATTAGAAATAAAAATGTTTTTACATCCCTCCTGACATGCTTTGATTTTTCTCCAAAGATGTGTCCCTCCCATAGCTAAGGGAAGAAAGCATGTTCAAAGTTTAAATTGCTATTTATTTGTCTTAACTAGTATGTGCTCTCCAACCTCTCAGCAAAGATGACTGACTGAAACCAGAAGCCCAAGGCTGACTTTGTCACTTGGGGTGACTCAACCAAGCTCTTTTGCCTTGCTTTGGGTTTTCTGTGAAACATGGAAATCATTACACTAATGATTGTGAAGACATGATGAGACCACATTGTCTCCTTGGAGGATCTGTGGGACAGGGATGGTTAGAAGAACCCTGAATTGTCCTTCCTTTCATGTGACCATAGACGGATGAGCCACTCTTTAATGAAGTGCGCCTATGGTTTCCCAGTGAAATGTTGAGGTAGAACACAAGATCTGTCATCACCCCAAGTTTATTCAGCTGCTGCCACAGTGTGACAATCATGAGATGCTGGGAATGAAGAGGTGAATAGCACACATTCCCTTTCTTCATGAGTTCACATTTTTGTAGTTGACCTTCACAGTCCTTGCCCGCTCAGTCATATCAGGGCATTTTTGTGGTAGCAGCCTCTGAGATGGTGCCCAATGGTCCCTGCCTCTTAGAATTCACAGCCTTGTTCCATCCCCTTCCCCATTGTTTCGGGCTTGGTCTATGTGACTAATGAATATGGCAGAAGTCACAGGATGTCATTTCTGACACAAATAATGTTGTAGAGGATTGTGCTCCTCTCTCTGTCTCTCTCAGATCTTGATCTGAGAAGCAAGCTGCCCTTTTGTGAGCAGCCCTGTGGAAATACCTAGTAGACAAGATGCTGAAGCCTCTGGCTAACAGCCAAGAAAGCAAGGAGGCCTGTGGACAAATGTGTGTGAACTTAGGAGTGGATTCTGAAGCCCCCGTCAAGCCTTGAGGGGATTGCAGAAATGGTCGGCAGCTCAAATCAATCTCTTGAGAGGCTTGGGCGCAAAACCACCCAGCTAACCCATTCCTGGGTTTCTGACCCTCAGAAACTGTGTGAGATGATAAATGTTATTTTGAGCTGCTAAGTTTTGGGGTGATTATGGAGCAATAGATCATTAATAGAGTATTCTGACTTTGGAATTCTATTGGCCAGTCAAAACAGCCTATATCCAAAGAGCTGAGTTCTCCTTTCGGATATGATGTTGAACAGGTAATTAAAATTTTTTGAATAATTTTCATAATCCACAAGATGAGAAATTGTGTCTCTAATTGAACCCCTTATAAGAAACTGATTATTTAAAAATAAGATTATTGTAATTAATGCAAAAATAATTGCTTTTTAAAAAAACTTGAGAAAGTGGACTTGGGCAAAAGAGACTGAAAATGTAGCAAAACTAGTTGTGGGCACAGAAGAGGGCTGTGGTGCTGTGTGTGGTGTGCTAGGCCAGTTTCTACCCATTCCTAGAAGATGATGGTTAAATTTCTAGTGGTTTCACAAGCTGGTATAGTTCTTATTAAAAATTACATTGGCTAGGGGTGGTGATACATGCCACTTTGGGAGGCCAAGGCAGGCGGATCACATGAGGTGAGGAGTTCAAGACAAGCCTGGCCAACATGGCAAAACCCTGTCTCTACTAAAAATACAAAAATTAGCCGGGCATGGTGACGCGTGCCTGTAGTTCCAGCTACTTGGGAGGCTGAGGCAGGAGAATCACTTGAATCTGGGGGCAGAGGTTGCAGGTGAGCTGAGGTCACGCCACTGCACTCCAGCCTGGGCAACAGAGTGAGACTCCTTCTCAAAAAACAAAATACATGTTATGTAAACTTATGATTAAGTGACATATTCAAAATCAGGGAAATAAATATTCAAACTTCATCATTCCTAAATATTTTATTAAATTTTGTTATTATGTATGCTTTTGTACTTATTTATGTCTATTGTATTGTATGGTGGAAAAACAATATAATGCCATGCCAGTGTGTATTTCTTCCCAATTCTACCTTCTGTTACATCACCTTGGCAGCTCTAAATCAGCAACAGCAGGAGTATTCATGCCAGGAAAACTCGCAAACACTGCAGATCAGATCTTCCCCTACCCTCTGCAGAGCCAGTTAAATGTTTTCTAGAATGTTTCTGGAAATAAATAAATAGAAACCCCAGGTGAGAGTAAACAGAATGAGCAGTCTATTTGCCCCCACAAGAGCCAATGAGCATCAAATACAGAATTGGTTTAAGAATTAAGAAGAGAAAATAGCCAGAAAAGGCTTTTGAAGATAGGAGGATCTCCAGCTCACTGAAAGAGAAACATCAAATGCTGTCCTAGTAGGAGTCTACTGTTTCCCATGAAAGTGAAGAGGAAACAAGGAAGAAGACTTCTGAGAAGAAAGCAACTGGTTATAGAGTCTAAGAGCAGGTCTTTGGCAGCAAAGGGCCAATAGCACATCAGGAAATGCCTGAAAGGGGATTATGCTCTGGAAACTTTGACATCTCAATGCCTGGGCATAATTTAAGAAACTGATCGGGAATGAAAATACATGAACGAAGCTTTAGGATTGAGAATATATATATACATATATATGTATGTGTATATATATATATGTGTGTGTATATATATACATGTATATGTGTGTATATATATATATATATATATATATATATATATTTTTTTCCTGCACTTAGTCTAGTCATGTACTGGCAAATGTTTAACAACTGGCTCTCTGGGGGTGGGGAGGCCACTGGGGGAAAGCCCTAACTTGTAGTGTTTGCTGATTTCCATGGTTGAAACATAAACAGGCTGAACAGAAAAACTATTTCTCTATTTTGGCACAACTTCATTCATGTACGTCCACCTTTCTGGTCCATTTCTCTATGTATGTTAGCTTACAGTAGTGACATCTCTCCCCCTGTAAGGACTGAGTGTTTATTATCCTGGTACTGTTTGTAAGGTGACAAAGTACAGCAGCATCAGTTTCTATAAGAGGCAATAAAAAATGTTTTCACTTGAGGACAACATGTTGTTTAAGACTATGCCAATCTCATTATTATTCAAGTAGATAGTCGTGAAAACACTCTGCATTATCTGGATTTTTTTTTTAACACAAAGACCATGACTTGTCCTGTACAATCAGTATAGAAAAGGAATATTTTCTTCCTCCTGAAGAAGAATCCTGATGCATTCAAAGGATACAGAGTCAGCTAGGTCATGTTTCAAATCCTAGTTCACAAACTAGGTGCCTCAGTTTTTTCATATGTAAAGGTGGGATAGTAATTGCACCTACCACACATGGATATTTTAAGGATCCACTAAGGTAATGTCTATATAATGATTAGGAAAATACTTGACTTCTAATAGACACTCAACAAATGTTTTCTTCGATTCTTCTTCTGATTTTCTCTGTGTGCTTCATCTCCACCTCCCTCCCAGCTTTTATGTCCCTTCTACTTCATCTTCAAACTCGAGTTCAAATCTCCTTCCCTCTGAAAACCCCCTCTCAACTATGCTACCCTTTGTAAAGGCTGACTCTTCATTGAAGGTGAGATAACTTACACATCTTCATTCTCTCTGTGATCCTTGTTTTCTATCTTTATAAAAATATGCATATTCTCCCGCAATTTGACCTCAAGCTTCCAAAGCAAGGGACAATCCCTGGTGGTTTCTGAGTACATATAATATGCACCATGCACTTAACAATTGTTCATGAAAAAGTTGAACTAAGTCGTGAAATGGCCACTAAAGTTGATATAAAATTGTAGGGAAATAGACATTAAAATATTACAAAAGTAATCAGATACTGAATAGAGTGATACATGGGAGGAAAAAAATGCATGTATATCAGAACTTCAGCAAATGGATAATATATCCCTTTTCTATGACAAGCTATAGAAAAGACAAAAATATTGTATTAATTACTCTGAAAAGTAGTAGTAACAACTGAGAATGGGAATTTAGAATTATACGTGTAGTAGTTTCAAAGAGTGTTGGGTACTCCTAAGGGTCTGTGATTTATTACTGTATCACTTTCTATGGCAGAGCAATATCTGTAGGCCAACAAGCAGAACATTTAGAAACCAAAAAGTTCAGTGTCACAACCTTCTGGTAGCAGAAAGAGGCCAAAGCAGACACAATAAAAACTGTATGTCCAACAATTTTGAGCCCAACTGTCTCCATGGTAAAGATGCAGTGAGGAAGAGTGTTAGGTACCTAGGTCAAACACCTGCAATACAGACAGGTAGACAGTTCAGGTGGCTAAAATGAAAGCAAAGGATCAGACAGAGGGAACAGCTCAACAAAAGTGTATATGAGGGCTGAGAGCTCAGACCATGCCTCTAGGAGGCAACTATTTTGAGGAATATATAGTAGGAACCTGGGTGGAGGAATGGTGGAGGGAGCAGGGGTGGGACAGGGAGACTGTTTCCCTAGAAAATGTTAGTGCTGTTTCACATAAAATTGCATACACGTTGTTTTTCAACTAAAACAGTTTATTTAAATAAATTGTTTTGTAATTAAAAAATCATAAGTGCTCTGGGAAATCTCACAATATGACTCCAAGCTGACTCACTGGTATTTATCTAACAATTCCGATATACTTTTATAGTATATAAGGTGCTAAGAGAGCATGTAAAGCCATAGGCAAAGAATCCTTACTCACGCTTTTACAAAAAGGTAGATAGGCCCCTGTGGCAGATAGTCTACAAAGATGCCTACTATCTTCCTTTCACAGTCCAAACACAACACTTCACCCATCAGAAAGTAGAACTTATTTCCTTTCCTCATTGAATATTCTTGTGACTTGTTTTAATAAATAGAATATGGCAAATGTGACACCATGCCAGTTTGAGCTTCTTTATAGAAAACTGGCAGCTTCTACTTTTTTTCCCCCTTGGAAACCAGCCATTGTCCTAGGACCACCATACTGTAAGGAAGCCCAAGAGAAGCCATGCAGAGAAAGAAAAATGCTTGGCTAGCTCCCAGATGTTCGAGCCACCCCACAGAAATCAGGTGACAGTAAGTGAATAAGCTATCTCAGATGTTCTAGCCTCAGCCACTGCCATGTTAAGCAGCAAAGCCAGCCCACTGAGCCTAGCTCAGATTTCAGTATCATGAGATACTGTTAATGCTCAGATACTGAGATACTGCATTAAGCCACAGTATTTTTGGATAGTTTCTTACTCAGCAGTACATAATGGAAACATAAATGGATACTGGAATTATACAGCAATAGCTAACTAAAACACATACAAAGATATCTATTCTGATTCCAGAATTAGTAAAGTATTTAACTGGGAAGATAAAAAGACATAAACTAATGATATAGCACAGCCAACTCAAGACAATTGAAATAATCTGGATACAGATTTGAGGAGAGATGCTCAGCAAAGTCTATCGGAAGGATAAAATAATAAACAAAAAAATTTTCCATTAAAAGAAAATGAATATGAGAGAGATTAAAAGGAGATGAAAGAAAGAAAACTCTTCCTTTAATTCTACCAGAATATGAAACTTAGAAATGGAGTAAAGTGAAAGTTTTCAGGATTTAACAAAACTGAGCAATGAAAGTTTGCCAAAGATATATATATATAATATATAAATATATGTATATATATAGGTAATATATACATATAATACATATATAACATATGTATATATAGGTAATATATACATATAATACATATATAACATATGTATATATACATATATAATACATATATAACATAATAAAATATAAAAATATAACATATAAATAAATAATACATATATAACATATGTATATATACATATATAATACATATATAACATATGTATATATACATATATAATACATATATAACATATGTATATATACATATATAATACATATATAACATATGTATATATACATATATAATACATATATAACATATGTATATATTATATACACACATATTATATATTATATATGTATATTATATATGTATCTATATAATATATATGTAATAGGAAGCAGGAATGAATGCACAGAAGACCCTAGAGTTTAAGGCATTATTGTATAATGAGAAATATGTACATGTATATTAATATATACATATATAATATATTCATATATAATACATACATATAATACACATATATAATATATACATATATAATATATGTACATTATATATCTATAATGTATATATTATATATGTACATTATATATCTATAATGTATTTATACACATATATACATATATAATATGCATGTATAATATATACTATATATACATGTATGTATACATACATGTATATACATATATTATATATTATACATACATCATACTATATATAATATATGTATACATACATATTAATATACGTATATATAACATTTCTCATTATACAAATAATGCCTTAAACTCTAAAGTCTTCTGTGCATTCATTCCTGCTTCCTATTACATATATAACATATACACTTATATTATATACACCTATATAATATATACACATATATATGCCTATATAATATATACACATATATTATATATACCTATATGATATATATGCATATATTATATATACCTATATGATATATATGCATATATTATATATACCTATATATATAATGATATATTATATATAACTATATGATATATATGCATATATTATATATACCTATATGATATATATGCATATATTATATATACCTATATGATATATATGCATATATTATATATACCTATATGATATATATGCATATATTATATATACCTATATGATATATATGCATATATTATATATACCTATATGATATATATGCATATATTATATATACCTATATGATATAAATGCATATATTATATATACCTATATGATATAAATGCATATATTATATATACCTATATGATATATATGCATATATTATATATACCTATCTAATATATTCATGTGTAATAATATATACATGTATTACATATACATATATTATATGTACATGTGTAATATATACATGTATAATATATACATATAATATGCATACATGTATAATATATACATGTAATATGTATACATGTATAATATATGCATGTAATATATATGCATGTATAATATATACATATTACATATACATATATTATACATATATAATATAATGTATGCATTTATAATATAATATATGTGTATATTATATTATTGTATACATATATGTATTATATGTGTATACATGTATATATTTTATATATTATAGATACATGTATATGAATATATTGTATATAATATATACATGTATGTATATTATGTATTATATATAATATATACATATATGTATATTGTGTATTATATATAATATATACATATATGTATATTGTGTATTATATATAATATATACATATATGCATATTATGTATTATATATAATATATACATATATGCATATTATGTATTATATATAATATATACATATATGTATATTATATATTATATATATAATATATGTGTATCTATATTATATATATGTAATAGGAAGCAGGAATGAATGCACAGAAGACCTTAGCGTTTAAGGCATTATTGGTATAACAAGAGATTGAGTGGCAAACATAGCCCACTAAAAGGGTATAAAGTACAACAAAACCACAGAAGAAAGCAGCTGGTCTTTATATTCCTCAGTTTGAAAGGGATTTGCCTGTCACCAGTAGGAAAGCTGAGCAGATAATTTAAATGAAGTTCAGAGTGGGAATATAAGAACACACTTACTTGCTACAGAGACAGATAGAGAAAGAAAGAGAGAGATCTCACCAGGAATTGGTAATTCAGCATAATTGACCTGAGACAACAAAAATATCTGTGGTTATAGTACTGTAAACTTCCCAGATTTGACAGAAAACATTTATCTACACATTAGAAACTCAACAATTCCCTAGAATATTAAACACAAAGATATTCATGCTGACACATTATAATCAAATTATCAAAAGCCAAGGACAAAGGATAATCTTGAAAGCAGAAAGAATCAACTCGTCACATAAAAGGAGCTGTCAATCAAATTAACAGCACATTTCTCATCAAAAACCATAGGAGCCAGCAGGCAGTGTAATCATATTTTTAAAGCAACAAAAGGAAAGCATAAAAAGATGGAGGGAGGGAGGGATGGAGGGAGGGGGGAAGGAAACTGTCACCCCAAAATTATATATCTAGCAAAAGTATCTCTCAAAAGTTAAGGAAAAACTAAGACATTTCCACGTAAACAGAGGCTGAGAGAATTTTTCTTTACTAAGAAGAATCTTTGAGGATAAAATCAAAAGACAGTTGTCAGTAACTCGAAGCTATAAAAAATAAAAAACTTTAGTAAAGGTAACTACACAAATAAATATAGAAGCCAATATTATAGTTTTCTGCTTTATAACTCCTTTTTTTATTTCCTACATGATTTTGCAAAATGCATAAAAATAATTATTATAAACATGTGTTAATAGGCACACAATGCAAAAAGATGTAACAACATAAGGGGGATAGAGTTGTACAGGAGCAAGTTTTGGTATGCTATTGAAGCTAAGTTGATCAGTTTAAACTAGACTGTTATAACTCCAGAATGTAAATTTATAAACCCATGGTAACCACACAGAAAGAAAACAAGAAGAAAATCTAAATGACACACTATAAAAACTCAGCCAAATGCAAAAAGAGGGCAGCAATGGAGGAATCGAGGAACAAAAAAGGTATAAGACATACAGAAAACAAATAGCAAAATGATAGAAGTTCTTTTTATTAGTAATTACTTTATTTATGCCTGTATTAAACTGTCCAAGCAAAAGGCAGAGATTGGAAAAATTGGAAAAAAAGGAACAATATGTTATCTTCAAGACACTCTATCTAGATTCAAAGACACATACAGGTTGAAAGTAAAAGAACAGGAAAAAGATAGTTTTTGTAAATCTACCCAAAGGAAAAGAAGTTGTTATATGAAAAAGACACCTGCACACACATGTTTATAGCAGCAAAATTCACAATTGCAAAAATATGGAACCATCCTAAATGCCCACAACCAATGAGTGGATAAAGAAAATATTATATATATATATATATATATATATATATATATATATATATATAATGAAATACTACTTAGCCATAAAAAGGAACAAATTAATGGCATTTGCAGAAACCTGGATAGAGTTGGAGACCATTATTCCACGTGAAGTAACTCATGGATGGTAAACCAAGTATCTTATCTTCTCACTTATATGTGGGAGTTAAGCTATGAAGATGCAAAGGCGTAAGAATGATATAATGGACTTTAAGGACTTGGGGGGAAGGGTTCAGATGGGTGTAAGGGAAAAAAGACTACATATTCGGTACAGTGCACACTGCTTGTGTGATAGGTGCACCAAAATCTCAGAAATAACCACTAAAGAACTTAACCATGTAACAAAAAACCACCTGTTTCCCAAAAACTATTGAAATAATTTTTTTAAAAAAAAAGCAGAAAAAAGAGAGCTAGAGTGGCTATAATAATAACGAACAAATTTGACACTAAGTGAAAAATTGTTAGAAGATAAAAGGACATTATATAGCAATAAAAGAGTCAATTCATCAAGAAGTTACAATTATAAACATGTATGCACAAAGCAACAGAGCCTCTATGTGGGGACAAGAGTGATTCTATTTTAGATTCTAATCTGCCATGTGACTCCTGACTAACTTCGAGTCTGGGAATTCCTCCAAGATGTCTCATTGATATATGACTCCCTATGTAGAAACACCTATTTATTATAAGTTTCACCTTTCCTCCAAAACAACCCTTGATGTTGGATGCATTATAGGTTGTGATGCCAATAGTATTCTTTGAGTCACCTACACATTTCTTCCAGAGATATGTACTTACCCCCGACCCAAGATATATAAGCCCTGGGCCTAGAGGGTTGCACTGCAGAGTTTTTCCTGGCTTGCAGCCACCCGAGACCACATTTCTGTCTGTAAGTCCTCTAATAAATCACCATTTACTGACAAACTGGATTTGTCTGACTCATTTTTTGATTTCTTGGCTCATTCTGCATTTGGAGATCATGTTGTATATACAGTCCTTTCACAGAAAACCTCAAGTATATGAAGCAAACACTGACAAAATTGAAGGAGAAATAGATAATTCTGCAGTAATAGAGACTTCAATACCCCACTTTAAATCATGGATAAAATATAAACAGAAAACCAATAAGAAAATAGAAGACTTGAACAACTAGACCTAACACATACAGAATACTCCACCCAATACATATTCTAACAACAAAATATGTATTATTCATATTTGTACATGGTATTCTTTAGGACAAATTATAGGTTAGGTCACAAAACAAGTCTCAATAATTTTAAAAGAGTTGACATTATACAAAATATCTTTTTTTTTCTTTTGAGACAAAGTCTCACCCTGTCACCCAGGCTGGAGTGCAATGGCATGATCGTGGCTCATGGCAACCTCCACCTTCCAGGTTCAAGCAATTCTCCTGCCTCAGCCTCCTGAGTAGCTGAGATTACAGGTTCAAGCCACCACACCAGACTAATTTTTTTTTTTTTTTTTGTATCTTTAGTAGAGACGGGTTTTCACCATGTTGGACAGGTTGGTCTCAAAACCCTGACCTCGTGATCTGCCTGCCTCTGCCTCCCAAAGTGCTGGGATTACAGCCATGAGCCACCACACTCGGCCTACAAAATATCTTTTTTGACCATAATGGAATGAAGTTAAAATCAACAGCAGAAGGAAAACTGGAAAATTCGCAAACATGTGGATACTAAACAACACACTCTTAAACAACCAGTGAGTCAAAGAAGAAATAACAAGGGCCATAAAAATACTTGAAGATGAATCAAAACAAAATATAACAAAACTAATAGAATATATCCCACACAGTATTTAAGAGGGAAATTTATTGCAGTAAATGCCCACATTAAAAAAAGAAGAAAGATCTAAATGAGTACCTAAACTTACACCTTAAGAAACTAGAACAAGAAGAGAAAATTAAACTGAAAGATACTAGAAAGAAGGAAATAATCAGAGTAGAGTTGCAGCAAATGAAATAGGGAATAGGAAAACAATAGAAAGAATTAAAAGTATCATACTGAATGGGCAAAAACTGGAAGCATTCCCTTAGAAAACTGGCACAAGACAGGGATGCCCTCTGTCACCACTCCTATTCAACATAGTATTGGAAGTTCTGGCCAGGGCAATTAGGCAGGAGAAGGAAATAAAGGGTATTCAATTAGGAAAAGAGGAAGTCAAATTGTCCCTGTTTGCAGATGACATGATTGTATATCTAGAAAACCCCATTGTCTCAGCCCAAAATCTCCTTAAGCTGATAAGCAACTTCAGCAAAGTCTCAGGATACAAAATCAATGTACAAAAATCACAAGCATTCTTATACACCAATAACAGACAAAGAGAGCCAAATCATGAGCGAGCTCCTATTCACAATTGCTTCAAAGAGAATAAAATACCTAGGAATCCAACTTACAAGGGACGTGAAGGACCTCTTCAAGGAGAACTACAAACCACTGCTCAATGAAATAAAAGAGGATACAAACAAATGGAAGAACATTCCATGCTCATGGGTTGGAAGAATCAATATCATGAAAATGGCCATACTGCCCAAGGTAATTTATAGATTCAATGCCATCCCCATCAAGCTACCAACGACTTTCTTCACAGAATTGGAAAAAACTACTTTAAAGTTCATATGGAACCAAAAAAGAGCCCGCATCACCAAGTCAATCCTAAGCCAAAAGAACAAAGCTGGAGGCATCATGCTACCTGACTTCAAACTATACTACAAGGCTACAGTAACCAAAACAGCATGATACTGGTACCAAAACAGAGATATAGATCAATGGAACAGAACAGAGCCCTTGGAAATAATGCCGCATATCTACAACTATCTGATCTTTGACAAACCTGACAAAAACAAGAAATGGGGAAAGGATTCCCTATTTAATAAATGGTGCTGGGAAAACTGGCTAGCCATATGTAGAAAGCTGAAACTGGATCCCTTCCTTACACCTTACACAAAAATTAATTCAAGATGGATTAAAGACTTAAATGTTAGACCTAAAACCATAAAAACCCTAGAAGAAAACCTAGGCATTACCATTCAGGACATAGGCATGTGCAAGGACTTCATGTCTAAAACACCAAAAGCAATGGCAGCAAAAGCCAAAATTGACAAATGGGATCTCATTAAACTAAAGAGCTTCTGCACAGCAAAAGAAACTACCATCAGAGTGAACAGGCAACCTACAGAATGGGAGAAAATTTTTGCAACCTACTCATCTGACAAAGGGCTAATAGCCAGAATCTACAATGAACTCAAACAAATTTACAAGAAAAAAACAAACAACCCCATCAAAAAGTGGGCGAAGGACATGAACAGACACTTCTCAAAAGAAGACATTTATGCAGCCAAAAAACACATGAAAAAATGCTCATCATCACTGGCCATCAGAGAAATGCAAATCAAAACCACAATGAGATACCATCTCACACCAGTTAGAATGGCAATCATTAAAAAATCAGGAAACAACAGGTGCTGGAGAGGATGTGGAGAAATAGAAACACTTTTACACTATTGGTGGGACTGTAAACTAGTTCAACCATTGTGGAAGTCAGTGTGGCAATTCCTCAGGGATCTAGAACTAGAAATACCATTTGACCCAGCCATCCCATTACTGGGTATGTACTCAAAGGACTATAAATCACGCTGCTATAAAGACACATGCACATGTATGTTTATTGTGGCACTATTCACAATAGCAAAGACTTGGAACCAAGCCAAATGTCCAACAACGATAGACTGGATTAAGAAAATGTGGCACATATACACCATGGAATACTATGCAGCCATAAAAAATGATGAGTTCATGTCCTTTGTAGGGACATGGATGAAACTGGAAATCATCATTGTCAGTAAACTATCGCAAGGACAAAAATCCAAACACCACATGTTCTCACTCATAGGTGGGAATTGAACAATGAGAACACATGGACACAGGGAGGGGAACATCACACTCCTGGGACTGTTGTGGGGGGAGGGGGAGGGAGGAGGGATAGCATTAGGAGATACACCTAATGCTAAATGAAGAGTTAATGGGTGCAGCACACCAACATGGCACATGACACATGTAACAAACCTGCACATTGTTCACATGTACCCTAAAACTTAAAGTACAATAATAAAAAAAAATATATCGATGACATTGACAAAACTTAGCTAGACTGGCAAAAAAGAAAACAAGAGCAAATAAATAAAATCAGAAGTGAAAAGGGGGACATTGCCACTAATCTAACAGAAATAAACTGTAAAATAATACTGAGAACAGTTATATATCAACAAATTAGATAACCAGTCTGAAATGGAGAAATTCTTATAAACACAAATTACCAAAACTGATTTAAAAAAAAAACCTCAACAGACTGATAAGTAAAGAGATTGAATCAGTAATTTAAAATAAACAAATAACAACAACAGAAACTTCCAACAATGAAAAGCCAAGGATCAGATGCCTTTACAGATGAATTTTACCGAACATTTAAAAAACTGTCCCCAAAACTAGAAATTAGAGATCTAAAGAAATGGATTGCAAAAATTTTCTCCCATTCTGTAGTTTGCCTGTTCACTGTGATGGTAGTTTCTTTTGCTGTGCAGAAGCTCTTTAGTTAAATTAGATGCCATTTGTCTATTTTGGCTTTTGTTGCCATTCCTTTTGGTGTTTTAGTCATGAAGTCCTTGCACATGCCTATGTCCTGAATGGTATGGCCTAGGTTTTCTTCTAGGGATTTTATGGTTTTAGGTCTAACATTTAAGTCTTTAATCCATCTTGAATTAATTTTTGTGTAAGGTGTAAGGAAGGGATCCAGTTTCAGTTTATCCAGAATCTAAAAAGAACTCAAACAAATTTGCAAGAAAAAATCAAACAACCCCATCAAAAAGTAGGCAAAGGATATGAACAGACACTTCTCAAAAGAAGACATTTATGCAGCCAATAGACACATGAAAAAATCCTCATCATCACTGGTCGTCAGAGAAACGCAAATCAAAACCACAATGAGATAACATCTCACATCAGTTAGAATGGCAATCATTAAAAAGTCAGGAAACAACAGGTGCTGGAGAGGATGTGGAGAAATAGGAACACTTTTACACTGTTGGTGGGAGTGTAAACTAGTTTAACCATTGTGGAAAACAGAGTGGCAATTCCTCAAGGATCTAGAACTAGAAATACCATTTGACCCAGAGATCTCAAAGGATTATAAATCATGCTGCTATAAATACACATGCACACATATGTTTATTGCAGCACTATTCACAATAGCAAAGACTTGGAACCAACCCAAATATCTATCAAAGATAGACTGGTTTAAGCAAATGTGGCACATATATGCCATGGAATACTATGCAGCCATAAAAAAGGATGAGTTCATGTCCTTTGTAGGGACATGGATGAAGCTGCAAACCATCATTCTGAGCAAACTATCGCAAGGATAGAAAACCAAACACTGCATGTTCTCACTCATAGGTGGGAATTGAACAATGAGAACACTTGGACACAGGGTAGGGAACATCACACACCAGGGCCTGTCATGGGGTGGCGGGTATGGGGGAGGGATAGCATTAGCAGGAATATCTAATGTAAATGACGTGTTAATGGGGGCAGCACAGCCACATGACACATGTATACATATGTAACAGACATGCACATTGTGCACATGTACCCTAGGACTTAAATTATAATAATAAAAAGAAATGGAAAGCACCCCATGTTCATGAATTAGAAACTTGTTATTTTTTGAACAGATATTTTTAAACTTCATAAATCGATCTATATATCCAACACAAAAATTGATATCAAAATTTAAATGGTCTTTACTAGAGAAATGAAAAAGCTTACCTTTAAATATGTATGGAATTGTAAAGTGTCCTAAATAGTGAAAACAATCTTAGAAAAGGAGAACAAAGTTGGAAGACTCACACTTCCTAATGTCTAAAGTTATTGCAAAACAACAGAAATCAGAACAGTGACACTAGTATGAGGATAGACATATAGACCAATAGAATAAAATAGAAAGTCCAAAGTAACCCATATATCTATGGCCAATTGATTTTTGACAAGAGTGCCATGACTAATAAGTGGGGAAATAATAGTCTCTTCAACAAATAATGATGAAACAACTGGACAACTACCTACAAAAAAATAAAGTTGGATCCCTACCTCACACCATAGGCAAAAATTCACTCAAAAATAGATCAAAAATCTAAATAGATAGAGAAAAACATAGGAGTAAATTTCCATGACTTTGATTTGGGAATAGATTCTTAGATAAAATGCTGAAAGCCAAAGCAACAAAAGTAAAATAAATAAATAAATTAAACTATATCAAAATTTAAAACTTTTTTGGGTCAAAGGAAATTAATAAGAAAGTGAAAAGATAGCCTACAGAATGGGAGAAATACCTTCAAATTATATATCTGGTAATGGTCTAGTATTTAGACTGTATAAAAACTTACATTTTGATAACCAAAATACAAACGATCCAATTTTAAAATGGACAAAGGATTGACAAGACAAAGTAGATACACAAATGGGCAATAAGCACATGAGAAGATGGTCAACAGCATAAGTCACAAGAGAAATCAAAACCACAATGAGTTACTGCTTCACACTCACTAGAATGGCTATAATTCAAGAAAAGAAAAGAAAATCATGAATTTTAGCATGGATGTAGAGAAAATGGAAGCCTTGTGCATTGCTGGTGAGCATGTAAAATGGTTCAGCCATTCTGACAGTGACTTGGGCAGTTTCTCAAAGAGTTAAATGTAGAATTACCATATGATTAATCAATTCTACTTCTAGAAATGAAAACAAGTACTCAAACAAATACATGCACATGTACATTTATAACAGCACTGTTAACAATAGCCAAAAAGTGGAAACAGCCCAAATATTCATCAGTATATGAATGTATAAACCACTTGTGGTATATACATACAATGGAATATTATTCAGTTGAAGTACCGATGCCTAATACAACGTGGATGAGTCTTGAAAATATTATGCTAAGTAAAAAAAGCCAGACACAAAAGGTTATGTATTGTATAATTATATTTATGTGAAGTGGCCAGAACAGGTAAATCCAGGATACAGAACATAAAATTGGTGGTGCCAGAGGTGGGAGAAATAGGGAGCAATTGCTTAATGGGTACAGGTGTCCCTTTTAGGGTGAGGAAAATGTTTTAAAATTAGTAAGGGTAGTTGTTGCACAACATTATGAATGTATAAAATGCCACTGAATTGTTCACATTAATGGTTACTTTTAAATTATGTCCATTTCATCTCATTTTTTTTAAAAAAGAGTGTCCAAAGGGAAGCTAATGCATACATGTCTGCAGACAGCTGAAATAAAGCTAGAGTATTAAGATGGGAAATTAATTTTGTTTCATTGTTTCCTGATAATGATAGCAAAATTAGTGTGATCATGTTCTGCTGATTTTGTTTGTGTATATGTTTGCATACCTTCCTTTGTCATGAAATGGTAACTGGATTGAGTCACTTGCCCTTGGAAGAAGTGTCATTATTGTCAGTAAGACATCAAAATCTCAGCATTTTTATTTTGGAAATTGACAAACTGATTCTAAAATTAATATGGAAATTCAAGGGACCTAGAATAGCCAAAATAACGTTTTTTGGAAGGAAGAAAATAGTTGGAAGACCAAAAGTCACTAATTTTTTAAGACTTATTATAAAGCTACTGTAACCAAGACAGGTGTGATTGGTACAAAACACAAACAAATAAATCAATGGGAAAAAATAGAGAATATAGAAATAGGCCCACATGTATGTAAATAACTGATTTTCTACAAAGGTGCATAAGTAATTCAATGGGGGAAGGGTAGTCTTTTCAACAACTGATGCTGGAACAATTAGATATTCATATACAAAAAATAAACTTCAATCCACACCTTGCACCATATACAAAAATTAACTCAAATGGATTGTAGAATGAAATATAAAATCTAAGACTATAAAACTTGTAGAAGGAAACAGGACAAAACCTTTGTGGCCTTGAGTTAGGCAAAAACTTCTTTGCTATGACAGCAAAGTCATGGTCCATTAAGAACAAATTGGTAAATTGTATTTCCTCAAATTAAAAACCTTTGTTTTTGGACCAACATTGTTTCATTCATAAAAGAATGAAAAGACAAGTTACAGCCTGGAAGGGTATATTTGCAAGGCATAAGTCTAATAAAGGGCTTATATTCTGAATACAGAGCCCCCAAAACTCAATAACTTTAAAAAATATTTTAATAGGCAAAACAGACACTTCACCAGAGAAGATATATGAACGATAAATAAGCACATGAAAAGATTGTCAACATTGTTAGTCACTAGGGAAATGCAGGTTAAAACCACAATGATATACCACTACACTCCTATTTCAATGGCTCAGATTAAAATGACCATCAGGTGTTGGCTAGGATTTGAAGGAACTAGGACTCTCATGCACTGCTGGCAGGATGTGAAATGGTACAACCACTCTGGAAAAAAATTGGCAGTTTCTTTAACAGTTAAATATACACCTCCTAGTTGATCCAATAAAAATGAAACTATCCATACAAAGATTTACACTTTATTTTGTAATAGTCTAAAACTGGAAACAAGCCAAAAGTCCATCAACATATAAATGAATAAACGAATGACAGTATACACAACAGAATATCACTCAGCAATCAAAAGGAATGAAACACTGATATAAGCAACAACATGGGTGAATCTCAGAATAAGGATGGTGAGTGGAAAAAAATCAAAAAAAGATAACATCCCATATGATTCTATTTATATAAAATTCTAGAAAATTATCATTAACCCACAGATCTATAGTGCCAGAAAACAGATCAGAGGTTTCCTGTTGTAGGATGGCAGGGGGTAGATTAGGAAGGGGCAGACAGAGGGATTATAGGTATCCAAGGAGATTTGTAAGGTGATAGTTGTGTTTATGATCTTGAGTTTTGATGATGGTTTCATACAGCAAAGCACATCAAATTGTACATTTTAATAATTGTGGTTTATTGAATGTCAATTATACCTCATTGAAGTTCTTGAAAGCATATCAAAAAGCAAAATGTCTAAATTCATTACTCAGCAAACATTTACTAAATTTCTGTTTATCTGTTTTTTGTTTTTTTTTTTTTGTCCAACTCTTCTCTGTTTCCTACTCATATCTTGAGTGAAACAGATATAACACTTTTAATTCCACCTTTTGATAATTTAGTGATTGTATTAGTCCGTTCAGGCTGCTGTAACAAAATACCACAGGCCAAGGGGCTTAAACAACAGTTTATTGTTTCACAGTTCTAGAGGCTAGAAGTCCAAGATCACGGTACAAGCAGGGTTGGTTTCTGGTGAGATCTTGCTGGTCAGGTTGCAGATGGCCGCCTTCTTGCTGTGTCCTCACATGGCCTTTCCTTTGTGCACCTGCAGAGAAGAAAGAGAGATCTCTAGTGTCTCTTTCTCTACTTATAAGAACACCAGTCCAATCAGATTAGGGCCCTACACTTATGACTTCATTTTAACTTTAATTACCTCTTTAAAGACTCTCTCTGTGAATGCAGTCATATGGGGGTTAGCGCTCCAATATATGAATTTGTGGGGGAGGGGGGGCATGATTTAGTTCATAAAAGTGATATTTAGTTTTATTTTTTAAATCTTTGTCCAAATATAATACGCAGTAATAACTAAACATACACAGACCTCTAGAGAGGATTACGGACCCAGGTCAAGCTATTGTCAGGGTCCGTATTCTTGATGACTAGGACCATGTGTCTCAAAACCTTGCTAAAAATGCATATTTCTTAGCCTCAGCCCAGGCTACTAAATCAGAATCTCAAGGGGTGGCCTTTTTAAATAAGTATCACAGGAGATTCTTGGGTACACTGAAGCTTGAGGGCAACTAGACTCCCTTTCCCTTTAACTGTGACTAACTGTTATTTCAGATCCTTTCTGTCTTTTACACTATGGGTTGGAAAACTTTTTTCTGTAAAGGGTCAGATTATTATTTTAGACTTTCAGGGCCATAGAGTCTCAACTGTGCCATAGTAGCAAAAAGCAACCATAGACAACAAATAAACAAATAGCATGTCTCTGTTCAATCAAATTTTATTTACAAAACAGGCAGGTGGGGCTGTGGGCCATTTAACCAGAGGTACAGTTTGTGGACTCCTGGCCTAGACAGTCTATTAATGCTACCTACTCAAGAGACACCCATGTTGAGGTTGGTTTTACATTTTCTTCAGGTGAGAACAAGAGATTGATTCTCTGAGATTCAGAATTAGAACAGAGATTCATAGCCAAATCATCAATAATCAATTTTGAATGCAGATTTCTGGGCTCTCCTCTCATCTACTGAGTCAGAATCTTAAGAAACCAGGACTCTAGACATCCTTAGGCTCACCAATGACCCAGGTGCGCAGACAGTGGTAGGGATTCTGGAAAAGGATGCAGCATGACCATATTTACTTTGCTCCAGGTAAGCTAGAGTGTTGCTGCTACAACCAGCGGCTTCTCCTCTGCATGGCAGACACTGCACCCATGGCCACTGTAGGCAGAATTTCTTTTTTAATATTTGTTCAATGAAATCCAAGGAAATGGGAAAACTCACCTAAAGCTAGCCTGGACCTTAGCCTTTAGGGAAAATAGAGGCTGCGTGATCCTCCCTGGGAAACTTCAATGGCTCAGGAAACTAGACACAGTCCTGCTGAGCTACACACAGGCCATTCCCGCCATTCCCATCCCATTTCCCCAACCTCTGCCCCATCTCTTGAGAACAGGATTCTGAAAACCAAATGGGGAACTGAAATAAGTGTGTGCTTTAGAGTCAGATAAAGCACACATTTTTAAATGAGGGTTAAAATCATAACTCTGCCATTTTTAAGCCAAGGGAACTCAATCAACGTAGAAAAGATTATTCTCCCTGAACTTCAGTTTCTCTGTTTTCAAAGTGATAAAATGGGAATAACAATAAATACCTCATAAAGTTGTTCTGAAGATTTAATGAAATAATGGAGCTGAAACTTGACCTATCACAAATGCTTGCTTGGTGTCAGCAGAGGCTGAGTGGGCATAAGCATTATTTTTAGTAAACGTTTAAATTTAGAATAATTTTAGATTTATAGAAAAGTTGCAAAGACAGCACAGAATTCACCTATACCCTGCACCCAATTTCATCTATTGTTCACAGCTTATGCCAGTGTGGCACAAGTGACTCAATCAATGAACTAATATGGACATATCATTATTAACTAAAGTCCACACTTCATTAAGACTGCCTCAAGCGTCTTCGCTCTGTCCTAGGATCCCATGCAGGGTCCCCCATCACATTTAGTCATCTTATATCCTGAGCCTCTGGGAGACCCTGGCCATTTGACACTCCTCTTGTTTTTCATAATCTGGACAGCCTTGAGGAGCACTGGCCAGGGATTTCGTAGAATAAACGTCCTTCAGTTTGAATTTGTTAGATGTTTTTCTCATGGCCAGACTAGGGTGATGGGTAGTATTTTTTATTTGTCTTCTCTCTGTAGTTTCCATCCAGTGTCATTCAGATCCTCAGGTGATGGGCCATCCGACTCAGAATAACAAGGCCAGGAGGGAGAAACCTGTCATTATTTATGGAATCAGGGCAGCCACAGGAAGACATAAGTGCAATAGCACTACACTGATCTTAGATTTGCAAACAAAAAATGTAGTTCTCACTTGTTACACATGTGCTTGATATAAAGTTAATTCGGGATTTTGTCCCAGGAATGGGTGCAGAGTAACAGCTCTTGCTAATTCCTTAACTGTAGGTAATAAATAGGAATAAAAAGTTCTCTTTGTTCATCACCACTGAGTTGCATAATTTTCAGGCAGTTTACATCTCTGTGTCATAAAATTTAAACAACAAGCTACTCCTTCAAGGTCAGTTAGTGAGAACTTGAAAGATCTGAGTCAGGCCATCAATAAAATGTGGCAAAATGAGATCCAGGTGGACAATGTGTCGTGTTCAAAAGTCTGAAATGAAATATGATCACCAAATGATACAGAAAATTTCAGCAGCTAAAATTCAGCTAGATTACTTAGAAAAAGTTTCCTGCACTGGATAACATCTGTTATAGATGCCAGAGATGCAGTTGCTATTAAATTGTATAAAGTATTTTTTAAGTAAAAACATCATATTTCTTTTCCACTATTATCAGGAACCAAGACATTTGCATATTATTGCAAAATGTATGCTGTCCAGAGGGTGTGTATGACAGACTTCGATGAAGCTAAAGCCAAGATCAAGGAAAACTAAATAGGAAAGATCCATTATTGACTCCCTTCAAGCACACACATAACTAGCATACATGGGAACAGCAACTGCATGCGCATATCAAAAGCCGAGTATTTGCTCAAGCTCTTAAGACAGAAAAATATAGTTTCCTCATCTGTAAAGCAAGCAGGCAGCACTAAATGATCTCCAGGGTCTCTTCCAGATTGAAAGTCCTAATGTCCTGTAATTCTATTATCGCAGCCTTTGATATGGAATACTCAATGAGAAATAAGCTCAAATCAGGCCTGACAGCCAAAATATAAGGCGAAGAGTCAGTCTTCCTACTCCTAATGCACTAACTGAATTAATGGTTTAGTAGTAATACATGGCTTGTCCTGACAAATTCCATTCTGTATCTGGTAGCAATACCAGCGGGGGAGGGGAGATCCTTGGAAAATACAGCAGCAAGTGTCCATAATGATAATGCCTGTCGAGCACAGTTTACTGCGGGCTAAGTTTAAAATCAGCCCAGATTGTTAAAGAAAAATACACACCAGGAGATTTTCCAGGAGATTCGTTGGCTTTTTCCACACTTGAACTTTGGGAACTTGGAAGTCAGCCCAAGATCTCATAACTTGGCAACAAGGGGGGTGGGGGGCGTGGGGGACAGGTTTGGAGAGTGTAGAGAGGTTTGGATTTACTCTACTTCCCTCTTTCTAACACTTTTCTGATAGCCAACACAGTTCCTCTTCCTTTAATAAATCAGTAATACCAAAATCAACAAACACAGGAAAGCTGACTAAACAGCAATTGGCTCTGTCCTTCTGTAGTTACTACAATGAAATGATGCCATTAACTGGCCCCGGCCCCATCCTGCTCAGCGCTGAGATTTCTAATCTTACACAGCTGTGCAGCTCCTGGGCGCCTACAGCTCAGATAGTCTGACTCAGGCCTGAAAGATGCCTCATCCTCGACTCTGCAGATCACCGCAGAGGGTCACTTAGTTTGCTTGCCCTTGCTACTCACAATGTAGCCAGGCACCAGCAGCATCAGCACCAGCTAGGAGCACCTGGCAGACTCTTGGGCCCCACCCCACCCAGAACTACCAAATCTCAATCTGCATATTAACAACTCCGCAGGTGGTTCCTATGCATATTGAATTTTGGAAAGTGCTGGCCTAGACCTTCCCTTTGCTTTCCTCTTTGGGAGACAGAACGATGTAGCAACTTTAGATATTCAAGCCTTCAGTTTTCTGAAAGGGGACCAGATTCTAAGCATCATAAGAAGTGGCATCCGGGCTGGGCATGGTGGCTCACACCTGTAATCCCAGCACTCTGGGGGGCCAAGACGGGCCGATCACCTGAGGTCCGCAATTCAGCCTGGCCAACATCATGAAACCCCGTCTCTACTAAAAATACAAAAATTAGCCAGGTGTGGTGGTGGGCGCCTGTAGTCCCAGCTACTTGGGAGGCTGAGGCAGGAGAATCGCTTGAACCCAGGAGGCGGAGGTTGCAGTGAGCCCAGATCTCACCACTGCACTCCAGCCTGGGCGACAGAGCAAGACTCTGTCTCAAATAAAAAAGAAGCTTCATCCAAAAAGAGAGTTGGAATTTTTTATGGGATTCTGCTCTGTGTGGCAGGTTAATTGAGATGTTCCTTTGTTGTTTGTTTGTTACCCATCCACATGCAGACACAGAATCAGCATTTGGGGGATGTGGAGACCAGGGACAACTCCCTCCTCCTGGGAGAGCTGGGATTCCAGTCTGTGCTTCATGCATAGGTGCTCCTGGGAGTGATTCTGGGTCATCACGCTGGAGAATCACACTCTGCTATCAGCATCCAACCTACTCGAGTCCTGACCCCACACTGCCAGGAGAGTCCAGCGAGCCCCGAGGGCCTGAGCACAGCCAGGCTGAACATTGGAGGCAGCCCTGGGAGATGGTATGTGGCCTGTTCATGGAGAAGCTGGTTCTACCTCCTGGCTACCTCATTTAGGTGTGGTTGCATTTAATCACCATTTTTTGGTCATTGTTGTTTCTTGAACAGATGAACCCCTATGCTTTCACAATGCCCCTTCTAACATATTTTCACCATATTCTAAACCATTGCTACTTAAGAGAGCAATCCAAGGACCACAGGCCATTGGCATGCCTGGGAGCCCATCACCTCTGCAAGGCTTATGCCCCACCTGGTCCCACTGAGTCTGCATGATTTGTGTGCACATTAAAGTTAGAAACATTGTTGTAAACAACTGCTGCATACCATGAAAAGACTGTTGGAAATGTGCTCAGCGAAGAGCCCTCCTCATCCTCTCCCTAACTGTGCCATAACACAGAGCTGGTGCTGAAAAGATAACAGCACATGGTGTGTCTGTGTGATTGCTTGTTTCTCAAAATTTCCTTTTCTCTGAAGTTATTTAGAGGAGTATTTCTTGAAGTGGGCTTCTTTTTGACTTTATTTTGACCCACTAGTTCAGTACTGGTCCCAGTTCCCAGAGTTTGGTTTTTATTGGTGAGATGGGGTGGTGGATCATCGAATTAACTGATGTCCATCTGCAGCTAAGTAACTGGGTGGATTCAGAGGTCTTCCTCTCACTGACTGCTTAACTTATCTCCTCTACATTGTTGCTGTCCTTTTATGATGCTTTTCCTTGCTTCCTAGGCATGGTTCCTGCATTATATCCATCCTCAACCCTCTTTCTTCCTGGCCTTACTCAGTTTAATTCCAGAACATGATTTATAAAATATTAGTCTAAATAACATACTAAATTTTATATGTAACTTGATAGTCTCTAGAAATATGCCCAAGTCAGGTTGTTTCTATGACATTTCTGGAGCCAAAAGCAAAATACTAAACACAGTTAAAAAGGAAACTTCACTTCTCCCATTAGTAATACCCAAACAGTGACATATTCAATGCCTACTAAATTCTGAAACCTGAAAAAATACAGCACTGATGTGACTTACCATTAGAAGCAATTAATAAGATTATAATGATTTACCAAGAGTTACCTTTTATGATTATGAATCTTTGTACATTGATGTCAGGTTTTCAACAATGTGACTTGTCTCTTGAGGACAGGAATCATAATTTAAAGCCATTCACCTTCCTAGTGCCAAGCAGTGCCCAGGATCCCATAGAGTGATGGCTATGCTGGGAGTGATGGTGCCAGTGATCACCAGGATGGAGATTTTGCCATTTTCAAGATGGGTTCAATCCCTTCAGGATGTAGATTTTTTCTTGCAGTTATTCTGTTTTCCAGAAAGAATTAAGTTTAGAAACAACTATAAGAATAGGAAGTCTAGCAGAAAGGCTCTTGATTCCTTCAAGAATGATTCTTCTGCTACAAAAATGTTCTTCCCCTTTAGAAAGGAGAGCATGGGGCCAGGCACAGTGGCTCACAACTGTAATCCCAGCACTTTGGGAGGCTGAGGCGAGAGGATCACTTGAGATTGGGAGTTCGAGACCAGCCTGGCCAACATGGTGAAACCCTGTCTCCACTAAAAATACAAAAA
Organism: Nomascus leucogenys; assembly: GCF_006542625.1. Classification (NCBI taxonomy): domain Eukaryota; kingdom Metazoa; phylum Chordata; class Mammalia; order Primates; family Hylobatidae; genus Nomascus; species Nomascus leucogenys. The sequence continues at coordinate 43,055,056 of NC_044393.1, forward strand.
TTAGCCAGGCATGTTGGTGTGCAGCTGTAATCCCCGCTACTTGGGAGGCTGAGCCAAGGGAATCACTTGAACCTGGGAGGCGGAGGTTGCAGTGAGCTGAGATCATGCCTCTGCACTCCAGCCTGGGTGACAGAGCAAGACTCTGTCTCAAAAAAAGAAAAAGAAAGGAGAGCATTGGAGAACCTAAATTTTGGGTTTAATATAATTTCATCAACCATCATTTGAAACAAGGCTCCAGGTTCTCCGAAATGTAGCCAGGCATCAGCAGCATCAGCACCACCTGGGAGCACATTAGAAAGGCAGACGCTTGGAAAAACAGTTCTCCAAACTGCAGCACATCCTGCCCTCTCCTTCTCCTTTAAAATGTCATATTTCCCTATAGACATTAGTCATATGTAATGTATCTATTTGGAAAATGAATTTATACCTAGAGCAAGCTTCAAAGTAAAGCCAGGAAGAGAAGGGGTTGAGGATGGATGTAATGGAGAAACCATGCCTAGGAAGCGAGGAAAAGCATCATAAAAGGACAGCAACAGTGTAGAGGAGGGAAGTTAAGCAGTCCATGAGAGGAAGGGCTCTGAACCCACCCGGTTACTTACTATAGACATCAGTTAATTCCATGATCAACTACCCCCATCTCACCAATAAAAACCAAACTCTTTGGGAACTGGGACTAGTACTGAACTAGTGGATCAAAATAAAGTCAATAGGTACCCATGCTTTCCCTTGCAGCTTAAATTCTAGCCACCAGTCATACTCAACAATCAAAGTTTCATGAGCTCACCTCTTTGAGCCTTTGTGTCTGATGCTAAGTCTGAAAAGAGCACATTTTTCCTGTCTGAGCCAACCTCCACTCATGCTCGAGGCCACTACTTTCCACACGGAGTTTTTGCTGATATTCACACCTGCAAGGCTCTCTTGTGGTAGCCTGTGTTCACTCCTGTTGGAACTGGTAAAATTATCTCTTTACTTGTCCTCTTCCTATCTCAACTGTTATCTCCTAAAACATAGAAATAATTTTGTTTGGTTAATTTGTGCCTCACATACTGCTAGGATATGTTAGATACCCAATACTTATGTATCTAATCAACTCATCAGTAGTCTATGATACTCATTGATCAGTATTCTTAAATACCACCAGGTTCTCAAAAAGTGGCTCTTACATGAAAACAAATTATTTTCTAAATTACTGTTTCATATTTGTCTTTACATCCATCACTTATTCCTCCTCAAAAGAAAAGGGGAAAGAAGCCTTGTTATAGCCACAGTTTCCTGTTCTCACTCATAAAATGGTCATTTTATGTTGCTGTTGGGATGTAGGTGGTTTGTGCAGGAACTTGGGGTGATAGAGGAAAGCCAGACTCAATGATTTTTTGGTCCTTTCCACTCCAGAAGATGTCTTAAGATATTCCTTTTTCTCCCTCTCTTTTCAAAATTAGGTGGGACCTCCTAGGTGTCGCCAAAATCCATCTCTCCACTAACGATGTTTAACTACCTGCAGACAAACCTTCAAACCTTCTCTTGGCTCCTCGCCCAGAAGATCTGCTGGGGAAGCACAGAATGGAGCAGCAGGAGGGGTGGAGAAGCACACTTTGTGCTTAGAGAGTCTCTTTTCCTTCCCCCAAACTTCTACTCTCCCACTACTCTGTTTTTCTAATACTGTCTACTCTTCATCACGGTTGAGAATCTACTGAGCTGGTGTTTCCTAAATTCTAGAACTAGTGCCTGACTAATTAGCAAATAATTATAAAACAATATACAACCTCCAGATGAAAAGCTTCATTGCAGAGTATTACATCAGGACCTTAGAATTAATAGCATATAATATTTACACTATTCTATTGCTGATCTCTGACCACTTCCACAATTTCTGCAGAAATTAGATATTGTCTTTTTAAGCTATAATTGTCTCAAAGGGAAAAAGAAAAGCTGTCATGACAGTGCAGTCCTTCCAAATAGAACTTCATGATCAGCTCATTGACTTGGAGGAATCTTAAAGAAAATTTTAAGATCACCTAGATCAAATCATCCATTTTATAAATAGGTAAAGTGAAGCCCATAGAGGCTTTGGGGATTGTTCAAAGGCCAAGACTTGAGTCTCACAACATTTAATCTAATCTGGCATTCATCTCAGCAGTAGTTCTCAAAGTGCGCTCCACAGACCAGTAGCCTCAGTATAACCTCAGGACTCAGAAATGCAGACTTTCCACCCCATCCAGACCTATTGGATTAGGGCATCTGGTGGTCAGGCCCAGCAATCTGTGTTTTCACTGGCTCTCTAGGGGGTTCAGATGCACCCTCGGTTTGAGAACCACGGCAGATGCACTACATACCATCTAAAGGTTGCTCAAAAGTAATGGGCAAGTCTTCTGACTCGAAGATCATGTTGACCAGGGAGTGGGGTGGAGAGAAATATTCTGATAGCCAAAGGAGAGGTGATCCAATAAGAATAAAGATGCAAAACAAGAAGGAAAAATAGGCTCAGGACTCCAGTTGGAATGCCTATTAAAGTAGCAGCAAGATCCCTGCTTATCCTTGGCTATGAAATAGTGACTCTTCCCTTTCAGAAAATAAAACATGAGAGGAAGGAGGAAGATAAAGCACCACTTTCCCTTCCCAATCACTTTCTTAGCTCCAGAAAGTTTGCCTCTTAAGGAATTTAATCAGGAAATAAGATCCCAGTAGGAAGTGGAGTAAGTTCTTTCTTCTACAAATCACCTGACAGTTTCCAAAGTCATTAATCAGCGTTTTCAATTCCACTCCTCCCGTGTGTGGGGCTCAATCTCTCCTTCCTTTACACAATGGAGAGCATGGCTTTCTTCCTGTGGTCCAGTGTCTCCAGGCTTATGTCTTCATGGCTTATTTCCAAGGAGATGGGGGAACCTTGCCTCACAGCTTTTGGCTTTCAAAGTGCATGAGGAAACCCTTGTGGGTCCAGCTTGGTCATTCTGCTACAGCATGGACTATATTCCACAGACAGACAGAAGAGACACCATGATTAACCAGGTCTGCATCACAGGACTATGCTCTAAGCAAGGAAAAGGTCACTGAAATTAGGGATCTCCACCAGTGACCCATGACAAAAATGAGTGGAAGATTGGCGTTCCCAGTGGAAATAGTGGAGAGATGGCTGCTATGTCCCTTCTCCCAGCATTGGCCTTATGGAGCCTCACAGTAGTGATTCATCTGATCAACTATGGATGATGATAAGCTAACTTTTGTTATTAAATATTTTGCCATCACAGGATCCATTTATATGGTTAACAGATTAGAGAAGGTGTGACACTGCAGGATTTGAGGGGGATACAGTTATTTGTGAAATTAAAACAGCAGATTATGGTAACTCAAAGTCCAAACACAGACATGACTCATGCTAATTCAGAACAGAGATTCAGGAACCAAAGGCCGCATTATCCAATCTTGCTTGTATCTCATTCTATTGGGCTAAACCTTGAGATGACAGTAGAAAGAGTATTATCCCTTCCATCTTACCAAGGAGAAAGCTAACACCCAGAGAACTTTACTAACACTATTAATAGAAACAGAGCTGCCCCAGATCCTAGTTCAATGCCCTTACAATGATATCAGATTGCTTTTACAAAAGAAAAAAGAAAGATAATCAAGCTATCAAGGTAAGACCATCCTGGACACTCATAAACATTCTGATGACCACAGAAATAAGCAGAAAGGTAGTCCAATACGTGAATATTGTCATTTATATGAGAGGGAACTAGAGGTGAACATGTGTCATATACTATGCTTTCTTCCTCCAGGTGAATTTTCTAATTAGAGTTCAAGCATGGTTCAACTGGGGGTGGAGGGACTAAAATATGGAACTTTTATGGATCTGCTCCTGTGTCTTATTTTATATCAAATTCTTGACCATTCTCATGAGTTTAGATCTGATTTATGATGACTTAGGAAATTGCATATAGATCCATCACTGCTGAAATAATGTGACCATCTGAAAGTGAAGGTGGGGAAAGACCCTGAATCCACTCCACGAGGTCATTTAAAATCTGAGGGGGAAAAATAGATAAAACATAGAGGAGACCGGCAGCAAAATAAAACCTGGCAATGCGGTTCCTGATTGAGGAGCTAGGGAGTGGAGAAGCAGCAAGCTGTGCACAGTTGGAAAATTCAGGGAGTGCTCATTTCAGTGGCCAGGTTTTGAACATGTCAGTTTAATTATGATGCATCATAGTTGACAGCAATGCATATGGAACCAATTACAGTACATGTTAAAATCAATTATTGCATATTTCAGCTATCCTAAACACTGGAAAAAGTGTTCTGTGCATTGCTGCAGATTTCAACTCCACTAATCATTTTTACTACCATGGTTCAACAAGAAAAGGAAAAAATATATATATGTATACACATATATGTATAAAAATATATATATATATCTATACTGAGAAAAATACGTTTCATAACCAACATCAAATGCAAAGCACACAAACAGTAGCAATAGATAGAAAAGTTTCAAATGTTTGTTCTTACAGAAGTCTAATCTTCCATCATGCCTTTTTGAAGAGAAATAATGAAAAATAAAATTCCTTGCTATCTCTCAAGCACTGTTTTGATCAATTTAATCCACTTAGGCCTCTTTACTAGCAGTGAGGTCCATTCTCAGCTGCTGTCTACTGGCTATTTTGGTCTAAAATGTTTGCCTTAACTGTTTACCCTGTTTCTGTGGCCTTTTCTCCCCCTTCAGATTTCTAACTCAAAAACTACCCTTCAAAGTCCATAGCTTATTCATTTTCTGTTTACTTTTATATGCACCAGCAAATAACTGGGTTATTGAAAAATGAAGGTGAGGAGGAGGAGGAGAAGGAAGGTGAAAAAAGTGAAGGTGGATGGCATTTGCCATTCCTCGGAGATTTGCACATTTCCTGGTTGTATTAAATCAGCAGCCTGTATGGTGTGGTGAGCTCCAAAATACGTTTCCTGTGAAGAAGGCTTATATTCTGCAAATTTCTACTTTCCGTTCACTGTGCATAACAGAAGTCACCATAACAAAAGTGAGTTGCAGAAAATCCATTGTGTTCGAACTGCACTGAAGGCTTGGGGACACACACTGGTCTGCCATGGTGATAATTTATCTACACAAATCCTCCTGTCCTGGGATGAGGCAGGAGCTCCAAGGTGACCGAGCATTCCAAAAAAAAGCCACACGCCTCACAAAACTTGGCTCCAGGGAGCAGGTGGGTGTGTATCCTGGGAAAGGGATCAGTGGTGTCTGAGTCAAGAAGAGCCCAGTGGTCCAAGCAAGAGCAAAGAAAAACAGCCCATGCGGTTTAGTCAAGAGAGAGCCGGGCGGGATGTCGGGAATGCTGACTTCTCTGCTCAGCAGCTTGCCCAGCTGGGGCAAGGCACTCAATGCCTCGTTGTCCTCCGGACTGTCACCTGGCAATGAGGGAAGTATATCAAAAAGAGAACCAGGCCTCTGAATTGCTTCAGGGCCCATAAAAGGAGGATTGCTCCATTTTAAAGTTTTTAAGCATCAGGGTGGGAACCACTTATGCTTGTTTGTTCTGTGACTAAATGATGGACCCCAACTTGTGCCAGCTGCATTTCATTCATTTGTTCCTTCCTTCCTACCTTCCTTCCTTCCTTCCTTCATTCACTTAAGAAGTACTGATTTTGAACTAGTCCTAGAGATACCCATTCTCCTGTAGTGGAGCTGATAGATTACCAGGGAAGACAACGGCATCAATAACCACATGGACATTAAGGGAAGTAAAACAAGACCAAGGCCCCTGGGTTGTGTTCTGGATAAAGGGAGAATCTGCACTATACAGTACACATGCCTGTGACCTGCCACAAAGGGAGTATGGTGGGCAAGTGGAGGAGAAAGAATCCAACATTGCCCCTTCCCAAGAATTTGATGGGCTCTTAAGTCTGCATTGTGATTCAAATGATTTAAAGGGTATTTTGTGCTCCATCCAATAAGTGGGGACCTGGGCTGTGTGAGCTGAGTAGGAAAATCTCTAGTGGCCATTTGTGAGTTGGAGGACAAAGCTCAGACATAGTTTGGGAGGAAGGAGTTTCATGGGTCAGGGTCCCAGAAGGATATGGAATTCACCCATATGGTTCAAATGTAGAAACGCTGTCCAAGGGGCAGCAGGCAGAATGTAGGCAGAGTAAACCAAAAAGGGTTGGGAGGCCCCCAAAGACTAACAGCAGTTTGGAGCTATTACTGCCCTAGGAGATACTAGGAGCTAAGGAAGAGGGCTGCAGGGGAAGTGCCCACCAGAAGGGAAGGGTACAACTGCTGCTGGAATTGTGACCCCAAGGCGGGGAGGGAGTGGAGGAAGAAATGCCCCATCTCTCTCTTCTGTTTGCCAGCCTTCTTCAACAAAGCCCATATGTGGCATTCAAGTAGATCAGCTCCTCAGCAAAGAAAAATGTATGTTTATACGGCTGGAAGTGACCAGAACAAGGGCTCCAGCAGCCCCAGAACATGCCCAGTTGCCCAGGGTTCAGGGACCATTATCTCAAAGTATCTGTAACCAAATCTGACATTCAAATTGGGACACTCTAGAACATAACTCACCCCAGCAAAGGTGTGCAAATAGAGTGCGATACAGGAACCAGCTCTAGATGAAGAGACCCATGAGCAATGGTGTAAAGCATCATGCCCGCAGCATGCTTTGGGCAGGCTTATGTGGTTAAGGAGGGAGGCTTGGGAGAGAACCTCAGAAATGTTGAGAAAAGTCCTAGAAGGCTTTACTAAAGCATTTGTACTTGATTCTAAAGCAATGAAAACAAGCTTTTAAGATGAGCCCACTCACTTCACCTCTCCGTTCAGAAACACACATGTGCTTTTGACCCCAATGGGTTCAATAACAAGCTTGTGAGTAGACACGAGTGGCTTCTACCAGTTGAAGCTCATCAGAAAAGCAATCAGTAGTTTCATGTAGTAGTTAAGAGCATGGGTTCTAGCCTTGGGTACGCCACTTACCAGCTGTGTGACCTTGGGCAAGTTACAGACAGTGCCTCAGTTTCCTCATCTGTAAAATGGTGACAAAAATGGCACTGACTTCATTGGATTGCCTTGAGGAGTAATTTGAAAAGACCTGAGAACAATAATTAGTATCCATCTTCATAGCAGCCATATATAATGCATAATAGTTACATATTCCAAAGAGATATTATTGTTAACACTTACCAACTGACCAAGAACACTGAAAAGATACCCCTGAAGAGCACCCATAAAGAGATTTCAGCTATAAATGAGAATCAAGAAAACATTAGGCTGCCAGCTCATCAAAATTGTCCCAGCCCAGACCAAGAGCAGAACAGATATCTGAGAGTTTTTTGCATATACTCCCTTATGACAGAGAGAACGACCACATAGAGTCTACTGCTGAACTTGCACACGTTGTGAATATTTCCAGTCCTACAAAACTTCCAGGTGGCATGTCACAGCATTCTAGAGGCAAGCTGTCAATGTCACAACACAGAACTTTCCTGAAGGCATCTCAGAGCCAGAGGAGTAAACAGCAGAGACTAGCTCCCAGGTCATCTGCCTGTAACCCTCACTGTTGCTAAAACATTCCAAGAAATTACTCTTACCATCCCATCTGATTCACTTGGTACAAGCAGCAAGTGCAAATACCCATGTGTGGTCTGAACCACATGACCCTTCAAATAAAAAATACAAAATATGTCATAGTATTTTCACAATCCTCTGCAAAAAAAATGCAATTTTTTTTTCTTTTTCATTTTTCTGTTGACATAGCTCTACAGTTGACATTTGGTCTTTTAAAGTGTCTTATATAGATGTATCAGAGGCTTAGGCAACTGAAAAAGTGGAGGCATAAAGAGGTGTTTTGTAGTTTATCAAACTATGAGTACTGACACCTCATTAATTTTTAATGCTTCCTTCGGCCAAGGCGAGGCAGCGTTTTCCTCCGGCAATCTTAATGATGCAAGCCCTGCCACTAGCACAGGTGTTAATGGCAAAGTAATTTTGAGGTTTCTGGATGAGACAAACATTCCATATTTGTAGAACAAACACTCAGGAGGGATCCAATGTCAATGTTTCCTACGGATTTTTATTTAACAGCTCTGCTGCCTAGCCTGCTGGGATGCTCTCAGGAAGGGACACTGTTGTCCAGTCAGTCCTTGCTGAATCACCCATGCCCACTACAGCTCAGACATGCCCACATTGTCCTCACTCCTCACCACACCCTGGAGAGGGCATCTTTCCTCCACATGCTATTCAAAAATCGACACAGCGGAAGCAGAGCCACAAGATACCGGGACCAGCCCAGAAAGTCTCTGCAGCATTATTAAGGCAAGGGTGCTCCAGAATAGTTGTTCTTAAAGTGTAATTCTGCAGTTCACCCAGGAACTTGTTAGAAATGCAAATTTTCAGTCTCCACCCCAGACCAGAAACCCTGGGGATGGAACCCCACTATCTGCGCATCAACAAGCCCCACCCCAACACCCCACAACAAGTGATCTGATGCCTACTGAGCCAACCAATCAAAAATGACACAAATAAAAACGTGGTTTTGTGTAAGTAAGGTTAGTACATTATCTGCATGGTAAAACCCTACAAAACATAGGTCATATTTGTTGCTCAGTCTAGAGAGAAGAGACCTAGGGTCCAAATGTCAGTAGAAGCTTCATCCAGGACATTGAGGAACTGCCCTTCTCATTATTTGGAAAGAGAGAAAAAGACTACCCCTGCTCCCTCACCCAGCAAAACCAAAATGCCCTAAAGGGTATAATTTAACAGAGCTATTTAATGATCAGAAAGGGGATTCCTTTGTCGGTCAGAAGGAAGGAGGAAAAAGGAAGCACATTCTGCAGTGAGGGAGAGAAAGCCCCTTTGGCAATCGGGTGGGTGCAAGCACAGCAGGTCTGAGACCACAGTCTTTGGGATGATGTGACACTCCCTCAGCAACCTGGCAGACCACAAGGACAAGAAGGGTGGTGACAGATGATACTGGATCAATTACTTGGATTCCACCACTCAAGTAGGAGGAACTTAAATGAGAGCTAGAACTCCAGCCACCATGCTATGCAGTAAAAGGAATAGAAAAACAGCTTATGATTTTTGCTTCCTGTCTGGGAAGGGGTCTGCTATGCAAGCAATAAAGTGATTTGACCTGCCTGTTTTGACACCATGTACACAAAGCTTAGTCTGTATATGGTCTTGAGGATTTTAGAACACTGCGCTTGGAATTTTATAGCCTCATGTTCTATCACAATTCCAAAAAGTTATCTACATGAAAACAAGAGTTTTGGAATCTATTTAACAGAGCTACAGTTCTGATATATAGAAGAAATAATATTCAGGTGGCATCCTCTGTCTATCCATGGTGGCTCAATACCTGCCTTCAGCCTTCTAGGGACTTTTCCTTCCACTTCCCACATAAACTCTTCCTTTAGCCAGGCCAGCTGCCCTCACTGTCACAGCGTCCAGTGTTCAACACTTCCTATCTCTATGCCTTGGCCTATCATGCCCTCTAGGCTGACTGCTGCCTCAATTCCCTCTCTGGTTACTTGCTCCCAGGACTCTCTTACTCCTCTGCATCTTCACTGTTCAGTTTCCCTCTCTCTGACTTTTCCCTTGTTTTTATGTGTTCATAATGCTCTGCCCTGTGCTGTGCACTTGGACTGGCACAGGAAGTAACCCTCATGGAATCCATGCAGGCTACCAGATATACAGGTTTGGCCCCAAAACCAGTTAATTTGTATATAACCAGTTATTTACATTTCAATTCCCAAATTTTCCCAAGGCAAATTGCTGAAATAAAAGTAATATCTGTTTACAATGACTTTAAAAAGGATTTTTTTTCTTTCAAGTATTTGCCAGATTAGAAACACACAACCTATGTTTCAGAAAACTGAGGAACTACAGGTGTGGAAAGAGCCCAGCAGTGCTTGCCACTTTCTTAGACTGAGAAGTAAGGTGGGCTCTTCCTGCAGAGGGTAGAGAAACGGGGTGAAGAAAAGGAAGGGCAACAAGATTGAGTCCACCCATTCTATCCATCTATCCCTCCACCCTTCTATCCATCTGTATTAGTTCATTTTCACACTGCTGATAAAGACATACCCGAAACTGGGAACAAAAAGAGCTTTAATTGGACTTACAGTTCCACAGGGCTGGGGAGGCCTCAGAATCATAGCAGGAGGCAAAAGGCACCTCTTATGTGGCAGCAGCAAGAGAAAAATGAGGAAGAAACAAAAGCGGAAACCCCTGATAAATCCATAAGATCTCGTGAGACATACTCACTATCACAAGAACAGCTAGGAAAAGACTGGCCCCATGATTGAATTACCTCCCCCTGGGTCCCTCCTACAACATGTGGGAATTCCGGGAGAAACAAATCAAGTTAAGATTTGTGTGGGGACACAGCCAAACCATATCACCATCCATCTGTCCATTCATCCATCTATCTAATCATCCATTCATCTATCCATCCATCCATCCATCCATCCATCCATCCATCCACCATTCATTCGTCTGTCATCCATCTACCCATCCATCCACTTACCCATTCATCCATTCATTCATCTATCCATCCACCTTTCCCTTCATTCATCAATCTGTCTATAGATCCATCCATCCATATACTTATCTATGTCTATCTACATATTATGTTATAAAATTATATTATTATATATTATAAAATTATAGTAATATAATACACTATTATTAGGATGTAGATTCAATGGTTATAACAAAAAAAAAACCCTACCAATGGTGACTTAAACAAGATAAGATTTCTTTCTCGCTTGCTTAAATACACAGGCTTAGCAATTCTGAACCGATGTGGTAGCTCAACAGCATCAAGGACTCAACTTCCTTTGTTCTCACTTTGCTGTCTTCAATGATTAGATTGCACCTCCTGGTCTCGTGTGGCTGCTTCAGCACCCACTGCCATGTGCAGAGCACAAGGGACAGAAGGAAAGATATGAGCATGACCGAGAGGTGATATCCACCATCGCCATTCACATACCTCTGACTATAAGTTTAGCATGTGGCCACCACCACTTTAAAGGTTCCTTTGGACAAGGGACCACACTCAGTATACACTCAGATAAACTATTACTAAAGGAAGAAGGATGAAAGGGACATTGGACACCTGTATCTCTGCTATACTGGCTATCCTGATTTAATAATGTGGAAATTCCTAAATTATAAAAGATATATATATATATACAAAATTATTTTCCACAGAAAGCACTAATGTGTCTGGGCTGTTTGCCATCGTGTGCCGTCTGTCACTCCAGCTTCCCGTTGCCATCGTTATCTTGACTGGGCCTTACCACAGCACTCCATTTCTGGGTGGAGATTAAGTTCATAGACTGTCAAACTTTCCTTTATGTTTTCAAACTTATTTTATAGAGTGGGATTTATTACAAATGTCATGCAATTTTATTATAAAATGATTCAAAAATGCAAATAAGCAAACAGAAGGAGAGGAGAGAGAGAGAGCAAAAAAAGAAGAAGGGAAAGAAAGAAAAACATTTTGTGGTTCTATCCCACAGAGACCATGACTTGTAATTATTTGGTGTACATCACTTTATTTATTATTTTTCTACCAAAATAAAATTACAAAGTATATATGACCTTGGAACTTAGTCACCCCCTACTTAACACATACACTTAACAGTACAGTATAGATTTGGCTCTATTTGAATACAACATCTCTGCAAGAAATTTGCTAATATCTATTACAATATACCATTGTAAAGATGTTTTTAAATTAATCTAACTATTGTTGAAGATGAAAGTTTTACCACTGAAAACAATAAACAATAAGCTCTGCGGAAATACAGAGCAAAAGCAATGAAAAAACTATGTTATCAGCATTTATGCTTTGAAATCTTAGATTCTTTTGGCAGTCTGTAAGCAAAAAGAGGACAAGAGAACTGGAATAAGTGTTTTATCAGCAAGATCATATTTGCAAAACTATTTTATGAACATAGGGTAAATGGAGAGCTTCATTCCTTTCAAGAGAAAGAATTCTAGAATACATTCCCTTACCAATGTACATCCTTATATGAAGATGATCAAAAATATGTGCGTTGAAAAAAAGAAAAAGAGGAAAAAAAGATTGTACTGATGTCCCAAACAGAACGGATTGCTCTATTGTAGCCGATGTTTTCCTCTTTCCCTATAATCAAGCATCAAAGGCCCTAACAGACAATGGCTAAGTTGTCCCAGATGGCGGCACACACATACAGGAAAAGAAGACCAGTGCATGACTGTGCTGATGGGGATAGGATGCGTTTCCTAAATGTCCATCCAGGAGGACAAGGCAGGCCTGGCCAGACCAAGGCTACAGACACATCGAAAGAATTGGAAACCTGACAGTGCACCAACCGAGCAAGGCTATTTGGGTGCCAGTCATACAAGCAGCATGCATAGGTTGCCTCTCGTCTGTAACAGCATCTCGTACTCATTAGCCCACTGGAGCCTCGAGCTTCCAGGGCAAATGTGAAATAAATTAAACCAACAGGGTCCTGCTTTGCAAGAATTTATGTTGTCTTTTATTTTTTTTCATGGCCATATTGGGCCCCGAAAAGGGCCTCCTGCTCCAACCCTAGCCCCGGCTTGCATCCTGGCCAGGTAACCTAACATTTATGAAATGCCTCATTCTCCACATTTAGCTGGAGAGACAAATCCTTGCAGACATTAGGGATATGTTTTGCTTAAAAGCAAATTCTGACACATAAGATATAAGCATGGGGTAACTTTTTATTCTACAAAATAATTCTGAACTTTATAGAAGAATTTCTCAGACAATTTTGTTTAATGTGAGCTTTTTAAGTAAGAGGCAATTTACAAAACCATTCATACTCAACTTTTTTTCTGAGAATTCATCTATTGTGTAAAGTTAAGTACAACCACATTGTTAGAGTCATCATAATTAGACCGGTTAGTTCATACAATAAAAGCCACTAGTAACATTGTGTCTTACGGTTGACAAAGCACTTTCATAACTATGATCTTTCACAACTATGACCCTACAACAACCCCCAGTGAGGTAGTAATTACTATTCTCTCTGACACACTAATGAAGAAAACTGAAGCTCAGAGAGGTTGAATAACTTTTTAAGAATACACAGCTGGTGGATGATAGAAATGGGGCTGGAATCCATTTCTTCTGACTTAACCATACTTTCCTCTCATTTCAACTCTTGTGGTATAGAACCAGGATGACCATGTGTCCCAATTTTCCTGGTATCACCAGTTTAAGCCTTTTTTCCCAGAATAAATTTATTAAGAATGTCTTCTTTTATTCTCGAAAGTGACCCTGTTTGTACAATAAATAACAGAACAATGTCTTATGTTCCATATTTTTCAGGTTGTAAGATTTCTTTTTTTTTATTTTTTATTTTTTATTTTTTTTATTATTATTATACAGGCTGTAAGATTTCTTGTGATGCCACATAGGGATGGGGAACAGGGGAAGAGGTGTAAAGACCAAGTAGGCTAAAGAATCCCTAATTGCATTTCAACTGCAGTACTCATACCATTATCTGTTTTTATATCTTTGTTCTGTTTTTAAACAAAATGGAAAATGGATACTACTCTTTTAAAAGGTTTAAAGCCTTTTATCTATAAAAATAGTTGCAGAAGTAAGACTATGGAATACACATCATTAGTACACTCTAACCACTACAGGTGGAAAATAATGGATTCTAATACCAACACTGAGAGACTTATACATTCAACAAAACCTAACAAAGCACAGGTTATCATATCATTTAAGACTGGTGGTTGCTATTAACTGAAAATCTAATTCAGTGATTTAATTAAAAAGTAAAGAGAAAAAATAATGACAGTATTGACTCACATAACTAAAAAGTCTGGGACTAGATCCAGATGCTCAAACTGTCATTAGAAGTTGGTTTCTCCATCTTTCACGTCTGCCTTACACTCTAATAGAGCCATTCTCAAGATTTCTACTGCTCCCTGGGAGTGCAGAGTTTATGTAGTGCCAGCAGTCTCAGCAAAATGCTTTGTGTCTGCCTGATGCTCCTTACTCTCTCCATTCAAAGCAATCAGGACAGCCAAGTGAAAGCAATGCTCAGATTGGCCTATAGGAATTGCCATCCACATTCTGCACCTAGAGGTGGGATCTGCCCAAAGTATGTGTCAGGAGAGTAGAGGAAGACAGATTACCCCAAGAATGAAAGAGGGGAAATCATTACAAACCACGTACATACTAAAAGGGGGAAAATGTATACTATACTATACTATCGCATACTACAAATAACTCCAGGCTGGTAAACTAGATAACTTAGATAAAACAGGGTGATGTTGCATTTTGGAGTTGAAGACTCCATCCTTCCTTTTGCACCCATACCCTAGATTATTGGGGTAATCTGTCTTCCTCTACTCTCCTTATAAGTGAGAACATGTGGTAGTATTTGGCTTTCTGTTTCTGAGTAAGTAGTATTTGGCTTTCTGTTTTTGATTTAAGATAATGGTCTCTAGTTCCACCCATGTTGCTGCAAAAGACATGATTTCACTCTTTTTTTATGGCTGAGTAGCACTCCATGGAATATATTTATATACTACCACATGTTCTCACTTATAAATGGGGCCTTAAAAAGGTGTACACATTACACATAGACATACAGTGTGGAATAATAAACACTGAATACTTGGAAGGGAGGAAGAGTAGGAAGAGGGTGAGAGATGAGAAATTACTTCAGGGGTACAAATGACATTGTTTGGGTGGTGGTTACATTAAAAGCTCAGGCTTTACCACTATGCAAAATATCCATGTAACAAAACTGTGCTTGTACCCCCTAAATTTACACAAATAGAAAAAAGGAAAAAAGAACTCAAAGGAGAAAAATAGTCTACTCTATTTACGTAGCTATTTCTGTTCATCTTTTATTTTTGAAGTTCCAAGTTCCATTTCTTATCATTTCCCTACTGACTGAAGAATTTTTTAAAGCAATTCTTTTAGCACAGATGTGATGGCAATAAACTTTCTTAGTTTTCCCTCATTTGACTATATCTTTGTTAATCCTTCATTCCTGAAGGAATTTTTTGTTGAATATAAAATCCTGGTTTGATAATACTTTTCTTTCAGCATTTGAAAACTTGTGTCACTTCCTTCTGGTCCTCATGGTTTCTCAAATATCCCAGTAGTTAATCATTTTCCCCTGGATGTTTTCCAGGTTTTTCTTTGTCTTTTATATTTAGAACTTTAATTACAATGTATCTGGGCATTGATTTATTTTTGTTTATTATGTGTTGGGTTTGCTTAGCTTCTTCAATCTTTACATTTTTCTCTTTACCAATGTGAAAAGTTTTCACTCATTGTTTCTTCAAATACTTTTCTATACCAGACTCTTTCTCCTGTCTTTTTTGACTCTGATGACATGAATATTAGACTTTTCATTATTGTCCCACAGCCCATGAGGCTCTCTCTCTTTTTTTTCTTCTCTCAAATTTTCTGTGTTGTACAGATTAGATAACATTTTTTTGTCTATCTTCAATTTTACTGACTTTTGTCTTTCTTCTCCTTACTGCTATTAAGCCCTTTTATTGAGTTTAGGTCTTCTTATAGCTTCTATTTGTTTGCTGCAACTTTCTATTTTTCCCCTTATTTCAACAGTGTTCACAATTGCTTCTTGGGGCATTTTTATAGTAGCTGCTTTAAAACCTTTGTCAGGCAATTCCAGCATCTGTGTGTCGTCATCTGTTGACTGTCTCCCCTGCAAGCACAGATTTTCCTCATTCTCCATATGATGAGTAATTTTGAAGTGAATCTTAGACATTTTATTTCTTGTGTTACAAAACTCAGGATCTTGCCTTAATTCTGTACAGAATGTTAATATTTTTGTTTTAGTGGCAAATTGACCTGATTAAATTAGGCAACAAGTTCCAATTCACCTCTTGAGAGCTGTGGTTCCAATGTCAATTCACTTTTCAAAGCTTTTGCAGTGCAATTCAATGGAGAAATGATAGTTTTTCAACAAATGGAGCTGTAACAACTGTAATTTCACATACAACAAAATCTAGACACAAAGTTTACAACTTTCACAAAATTGATTCAAAATGGACCACAGACCTAAATATGAAATCCAAACCATAAAACTTTTAGAAGGTAACATAGGAGAAAATATAGCTGACCTTGGGTTTGTTGATGAGGTTTTAGCTACAACACCAAAAGCATAATCCATGAAAAACTGATGTTAAATTTCATTAAAATTTAAAACTTCTGCTCTGCTATTTAAAAATTTAAAAACAGGCCATAGACTTATAGAAAATACTTGCAACAAAACACTTATCCAATAAAAGAATTGTATTCAAAATATATAAGGAAATCTTAAAACTCAAAAAAAAAAAGAAAGGAAATGAACAACCAATTGAAAAATGGGTAAAAGATCTGAATAGGCAGCTCACGAAGGAAGATACATATGGCAAGTAAATAAATGAAAAGAAGCTTAACATCATGACATTAAGGAATTAACAATGAGAACAACAATGAAATATCACTATGCACTAATTAGAATGACCAAAAATTACAAAAAAAAATAAAATACCAAAGGATGGTGATGATGTGGAACAGCAAGAACTTTCTCCTTCATTCTTGGTGGGAATGCAAAATTGCACAGCTACTTCGGAAGACAGTTTGGCAATTTCTTATAAAATTAGACTTATTCTTACCATAATATCCAGGAATTTCTTTCCTGTTTTGTAAAGTGAGTTGAAAACTTACATTCATAAAAATCTGCATAATCATGTTTATATCAGCTTTATTGATTATTGCCAAAAGCTGGGATCAAGCAAGATGTCTCTCAACTGATGAATGAATAAACAAACAGTGGTAGATCCATATAATGGAACGTTATTCAGGAATTAAAATCAGTGAGCTATAAAGCCACAAAAAGACAGAAAGAACCTTAAATGAATGTTGTTCTGTAAAATAAGCCAAAAATATATTATAGGATTCCAACTATGAAACATTCTGGAAAAGATAAAGCTATAGAGACAGTAAAAAGATCAGTGATTGTCAGGACTTTGTGGTTCAAGGAGGGATAAGTAGTGCAGCAAGAGGGATTTTTAGAGCAGTGTAAGTATTCTGTACGGAACTGTAATGTTTGATATGTAGCATGCATTTATCAAAACCTGTAGAATGTACAACACAAAAAATGAATCCTAATGTATGTAAACCATGGCCCTTAGCTAGTAATAATGTATCAGCAGTTGCTTATCAATTGTAACAAATGTCCCACACCAATACAAGATGATAGTAACAATGGAAACCTTTGGGAGGCCACGGTGGGCAGAGCACAAGGTCAGGAGATTGAGACCATCCCGGCTAACACGGTGAAACCCCGTCTCTACTAAAAATATAAAAAAAATTAGCCTGGCTTGGTGGCGGGCGCCTGTAGTCCCAGCTACTTGGGAGGCTGAGGCAGGAGAATGGCGTGAACCCAAGAGGTGGAGCTTGCAGTGAGTCAAGATAGCGCCACTGCAGTCTGGCCTGGGCGAAAGAGCGAGACTCCATCTCAAAAAAATAAAAAATAATAAAAAAAAAAATAATGGAAGCCATGAGTGGGGGAAGCAGGGTCATATGGAAACTCGGTTTATCTACTCAATTTTCTGCAAATTTAAAACTGCTCTAACAAATAAAGTCTACTAATTAATTTTTTTTAACCCAAAGAAACAAAAAGCCTTGACAGTGTTCTTTACATCTATCACAGGCATGTGTCCCTAGCAGCTGGTCCAGGCCTGGGCAGTGATCTGTCTCCTACTCTGCTCTCAGCATCCCCCACGCTTATTACATCAGACCCATGTCAACTGTGCGGACCACTCTCCTGGGCGCCTCTCTCTCCATAATCTCCCATGATTTTCCAGTTCCCTCAAGTACTGTTTTAGGTCTTCCAGCAACAAAGCCAGAACTGCACACTGTTCTAACATGCACTTCTGTAACTATGCATCCAAGGCCAAGGGGTGGAATGAACAGAGGAAAAAGTGGTAAATTCACCACTAATTTTGGCACTTTAAATTCTGGTTGTTTTTTGAGTTGCTTTTCAGAGTCCTCACAGCCACCCTGTGCCTTATGTTCAGGTTTTATAGCCACATCCAGTGAGAGAGATGAGTGAAATGTGCTCACTCCACTATACCTGGGACCAGGACTTCTCATTATTTATTTAGGTACTCCAATGACCAGAGCCAAATGGACAAATATGCTGCAAAATGAAGTGGTCTGCACACCTCAAAAATGCCAAGGTTGAGTTAGACAAAAAATACTGAGGAAATGGCCAAAGTTATAGCAGACTGAAAAGACAGAACATAACACTAAAGGATAACAACATGGCAAAATTTAAATATAGTCTGTGGATTGAATAATAGTGTTTTATCCATGTTAAATTGTGCTGATTTGGTAACTATTATGGTTATGGAAAGGGATATCTTTGTTCTTTGAAAATATATACCAAAGAATTTATGGGGCAGAGGGCATGATATCTTTAGCTCACTTTCAAATGGTTCAAAATTCACATAAACACACACACACACACACACATATGCACATGCACACACACATGCACATTCCTGCACATGCATGCAGGCCGAAGGGTGCAGAGGAAGGAGAACCAACAGGAGGATCAGGAGACCCAAGTTCTGGTCCCACTTCCCCATGAGCCTGCACCAGGGCCAGTCATCAACCTTGTGGTGCCTCGTTTTCCTCTTGTAGAAGGTGGGATCGGAGAAGTGACCTCTACAACTGTCTCAAACATGCCAGATGTGTGTATAGAAGAAGGATGGATTTCTGTCTCCATGGAGCTCTCATGAGTACTGAGGCTTTATGTGGTAAAAAGAAAGAGGTGGGGGGAGAGAGAGAAAGAGAGAAGAAAGAAAGAAAAAAAAGAAAGAAGGAAGGAAGAAGGAAAGAGAAAGAAGGAAAGAAAGAAAGAAAGAAAGAAGAAAGAAAGAAAGAAGAGAGAAAGGGAGAAAGAAAGAAAAAGAAAGAAAGAGAGAGAAAGGGAGAAAGAAAAGAAAGAAAGAAAGAAAGAAAGAAAGAAAGAAAGAAAGAAAGAGAAAAAGGGAGAAAGAGAGAGAGAGGAAAGAAAGAGAAAGAGAAAGGAAAGAAAAAGAAAGAGAAGAGAAAGAAAGAAAGAAAGAAAGAAAGAAAGAAAGAAGAAAGAGAAAGAAGAGAAAGAAGAGAGAAAGAGGAAGGAAGGAAGGAAGGAAAGAGAAAAGAGGGAAGGGGAGGAGAGGAGAGAGGAGAGGAGAGGAGAGGAGAGGAGAGTTGAGTTTAGATTTTCTCTTGAAACGAGTCTCTCACGTTGCTCTGATAACAGAGTTCAGGAAAGCTGGAGGTGCCTGACCTCACCACAAGGCCGCCTTTCGGCTCCAGCTCTGTCTTCTCTTCCTTCCATCTGCTGTGGGGGAGGGTTGGTGAAGTGCTGCTGGGTGTGGTTTTGAGTAGCTGAGCTGTTTTCCTTGTTTCAATGCTAAAGGCAGAAGTAAAGCTAAGGCTTCTGAAGTTCCAAAACCTAAGCATTGAAGCAACTAGATATTCTTTTAAATTCATTCATGGCCATTAACTTGAAAGTCTAAGAGATGGAAATTTAACAATAGGACTATTACAGAAATACACTTATATTCTGGGAATTATCTTTTGACCTCATGAGAGGTAAATCAGCAGAACTTCGTCTACAAAGCAATGAGCCAGGACCGAGATGGAGATACCACATGAATGCACTCCCTCTTGCCTCGGAGCTGTAGCTATGATGAGCCCTTTTACAACATGACACAGCTGAAAATTAAAAGGCTAAACAACTTTCTGTAATTTGAACCCAACTCAGTCTCACCCCAAACCTCTGATCTAAGGCTAAGGTATAAGTGACATAAAAGAAACAGCTGGGCTTCTACAGCTAGAATCACAACAGAAAAAAGCACCAAATAATGTTACTTGATTAATCTCCCTCTTTCAAAGGGATCCTTCTTCCAGTGGGAGCAGCAGAGAAGGAAGGGTTTGAGTTAGCAAACATACATTCAAATTATGTGTTGAGTCCTGGGCAAATCACTTAACTGCCCTGAGCCTCACTTTCCCTTTCTGCAAAATGGAATAATAATGGAATCTATCTTGTAGGATTAGTTGCTGAGAAGATACAATGCTATTTAAGATTTAAAATACCTTGCACAGTGCCCAGCCCTTTGTAAATGCTTAATCTGTGGCAACCCTCCTGAGATCATGAATGTCATCTTGCTTTACAACACAAGTTTAAGACTCTTCTGATTCTCATTCAAACACCGACAAAAAGCAAAGAAATACGGTCCACCAAGGAAACTTCCTGCTTCCAGAGTGAAATTTTAACTAAAGATTCCCTGGTGCTGGGACAAGGCCATTCATCAATATCTGCCACAGCATCCCAACATGGCAGCCTCATGCAAATCGTGCAGGAGCACTAACACCTAGAAATATAGCACGAGCCACACAGGCATGTCAGATTTTCCAGAAACCACATTAAATAAAGAAAAAAGATGAAATGAATTTATAATAAATGTAACCTAATATACCCAAATTATTACCTTTTCAACATGTAATCAACCCCCAAAATATTGGTGAGGTATTTCACATTTTTATAATCTTTTTTATACTAAGTCTTAGAAATACAGTAAGTCTTTTACACTTAAAGCACATCTCAATTAAGATGAAGTTTCATCAGAAATATTGATTGGTATTTAGGTTTCATAAAATTTACATTTGAAAAAGTAGATTTATGTGCTGAACTTGTTCTAAACATACTTAGAAGTTTGCCAATGACTAAATTGAGTATTGGTTCTTAAATTCCAATTAAAAAAAACTTAAAATTAAATAACTTACAAATTCAGTTCCTCAGTCACACTAACCACAGTGTTAGTCGGGCAGTGCAGTCTTCAACATGGAGACTCTAGGGGACCTCAAAACCTTGTACATGGATTCTGTTGATCTTACTCTGGAGTGAGTCTTTAAGGGTCTATGTAAGAGACACAGAGAGTAAAATATCGCTTTTATTTCTGAATGATCAACAGATAAACCCATATTGAAAATGTATCTAACCTAAGACGAACTCTCCAAACATTCATTTATTCAATCTATCAATTACTTATTAATTTATAATTTATTATTGTAAGGTTCACTGAGAGCCACTATGTGCCACCGCAGAGGGGACACCCGAGGCATGTCTTTCAGAAGAAGTAGGTGCTAGCCCAACAGTGAGGCGGGAGTAGGAGCTGACACAGGGCATCCTTCAAGCTGACTGTGATGAGCCTTTGGTCATGACTCCGGGGTGTCGTCATTTCATAAGGTAACCCCCACCTAGAAACATCTAGGAGGAAAGGCCCCATCCTAAAAGTATTGACATTCCTCACCTGACCCTGTCCCAGGTCACCAGCACACAGCACCTAACCAGCATTCAACCCTCCAACTGACCCCAATGGCTCCAGGCACATGTGGAAGGCTGGCCAGGCACTGCTGATGAGAATCTATTTGGTGAACTTCCTCAGGGTGAAGTAGGGCAGGTTCACAAGCCTGTTCCATGAGCTACACACACACACAGACACACACACACACTCCACTCAATGAGTTATTATAAAAGAGGAGCACATCTTCAAAATCTGTAAGACAGGACATAGAACAATAGAGTAGCTTGATGGTGAACTCAGCATCTTTGTGGCTGTGTTCATGTGGCATTCATTCATTCATTCATTCATTCATCGACAAACGTTTACTGAGCTAGCAACTGCAAGAAAGTTCTGACAATATTCCTGTAAAAAGACAGTGTCTCTGCCCTCTTGAAAGTCACAACCTCCTAGGGGAGAAATAAAGTCTCCAGGTTAGAAAGTTAAAAAGCATCCTCAATAATTTAATAATAATGGCCATGTAATGGAAGCTTCCAATGTGCCTGATACATTATCCTATGTGAGTGTGTTACTAACTCCACGGTGCAGGTGGGGTAGCTGAGGCTCAGAGAGGCTAAGTCAGTTGCCTAACTTTACACAGTAATTAGTAGCAGGACCAGGACCAAAACCTAGTTTTAGGTTGCCCCCAAAATCTGTCTTCTCAACCATGGGGCAATACAGTACTCAGTTGGTTCACTTCTACCTTACACACAAGCTCGTCCACCTGAGTGAAGGAATGGAGGTAAAGAATAAAATAGCAGCAAAAAAGTACAACTAATTTCTTTTTATCCCATCAGAGTAGGATTGACCCAAGATTTCAAACCCGAGATTTCGTGTTAGGAATAATTTATTGTCGTATTGTAAATTCATGTTTTTCTATACTACCATAAAGCATGTTAATATTTGTGATACTGAGTAGTCTTGAAGAGGTTAACTGATGTTCAATATGACCTAATTGAGATGGCAGAGAAGTGTGTATAATGTTTCAAAAGAATTTCCACTAGAATAATTAGAATAAGTTATGATTTATTATTCCCTGGTGATGCAATGTAAATGAAGTTCTTTAGTAGGCAATTGGGAGTAAGGTTGACCTGACTTTAAATTCTGTTCCTAACATTTACTAGCTTTGTAAACTTGAGCAAATAACCTCTCTGTACCCCTGTTATGAATCTACAGAGTGGGCTTAATAATACCAACTTATGAGTGCTATTGAGACATTGATGGTAAACTATGTTTAGAGCGTAAAGCAGTGCATCCAGCACACAGTAAGTTGGGAAAATCGATTTATGAGATAACAAGTAAAGGGTGCATTAATCTAGAAAAGACATTCCAAGACACATATATGCTCAAAAATATATTTCTATATTCTGAACTAGAGAATACAGCCAGTGTGGAGGGGGGTAGGGTTGGAACTGCAGGCTTCTCATACTACTTCCTTCACTGAAGAGTCATCAAGAAGTTGAATGTGAAGGCTGGAGTATTAGTAATCATCTGGGGAAAGACAGAGGTTCTGTGTTTAGAATATTATGGTCCAAAGCTCAAGAATGAATAAGAAGAGCTGGAAAGAACAGCAAACGTGTGGAGAACATAGTGAACGTAGTGTGAGAATGACAGCAGAGTATACACAGGCAATGGGAGGTTGGCTTTTGGGCTATACAACGTGGGTCAGCAAATGTTTTTTATAAAGGGACAAACAGTACATATTTTAGGCTTTGTGGGCCATACAGTCCCAGCTACTCAACTGAGGAGCACATGGCCAGATGCCCAGGCCACACTCTTGGATCTGTTAGATTGTAATCCCTGAAGGTAAGACTCAGGCATAAGACTTGGCAAAGATGTAAGCATCCTCACTGGTGTGGGTCATGGACCATTCTCATGTGTGCTGGTAAGGGACTATGACCATAACTGGTACCCACTGTGGCAATCATATAAACCAACACATGCTTAGCAGTAAGAGGAAATGGGCACTGGAAATGCGGGTCTGGGATTGAGGAGAGAGGCTGTGGTCGGAAGTTTCTATCCAATGGAGAGTTCCCAGCACAATACTCTGAGAGAGAGAGAGAGAAGAGAGCCTGTGAGTGGGTGGGTCCTGATATGAAGAAAGAGAATGGCAGAGGGAGGAAGCCCAGGGAGAATGGGGAGAAGGTGAATGATACCCAGAGCAGTATTCTGACAGCAGATCTAAGGCCCCAACCAGGTTAGCTCCCTTCCCTTCATCAAGTATTAATTGGTCGGTGAGTTTAACACATGTCATATTGACACATTCATTCAGCTGCAGATTTTCAGACTGGGCACTACAGCAAAATGGAACCGCTGTTCCTACATTCAATATCCATTTACCTAGAGCATCAGAGCTTAGTGGGAACTGGTGCTTGCAGAAGCCACGGGGCTGCAAGACCTGACTTAGGACTAACTCTGCATTTTATGAAGCACACTTGTATAGCTGATCATGGAGAGAATGAAAATCACATTCTCAACTTTAATAAGGTAATCAAATATATATAAAATAAAGATCTACAAGAGCAATTTTTTACTTCCAATCAATTCTGCAGAAGTGGATGCACTGAACAAAGACTCAGAAATTATTCTGATTGTAATGGTCACCAGGGCATGTTCCAAAAATATAAACCTATGATCATACACTCATTCCTGTATAATGTTAAGTAAAAAGCAAACCATATGTTTACGATTAAATTTGAATTTGGAATTAAGGTATTTTGGAGACTGAATTGAGTAGCAAATCATTAACACAAAATTACCTCTCAAAAGCATCATATAATAACATGAAACATAAGACTATCCTAACCACAGAGCCCCCAAAAATGTATATTCATAGAGTTGAGATGGACCTAAGTACCTACTGGGCTCCAGGCCTTGCATTGATCTTTATAGATACTACCATGGTTAACTTTCACATTTCATCATATCTGAAGGTAAGTATTGGTTTGACCATGGGAAATTAGAGGTTTTTTTTTTTTTTTTTTCGTAAGAAAATTGGGTTTACATAGAAAGAGGGCCATTTGAAATTCAAGCCCAGATCAACATGCATCTTCTATAGTTTAAAGAAAATAAGACCAAAAGAAAAATGTTGGCCAGGCATGGTGACTCACGCCTATAATCCCAGCACTTTGGGAGGCCCAGGCGGGTGGATCATGAGGTCAGAAGCTCAAGACCAGCTGGCCAAGATGGTGAAACCCCATCTCTACTAAAAATACAAAAAAAATTAGCCAGGCATGGTTGTGGCCACCTGTAATCCCAGCTACCTGGGAGGCTGAGGCAGAGAATTGCTTGAACCCAGGAGGCAGAGGTTGCAGTGAGCCAAGATCGTGCCACTGCACTCTAGCTTGGGTGACAGAACAAGACCCCATCTCAAAAAAAAAAAAAAAGTTTCTGTGGATAAACTAACTCTAAAATTTTAAGGTTTTTAAAATTTTAAGGTCAGATTTTCCTCATATTTATTTCTATGGGAATTGCCACAGATACTCACTGAATGATTTTCGAACTCACACATTGTCTTAATATGCCAATAATTAATGCCATCTCCAAGGATAAACTAGAGATCATTAGAACTTACTGGAATGTGATATTTGGATAACTTCTCCATTCTAATCAGAAAAACATTAAAAACAAACAGAGAAAGTCTTACAGTTGTGTTTTTTAGGTTTTCAGATTTCCTAGACTAGGCTGATAATTCTCCAAGCAGCCTCGAGGCAAAGGAATGTGCCTGTGTGGGTTCTTCCAGGTCTAGTTCTCTGCCCCACATGTACTTCTCTGCACCTAGATCTGTGTTAAGTCTTTAGACTTAATATGGCTATCCACGTGGACTTGGCAAGTTTGCCTAATACTTAACATACATAGCTAATAAGGCAAGTATCAGATAAGCACTTTCACTAACCTCTGAAAAAGAGGCCAGGCGCGGTGGTTCAGGCCTGTAATCCCAGCACCATGGGAGGCTGAGGCTGGTGGATCCCTTGAGGTCAGGAGTTCGTGACCAGCCTGGCCAACATGGTGAAACCCTGTCTCTACTAAAAATACAAAAATTAGCCAGGCATGATTGTGCATGCCTGTAATCCCAGCTACTTGGGAGGCTGAGGCAGGAGAATCATTTGAACCTGGGAGGCAGAGGTTGCCCTGAGCCAAGATCGCGCCACTGCACTCCAGCCTGGGCGACAGAGCAAGACTCCATCTCATAAAAAAAAAAAAAGAAAATAAAAAAAGAAAGAATCGCCCCTCAGGGGTCCTACCACCACCACTACCACCAGAAAAAAAAGAAAAAAAAAAAGAAATGAAGTTTTCACTTACTATGAGGAATGAGGGAGAAGAGTCCACTCAAGTTGGCCGTTTTAGAGACAGCAAATGTCATTTTGTGGCCTATGGCAAGAATCTGGCTGTCATCTCCTACCACCTGCCCTAAAGTAGCTGGCAGTGTCATTGTTTCTGTTACGAGCTTTGCAAGACCCAGTGCTACCTTCTCCTGTTGCAAATGAAGTGCCTGCTATTCTCTGCCCTGTTAGTTGACTCTGGAAACCCCTCAAAGGAGCTCTTCCCAATGGGCTTTGTCCCACCACTATTTAAAATTAGTAATACTATTCACAACAGCAAAGATATTGAATCAATCTAAGGGCCATCAACAGATGAGTGGATAAAGAAAATATGGTATATATACACCATGGAATACTACTCAGCCACAAAAAGAAATGAAATTGTGTTTTTTGCAGCAACATGGATGGAACTGAAGGGCCTTATCTTAACTAACTCAGAAGCCGAAAACTAAATGCTGCATGTTCTCACTTAGAACTGGGACCTAAACAATGTGTACACATGAACATAGAGAGTTAAATAATAGACACTGGAGACTGAGAAATGTGGGAGCATGGTGAGGGATGAGAAACTACCTAATGAGTGTGATATACACTATCTGGGTGGTGTTTACAATAAATCCCAGACTTCACCACTATGCAACATATCCATGTAACAAAACTGCCCTTGTACCTCCTAAATCTATAAAAATAATAAAATAAAATCACTAGCAAAAGATGGCTGGTGCAGTGGCTAGCTCTACAATAGGTAATTCCTCATGATAATTGAATTGACTGCTATTGTTTGGCAGTCCCCACCCTCACATGGAAGCTGCCCAAAAAGAGAAGCTCAGCAAGTTTATTTTCCCCTGCTGGTTATAAATCAAAAACTCCAGCAAGCCTGGGCTTTATTCCTTTACTTGCGGAAACTGAAGAAACTTTTCTCACCACACACTAACCTCATCAAGAGTTGCATATGGGCTCACGCCTGTAATCCCAGCACTTTGGGAGGCCAAAGCGGGCGGATCATGAGGTCAGGAGATCGAGACCATCCTGGCTAACATGGTGAAATCCCGTCTCTACTAAAAATACAAAAAATTAGCCGGACACGGTGGCGGGCGACTGTAGTCCCAGCTACTAGTGGGGCTGAGGCAGGAGAATGGCGTGAACCCGGGAGGCAGAGCTTGCAGTGAGCCGAGATCACGCCACTGCACTCTGGCCTGGGCAAAAGAGCAAGACTCTGTCTCAAAAAAAAAAGAGTTGCATATGTATTTTGATTTTGAGCCCTGTTATTGTCATGTTAGAAATACAAACATTGAAAACTAATCTGTTTTTCTTCCTTCCATGTTTCAGACTAATATTTTATCTAATAAAACTGCTTTTGTTTCTTATCCCAGAAATTGTATGTAAAATTACAATTAATACTATCCACTTTGTTTCAGTACAAATTAAATAAATTATGTAACTTTGCCCACTTCCTTTTACCCTTCTTTCTCAGGGTTTCTCTTACCTAGCAAGATTTAGCATCCAAGCTCTTCTGATTCAAAGACTCAAACCATAGTCTCAGCTGTCCCATTAATTCCAACCCATAATATCTGTCTTCATGTAAACACTTGAGAAATATATAGATATAGATGATAGATTAGATAGATACATAGATAGATAGATGATAGATTAGATAGATAGATGATGGATTGGAGTAGATTAGATTAGATTAGATTAGATTAGATTAGATTAGATTAGATTAGATAGATCTCCATGCCCTGAAGAAAGTGAAGGGTCAGCTCAATCTACATTGAGTATAACCATTCACTGAGGAATTAAAAGTGGTGGATGGGTGGATGGAATCACTAGGTATCTAGCGCTGAAGAGAGTGACACCACCATTTCAATGGTGTTAACACAGCAAAAAGCACAACCCCTTGAATCTTGGGGGGCCAAGTTTTAGAACTGGACTGCTTTCCCTTAACCTCTGTTAATTAGTCCTGTTTAGGGATAGCCAAACACAATTTCTTAAGGGCATTTTATTCAAGCCTTCGAGAATCTTGTTAAAGAGAGTCATAATATTTCCTGGATAAAAAAATGAAATAAGTCTTTCAAAATAACATTTTGATGAATTGAGTGTAAATGAATTAGAAACACACAGATTAAATTTCCCTTGAAATACACATGGTTTCAAAATTAAGGGGAATTAACTTCTCCAAATGTGTTTTCAATTTTGTCTGACCTCGAAAGTTTGATGCATGGTTTGAAACGGTTGGCCTGATGCCAATTTTGCCTACCCTTACCATGGCTTTACCTGGGAAACCATTTTATTTTCAGATCTTCTTGGCCTTCTGATGCCTTAATAATATCATCAATCTGATGCGTAGGGCCTGGCCCATTGCAATAAATATTATAATGGTGAAAAACTGCAGTTTTTAAAATGACCTCCAAGCCTAAACATCAGCTCTTTGATTTCATCCAGCTTTGGGTGGTATATAAAATTCCAACACAAATAATGATTTTATGAAGCCTCTGAAAATGTTTTGAGAGTTTTGATCTTTGGTAAAAAAAAGATTCACATTCTCTTAAGAAAGATATCAGAAATGATAAAGATTTCATTTTAGAAGATATTTATTGAAAAAGTAATTGGATTTTGAAATTTTTGAAAATGTCTTATCACTTTTTTCACTCAATATCTTTAAAATGCATCATGATTACTAGGTAGATGTTAACTTGTTTTTTGTACCTGATGGAAAACTTCAAGCATAAGTGAGCTATCCAGCAAGTCACTGGGAGGAAGAATTGCGATGACTTCGCTTCTTTGTCTTTAAAAGCTGTGTTCTAGATCACCAGCAGCAGACAATCCTGAG
Organism: Nomascus leucogenys; assembly: GCF_006542625.1. Taxonomy (NCBI): domain Eukaryota; kingdom Metazoa; phylum Chordata; class Mammalia; order Primates; family Hylobatidae; genus Nomascus; species Nomascus leucogenys. The sequence goes on from NC_044393.1 coordinate 43,083,599, forward strand.
CCATGTAAATTTTGTAAGCATTGGCTTTGATGAAGAGCTTACCGCTGGAACAACTCTGAGTTCCAGAAAGGTCATCCGACCTTAGGTTCATGGCCACTCCTACCTTGTTGTCTCCCCTGTCAAGACAGAAAACAGTAATAATCATGTGGCAGCAGCAACAATCTTAGCTCAGCATAGCTGGGAATAAAGATCAGGAAGAGAGGGGTCTCTGATGCTGATAATGGTGTGAGGAAGTGAAAGAGGAAAGATAGGACAGCCAGTGGTCAACTGAGCTGAATCCCATGCTGAAACTCTGGGAAGTGTTTGAAATTTATTCTCTCTCCAGGTGAGGGAGCTGAGGTGTGTATACCTTTCTGTCATGACTGAGGCTGCTGTGAGTGGGAACGGGAGTGGAGCTGCTACATCCCAGCACTTCCAGCTTGCCACATCTGGATCTGGCAGTGAGAGAAAGCTCCAGGCAAAGCAAGGAGCTGCTGGCAGTTTCAGATTGCAACTGAGTGCACTGAAAAGGTCAATGCTGACAGGTTACCAGTAGGCCCTTGGCAGTGTTTGCTACAGGAGGCTTTGAGAGATTGATTCATCACTGATGTCCAGGCTTTTCTTCAGAGACCTCCAGCCACCCTGAACTTTGTGAAGGCAGTCAGAGAAACCATGTAACTCTTCTATTCCTAGTAATCTTATCTCTCTTGTATTGGTAAAGAGACATCACTCTTGTCCATTCAAATTTTTTCTGAATAAATAGACATTGTTTTTCTGGTTCCATTGTGAATGGATTACTCAAATGATAGTGGCTCGGACTTTGCCAGCAGTTGCAAGATCTCACCATAGGCTGGTTTCTAAATTACACTCTACATTCTATTAGCCCCACCCTTTACCCCAGTTTGCACTAATATGTATGTTGCAGAGGTGGCAGTGTTACAGTGTGGTCCTGGTTTCAGGTTGACCTTCAGAGATGTGGCCCATCACCTCAGCTCCCTCACCTGGAGAGAGAATAAATTTCAAACACTTCCCAGAGTTTCAGCATGGGATTCTGCTCAGTTGACCATGTTGGCATGTCTTGACTTAGCCTAGAGTCCCAGTCTAGGCAGCAGGCTCACTGGAAAACCCAAACCATTTTAGGAGTAAACACAAAGTAGGGGGCCAAACCAAATAAATATTCATGAGACCAGGCTTTAAGAACAGAAGTATTTTATTGGGATAAGCCAGGAAGAAAAAGTAGGGCCTTTTTACATTTTTCTCATCTCCGAGTCTCACGTCACTCTGTGATGTGGCACATGACTGACACCGGTCCATGACCTCTCCTGGACCACACCTCAGTTTGAATGCATAGGCTTACGTATGCCAAGAAAGCCTTATAAATTAGAAACAGAAGTTAAATAACTGCAGAAAGAGTCAAGAGAAAACTGCCCTCCACTCGTCCCTGCTTCCTATCTCTGGGCTTCCAGAGGCTTTAAACTAAAGAAGAAGACCACCAGTGAGTCAGATACAGACAAGTGCAGGAGAAAAATCAGATATTTTGTACAAAAGGAGCACGAGATGAAGAAGTTACTCACTACCATGACTGGTCCCTTGTTTGCAAATTCTTTAGGGCAGTGGTCCTGATCCAGCAACATCAGCCTCATCTGGGGGCTTCTTCAAAATGCACATTCTTGGGTTCCAGCCCAGACCTACTGAGCAGAAACCCTGGGGATGAAGCACAGGAATTTGGATGCTAACAAGCCCCCCAGGAGATCTCATGCCTGTTAAGGCTTGGGAATCACTGCTTCGATAAGAGAAGACAAGAGATCAAATAAAATCATAGCTAAATATTGTAACTAGTGATATAATTACATAAATTAATAAGTAAAGTTCAGCTACAGTATCGCAACGGTCCTTCTAAATTAATTCCTTTGCTTTCAAAGATCTGAGTTATATTCAGGTAATACAAACCAGATATGGCTCAACCCAGATGGACCAAATTAATCCCCCAGAAGCTTGGGCAGGGCTTATCCTCGAGGATTCAGCCACAGTCACCCATTATTATACCACTGGGGCCTGAGTAGCTGTGCTCCCCATTTCAGGATAAGCACACACAGCTTTCTTGTAATACTTTCAAGTGGGAAATTTGTGCCCAGAAGAAATCTTTCCTCAGTAACTGAATGGAATTTTATTATGGCAAGCCATTAGCCTGAATGAAGATTACTCTTTGACGGGCAACACCTAGTTCAGTGGAAACTTCTGAAAGCAGGGGTACCACCTGCCTTTTACGGACTGCTTCCTCACCTTGTTCCAGGTTAATCAATTATTGATGCCATTATGATTGTGTGGAAAACTTCAAAGGCACAAAGGGGAGGTCCCCAATCTCTGGAATGGTATAGCTCTTACAGAGCTTTTCAAAATGCAATTCACTGCATGCTACTATTGTGATGGGTACATATCACTATACATTTGTCCAGACCCATAGAATGTACAACACCAAGAATGAATCCTAATGTAAAATGTGGATGATTGGTGACAATGAGGTGTCAATGTAAGCTCATCAGCTACAACAAATAAACTACCCAGGTTGGGGATGTTGATAAGGTGGAGGCTGTGCATGCATGGGAGCAGTGTGTGTGGGAAATCTCTGTATATTCCTTTCAATTTTGCTGTGAACTAAAACTCTAAAAAATATATGTTTTTTTAACAATGAAATTTGCAAATTAATCCACTGGTAGGTCTGGGATGGGTCTTAAAGTTCTGTGTTTGTAACCAGCTCCCAGGGGTGCTGATGCTGCTGATCCACAGAGTGCACTTTGAGTATCAAAGATCTAATAGAACTATAGAGCTGGTACAGACACAGACTTCTTCATTCCTCATCCTTGACTAAAATATGATAAAATATGTGGCTCTTAGAAACTTGCAAGTGAATAGTTTAAATAATATAAGCCAATCACATGGTGCCTCCTTGTAGTTCCAGCTCCAGCTACTCAGAAGGCTGAGGTGAGAGGATTGCTTGAGCCCAGGAGCTTGATTGAGGCTGTAGTGCGTTATGATCATGCCTGTGAATAGCCACTGCACTCCGCCTGGGCAACATAGCAAAACATCACCTTTATAAAAAACAAACATATATATATATATATATATATATAACACATATATATGTATGTATGTTTTAATTCATATATATGTTTTTTTAGATAGAATTTGTTTTATAGAGAGAATTTGTATATATATTCACAGATATACATATACATATGTGTATATATATGTATATGTATATAAACACACATATATACATATATACACAAATGTATATATATACATATGTGTGTATTAGGTGGGTGCAAAAGTAATTGCAGTTTTTGCAATTAAAAGTAATTGCAAAAAAGTATGTCCATATATATATATATATATATATATATGGAGTTTGCTAAGAAAAACTGGAAATATTTAACTTTATTGAGGCAGAAAAAGATATAATGTTCAATAATATTCAATAATATAATGTTGCAAAACTGAATAGGTGATTGCTGTAACTGAGCATTGAAAATAAGAGGCCTTCTTGGCAGTGTCATCTCCATTTGCTGCCTCCCTTGGGCTTGCCTTATTTGTTATTTATGACAGGACAATGTCAAGGCAAGTTCTATGAATGTGCTTCTCTCAAATTTGTTTTGTTTTGTTTTGTTTTGTTTTTGTTTTGTTTTGTTTTTTGAGACAGAGTCTCACTCTGTCTCCCAGGCTGGAGTGCAGCGGTGCAATCTTGGCTCACCACAATCTCTGCCTCCCAGGTTCAAGTGATTCTCCTACCTCAGTCTCCCAAACAGCTGGGATTACAGGCATGTGCCATCACACTTGGCTAATTTTGCATTTTTTGGTAGAGATGGTGTTTCTCTGTGCTGTTCAGGCTGGTCTTGAACTCCTGACCTCAAGTGATCCACCCGCCTCAGCCTCCCAAAGTGGTGGGGTTACAGGCATGGGCCACTGCACCCGGCCTCAAATTCACTTTTATATCTTGCTTATAAGATATAAATTCTTTTATTAAATTATTGTATCAAAGCTCTTTGTTAATATCTTTTTTATGAAGCTTTGTCAAACTTTAAGAATCCCAAAAGTTTTTCCATTTCATAATGTACTCAATCAAAATTTTGTTTTTAACCTTTTAATGTTAGCTTGCTTTCTGAAATAATTTCCAGGCTGCACTCCTCCCTCCCACCTCTCAGTCTACCCCCAAGCCCTCCTGCATCCACATAGAGTCTGTGGCCGTAAAACTTGAACTATGGAGTTACACTGGCCTCGTTTCTGGTATCATCTTTCTTTCAAATGGCTGCAGGATCTTCAGAAAATTTGCTGAACTTCACTATTAGCCCACTACTTGCTTCCCTGCACAATGAGGATAATGCTAGTTCCTAAGCACACATGGGTAAGGCACTTAGCACAAGCCAGGTACCTGGTAAGCACCCAATAAATGTAATGTTACTGTTATCAACCACCATTTCATTATACACAAGAGAAGGACAGCTACTCTTTAGCCATGGAGGAGGTTGTTTCCAACTACATCTGGATGACAGAACTTTGTGATGGAAGTGGACATGGTAAGTAATCACAAAGATGTCTGCCCAAGAGACTACCACCCTTGGTATGGATTACGTCTGTTTAGCACAGTCATCTATTATCTTTTTTCCTTCTTTGTGTCCTGCAAGGCTGCTGATAAATTCACCAGATTCACTCAGGGATTGTCAGCTAGAGCTCATGAAACTACTAATCTATCCGTGCTCTGGCTGGTTGGATACTTCAAAATGGATGTGAGCACATGTATAAGGCAGAGCTAAGTTTATAAACAGGTCATCTTGTAAATGTTAATATTTACAATTGAGGTTATAGTTCCCTTCACTTATCATTCATTATAAGAACAGTTAAAATGTTTATTTCTCTCATCTGCGGCTATTTCTCGAGGTGATTTATATCCGATAGTATAATCCCTAACCAGAAAGATGGGCCTGCACACACGTGGTTTTTGCTCTCACATTACAATTGATAACCTTCAAAATGTTTTGTGTAATAATTTCACAACAGCTCAACTGAGAAAAAAATTTCATTTGCATTGTTCGTGAATAAATTCTTTGCCCAATGTGGGAGTAAAAATGAATCCAAAACATTTTGAAAAACTAAACTATTTGTCAGTATTGATTAAAGCAAAACATACACGTACCCTATATCTCAGCACAACAAAATAGGTATGTTCCAACAAAAAAAAACAAACGTAAGAGGACTTATTTCAGGATTATTTGAAATGACTGCAAACTAGAAAATACCCAAAAGTTGATCAATAGTAAAATGAATAAAGATATTGTGCTATAGTAATAAAATTGAATACTATATGGCCGTGAGCATGAATGAACTCCAACTACCTACAACAAAGTGGATGAAACTCACATCCTGTTGCGTAAGAGCCTTATACGAAGGATATATACTGTATAAATAGCAAAGCTATTCCACATATTAGAAGTCAGGATAGTGGTTACTATTTGGAGGGCTCTGTCTGGAAGGCAGCAGAGGTGAGGGCGCTTCTGGGAGTTGACGAGATTCTGTCTCTTAATTTAGGTGCTGGTTATGCAAGAGTATTCAACTTGTGAAAATGCATTGAGCTGTAAACTAGTGATTTGTGTACTTTTCCTTTAAAAATTCTATTTAAAAATTTCACTGATGGGCCTCTGGTATCATGGCCCCAGGGTTAACCTGGTTTTCTCTGTTTGCTGCACTATTTGACCGACCCAGCCACAGAGCATTGCTCACCAGCCTTCATGAGTGTCAACACTGTGGTCTTGACCTTTGACTATCTTCCATCCCCACCTAATAAGCTACCAGAAGTGTCAAAGCAACAACCCAACAAAGAAATAAGCATGTAGTCTTTTTGGTATTAGAAAAATCTACAGGAGTAAAACTACTGCAAGCTTTATAAATGATTTAATGGCTTTACAATAGTTTTTTGTTTTGTTTTATTTTTGTTTTTGTCTACTCTGCAGTTTCCACCACCATTTTTCTGTTGGTGTCGTGGAGATAGGATGAAATTTATGCAGCTATCAGTCAAACACTAGTCAGACAATATCGATGAGGCATTGAAAGTGGTAAAATCCACATTCTTGGACAGCAGAGGAAAAAGTGGTGGATAGGAGGCAAGACTAAATTGCAGCTCCCTAAATTGCAGAGCAGAGTGTGGAGACTCACATCATGAAGTTTTGCTCCAAGAACTACTGCAGGAATATACCAGGAAAGCCAAGAAAATCTACAAACCCTCTGAAGAAAGCAGATTACTTCTGCGGGACCTGAGAGACAGCCCAAATACTGTGAGTGCCCAAACTGTGCAAGTGGGAAAGGGGGATTGTCCATCCCCAAACACACACCCTCACTGGGAAACCTGAAAGGCCAGATCACAGGCAAAGGATTTGACCTTACCTGGAGCTGAGACAATTTAGAGAACTGAGCAAAATACAGGGGTAGAGGAAGCAGCAGGAAAAGCCCTATGGGCTTTCTGGGTCCCCAGGGAAGCCATTTCTGACTTGTCTCAGAGGGGTCCTTGGGGAGGGCTACCAGGGGAACTTGGAAAAGACCACAGGGAGAAAGAAACCTCTAGACAAACTTGGTAATAATTCCAACTGAACATGAAGTTTCCTGACCAGAACTCAGGGGATGGCGTGAATCTTGTGAGCAGACTCAACAGGCAGGGAGGCACAAAAGCCTTGCCTGCTCTCTCAGCTGGGAGGCTGGTAGCCTGGGGCAAGTTCTCAGCACTGCTTACCCACTGCCTGGAAATAAACTCGGTGCTGTTGGCAGGTGCACAGTGGGAGTAACACTGGCCTTTTTGGTTGCATGGGAGGGGGGTGAGGCCTGTAACTGCTAGCTTTCCCTCACTTCCCTGACAACCTGTATGACAGAGAAGAGGCAGCCATATCCTCCTGGTAACATAACTCCATTGACCTAGGAACCACAACCCCATTCCCCACAGCAGCCACAGCAAGCCCCACCCATGGAGAGTCTGAGCTCAGACTCAGCTAACCCTACACCAAATTGATGGTCCTTCCCTACCCGCCCCTGGTAGCTGAAGACAAGGGTCATATTCTCTTGGGACTTCTAGGGCCCTGCCCACTGCCTGATCTTCCCTATACTGCCACAGCTGACGCTCTCTTGAAAGTGTCATCTCCTAGCAGGAGACCAACCAGCACAAAACTAGTGCATTAAACAACTACAACTAAGGACCCTTACAGAGTCCGTTTCACTCCCCTGCCTCCTCCACTGGAGCAGGTGCTGGAATTCATGGCTGAGACCTGAAGACAGTCCACATTACAGGACTCTGTGCAGACACCCCCAGTACCAGCCCAAAGCCTGGTAGCCATGTGTAGATCCAGAAGAGAAATAACAATCACTATAGTCAGCTCTCAGGAAGCCACATCCCTAGTAAAAGGGGGAGAGTGCCACATCAAGGGAGCACTCTGTGGAACAAAAGAATCTGAACAGCAGCCTTGAGACCCAGATCTTCCCTCCCACGTAGTCTACCCAAGTAAGAAGGAACCAGGAAACAATTATGGTAATTTGACAAAACAAGGTTCTTTAACATCCCCAAAAAATCACACTATCTCACCAACAATGGATCCAAACCAAGAAGAAATTCCTGAATTGCCAGAAAATGAATTCAAAAAATCAATTATTAAGCTAATCAGGCAGTCACCAGAGAAAGGTGAAATCCAACTTAAGAAATTTTTTAAGAATAATACAAGATATGAGGGGGAAAATATTCAGTGAAATAGATAGCGTAAATAAAAAACAATCACAACTTAACGAAATAAAGGACACATTTAGAGAAATGTAAAATGTACTGGAAAGTCTCAGCAATAGAAATGAACAAAAATGTAAAATGTACTGGAAAGTCTCAGCAATAGAAATGAACAAGCAGCAGAAAGAACTTCATAGCTCAAAGAAAAGGTTTTCAAAATAACCCTATCCAACAAAGACAAACAAAAAATAATTTTAAAAAAATGAACAAAGGTTCCAAGAAGTTTGGGGTTATGTTAAATAACCAAACAAAAATAATTGGCATTCCTGAGAAAGAAGAGAAATCCAAAAGTTTGGAAAACATATTTGGGGAAATAAGCAAGGAAATCTTCCCTGATCTTGCTAGATATCTAGACATCCAAATACAAGAAGCTCAATGAACAACTGGGAAATTCATCACAAAATAATCATTGCCTAGGCATATAGTCATCAAGTTATCTAAAGTCAAGGCAAAGAAAAGAATCTTAAGAGCTGTGGGACAAAAGCACCAGGTAACCTATAAAAGAAAATCTATCAGGTTAATAGCAGATTTCTCAGCAGAAACCCTACAAGCTGAAAAGGATTGGGGCCCTATCTTCAACCTCCTTAAACAAAACAATTATTAGCCAAGAATTTCATATCCAGAGAAACTAAGCTTTATAAATAAAGGAAAGACACAGTCTTTTTCAGACAAACAAATGCAGAGAGAATTCACCACTACCAAACCAACACTACAAGAACTGCTAAAAGGAGCTCTAAATCTTTAAACAAATCCTGGAAACACATCAAAACAGAACCTCTTTAAAGCGTAAATCACACAAGACCTTTAAAACAAAAATACAATAAATAAATAACCCAAGGTATTTGGGAAACAAATAGCTCAATGAATGGAATAGTACCTCACATCTCAATACTAAAGTTGAATGCAAATGGCCTAAATGCTTCACTTAAAAGAGAGAGAATGGCAGAATGAATAAGAATTTACCAACCAAGTATCTACTGCCTTCAAGAGACTCACCTAACACATAAGGACTCACATAAACTTAAGGTAAAGGGTTGAAAAAAGACATTCATGCAAATGGACACCAAAAGCGAGCAGGAGTACATCAGACAAAACAAACTTTAAAGCAACAGCAGTTAAAAAAGAAAAAGAGGGACATTATATATTCATAAAAAGCCTTGTCCAACAGGAAAATATCACAATCCTAAACTTATATGCACCTAACACTGGAACTTGCAAATTTATAAAACAATTACTAATAGGCCTAAGAAATGAGATAGACAGAAACACAACAACAGTGGGGGACTTCCGTACTCCACTGACAGCACTAGACAGGTTATCAAGACAAAAAGTAAACAAAGAAACAATGGATTTAAACTATACCCTAGAACAAATGGTCTTCACAGATATGTACAGAACATTCTATCCAACAACTGCAGAATATACATTCTATTCATCAGTATATGGAACTTTCTTCAAGATAGACCATATGATAGGCCACAAAACAAGTCTCAATAAATTTAAGAATATTGAAATTATATCAAATACTCTCTCAGACCACAGTGGAATAAAATTGAAAATTAACTCCCAAAGGAACCCTCAAAACCATACAAATACATGGTAATTAAATAACCTGCTCCTGAATGATCATTGGGTCAACAATGAAATCAGGATGGACATTTAAAAATTCTTTGAACTGAACAATAATAATGACACAACCTATCAAAACCTCTGGGATACAGCAAAGGTGGTGCTAAAGGTATAGTTCATAGCCTTAAACACCTACATCAAAAAGTCTGAAAGAGCACAAATAGACAATCTAAGGTCACACCTCAAGGGACTCGGGAAACGAGGACAAATCAAACCCAGCAGAAGAAAATAAATGACCAGGATCAGATCAGAACTAAAATTGAAACAAAAAAATACAAAAGAAAAATGAAACAAAAAGTTGGTTCTTTGAAAAGGTAAATAAAATTGATAGACCATTAGTGAGATTAACCAAGAAAAGAATAGAGAAGATCCAAATAAGGTCAAACAGAAATGAAATGGGAAATATTAAAACTGATACCATAGAAATACAAAAGATCATTCAAGACTGCTATGAACAACTTTACATGCGTAAACTAGAAAACCTAGAGGAGATAGGTAAATTCCTAAGAATACACAACCCTCCTAGCTTAAATCAGAAAGAATTAGAAACCCTGAACAGACCAATAACTAGCAGCGAGATTGAAATAGTAATAAAAAAATTACCAACAAAAATGTCCAGAACCAGACTGCTGCACAGCTGAATTCTATCAGGCATTCAAGGAAGAATTGGAACCGATCCTATTGACACTATTCCACAAGATAGAGAAAGAGGGAATCCTCCTTAAATCATTCTACGAAGCCAGTATCACCCTAATACCAAAACCAGGGAAGGACATAACAAAAAAAGAAAACTTCAAACCAATATCCCCGATGAACATAGATGCAAATATCCTTAAAATACTAGCTAACAAAATCCAATAGCCTATCAAAAAGATAATCCACCATAATCAAGTGGGTTTCATACTAGGGATGCAGGGATGGTTTAACATAAGTGAAGTAACTCGGGAATGGAAAACCAAACATTGTATGTTCTCACTCATAAGTGGGAGCTAAGCTATGAGGATGCAAAGGCATAAGAATTATACAATGGACTTTTGGGAAAGGGTAGGGGATGCTGAGTGATAAAAGACTACAAATTGTGTTCAGTGTATACTTCTCGGGTGCTGGGTGCTCCAAAATCTCACAAAGCACCGCTAAAGAGCTTACTCATGTAACCAAATGCCACCTGTTCCCCAAAAATTGTGGAAATAAAAAATAAAAAAATTGACAGCAGACATAAAAAGAAAAAAGTCAACACCCTTGGCAAAGTTCTATCCAAGCTCTATTAATTTTTTGTTGTTGCTGCTGTTTTTGCTATAGCTGCTGCTACTCAAGCACCTTTGAAACAGAAACACAAGTTTCTTTTAGTACATCCTTTTGGCAAGATCTTAAGCAAGACTGTCTGACATACACAGCTTTCATGAGCAGTGACAAAGGTCACTCTCATCCAAATGCTTTTTTTCTTAACATTTTGTTTTCTAGGTGTTCTGTAGCACCCAACCCAGACACCATAGGACATCCTTATCTTAGCCAAGTCAACAGTCTTGCTCCAGCATCTATTACAGGATTCTGCACTTTCTCTTTTCTCCCCTCCCAGTCATTGTGTTTAATTTCCCTCGGGCTTATAACAGTCTCTCACTGCCCTTCATCATTACATCCGTGAATGGCAGTTAAAATTCATGGACATAGTCTAATGCGGCAGTATGAAAGAGGAAAGGTGAGAGAGCTTAAATATGAATCCACGGCTGTGCACATCATAATCAACAGTCATTACAGTGGCAGGAATTTTCACCTATGCTATTTGCAATCAAATAGAAGACACTGCTTAGAGGATACAGGTCTATAATTTACCATTAAATCATCATTCTCTAAATAAAATATATTTATCTTCCGTTATCACTTGTTTTATCAAAATGTTTTTTCTATGCCATTCAACCAATACATTCTGATGTCAGCTGCCAAACACTCCTACAAAAAATATCTGGAAGTAGATATTCTTACTCAAATTATTATTATCTATTCAACAAGTATTTATGAAGTAACTAGTATGTATCAAGCACAATACCCAGTAAATACAACAAGGAAAAGTAAACACACACACACACACACACACACACATATTATCACAAGATTCCAATACATTGTCTATAGGAATAACCTGAGGACCTCTTTCAGAGAAAGTTACATTTTGGACTAAATTTGTAAATCAGCAGGGAAACTCAAGGGCCATCAGTCTAGCCAGCTGGCCCAGGCAGAACAATTCTGGCGATCAGATTGGACCCAGATAGTACAATCAAAGACCTAGCAACTCTTGCCCTAAGTACTTGAAACAAAAAGAGGCTGCCCCAAAATGCCATGAAGTCTTTTGGATCTTATGATTGCCAAAGTCAGAAACATACACTGCTCAGAAGCGAAGAGAATTCGAGTAGCAGAAGCACTTGACTAGAGAAAAAACATCAATCGATTAATCTGTGGAACCCTTCCTCGGGTAGAATGAGATAGCGTGAGCATCCATTTCCTTGCTTTCTTTGTGGTCCAAGCACTGCTTGCAGAGGTGTGCACAAATTAACTCTTCACAACAGTTAAGTCTTCACAACAGTTGTGTGGCAGCTGAGGAACATTTTGCAAGTGTTAAAAAAATTACATGACCCTTAAAGTTGTACATCCAAAAGAATGCTATTAGATGGGCCTTGTATTAGATGCTAGAATTGTGGCTACTTACTGTTTATAAAAATATCTTCAAAGGAACTGACTACATTTTTATAAAATTAAATTTTAAATGTCAGCTTTATTTAAAGAGTTTACAAGATTGTACAGGGCAAACCTATGATAATGGTGCTGACATGGTTGGTAAAGAAAAAGATGTGAGGCCATAAATTTGGCTGAAAACCAGAAGCATTCCTTGAGCCCTGCATGGCACATGTTTTGAATTTGTTACTATGAGCCATGGCCTCAGCTGGGCCAATAGCAATGACAGTCTTTGGAATGATTCAAAATTGTATATGACATTTTCTGGACTTGCCCCAAAATGGAACATCTTGATGAAACACTATCAATTTTGACTTTATGACTTCTCTTGGTCCACAGAGAATGCTGGCTGAATGCTGATAAAGAAATCAGATTTAATTTAGACAAGATACAAAATGTATCAGAAGAGTTAAGTGAAGTGTTAAGATGCTCAAATAAATAGTGAATCACACTCTTTGGAAGAAAATCAAATTAATTTTGAATTTGCACTATTCACATTATTTTGTAGGAATCATGGTTGCTATTAATGTCAGCAATAGCTTTCAGAAACAGATCCAAGTTTGGCTATTTTACTCTATAAAGGATTAATTTTTTAACTTTAGATAAAATGTGGGGTTTTTTTAAATCAAAAGTGCATGTGAACTATGTAACAAAGAAATCTTCCAGGAAAAAAAAAATTAGAATAACACAAATCATTTCTATTACAAAGGGGAAAATTCAAATACAAATAATTCCAAAATAAATACAGAGAGTATTTTATGGATACTATAGTGCTGCTTGAAGAGAGATTTAAATAAATTAAACAAGACATGATATTTTGTGTTTTCTTGATAATATCCTAGCACAGAAAAATTTGAAAGAAATTTGAAAGAAGAATCCAAGAACTATATATCTTCCCTGCATGGATCCTGATATTATTGTAAAAGAAGTGATAATTTGTATGTGTCATAATGATCTATATAATGCAGTTAAAATATTTTTATAATTTCTATGATAATAGCATACCAGGTATGACAGAATTACAACATTTGAACATGACATGCAAATTTCACCATTTCTCTTCTAAATTTCACTTAAAGAATTGTATTGAAAATTTATTTGCTTGGCCTTAGCACAGGAAAATCTCTCAAAATTGAAATTAATTTTAGGAGCCTGTTGAAGAACAGTGACTGGAGCAAGTTTACCAAGTTAGCATCATTTTCTATAAAACACAAATGATCTAAAAATCTTGACTCTTAAATAGAATTTGTGATATTGCTGAAATGAAGGCAAGAAAATTTTAGGAAAAATAATAATTTATGAATTGTGCATGTGTTATTATTCATATGTTTTGATATTCTAAAAATCAAATATCAAAACATATGATATCAGGCTAAGTACAGTGGCTCACGCCTGGAATTCCAGCACTTTAGGAGGACAAGGCAAGCAGATCACTTGAGGTCAGGAGTTTGAGACCAGCCTGGCTAACATGGTGAAACCATGTCTCTACTAAAAATACAAAAATTAGCCAGGTGTGGTGGCAGGCACCTGTAATCCCAGCTACTCAGGAGGCTGAGGCAGGAGAATCGCTTGAACCAGGGAGGCGGAGGTTGCAGTGAGCCAAGATCATACCACTGCACTCCAGGCCAGGCAACAGAGCGAGACACTGTCACAAAAAAAAAAAATCAAAGAAACATATGATATCAAATATCAAAACATATCAATAAATGTGTTTTGATATTCTAAACATCACTGGTATGTGCACAATAATAATTAAATTCAGTCATATTTGATATTTTGCTGATTTTCCATCACATAAAAACCTGTTTGCACATATTTTTCTATTTTACCATGATGAAGATAGAGTATCTGTCAATGTAGAAGAATAGAATCTGTTTTATTTAACAGCTTGGCAACTTGATTTACAACTTTTAAATATTGTGCCCATGGGATGTGGGCTTCTTCCCAGGCCTCACACATGTCAGGGGTGTGACTAGAGAACATCTACGTACAGGACAGAAAGTTCTTATAACTGGGACATTAATTCTTCACATTAGAGATGTAAGAAATAGCAAAGCAAGTATCTAGAGGTATCCACGAACACATGGGCACTGAGGTGAAAGGCAAAGTAATAATCCTGTTTGAAAATCGTAGAGAATAGACATGGTCTGGGAAAATTCCTTGTTAAGCCACATCAGTCTTAGAAACAGCCCACCTGCGGATCACGAGGTCAGGAGATCGAGACCATCCTGGCTAATACGGTGAAACCCCGTTGCTACTAAAAATACAAAGAATTAGCTGGGCGTGGTGGCGGGTGCCTGTACTCCCAGCTACTCGGGAGGCTGAAGCACGAGAATGGCGTGAACCCAGGAGTTGGAGCTTGCAGTGAGCCAAGATTGCGCCACTGCACTCCAGCCTGGGCGACAGAGCAAGACTATGTCTCAAAAAAAAAGAAAAAAAAAAAAAGAAATAGCCCACCTGTCCAGCCCCTGATTAGTTTCTGAATTCCAGGTTTTCAATGTCCTTGTGCTGCCCCCACCTGCCCAGGTTCCCATTGGTGGCATCCTCACGCCACAGCCTTCCTGGGCTCTTCCATGTTCTATATCCCCTCTCCTCCCTCTGCTGCCAGAATGTTCTTGTCTTTTTCCAAAGCCCTCAGACCCTTAGATCTTCTGGATGTGGAGTTTACTCCTTAATGGGTAGGAAAGTTCTCCTCTCTGCATTTACCGACCCAGATAACCCTCCTTTACCACGTTCAATTGGGATATTATTCATTTTACAGAGCCCTTAACACAAAGGAGTGATTAGTGCAAGGCATTTCAGGCGCTCCAAGGCATGGCTTTTCAGAGCTCCTGAGTGTCCATTGAGTAGCACGTTAAGATGGGGCAGTTAACCTGATTCCTATTACTTTAGGTGCCTTTTGATTAGAAAGTAGAGATAAGATGAGCAAAAACCCCAAATCAGAACAAATCTTGCACACTGGAATTATACATCTGGTGCACATTTGGGGAGCGTGGAGAGAAAACAGAGAAGGAAAAATGAGAGAAAAACAGGCCCTCCAGAAGCCCAGTGTCCCGGTGGCCCAGCCTTGCTTATCTGATCTTCTGCTGTTTCTTTTCCCAGAAACCAACTGTCCTTTCGTCAAGAATTTTTGAAACACATAGATTCAAAACTGGCACCAAGCAAGGTTTAAGATTGGTTAAAAAACTTCAAAACCCATGAAATTGGACTGAGTTCTGAACTTTACAAAACACACATTCCTCCAGAAAGGTCCTTTGACTTAATTGCCAAATATGCTGAGCTCTACGAGAGTTCCTGGTCATTGTTTTACATCAAAGATCATGTAACTTTTGTTGTTTGGAATAACGAAGTCCCAATACATTTCACGCATTTATATTTCACCCCATTCTATAGATGAGAAGATTTCTTTTTTCTTAGTTATTCCATCCTGGCTTTCAGGACGCTCATATTCTCAGAGCTCATTTCAAACATGAAAGGATGCAGTTATGAAATCTATACTGATCCTGGCTGTGTACTTCCAACCCATGAACATGGTTCTTATTATCAATCTAAAATCACTGGCGAGCATCAGTGTCATTGGAATAAAAAATAACTTGGACTAAAAATGATTATTAAGAAAAGCAAAACTCTTTGTTAGTAAGGCTGTAGCCAGAAAGATCATGATTTCCCTTTGTTTCTGGATCAAACAGCCCAGATATCAGTATGTGAACATGTTTTGAAATGCTTTGCAAGTTGTATAATTTCCTGCAGCTGCCTTGCATGTTAATGATAATGAATTTAGAACAAATTTCTCAAATATGACCTCTGTATAGTATTGACTTGAGGTGGTAAGTTATCTTAGTCTGAAAACACTCCCATCCAAAGAAACACCATACTGTGAGCATTTATACAAACTGATAAGGGTGTGTCCCATGAGTTATGCATTGGTGAAGTTCAAACGCTTCGGAGCAGGATATTTAGCTGCATTTCCCTTTATTCGGGTTGCGACTGGAAGTAATTCTTAAGGAATACTCACTATTTTGTCCAACAAAAAGGAAATGCATCAAAATCCTGCAAGCTCAAGGTGGGATGTGAACATTTGCATTCCAATGTCCAATAGCATTGCCAAGCACACTAATTGTGAGACTGAGGGTAGCTTTGAAATGGTCACCAGCCAATATAGAAGTTCCTTTCTCACACAAAAGCTGAGAGGAACTTATTTTCGGCAAACTTTAAATCAACTCTTTAAGTATTGTGCATTCCAGGACAAACATTTTGCCTGAGGTCAGTTAAAGAGAAAGGCATGGAAAGGGCTCCCCTAAGTCTACTTCTCAGAATGTCACTCCAGAATGAAGCTGGAGACTGAAGAAGAGAGGCCAGTGGGGGGAACGAAAAAATAAAAAGCAAACAGGATTGGCAATGACAGTGCTTCGGAGTCTAGGACGGAGGTTTGCGAAGGGCATACTTCAAGGGTTAGGGGGTAAACATGACCACGGTTGGAAATTTCTGCCTAGAAAAGAAAGCTCTCACCTACAATGTGAACCTTTGAGCATAATGACCCCGTGTCCATCATATGTCCTTTTCTTAAAACCAATCTTTAGGCCAGGTGCCATGGCTCACACCTGTAATCCTACCACTTTGGGAGGCCAAGGCAGGAGAATGACTTTAGGCCAGGAGTTCAAGACCAGCCTGGGCAACATAGAAAGACTCTCTCTCTACAAAAAAAAATTTAAAAATTAGCCAGGCATAGGGGCACATGCCTGTAGTCCCAGTTACTCCAGAGGCTGAGGTGAGAGGCTCGCTTGAAGCCAGGAGTTTGAGGCTGCAAGTGAGCTGTGATAACACCACTGCACTCTAGCCTGATCACACCACTGCACTCAATCTCTAGAATTTGATGGCAAAAATGTGCAGATGTCTTCACTGTGCAGCGGAGACTTGAAGCAGACCAGTTCACAGACAGGCCCAGGATCCCTTCCTGTCAGGGCTCCTACAACCCTCTCATTTAAATGCTGCCCAAGTTCCTCTAAACGCCGAGGCATCCAGATGTCCTATGACTGAACCACTCTTTGTGTGAAATATAAAAATAAATAGATAATAATCAAGGCCCTCACCTGCCCTTCTTGGCCTTCCATCCTGGGACACTAGTTCAAGGAAATTCCTGAGTGTTGGAAGGTGCTCTGCCTCTCACTGCTCTGGGTCTGTTCCCTAAGACTCTCACCTTCCACAGCAGAGAGATTCTTTCCCATTCCTTCCCCCAGATACAGAAATCTGCGCCCTATTTTCTGGGCAAATTGCCTGCTGAGGATATGCCTGCAAATTGATGTTCTCTCTGTTATTAAATGGGGAGATTGCAGTGACATAAACGAGTTCCTGTTGCCAGGAGACCTTTGTGCCTCATAGCCAACAAAATCATATTTGCAATTTCTCTCCTCATCATCCAGTGATTCAGCTGAATCGTGAATGGCTTGCAGCATAATGGTGCAGTGCTTGGGGTCAGGATGGAATGGGGGGTCATCTCTAAAGACAGAAGGCATGAGTTCAAATCTAGACTCCAACATGTGTTAGCTTTGTGTAACATGAGTAAGCACCTTCCCTCTAAGCCCAAGCTTCCTTGTCTGCAAAATAAAGATCATAATAGGTCCTTCCTCAGAAGGTCACTGTAGGGAATAAGATGAGTTAAAACACACAAAAGGCTTAGAGCAGTGCCTGGCATTCGTGTGCTTTCAGTAAATATTAACCATTATTTTTATCATCTGTCTTTGCTATAGTCCAGTGTGATCAAGGGATGTGGGGTGTGACTCCCCAAAAGCAAGATTGGGAAATTAATGGTGGTAGTTAATTTGGGAGCCTAGCATAGAACATGCCTTCACTCAGTGGTGACTCTGGTTGTGATTAGCAAATCCCTCCCCTCATCATGTTACATTGTGTTAGAGCCTAACTGGGGGAATGACTGACTTTGAATCTCCAGTTGAGACCTGCAGTGTCATCTTTATGCCTACTTCCACTTTACTTTTCAAACCGTGATCACCTAACTATAAAAGAGGCAGGCTAAGAATGTACCTAGGGCACCCAAAAATAAGGGGCACCAAATTTTTTTTAAATGGAGGGGGAGGTGGAAGAAAATTTAATTTCAATTAGCGTATCCAAAAATTGGCAACTAGAAAATACAGAGAGAAGATACCTCGGTTCCCAAAAGTGCACACACTGAACATTGTTTCTTGGATTGGCATACGCCTTAGGGGCACTGATAGCTTTAGGAAGATCTTGTGACTGATGCTATTGGTGGCTACACTTGTTCCCTTGTCCTTCCTTCCAAGGCTCCTTGCCTGACTTCCAGCCTCTGCCAGGATCTGCATTCATTCCTTGCCTGAAGGCTTTGCAGGCATCAATTGAGATAACCCCACAGAGGGGTTAACCCTGAGGCCTGCGGAGCTCCCCAAATGGGTTGATCTCCAGCTGCTCGCTGTTGTAAGCAGCTTCCCTAGGCACCTCCGATGCGTTCTCTTCTTCCTGGCTCACTTCCCGACCCCTGTGATGGCACTTTCTTCACAACCCAAATAAACTATTTGCACTCAAATTCTTGTCACAGGGTTTGCTTCTGGGGGATTCCAAACTAAGACAAATTATGAGCCCACCCTGATCTTTGTGGACACCCTTTGCTCCATCTGCAGCCTTTTGGGTTAACACTGGTGTAGGCCCTCTCTGGCTGAGGAAGCCAAACTCCACCACGTTCTTTTACTCCTGGCTGATGTTATCCGCCAGCTGCCTACCACGGGTGTTCACCACTCAGGGACACTTAGTTCACATTCCCCGGATGGCTCTTGGCCCCTCCAATATTTACTTTCATTTCTATTTCAGATGCAACAAAGTCTTTGTACTGAGCTCAGGGGGCCTGGATGGACTGGTGGCATGCCCACAAGTGGTGCATTAGGAAGGATATGCAGCGTGTGTATTTACAGGATCCACAGCCATTTAGTCCAGTGCTTGCCTGTCACAGATTTGTTATCTTTAAATTAGCTGACTGGCAGTCACAGAGGCATTGGGTGTTGCCTGCTTTTAATTAAGTTCAAGAGAGAAATGTAATCACATCTGCTAAGAGTTCCTGTACCAATTTGTGGTGGGATTAAGTTCCCTTGGTAAGCCAGGTACCACTGTCTCTCAGAACAGTGTAACACATGTGAATATATATGCCTAACTATTTCATATCTGAAATAACTGAATTGATTCAACAACTGTTTATTTCCCCTGGGGATTCTTTGAAATTAGGTACTCTCACTTTAATTCTAACATGAAGTATCTTCAATAATCCACCTATTTAAGGCCATTTAGGTGTTTTTAACTTAAAAAAAAAACTGCATTTCACTGGACGGCTAGGCACTTTGGAGATGTTTTCATTAAAACTAACATAGTGCTTCATAGAATGTTCCTCTAAGAAACTCCTGCAAGGAAAGGAGAATAATTTTCCAAGATTTTTGGTGCCCAGACTGAAGCTACCTACTCAGCTAAAACATTGACATTGATTTGAATCTAATGGCTCTTAAGGATACCTGCAAATTTCACTATTTACTTCACTATACATTTCCCTATTCGTGTTAATATGAAATTATGTTTTGCATTACCTTTAAAGAAGTTGCTATTCCAACATTCCGTGAAACTTGCTAGAATCTGTTTCATCTCTAGAAACCTCAACAGAGTTTTCAGGGATTACACACAAGCAGCCTAATCATGTTCTCTTTGTTTCTCTGTCTTTGGGGCTGGCACAGAATTTTTAAATGACTTAAATTAGATGATAGGAATTGAGCAATTTAGAGCTTTTGTGTAAAAAGCTAGAATTTCTGTTTGGTTTCGTTTGTTTGTCTTATTTTGTTTTGTTTGTTTTTTGGAAAATCAGAAGACTTACCTGGAATAGAATAAATGTTATCTCCTTTTAATGGGCATTTGTTCTCTAGTTCACCGCAGTCTCCACCATACCCTATTGCCACATAACTGTCTGTGATTCCTTAGAAACCATTGGGTTTATAAGCCATAATTTACGTCAGTCTTGGCATTCATTCAGCTGGCTAATTATAAAACACCCTGAAAATACAGTGCACAGAAGAACCCCTGTTCACCGTTCCTCTTTTGATTTAGTATTTGATCAGTCTTAACTGATTATTCAGAATCTACTAACTCAGTGCTTTTATCTGAAATAACTGAATTGATAAATATCATAAAATATTTTACAATATTTACAAAATTATTTAAATATTCATAATATTCATATGATTATTTAAATAATCATAAAATATTTAAGATTAATTAAGGATAACTAATAATTAATTATAATAACTAATGATAAGGGTAATAAATAAGGATAAGGGATAATTAATAATATCCCAATTTTTTCTGCTTGTCCCTAAAACTCTCAGTCCCACTTTTATGAAAACCTGTTCTGTTAGCTTTTTATAAATTCTTACCTGGTATACTACAGGTTCTAAAACTCCTTGCCTCCCTCAAGTTCAATCACTGCCCAGTGCTGAATACCAAATGAACAATTCTTCATAAAACACTATTTGAATATGGCATCATGGCATTTTTAGGATTTAGCCTATTTCTTCCCCCATCCCCTCTAGGACATAGCAGGCAGTAAATTGTATAGTGCTACTCAGAATGTGGTCTGCAGAACACTACCAGTTATGTTAACTGCCTGTTATTAATTTGCAACAAGGTAGGCAATTGAGCAGAAAATGCATTTAGAAATTTTCATAGCAATTTGACATTGTTGCAACATCCATGTGCATTATCAGCTTTCTCTTCCTTGAAATGAAGACAGATTTGTTTAGATGCTGCCAAACTTACGTGGTGATTAGCATGTTGTGCAAGCTGGAGATGAGTCATATGCAGTAAGACTATGCATCAATCCAGGAGAGATAAGAAATTTTGAAAAACTAGCCCTTTACCACTTTGAGAAGCACTGAGTTAGTAGATTCTCAACAATCAGTAAAGACTGATCAAATACTAAATCAAAATATATTCATATGATAGCACAAATACAGTAAATATAGGGTTAGTTATACTCATGATATATAACTTTGATAAATATTTTCACTGAAAACAATTTCACTCCACATCATTTTAAGCCACTAGAATCCCAAACGATCTTCCACATAGAATTCTTCAAAATGACACATTTCTTCTGCATTTCCCAAAACTCTCAGTCCCACTTTTCATGGTACATGAAGAACTTGCCTGGAGAATTGTGAAGGTATCATGTCTTTGGGTTTCATAACGAATTCCTCTAGTGTTTTCTAACTGGGATTAAGGCAACTAATGTGGTTTTACATGATTCCTTTCATTGCTAGAAAACAATTGGGATAATTTTTTTTATTTTCATTATTTATTGTTTAAGCATTCTGACACTCCTTCTAATTCCTTATGCCTGGCAGTGAACATCAGAGAAAGCCCTTACGGGTAACATGAATGGAGTCTGTGTTGTAAGATTCATAGTAAAGCAATCCCTGCTTATTCCAAGGGGGAGAAATTCCAAAGAATGGCCACAGCAGGGTGATGGATACAGGTTGGCAAGTGACATAGCCATGCTTGGGTTCCTATATCTGATCTCCATATTCACACAGATAGATAATAAACGAATGCCTTTAACAACCCATCCAGGAAAAGATAAATGCATTCTGTAGAAGCTGTTTGTTAAGACTGCAGCAAATGTCCCTGACTCCCAGCAGCAAAAATAGCAAATTGTGCTGGTCTTTCAGGAGCAGTGTTG
Organism: Nomascus leucogenys; assembly: GCF_006542625.1. Taxonomy (NCBI): domain Eukaryota; kingdom Metazoa; phylum Chordata; class Mammalia; order Primates; family Hylobatidae; genus Nomascus; species Nomascus leucogenys. The sequence goes on from NC_044393.1 coordinate 43,105,483, forward strand.
AGTTTACAACAATCCATACACTCAGGCTTTTCTGATTGTTGTGAGCACGGACACACTTCAGGCAGGGACAGGGATGGGGAAGGTACTTATGGCAAGGACTTTCACTCTGTGCATTACTGATGAGTCAATGGGGGAAGTGAATCTGTGACATTTAACTGAATTAGCAGAATGGTCAAATCAGTCAGGCCAGCCCACTGAGACTGAGGACACAGGGTGTGGAAAAACATGCTGGTGTTTAAAAATCAGCTACCTCTGCAGGTACAAGAGAGAGATTTGGGCAATAGTTCTTCTCCTAGACCAGCTATGAGGCCAGTACTTTAGAAACATCAGTCACAAATTTAAAATCATCACAAATGCAACAATATTTCTGCCCTGTCAGCATCTTGACATAAGCCAAACATGTAGATTGATTATAAATATTACGTGTTTTAGAAATAATGCCTACTAATTTTTTAGCCAAGAGACCACTTAGCCTTATAGCTATGTTTAAATACACATTTGAAAATGTGATGGTGACCACAGTTCAGTGTCATTACATTTGAGAGCTATAATAGCTGGCTGCAAAGAAGCACACATTTTTATCCATTTAATGTTGATACTCTGACATAATTGGAAAGATTTTGTGAATAAGCAACTTCATTTCCAATAAATAAACTCCAAAATGTATATTTAAAGAAATTAAGAAAGTTGCATGATTTGCACAAGCAAGAATAGAACAGAAAATTTTTGTTCTGGTGAAGTAAATGCTTAAACTTGGTTACACTAAAACCATGAGGTGATGTCCCACTTAAGTGGCCTTTATTTGGTTATTGCATTTCTCCCTTTTAGGTTTTTTTGTTTTTTTTGTTTTTTGTTTTTTTTTAGATGGAGTTTCGCTCTTGTTGCCTAGGCTGGAGTGCAGTGGCAAGATCTCGGCTCACTGCAACCTCCACCTTCCGGGTTCAATAAATTCTCCTGCCTCAGCCTCCTGAGTAGCTGGGATTATAGGCATGCGCCACCACGCCTGGCTAATTTTGTATTTTTAATAGAGACGGGGTTTCTCCATATTGGTCAGGCTGGTCTCGGACTCCCGACCTCAGGTGATCCACCCGCCTTGGCCTCCCAAAGTGCTGCAATTACAGACAAGAGCCAGCATGCCCAGCCGTAGGGTAATTTTCATCACACATTTATGTCTGCTGCTTCCATAGCAGTATGTCTTAGTCCATATTGGGTTGCTATAACAGAATACCAGAACTGAGTGATTTATAAAGAAAATTGGTTTATTTAGCTCATGGTTCTGCAGGGTGGAAAGTTCAAGGGCAAAGCCCTGACTTCTGGTGAAGGTTTCCATGTTGCCTCTAATACGGCAGAGAAGGTCAAAAGGGAAATGGACACATGCTAAGAGAGAAAACCTGAGGAGCGTGCTGCCTTTATAACAACACACTCTTTCAGAAACTAATCTATTCCTGTAGGAACTTACCTAGTCTTGCCAGAGGGAGAAGTCACTACTGTGAGAATGGCACCAATCCATCAATGAGGACAGAGCCCTTATGACCCAAACACCTCCCATCAGGTTCCACCTTTCAACACTGCCACAATGAGAAATCAAACTTCAACATGAGTTTTGGTGAGAACAACCAAATCATACCTAAAGCATAGCATGGTGAGTATGAAATGACACATTTCTATTTAGCAGAAAAACCTGGTGATTCATTTCCATCCCATCAGTTTGGTGGCAGACAATGTGCTACTTCAATGTGGGGACATCCACTATCCTGGGAAAAATGACAAGTAAATACTAATACCCTTTTAATTCCCTGTAAACCCATAAGGCTCAGCTGCTTTAGGTTAGCTTTAATCTTACTTGTCAAATTTATGTCAGTTTGTGGTATTAGAAGTCTTTTATCTTTGCTCATCTTGCAACACAGAAGGATCTCGGAGGTTGTCTTGTTACTTTTCTCCCTTGTTGTTTTGTTATTTATTATTAATTAATGTTGTTGCCTCTCCCTCACAAAGGGCATGGGAAAGCCAGAATCACAGCTTTGCTGAGTTGGTCTGACCCTCGAATGCCGCTCTGATGTTTCTAGCTTCCTGGGATGAAGCAACACTAGCATGAGTGAGGAAACACCCCATCCAGGCTTTCTTACTCACACTGCTGCAACTATAGCTTTGGAAAGAAAAGCCAGCCAGAATGTCTGAAGAAGATGTGAGCTCACCTGCACAATCTGGTGACTCATAGTTGCACCAGCCTAGGGAAAAAGCAATTAAAGCATCAGAAAGAGGGGCTTCAGAGAGGAAACACAAATGTTTGACTAGGGATTACAGCTGCAGTGAACCTGGTGCACTGATGCCTGTAGCAGTAGGGAACAAACCAAGGCACATCACTGTCAACATGCAAGACACATCAAGAAATGCAAACTTCAAAAGAGGCAAAAAAGAGGATTCTACTGCATCAAGGAATACAGTGTCTCTAAGCTTTATTTCTCTTTGAAGCCGGGTGGAGGTCATTTCCATCCACCCATCCATCTATCCCCTATTTCTATTCATTTGAAGCATCTCAAGTTCCATAAAGCACCTAGTATGTGCCACATAATGCGAGGGTTTGATTCAGTGGGTATGTGAGCACGTATGTACCAAGCATTTTTAGAGGCTATGGAATATGTAAAAATAAAAAACATGTTCCTTGCACCCTCAGAGATAGGGGAAAACTGCAGCACATTCAATGAAATTCATCTATATTGGTATTGAGGCATCATTTATTCAGCACAAAGCAATGATTTTATGGCCCATTACTCTCACAAAGAAGTATTCTTCTAGATTACATTGCATTCCACACAGTGTTTGTACTGTACAAACACTTGGATGTTAAGCAAAGAGTTGCATTGATTGAGGACATCCTTAAAATCATCTCACCCACTCACATTGTTTTGCAGCTGAGCATACAGGTCCCTAGAGGGGAAGTGGACTATCCAAGATTGCCAAGTGTGCATCTTAAAATTAACTGACAGAAAATACTTTGAAGGAATTTTATAATTCTGAAAGAAATACTTCCCTCTCATGTGACCATGGTATGAGGACTATTTTTTACTAATAATAAAGGAGCGTGGCTGGGTGCGGTGGCTCATGCCTGTAATCTCAGCACTTTGGGAGGCCCAGGTGGGCGGATCACCTGAGGTCCGCAGTTCGAGACCAGCCTGACCAACATGGAGAAACCCCATCTCTACTAAAAGTACAAAGTTAGCGGGGCATGGTGGCACATGCCTGTAATCCCAGCTACTCAGAAGGCTGAGGCAGGAGAATCACTTGAACCCGGGAGGCGGAGGTTGCTGTGAGCTGAGATTGCTGTGAGCTGAGATTGCAATGAGCCGAGATTGTGCCATTGCACTCCAGCCTAGGGGATAAGAGCGAGACTTCGTCTCAAAAAAAAAAATTAAAAAAAAAAGGAGCGTTTGCAGTCAAACCTATCTCATCTGGCCATGACAAAGAATGGGAGTGGGGAGTACTGTGGGGAAGATTATCTTATTTCATAATGAAAATGGAAAGTCAGGCCGGGCGCGGTGGCTCACGCTTGTAATCCCAGCACTTTGGGAGGCCGAGGCGGGCGGATCACGAGGTCAGGAGATCGAGCCCACGGTGAAACCCCGTCTCTACTAAAAATACAAAAAATTAGCCGGGCGTGGTGGCGGGCGCCTGTAGTCCCAGCTACTCGGAGAGGCTGAGGCAGGAGAATGGCGTGAACCTGGGAGGCGGAGCTTGCAGTGAGCCGTGACTGCACCACTGCACTCCAGCCTGGGTGACAGAGCGAGACTCCGTCTCAAAAAAAAAAAAGAAAAAAAAAAAGAAAATGGAAAGTCATCCAATACTTTTCTGGCAATTGTCCTTTTATCTCACTTTCATAAAAATCATTTTATCCAAAGGAAAAACAAGCAAACAATTCACCAATGTGAAGAAAGTAATTCATAGCAAATTTACAGTATGATATTTTCCCACTGATAGTTAAATCATTCTCACAAAGAAAACGCTGTTTCCTTCCGTGGTTTCACCTGTGCTGAGCATCAGCCTTAGGAGAAAAGAAGAGATCATGCAAATTATGCAAACAACTATTGATAATACAGTAGAGCTATTTCTCACATTATGTACTTCTATGCATTTCTTTTTTATTGATACATAATATTTTACACAGTTATCACATGGGGTACATGCGATATTTTGTTGCATGCATAGAACGTGTAATGATCAAGTCAGTCTATTAGGGGTGCTCATCACGTTGAGTATTTATTATTTCTATGTGTTGAGAACATTTCAAGTTCTCTCTTCTGGCCACTTTGAAATATATAACACATTGTTGATAGTCACCCCGCTTTGCTATTGAACATTGGAACTTATTCCTTCTATATAATTGCATGTTTGCGCCTACTGACCAACCCCTCTTCATCACCACCTCCCACGCACACACCCTTTCCAGCATCTTGTGTCCATCATTCTACTCTCTACCTCCATGAGATCAACATTTTTAGCTCCCACAAATGAGTGGAATGTATGGTATCTGTCTTTTCATGTCCAGCTTATTTCACTTAACATAATGACATCTAGTTCCATTCCTGTTGCTGCAAATGACTTGATTTTATTCTTTATTTTAAATAATTGAATAGTATTTCATTGTGTATCCATACTACGTTTTCTTTACCCATTGTTCATTGATGGACACTTAGGTTGATTTCATATCTTGACTATTGTGAATAATGTTACAATAAACACAGCGGTGCAAGTATTCCTTTGGTGTAATTATTCCCTGTCTTTTGGATAAATACCCAGTAGTAGGATTAGTGGATCATATGGTAGCTCTATTTTCAGTTCTTTGCAAAATCTCCGTACTGTTTTCCATAGTGGCAGCAGTAATTTACATTCCCACTAACAGTATATAAGAATTCCCTTTTCTCCACAAAATCACTAGAAGCTTTTATGTCTTGTCTTTTTAATAACAGCCATTTTAATTGGGGTGAGATGATATCTCATAGTGCTTTTGATTTGTATTGCCCAGTTGATTAGTAATGTTAAGCAGTTTTTCATGTACTTGTTGGCCATTTGTGTGTCTTCTTCTGAGAAATATCTATTCATGTCCTTTGCCCACTTTTTAATGGAATTATTTGTTGTTGTTTTTTTACTGTTGAGTTTTTCGAGTTTCTAGTATATTCTGAATATTAGTCTTTTGTCAGATGAATAATTTGTAAATATTTTCTCCACTCAACAGGTTGTCTCCACTCTATTGACTGTTTCCTTTGCTGTGGAGAATCTTATTAGTTTAATATAGTCCCTTTTGTCTATTTTTGTTTTTGTTGTATGTGCTTTTAAGGTCTTAGCCATAAAATATTTGCCTAGACCAATGTCCTGAGTGTTTTATCCTATGTTTTCTTCCTGAAGGTTTATAGTTTGGGGTCTTGTGTTAAAGTCTTTAATTCATCTTGAGTTAATTTTTATGTGTCATAAGAGATAGGGATCCAGTTTCATTCTTCTACTTATAGATATCCAATTTTTACAGCTCCATTTATTGAAGAGGGTGTCTGTCCCATAATATATGCTCTTGGCACTTTTGTCAAAAATCAGTTGATTTTAAATAAGTTAATTTCTTTCTGGATTCTCTACTTTGATCCTTGTGTCTGTTTTTATAACAATATCATGCTGTTTGGATTCCTATAGCCTTGTAATACATTTTGAAAACAGGAAGTGTAATGCCTCCAGCTTTCTGCTTTTTGCTCAGGATTGCTCAGGCTATTTGGGCTTTTTGATCCTATACAAATTTTATAATTTTTTTCTATTTTTGTAAAAAAAAACATTGGTACTTTGTAGTGATTGTGTTGAATCTATAGGCTGCTTTGGGCGTTATGGTTCCAGTATAGAAACATTAATGATACGAATATTTCTGATCCTTGAGCGTGTGGTGACTTTTGATTTGTTGATGTGCTCTTTGGTTACTTTTATCCATGTTTTGTAGTTTTACTTTTAGAGATTTTCACCACCTTGGTTATTTTATTCCTAGGTATTTTGTTTTCTTTGTTGCTACTCTAAATTAAATTGCCTTCTTGATTCCTTTCTTAGATAGTTTATTATTGCTGTATAGAAATGCTATGGATTTTTGTAAGTTGTGTCCTGCAACTATACTGAATTTATTTATCAGAGCCAAGAGTTTTTTGGTGGAGTCTTTATGTTTTTCTAGCTGTAAGATTATATCATCATCAAAAAGGGATAATTTATTCTTTTTTAATCTGAATGAGTTTCTTTTGCCAGATTTCTGTGGCTAAGACTTCCAGTACTATGTTGAATAGGAGAGGTGAAAGCAGGCATCCTTGTCTTACTCCAATTCTTAAGGGAAAGGCTTTCAGCTTTTCCTCTTTTAAGTATGATGTTAGCTGTGTGTCTGTCATATGTGGCCTTTACTATGATGAGGCGTGTTCATTCTGTGCCTAGCTTCTTGAGAGTTTTAATAATGTAGAGATGTTGAATTTTCCACATCTATTGAGATGATCACATGGTTTTTTTATTTCTTATATTGATAAGATATATCACATTTATCGATTTGCATACGTTTAATCATCTTTGCGTCCATGGGATAAATTCCACTTGAGCGTGGTGAATTTTTTTATGTGCCCTTGGATTCAGTTTGCTAGTATTTTGTTGAGAATTTTTGTATCTATGTTCATGAGTTTTCTTTTTTGTTGCATCATTGTCTGGCTTTAATATCAGGGCAATACTGCCCTCACAGAATGAATTAGGAAGAATTTCCTCCTCTTCAATTTTTGGAATAGTTTCAGGAGAATTAGAGTTAAGTGTTCTTTTAAAATATGGTAGAATTCAGCCATGAAGCCACCTGGTCCTGAATTATTTTTTTGTTGGAAGATGCTTTATTACCGGTTTAATCTTATTACTCATTATTGTTCTGTCTAGCTATTCCATTTTCCTGATTCAATCTTGGTATGCTGGATGTGTACAGGAATATGTTCATTTCTTCTAGGAGTTCTAGTTTGTTAATGTATGCTTGTTCATAACAGTCTCTGATAATCTTTTGTATTTCTGTAGTATCAGTCATAATGTTTCCTTTTTAATTTCTCATTTTGTTTACTTGGATCTTCTCTCTCTTTTTTATTAGCCTAGCAAGTGGTTTATTGATTTTGTTCATCTTTTTTGAAAAGCTACCTTTTTGTTTTGTTGAAACTTTGTACTCTTTCAAATCTCTATTTTGTGTAGTCCTGCTCTGATCTTTGTTATTTTTTTCCTTCCACTAATTTTGGATTTGATATGTTCTCTTATTAGACTTCAGAAGTTTTCATCTATTATTTTGTTAAATTGGTATTTTCACCCTTTTGTTTTCCCTTCGTCTTTTAGAAGACTGAAAATTATAATATTTGGTTACCTTATGATACCCCCATATCCTTTTTATTATTTTTTCTTTATTTTTTCTCTGGCAGGGCTATTTCAAAGGAGCTATCTTCAAGTTCTGAAATTCTTTCTTCTGTTCGATCAAGACTGCCGTTGAAGCTTCTAAATGTTTTTGTATTTCATTCACTAAGCTCTCCAGTCCCAACGTTTTAATCTTTTATTTTTAATGATATCTATCTCTTTGGTAAATTTCTTATTTGTACCCTGAATTGTTTCTGTAATTTGTTTGGCTTATGTTTTACAATTCTGCTGAATTCTAAAAATTGAATTGAATTCTAAAAATTGAATTCATCTAAAAAAAGTTCACATTGAGCTTCTTTAGTATCAATATTTTTTAATTCTTTTTTTGAGGATTTTATAAATTTCTTTTGATTAGGTTCTATTGCTGGACAATTATTGTGTTTATTTGGAGGTGTCATATTTCCTTGCTTTTTCATGTATCCTCTATCCTTACACTGATATCTTTGCACCTGGTGTAATGGTCAATTCTTCCAACTTTTTCCAGTTGCTTTTGTAAAGGAAAACATTTTCCTGGAGATGTATCGATAACGTTGGTTGCATACGGCATCTTGGCTTTGATTCTGGACATGCGCAGTAGTGTAGTTTGTGTGTGGCTTCTTCAGCTGCAAACAGCATCAGCGGTGTCTATAATTTCCTGGTAGCTTAGGGTGCAGTTGTCAGTGGAGGTTGTGGTGAAGTTTTGTGGGGAACTGGGATGCCACATAGGCCAGTCTTCAAGCACCAGTGGTGTCATCAGTGAACTGTCCTTGGACACCAGAGTGGCATATGCTGACACTGGTGTTACTGAGTCCAGACACACCAATTATTCAGCCTCCAGGTGGCTTGTTTGTGTGCAGGGAATATCAGCAGTTGGTTGGGCAGTTGGGCAGTTTCTTGATCCCTTGGGCAGCTGGTGTGACATAGCCGGTGGCAGTGGCAGTGGTGGGACAACCGTCTGGGACCCAAGCAGTCTGTGCTGATATAGACAGTGGCTCTGATGGGTTGGATGAACTGGTCCCAAGACCAACAGGTGAAGCAATTAGGTGGTCAGCTGCGGTGGTAGTGGCTAGTTGCATGGGCTTGATCTCAGACCCCAGGAGAATTGCTCAGGTGCCACCCATGGTAGACTGGGCTGGGCGATCCGCAGGCCCATGGACAGTGTGCTCTGGTCTGGGAGTGGGAAGTAGAGTCAGGCCAGGTAGACCTGCTTTCAGGCTCCCCAGTGGTACATGCAGGCACTACCTGTGATAGGCATGGTTGGGGAAATCCCCCAGCTGCCGATAGAATGCTCAGGTGGGTGGGGCAGTGGCTGTGCTGTGGCCCTGCTACTGGGAGGGCGGGGTTGCTTTATTTAGGAGCAGCCATAGGCAGGCAGCTGGAGACATGAGCTTTGCTCATGCTTTTGCTCATGCTGGAGCAGCCCACAGTCGAAGTGGTGATTGCAGGCAGTGGAATTTTTCTTTGGGGCATGTGAAAATGAACAGCTGCCTCTCTGATGGGGCAGCAAGGTTATTGCCAATGGCTTCCACCTCAGCCCTTGCAAGGGTCACTTTTTTAGTCTTTGATTTTCAACCCCACCCCCAAAAGTTGTCCAGTAAAGCACTGTAGTATAGCAAATGCACCAGATTTGGAGTCAAGAGATTGAGCCTCATCATTCTCACCTGTAAAAAGGGCACAATAGGCCGGGTGCTATGGCTCACACCTGTAATCCCAGCAATTGGGGAGTCCCAGGTGGGCGGATTGCCTGAGCTCAGGAGTTCACAACCAGCTTGGGCAACACGGTGAAGCCCCATCTCTACTAAAATACAAAAAAAAATTAACTGGGTGTGGTGGCATGCGCCTGTAGTCCTAGCTACTCAGGAGGCTGAGGCAGGAGAATTGCTTGAACTAGGGAAGCGGAGGTTTCAGTGAGCCGAGATCACACAACTGCACTCCAGCCTGGGCAACAGAGTGAGATTGTGCCTCAAAAAAAAGGGGGGGGCACATTAAAAACGATGTTAACAGTTTTTCAGGGTAGCTAAAAACATTAATAGCTTGTATACAGGTAATAGCTATTTCATTATATATTTATTGAAGAAAAAGCCTGAGAACTCTTGCCTTATAGATTCTCTTCATATTGTTTCTCTTCATGCTGCTGTGCATAATCTATTCCAGATACAAGGCTAAAACTCCTGAAAAACTTAGGCTTCCAGAGTCTGGCCACAACATGCCCCTCCAGCATCATCCCTATCACTCCCCACATACACCTTCAGTTCCCATAAGACCTCAAAATGCTCACCATCTCCTAAGTGCCTTCTCATAGGCAAGCCCCTCTGTCTGAAAATACCTTCACCCCTCAGATACCTGGAGAGCTCTGTCCTCCATTCAGCTTTCTATCCACTCCTGGAAGCTTTAATTACCTTCTCCTCTCTGCACTAGCGCCGTTAGTATATATTTCCATCAGACTACTTACTATTAGGTTGGTGCCAAGGTAACTGCAATTTTTGCCCTTGAAAGTAATGGCAGTAAATGACACATTCATTTGTGAGCCATCTCCTTCTACACTCTGGCCTTTGAGGTACTCGAGGGCAAGAATGGAGCTCTATATACCATTTTATTACCGGAACCTAATGATTTGGCATCCATTGAGACCTGACTGTGTTTCAGGCACTGTACGAAGGTGTTTACATGCATTATCTTGGTTAACACTCATAAAGCCCTGTGAGAGGGATCCTACCGTTGTCCTTGGTTTACAGATTCATTATAAATATTTACTGAGCTCTGATTTTCACACCCAATTCTCAGAATGATGAATAAAATAAATATGGTCTCCGCTTTCACCAGACTTTTATTCTCCTCAGATGGGAAACAAACAAAAAAATAAACAAATGGAAATAAAATATCAAGACACTAGTAACTGTTATGAGGGTAATACAATAGGGCATAGCGTTAGATTATCTATTTAAAGTGCAATTGTCTACTCTTCAAATAGTGACCAAACGCTATTTTAAGTTGGAGGTTAGGAAGCAAGTTTCTGGGGAAGTAATGTTTATAGTTACAAACAATAAGAGTCAGTCATGCAGGCCGGGCATGGTGGCTCATGCCCGTAATCCCAGCACTTTGGGAGGCCAAGGGGGGCCGATCACCTGAGGTCAGTAATTCAAGGCCAACATGGTGAAACCCCATCTCTACTAAAATACAAAAAATTAGCTGGGAGTGGTGGTGGGCATCTGTAATCCCAGCCACTCAGGAGGTTGAGGCAAGAGAATCGCTTGAACCCAGGAGGCAGAGTTTGCACTGAGCAGAGATCTCGCACTGCACTCCAGCCTAGGTGATAGTGCAAGATTTTGTCTCAAAAAAAAACAGTCAGTCATGCCAAGATCTGGGTGGGGAAGAACATTCCAGGCAGAGGAAATTGCAAGTGCAAAGTCCCTGAGGTAGGAAAGAGCTTGACATGTTTGCGGAACGGAAAGAAGTCCAGGATGACTGGTAACCTAGAAGAAGGAAATAAAGTCAGGTGGGAAGACTAGGCTAGGTCAAGAAGAGCCTTGTAGAATAGGTGAAAAACATGGGGAGATATTGTTGAGTTTTAATCTGGAGAAAGGCAGGCTCTGACTTCTATTTCTTAAAGGATTGCCTTGACTTCTGGTAGAGAAAGGAATTTGGAAGGGCAAGTGTGTAGGAAGGGAGCAGTATGACGGTAGACTTGACCACAGAATCATACGATGACGAGAAACCTGGGTATCTCGGACTAAAGTGACAGTAACTAACATGGATAACCATTTAACCATTTACGGAGTACTCAATTTGTACCAAGCACTGAACTAAGTACATGCCACTTATTATGCTGCTTACTTCTCATGACAGCCACAATGACCGGCATCTATTCTGATGCTCATTCACAGATGAGGAAGCTGAGACAAAGAGGTTAATAATATGACCAAGGTCACATGAGGATGTGACGGAGTGGGTATTTAGACAAAAGTAAGGTCTTCCCTACACTGGACTGCAGTCAGAAAACCAGAAGGACAGTCAATTATGTAATTATTAGTAATGCCAAGATCAAGGGTATGAGCCAGGGACTAGGTGAAATGTTCATCAGGAAATGGGTAGATGGAGGAACAATAAATGACAAAAGCAAGCATTTCTCAAATGCCTGCCATGTACCATATCCTTTCCACATATTACCTCATATAATCCTTACTATAGCCATACAAAAATTTAAGGTATTAACCACTGTTTATAGATGAGAAAAACGAGAGAGATTAAATAAATCATTCAAATGCTGCTTCATCACTGTCAGCATTAAATGGTGCAATATGTGCAAAGCACCCAGCAGCAAATAATAGGTATCAAATAAATAAACATTCTCATTTATTAATTAGAGTGATGCCTGTTGTATGTCTTTGCTTTTGCTGGTTCTTTCCTTAAACACTATTTCTACTACTACTAAATAATAAATTAAAATAGTCAGTATTTCATAGCATCTTCATTAACTGTTCTCCATACTGTATATTATTTAATTCTTACTAGAGCTCCAGAATGCAGGCTCTATTTTACAACTGCAGAAACTAAGGCACAAAAAAACGAATGATTTGACCAAGGTAGTCAGACGGTAATTGGAAGACCTTGAAATAAGCCTGGAGTTTAAAAAATCTCTATTTTTACTCCCAGTCCAGTATTTTCCTTATTTTACCTACTCTGCATGGCCATTATCTGCCTTTCAAAGTCCTAGTGGTTTCATTGTTTAAACCTTGTTCAAATCTCACCTCCCCTATGTAGTCTTCCCAGATTGCCACGGAAACTCTGATCTCATTCTCTTTTATTCCACTTGTATTTTACTTAAAACTCAGTGGTTACATGAGTAAGCTTCTCTTGTCTCCCTGCTACAGCCCAATTGTCTAAAGGATAGGGATTTTTCTTATTTATCTTTCAGTCTCTTACAGTTCTTAGCCCAATGTCTGATTCATCAGAAGTACTCAGTAAATATTGCTAGAATTCCTGCAAGCCCCATAAAAGAAAATCTCTTATGTTGGGAAACAGATATAACAGTGGATCCTGGGGTCTCTATAGGGAAATAGCATTTCAGTTTAAATTATTATTTAACAAATTGCAATTAAGACTGTTATGATCAGCCAGGCATGGTGACTCACGCCTGTAATCCCAGCACTTTGGGAGGCCAAGGCAGGCGGATCACCTGAGGTCAGGAGTTCGAGACCAGCCTGACCAACATGGCAAAACCCCATGTCTACTAAAAATACTAAATTAGCCCCGCATGGTGGCGCATGCCTGTAATCCCAGTTACTCAGGAGGCTGAGGTGGGAAAATTGCCTGAACCCAGGAAGCAGAGGTTGCAGTGAGCCGAGATTTCGCCACTGCACTCCAGCCTGGGTGACAGAGAAAGACTTCATTTCAAAAAAAAAAAAATACTGTTATGATCATGATGGACATTGAGAAGTTGATGATGCACAGAAGTTTCCTTTTACTAGAATCTCATCTGATCTTCTCTAGTGGTTGCATAATAATTTTTCATCTATCGTAAGTGAATATTGTTTGACCATAAACTTATGGAGAGCTTCATAACTGAAGCTAACTACATAATGGGTAAGAAAGTAGACTTTGGAGTCAGACTTCTGGGCTTAAATCCCACCATTGTTGCAAACTGTGATGTTGGAAAAATTCCTTAATTAGTCTATGCCTCAGTTTAAAATAAGGATAATATTAGTATCTCTATTATAGGCTTGTAAAAATTAAATGTGAGATAATGCCTAAAAAGTATCTAGTTTATTTGCTAATAGTCATATTATATTATTAAGGCTTAGAAATACATGGCAAAGTCTGAAGCAGTTTAGTTCATGTTAACATAAAACATTATTGGAAGTTTTGAGAAACCTTTCAAAGTTATTTTAAAGAAAGGGAAACTACAGCTGCTTGCACACTGGTTAAAATCAACCATGCAGCATGTCTGGTTTGATTTTAGAGAAGCACAGTTAAACGTCTTCAAATCTCGTGACTGAATTCCATGTGACAGCAAAGCAAATATCCCATGCACAGCATTTTCCAGAAAGACTGTGTTTTCCTAGGATTGCAGGCACTGAGTTTCTTCTGCTGAGCCTGTCTGCACCATGCATGGCACTGAGGGGAGTTCAGCGATGTTGCAGACCATAGTTTAAAAGTAAAGAGATATTCCTCTTAAGGTGTTCATTTCCGCTTTGTCTAAAGCTCAGACTCTCAGCTACCAAATGACTAAATTATAATGAAAAGCCCAACCCACTTATTCCAACACTGGTATCAGTCATCCACTAAAGTACTTCTACCTAATACTCAATCTCAAATTCTATACTAATTTAACTAAATTAGTCATCTCAGTCTTGTGGAGTGTTTCCCATTATCAAGAAACAGAATGGAAAATTATACAAAGCAATACAGTGTTTTCAGAAAGCATATAATTTCTAGTGAGGCAGGAAGTTGGAAATTTTATTTATAAGGCAAAAAGTTTTGTGAATAAAATGACAGAATGAATTCTGAGAACTATTAAGTAAGCTCTGATGGAGCAGTCAGGCATGAGCTGTGTATCTTCAATGTTATTGTGCTGAGTGGTCACTAGGAGGGCCAGGGCGTCCCCAGTCACACATCATCGAAAGGTAAAAGTACTTCTCTAACCTGCCCATAGATGTGATGTGGCTTCGGGAGGAATTTTTACAGCCAGCTGGCCTCTAAACAGTAATTGGACACTTTGTTATACTAGCTTTTATTTTAAAAACGTTTTCAATGGAGGAGAAATTGAACCTTAAGAATAAAGAAGAAATATATCCAGTGAAATAAGTCTACTACGGTTTTCACTTGAATGTCATTTCACCTGAGCAAAGGAAAAACTTTTAAAACTCTATAGTTCCTACAATAGCTCTTTATGTAAGAAATTTAAAACTTTTTATAAGTTTCTATCATTGAGCAGTCTTGCACATGCTCTACTGACTTATTTTATGAAAATCTGGTAAAAATAGCTATTAAAGAGGAATCTAAGATTATTTCAATCATTTGCTTCTGAATTTACAAGATATTTAAAAATATCAATTAACTAAAAAAATGCAAACAGCATTTGCCCTAGAATATTCTTACAGAAAAAAAGAAGAAAAGTGTTCCAACTTTATAAAAATTAGAACATGGATTTTAAAAAATATTTTATGCATTAGGTGGTAACAAATAACTAAAGCATGTTTGAAAAATAAGTAAAAACCTTCAAGAAGTCTGTACGTTATTATTTCATTCTCCCAGGAGAGCCACAGCTTTTTATGGGTCATCTGGGGACTGAACTCTAAACAAACATGGAGACAGTAAATCACACCAGCAGGTACTCGATGTCTTTATCAGATTTGCCAAATGTCAAGGAAGGAGAAACAACTTCGCTTGAACACCAAGAGATCAGTTCTCTAAGTGTATCAATTTTCTATTAAAACATTTTATATTTATTACCAAGCATGCTCTGTCTTTTATATCTAATTATCTCAGGGGTGTCAGGGCATTCACAGGTGGTTCAGGCAGAAGCTGGATCCCATTTATGAAGACATAAGAGGGACGATTGACATGTGGCCAATGTTTGAAGAAAATGGCTTTGGAGTTCCTTTCTTTAATACTGAGATCCCATTTTAATTTATTTATTTCCTTTATAGCCATACGTTTTTGCATTATTATTTTGTGGTTGCTCTAGAGATTAAAATACGCATCTTTAACTTCTCGCTGTCTACTAGAGTTAGCATTGTACTATGCTTAGAATGTAAGAACCTTGCAACATAGTTTCATATTGTCATATGTATTATATCTACATATGTTAAACCCTCAATGTTATAATTTCTGCTTTAAACCAAAAGTTGGCAAGCCTTTTGTGTAAAGGGCCAGATCATAAATACTATAGGCTCTTGGGGTCACACAGTTTGTCACTAATCAAATATGCTCTTGTAATAAGAAAGAGAGAGAGAGAGAGAGCGCATATTGCCATGGACAATACTTAAAGGAATGAATGTGGCTGTGGTTTCAATAAAACTGTATTTACTAAAACAAGCGGTGGGCTGGATTTGACCCACAGATTGTACTTTTACAACCGACACCTTAAATAGTAATATATATTTTGAATAAATTAAGAGAAAACAACTTGTATATGTACCCACAAACGTATTATTTCTAGAGCTCTTCCTGTCATCCTGAAAATGTAAGCCTCTGTCTGGTATCATTTCCCTTCAGCCTGAAGATGGCCTTTTAGTATAGGTCTGCTGGTGGTTGATTCTTTTGGTTTTCTTTAATCTAAAAATGTCTTTATTTCACCTTAATTCCTGAAGCATGTATTTGCTGGATTTAAAAAAAAAATCGACTTTGATAATTTTTCTTTTCTTTTTAGAGATGTTTCACAGGTTCTTCTGTCCTCCATTATTTCTGATGCTAGGTCAGTGGTCACTTGGATTATTGTTCCCCTGTTCCATCCTTAATATCATGTGATTTAAGCTATCCCTATTGCCATGTGTTACCCCTAGACTGCAGGCAAATCGAGAGTTTCTTTAACAACTCCTTGCTGACACACAGTAGGAGTTTAATAGATGGATGACAAATAAAATTCAGATCAAGTTCTGGAAATTGGCAATGAAATGGATTTAAGTCATTGTTGGAAACAATGAAGGCTTTGAGCCTGGCCTTGGGGCTGGCCTGGATTCCCAGTGAGACTCCTGGGGATGCAGAAGTGGAACTTGGAGGTTTGGGAATGTGCCACTTTCTCTTAATCACTCGGCAAAGTGTGATCTCCTGTGGCAGACCAGAGCTCACTCCTGCCTTCTACTCCTTTAACATTGCTCCACCAAGACAGCCATCCTCAGAGGAGACTAGACAGGCTGGTCTCAAACTTAGCCTAAACGATTGGTCTTGGATGCCAAGCCCCAAATGTCACCTTACCTAGTGAGCCATCTCCCAAGATTTCCACCCCTCACTTCCTCATTACAGGAGGTAAGCTCCTCACACCACTTGCTGGGTTGGACCCACCTAGGGCCATTCTTCAGTGCACAGCCTATTCAGTTCAATAAGTAAGCCCCATCCCAGCCACTTTCTGAAACACATTTTGCCAATAGATACAAGTGACCAGTGAAGACCAGCAATATGATCAAGTCTGTATTAGTTAAGATATTTGGGGATGTAAGAGATGGAAACCAAACTCAGACTAGTTTCAATGCAAATGAAAACATTTATAGTCTTATGGAAAGTCCCAAGGTAGAGCTTGCATCAGATGTGCTGAATCCCTGGCCCCTAAGATGCCCTATAGCCTGTCTTCTCCTTCTCACTCTTGCTCTGCTTTCCTCCCTGCCAGCTTTATTCCCAAGTAGCCTCTCCCCTTGAGAATTTGCAAGATGACTACAAATGGCAGCAGGAAAGCTCTGGCCCAGATCCACACAAACAGGCAGCCCGAGGGAAAGAGAAAGTTATCGAAGCAGATTGCACTTACCCAGACCAAAACCACTCATGGAAGCCAAAAGAATGCATATGCCACAGGCCGGCTGGGGTAGGTGTCTTCGCCTGAAGACAGGGGTTCACACTGTTGTTTGACAAGTGGGTGCCTTGAACAAAGGCGAGATGCTTTATCAGAAGAAAGTGGAATGAAGGCAGGCAGAAACAACTCTCAACTACACCAAAGGCCTTGAGGAAGTAACACAAATTCTCGCATCCTTTTAAGTAGACCACAACCCAGAATTTATGACTCATGTTCTGCCCTTCCCATGAGTTTGGGTTCCACTAGAAGCATATCCCAAGGTAGAAATGTGAGGCAAGTCATTTATCTGGAATTAAGTAGTTACCCCAGGAAAAATTGTAGGAAAAAGGTGAAGTGAGAAAGGGAAAGAGGGTACAAGGTACGCTGTGAAGCAGTGTACTGCAGTGGGCAGCAGAGGCTCCAACCCACTGGAGCCCTGAAACCATGCACATCGTGCCTGAGTTATCCCACCTGAGGCAGGAGGAAGCTGGGATCTGGTGTTTGCTTTAGTTTCCTATTGCTGCTGTGACAAATTAGTACAAACCTAGTAACTTAAAACCATACTAATTCATAGTCCTATAGCTCTGGAGGCTAGAAGCCCAAAATGGGTCTCATTCAACAAAAAGTGTCAGCAGGGCTGTGTTCTCTCTGGAGTCTCTGGGAGAGAATCTTTTCTTTTCTTTTCTTTGCTTCTTTTTTTCTTTTTTTTTTTTTTTTTTTTTTTTTTTTTTTTTGCCTTTTCCAGCTCCCAGACGCTGCCCACATTCATTGGCTCATGACCCCCTTCCTTCCACAAAACTGTTAATAACAGGTCTAGTTTTTCTCACCCTGCCTTACTTTGACACTGATTCTTCTTCCACTTGCAAAGACTCTTATGATTGCCTTGGGCCTATGAAGATAATCCCAAATAATATTCTTATCTTAAAGTCAACTGATTAGCAACCTTAACTCCATCTGCAACTCAATTTCCCCTTGCTATGTGATATAACATATTCACAAGTTCCAGAAATTAGGACATGGACATTTCTGAGGGGCCCTTATTTTGTCTATTTTGGAACAGATATAGTGCTTTGACACCACATCCTATAGCTGAGTCTGGCTGAACTTGTCAAGCTCCTCCCTACTGGGGAATTTACTTTCAAAGCTCTTGCCATTCCATCATAAGATTTGGCTTGTGTAAGGCCTCATTTTTCATTGATCAGACGTGTGAATATAGCTGCCCACATTACTTGTCTCACAGCCTTTCCATCTTCAAAACCGAATGTCTAAATGTAGATGTGGATAATTTTTTTCTTTTCCCAGGAACTCCACATTCTCCAACATATATAGAAAAAAAAATTTGCTATTGAGCACAGAAAACTTAGAGTCAAAAATCTGTGCAATCCTAATAAGCATCATCATTTTCAAGCTGCTGAAAACATTTCTTCAAATACTGTAGAATCTTCACTTGGTTGTTCAACATTTTACCATAATACAGTGCTGATTATTTCTATGTGGATTCTGATGTATTCACAAAAACAAAATGTTAAGAGAAAGTAAAGTCATATTCCTACGTCTGGAATACATCCATCTCATGATAAGCTTTATCCAGCCAAATACAGTACAATTCCTGTTGACTTTTGAACAAAAACACACTGGTTAGCTGAGGTATGTTCTTATTTGCAATAGAATAACATTTATATTGTACTTTAGAGTTTACCAAAACATTAGCATTTGTTGCGTATTCATTCATTTAATTCTTAGAGCTATTCTACCTCACATTGTTTGCTTTTTTTATTAATATAGAAACTGAGGCTTAGAGAAGATATAAGCCTTGCCATTATACCAATATTTGTAATTGCCAAAATTTGAACACAAGTCTTTGGAATTAGAATTCCATTGTATTTTCATTATATTTTCACTTGAGAGCTTGGAAAAATGTTTTTTAACTAATGATGGTAGAGTTGGCCTTCACTCTGTACCTGGACAGATCATGACACCTGGTACTTATTTCAGGTCAGCAATGGATAAAAAGATTTTTTTTTTCGTTCAATCAGCTTATGCATATAAATGGCATGTGGAAAAAATACGGGCCACTTGTTTTAAAAATTGTATAAGGGCCAGGCACGGTG
This sequence comes from Nomascus leucogenys, assembly GCF_006542625.1. NCBI lineage: Eukaryota > Metazoa > Chordata > Mammalia > Primates > Hylobatidae > Nomascus > Nomascus leucogenys. The sequence goes on from NC_044393.1 coordinate 43,124,491, forward strand.
GCTCACGCCTGTAATCCCAACACTTTGGGAAGCCAAAGTGGGTGGATCACGAGGTCAGGAGATCGAGACTATCCTGGATAACATGGTGAAACCCCGTCTCTACTAAAACTACAAAAAAATTAGCCGGGCTTGGTGGCAGTCAGCTACTCGGGAGTCTGAGGCAGGAGAACGGCGTGAACCCGGGAGGCGGAGCTTGCAGTGAGCTGAGATGGCACCACTGCACTACAGCCTGGGCGACAGAGCGAGACTCCGTCTCAAAAAAAAAAAAAAAAAAGTGTATAAGGGGTATTCCTTTTCTTTGCTTTGCTTTGCTTTTTTCTGTTTTTTTTTTTTTCTTTTTTTTTTTTTTTTGAGATGGAGTTTTGCTCTTATTGCCCAGGCTGGAATATAATGGCCCAATCTCAGCTCACCACTACCTCTGCCTCCCGGCTTGAAGAGATTTTCCTGCCTCAGCCTCCAGAGTAGCTGGGATTACAGGCATGAGCCACCACGCCCAGCTAATTTTGTATTTTTAGTAGAGACACAGTTTCTCCATGTTGGTCAAGCTGGTCTCAAACTTCTGACCTCAGGTGATCCACCCGCCTCAGCCTGCCAAAGTGCTGCAATTACAGACATAAGCCACCGCGCCCAGCCTAAGTTGTATTTCTATTAAAGAAATAAAATGGACACAATCTAGTTTTAACTTATAAAATTAATATTCTCTACAACTTCATGAGATCTGTGAGATCCTACCCAACTAATGATGTCTGGAGCCTGCGGCTTCCACGACATATGGATCTGAGCTCTACTCATCCTACCTGTAGCTTCAGGAAGGAGCACTCTATAGATGGCAGGACACCACCCTAGTCCTTAGCAATAGCTCATGGAAGTGACCTATATGGTTAATAGGGCATTGAAGACTGAGTTGAGCCAAAGAGCACTTCTCTGTCCCTCAAGAAGTAAGAGACCTTGACAACAGGCTAGTCAGTGGTGGGTGCATGAGGCCAAGAGCCCTGTGGACTTTGGGTTTAGTTTTTCTGTTGGGCATTACAAGTGAGCAAAGGAAACTCATTGCAATAGTACAATGAGGAGACAGTATCAGCCTTGGTTTCTGATGGCTCCTCTGTCCCTGCTTTCTCCAGGTCTAGCTGTTTCCATGAGTTTTCTGGATAGCCTTTCAACCATCTCCCTCCTGATATTCCTGAGTTGATCCAACATTTTTTCTCTTTCTTGCAACCAAGACATTTTAGATTCAAATAAGCTGGTTCCAAAATATTTATAAAGCAAATCCCACAACTATTTTAGCTTTATTCACTCCCTATCTCTTCTTTCACCACCTAAGGAGCTTTTTAATGAATTTCTTCATTAGCTACAAGTGCATGGCTATTTTTAATGCCCCCCCAAAAATCAGTGCACTCACCTCTCTGTCATTATGTCCACATTCATGTTTTTTCAATCTGCATGGACATGATTTGCATTGAGCTTGAAAACCATTTACTCATTCATTCGATGCATTGCTCATCAGGCAGAGCACTGTTGATTGTGCTTTCTTATTTCAGTGAGAAAGTAGAGGCAATGGGGAAAGAAATTGCTTGTATTTGCAGCCATCAAACTAGCAACATGTCTGTACCGGTGTTCACATAGTCAGTCTTCCTTCCTGCCCAGTCCAAAACAACAAAGCAGCGTTTCTCCAGAACTCTTTTCCTCTTTACTTTGTTTTCCTTTTTTACTACTGTGGGGTGTGCATGTGTGTGTCGGTGTGTGGTTTTCCCTGTTCCTCCCAGAAGAATGTGAGCTTCCTTCAAGCAGGAGCTTTGTACATCACTTCCTAAGACAATGCCTGGAACTTGGCAAATGCTCAGGAGAGATTTGCAGAGTGAATGAAGAAACTGTTCAGAGATGCAGTCACGTAAGACAGGTAAGATCTGTGCCTTTGTCTGGAGGAAAGACACAATAGAGTTGGATAAGTTCTCTATGGGGCCACATACAAGTGGCAATCATCACAGACTTAAGAGAGGCATGGAAGTAGATCCAAGAAGGTTTCCTAGCAAAAATGAGGTGGTCAAACTGCAATCTGCAAAGTCAGCATTGGCCAACATATTCATTGACTTTGACTACATAATGAACTACCTCAAAACTCAGTGGCTTAAGATAACATTTATTATTGCCCATGTGTCCTCAGGTTGGCTGGGGGTCAGCCAGTTGGCTGACGTAGGGTGGGTTCTGCTTGGCAGCTCTGCTTTAAGCTACAGATCCAACTGATGCTGTCACCCTACTAAGGTCGGGGCTCCTCTTCTGCACATGGGGTCATTCTGGGTCGCGGAGTGAGGGGACAGCAGCTTCCCAGGAGAAATTCTGCTTGGAGTGATGGCAGAGGCTCAGGAGTGCAGGTGGGAACCTTCAAAACCTCTGAAGGCCTTGGCTTGGACACCATCACTTCCATCCACATACAATTGACAAAAGCAACTTACCTGTTCATGACCAAAGCCAAGAGTCAGAGAAATATACTCTGCTCATGCTGATGCCATGGCCCACATGTGAATAAAGGGAGGGATGAAGAACTGGACCAGCAAAGCAATCTGCTGTGGCTAGGCTCAGAGAGGAAAGAGACCTACAGGCAACGTTCCAACAGAAGGTGGCAAGTCCAAGAAACAGAGAGTTGTCCAGAAAGACAGAAGCTCACAGAAGGTAAGGAGACAGCAGGGCTAAATGAGGCCAGAGGTGATGATGGTGGCCAGATCCCACAGGCCCCATGAGTCATGATGAGTTTGGGCTAGATTCTAAAAACAATGCGGAGCTGCTCATATCCTTATTTCAGGAAGACGATCTTAGCTTCCAGGGTAAGAGGGATTGGAGAAGGCAAAATAAAAGGTAGGTAGGTGAAGAGGAGGCCAGTGCTGTGGTGCAGGGAAGTGGGAAACAGATCATCTACTGAGACATCATGGAACGACCCAGTCCAAGAGCAGGTGGAATGTGGTCTTTATTCCAAAAGAACAGAAAAGCAGCTATTAACATAAGGGGTCACCAAATGTGCAGCTAGTAAGTTGTTACATGAAATCTCAATTACACAAAGAAGACAGAAATTAATGGGTACTATTTATGCATAGTTTTCCAAGGCTCACATGCACAAAACTTTCATTCTTAAAATTTCCCATGAAACTTTTGTTTTCTTGTCCTCTTTGGAAAATATTATAAGTGGTCTTCCTAGCCCCAGAAAAGTTGTTACACTAAGTAAGTCCCCACAGAAGCCTGACTCACTGCCTCCAAATTATCCCACTCCAGCACAGGCAGGAAGACAGAGGACTCTACACCCAAACCTCATCCACAGCCAGAGTAAACAGCTCAGTCATCCAGTGACTAAAGGTCAATGTTTCTAGACTTTCTTATATGAGCAGCTGGAGAGGAATTTTATTAAAAACTGTCACCCACACAGAACTCACTGAAATTATGGGGAGAAATGCACTTAGGAAAAAAGCATTCACTTTTTTACAGGTGTTTCCTTTGGTATCAAGTTAATAATAAAAAATTAATACCTCAAGGTGATAATTCGTATCTGGCTGTGGATGTTCCTGTGAGCTGAGAGCCAAAGGAGAAAAGGTGACATATGGCAAGCCTGATGATGTTGTGGCATGGGAGGAGCCTGGAACAGGAGCGGGGAACCAGGCTCGGCCCTAGATTTGCTGTGTGACCTTGGAAGTCATTAAGTTCTCTGGGCCCAGCTCTTCCTCAAGAGGATTCATGTAGTGACTAGTAACACATTAGAAAATGGCTCGTTTGGCAGCAGTTCTCAGCCAAGTAAGGTTTATAGAGGTGGACAAATGAGACTTCGGGGGGAAAATGACTTAGGAAAAGTCTACATGAGATTCTGATCCTTTTTATCCCACTTCTCTCCCCAACAAACACACAAAAAAACAAAATATGTATGTGTCTATGTATGTAAACATGTACATATACACATATACACACATACACTCATACCTACATGCACATAACAGGGAATACATGCAGTTCTTGTTAAATCTCTAACATTACTTGGCTCTGACATTCTTTGATTCAGCACTCTCCCTTTCAAATCCAGGCCTTGCTCTCAAATCAGTTAGACCTTATTCTAATTCAGAGCCATTCAGACCATACCATTCCACATTTTAAAACCGGAGAGATTAAATCAACCTCTTAAGTGAACTTTCTCATAAGCTGGCCACACCCACCCAGCCATAACTGGGCAGAAGCCACTGTCTGATGCATGGCTCTGGTAGGCGTCCTGCAGGGCCTCTCATTAGAAAGGGAAAGGATCTGGAAAAGTAGGGTGGGGGGTGGGCGGTGGGCAGGGGTTATTAATAAGAGGGGCTCTGCAAGGCCCTTCTCTTTTCCCGAAAGCCTAGAAAAGGTATATAAACCTAAGAACAAGTCATATCTTTTAAGCCAGGATCATCCAGTTTCAAGTTACTCTCTCTGTTTATTTCCTCTCATGATTTCCTAAATTTGATGGTCCTACTTAAGCACATCAGCCAGCACCATCATTGCTTCAAAGCATTAATGGAAAGGTTGGAAGTCCATAATTGGTCCATTCTTAAAGATGAGACAGTTTCTCTTTTTTTTATAAGGAACACAGAAGAGAGTAGAGGCTGCTAATTTTAGCTACCTTTCTCCTCAAGGATATCCACCCAAACTCAGAAGAGCTGGCTTATACATTAAGACAGAAATCCCCTCACACTCCATGCAATAATGAAACCTGGAGGAGGCAGACCCATGGCTTACCTTAGGTGATTTCCCAGAGATTGAGGGGTTCACATGTAAGAAAGCCTTTGATAAAATGTAAAAAAATGTCTACAGCATCTGAACCTCACCCCAATATTTAATGGGAATTTCTCAACCATAGATACATCTATTTGAGCCTAAAATAGATAACAGTGTGTGAAGTACACACATGCATGTACTTGCATACTCTATTTCCTTTCACGTTTTAATGCATACTGGTTAAGGATGTATTAGGAAGGAGGAAGGAAGGGGCATTTTTCAGCAATGTCTAAGTTAATATTTGATGCAATGTTGTGCAATAAATCTATGCAAAATATTCATATTTGAAATAAAAACACTTTCATTAGCTTAATCTAATATTTTCTCATCTCTTGAGACAAATGTGAAAGTTGACTCCAAAAATCAAATATATAACAGTTCTGAAAAACCTTATACCCACCTACCCAACTAGAGAATTTCAATTTTGCCAAAACACTTGGTAATGCAAAATGGTTATAGGAACATTATTCACAATATTAGACGTCTCCAGGTAACTCAAGTCAATTGTATAAATTTGTCCTTAGTTGGTACTTCTAAAAGAACTTTTGGCATCTCTATTAGTGGACATTATTATTGCTCTGCCACTTACAGAGCCCTAAGTGAATTCAAACTGGTTAAGAAATCATTTCACTTCTATAGTCCTCACGTTGTTTAGGTAAATCAGAGGAGAAACTCAGAGAGCTTTTAATTCATAGATAGAAAAAATAGTGAAACTCTGCATCAGCCACCCTCAAGGAGTCTTTTATAAAAAACAAGATTTGTGAGTTAATTATATCAGCCGTGAAAAATCTACATTTAGGGAATGTCACCAAACACACCAATAAGTCACTTCCAAGGCTCTTTCTTAATTGCAAGAACAAAGGGCCTCTTCAGATCCTTCCTCAGTCCCTTTACATAGGCATCAGTGCTCTGTTGACACTGAACTCTTCCTTAAAGTTTGAAGGAATCTGTTTTGAAGACCCTGAAAAAAAGCTTCGTCTAAATCATTTGCCTTCTTCAGCTTACTCCAAGTCAGTGGAATGGACTCTAGCAATGACAGAAAGACCATAGGGTCTAGAGTTGGTTGAATACTCAAACAGCATTAATTTTGTTTTCATTGTGAGGCACACAGAGAGTATTTTTCTTTGCGATGTGAGCTCAAGTTACAAAACAGAGTCTGCAGATTAGAGCCACTCTGACTGCAAGTGAGCAATGGAGGCCCTTACTTTAAGGCAACTGAGACTCCTTGAAATCTCTGCCGGAAGAGCACTTTCTAGCATGGAGCCATCACCGTAGAAATCTCCCCCTCTGATGAATGTCCTATGGCTTTCATACTGGGACGTTTACATCTTAAGCCACCCTTCATTATATACTGAACCAGTTGGGGATGAAAGGCAAATGTGACTTTGTACTCAGTAAATACAATGTCTAATATAAAAAGAAACTCAACTCTGTGAAATGGATTGGAAAGACAACTGCTCAGGTCTCATTCTGCAGCTAAGCCTTGCAACAGGAGCTAAACTGTAACATCTTTTAAAGTGTCCTCATGGGATCCATATGTGAAGACTGCTAAAACTGTTAACGTACCCAATTAGGTTTTAATTTATCTTAGTTTCCTCAGTCCTGCCATTAAAAGTCACACCATACAGCCATCAAGCCTAGCATTACCAGCCTCACAGTTTTGTCAGGTGCTGCCCAGTGAGTCGCACTATACACAAGCTGCAGAAACTGGACCTTAATTCAAGCTAAGAAATGTTTAAATGGGTCAGGAGCATTTACCCTGGACATCTGTTTGACGCATAACCTAAGGATATTTAAAAGTCTCTTAACAAAACAAATAAAGGTTTCCACATTCCCGAGGACAAAAACCATTTAATCTACTTATACAGCTCTTTCAAGAATGTAATATTTTGGCAGGACATGTATGTCAGTGAAGCAACAAGCAATGAGATTTATAGAGGCTAATTTATGTTTTAGTCTGTTAAGACATATTCCAGGTAGTCATGCTCGCTATGGGTAGCATTTTCCCTCCTGCATACTCATATTGTTTCAGTTTATCATAGCAGCATGCCTTGTGAGATCATGGGTTGCCGAGCACACGCATATGGCTGCACCATTTATTATGGGAAGAATCAACGCCTTTAGTGAGGTCACTTATTTCCCTTTGGGTGCTCATACTGTAGGTGATGAAATCATGTATTTATCTACAACTTATTAGATTCATTTGATTAACTAGGGATCAATTTCTCCTTAACCAACTGTGCAGGTTGCTGGGTAGGAAGTTTCTTGGTACACTGCTATGGTGTTTCAAAACAGCAGTTAAAATAATTATCTTAATATGGGACCACTGGGTCATTCTCAAACACATGTTGGAGACGCACTGAAGACAGTGCTTAGAACTAAAAATACCAAACACATGGAAAAGTCGTTGGGCTCTTAAGGCACTGTGGCTTCTTTATGAATTGGGAATGGCACAGTAAATGTGTGGGATCACTCAGGCCTGCAGTGAGCCTTTCCTGCCATCAGTGAACTTGCGACCTTATCTCCTTGGAGGGCTGTTAAAGTGAAGTCAGAGGGCAGAGGAGCTATTTGCAAGTACCATTTTCACTTGTGTGGTCTGAAGGACTAACAGATTTATCCAAAAGATGGACAGAGGGAGCAGAGTTGAAGAAGCAGCTGGCTAATCCAACATGCAGCTCAAAACACAAAACCCAAACAAGAGCCAGAGTTGCCATTTGGTTTTGTAGGGGCCAGTCATGTTCTGAAAAGCAATTTTCCCCCACTGTGTAGGCTGTCAGCAAAGGGAGACCCTAGACATCCTTATAAGGCAATGTGTCACCAAGGTAAAGATGAGGTCCTTCTGTCACATGCTAGGGGCCCACAGGGGCATTTCATTTGCAACTGTGAAGACAAGAAGGGCAGAGCAGGCCCCTGGGCAGCTAGATCATTGCAGTCAACTCCCTGACTGACCATCCAGAGGGTCCGGAACTGACGGATTGGGAATATTAGTCCAGATTTCTTTACCTAATTGAAAAGATGGAAGATTTGAGCAAAAGCCTGGGATAAAGAGAGAAGGTGCTGAGGAATTAAATGGAAGGCAAATAATTCAGGGGAGGAGAAAGCTATTGTAAGTAGAGCATTCTCTGCCTCCCCAGATTCAGTGCACTTTACACAGAATTCCAACTGGATACTTCCTAACTTTCACCCTTTACTCCCAAAATACATTGACATGGATATTATATACATTATGATCTAAGAGATATTACTTTCACAATGGAGAAAATTGGGAAAGGCTTATTGGCACTTTTGCCATTAAAGAGATAATTCTCAAGATGTGGAATTCCAAAGTAGAATGCAAGCCCAGCAAAGGCAGGGTGGAACAGCATCATCTCTGAGGTCAGGGTCTGCGTAGACTCTGATTTCTGAGTTTAATTTAACCCCTAACTACTGAAAAAGAACCAGAGAAATAAGAACAAACCAAACCCAAACCCAGCAGAAGAAAAGAAATAACAAAAATCAGAGCAGAACTAAATAAAATTGAAACAAAAAAGATACAAAAAAAAATGAAACAAAAAGCTGGTACTTTGAAAAGATAAACAAAGTTGATACACCATTAGTGAGATTAACCAATAAAAGAAGAGAGAAGATCCCAATAAGCTCAATTAAAAATGGAACTGGAGATGTTACAACCGATACCATAGAAATACAAAAGATCATTCAAGGCTACCGTGAATACCTTTATGCACACAAACTAGAAAACCTAGAGAAGATGGATAAATTCCTGGAAATATAAAACCCTCCTAGCTTAAATCAAGAAGAAATAAAAACAGTGAACAGACCAATAACAAGTATCGAGGTTGAAATAATAATTATAAAATTGCCACCAAAAAAAAGGTCCAGGACCAGATGGATTCACAGCTGAATTCTATCAGACATTCAAAGAAGAATTGGCACCAATCTTACTGAAATTATTCCAAAAGATAGAGAAAAAAGGAATCATCCTGAATCATTCTATGAAGTAAGTGTCACCCTAATACCAAAACCCAGAAAGGACGTAACAGAAAAAGAAAGTTACAGACCAATATCTCTGATGAACATAGATGCCAAAATCCTCAACAATAGCTAGCCAATTCCAAGAGCATACCAAAAAGATAAAACACCATGATCAGGTAGGTGTTTTACGAGGGATGCAGGAATAATTTAACATACACAAGTCAGTGAATACGATACACCACATAAACAGAATTAAAAAAAAAACATTAGATGATCATCTCAGTAGATGCCAAAAAAGCACTGGACAAAATTCAACATCTCTTTATGATTAAAACCCTCCAGAAAATTGGCATAGAAGGGACATACCTCAAAAGCCATCTATGGCAAAACCATAGCCAACATTATACTAAATGGGGAAAAGTTGAAAGCATTCTCCCTAAGAAATGGAACAAGACAAGGATACCCACTTTCACCGCTTATGCAGTATGGGAAGTCCTAGCCAGAGCAATCAGACAAGAGAAAGAAATAAAGGGCATCCAATCTGGTAAAGAGGAAGACAAACCATCACTGTTCACCAATAATATGGTCATATACCTAGAAAGCCCTAAAGACTCATCCATAAAGCTTCTAGATCTGATAAATAAAGTCAGTAAAATTTCAGGATATAAAATCAATGTACACAAATCAGTAGCACTGCTGTGCACCAACAACCACCAAGGTAAGAAACAAATCAAGAACTCAATCCCTTTTATAACAGCTGCAAAAAAATAAAATACTTAGAAATACACCTAACCAAGGAGGCGAAAAATCTATACAAGGAAAACTACAAAACACTGCTGAAAGTAATCATAGACAACACAAACAAATGGAAACACATCCCATGGTCATGAATAGGTAAAATCAATATTGTGAAAATGATCATACTGCCAAAAGCAATCTATGAATTAAATGCAATTCCCATCTACCATCATCATGCTTCACATGCCTAGAAAAAACAATCCTGAAATTCACATACAACCAAAAAAGAGCCCACATAGCCAAAGCAATACTAAGAAAATGAACAAATCTGGAGGCATTATATTACCCAACTTCAAACTATACTACAAGGCTATAGTTACCAAAACAGCATGGTACTGGTATAAAAAGAGGCACATAGAACAATGGAACATAATAAAGAACTGAGAAATAAAGCCAAATATTAATACTTACAGTGAACTGATCTTTGGCAACGCAAACAAAAACATAAAGTGAGGAAAGGACAACCTATTCAACAAATGGTGCTGGGATAGTTGGCTAGCCACATGTAGAAGAATGAAACTAAATGTTCATCTCTCACCTTATACAAAAATCAACTCAACTCAAGATAGATCAAAGACTTAAATCTAATACCTGAATCCATAAAAATTCTAGAAGATAACATTGGAAAAACCCTTCTAGACACTGGCTTAGGCAAAGACTTCATGTCCAAGAACCCAAAAGCAAATGCCACAAAAACAAAGACAAATAGAATGGACTTAATTAAACTAAAAAGCTCTTGCACAGCAAAAGAAATAATCAGCAGAGTTAACAGACAATGCACAGAGTGGGAGAGAATCTTCACAATCTATAAATCTAACAGAAGACTAGTATCCAGAATCTACAGAGAACTCAAATCAGCAAGAAAAAACACAATCTCATCAAAAAGTGGGCAAAGCACATGAATAGACAGTTCTCAAAAGCAGATATACAAATGGCCATGGAACATATGAAAAAATGCTCAACATCACTAATTATCAGTAAAACACAAATTGAAACCACAATGAGACACCACCTTACTCCTGCAAGAATGGACATAATTTTAAAATTAAAAAAAATAGATGTTGGTGTTGATGTGGTGAAAAAGGAACACTTTTAAACTGCTGGTGGAAATGTAAACTGGTACAACCACTATGAAAAACAGTATGGAGATTCCTTAAACAGCTAAAAGTAGAACTACTATTTGATCCAGGAATCCCGCTATTGGGTATCTACCCAGAGGAAAATAAGTCATTATATGAAAAAGACACTTGTGCATGCGGTATATAGCAGCACAATTCTCAACTACAAAAATGTAGACCAGCCTAAATGCCCATCAATCAACAACTAGATGAAGAAAATATGGTATATATACACCGTGGAGTATTACTCAGTCATAAAAAAGATGGAAATAATGACATTTGCAGTGACCTGGATGGAATTGGAGACCATTATTCTAAGTGAAGTAACTCAGGAATGGAAAACCAAATACCATATGATCTCACTTTTAAATGGAAGCTAAGTTATGAGGATGAAAAGACATAAGAATGATATAATGGATTTTGGCAACTCAGTGGGAAGGATGGGAGGAGGGCGAGGGATAAAAGACTATACACTGGGTACAGTATACACTGCTTAGATGATGGGTGCACCAGAATCTCAGAATTACCACTAAATAACTTATTTATGTAACCAAAAACCACCTTTTCCCAAAAAACTATTGAAGTAAAAAATTAAGGCCGGGCACAGTGGCTCGTGCCTGTAATCCCAGCACTTTGGGAAGCCAAGGTGGACGGATTGCCTGAGGTCAGGAGTTCGAGGCCAGTATGGCCAACATGGTGAAACTAAAAATATAAAAAAATTAGCTGGGTGTGGTGGCATGTGCCTGTAATCCCAGCTACTTGGGAGGCTGAGGCAGGGAATTGCTTGAACCAGAGAGGTGGAGGTTGCAGTTAGCTGAGACTGTGCCACTGCACTCCAGCCTGGGCGACAGAGCGAGACTCTGTCTCAAGAAAAAAAGAAGAAATATAATGTGTTACGTATGTAATTTTGAAATATTTATACACATTCAAAAATTTTTTTAAAAACAGCTGAAGTTAATATTAATAATACATTTTACTTAATCCAATATATGTACACTTGTCATTCATATAAGCAATACGAAAAATTACTAGTGAGATATACTGCCTTTTTCATATTAATTCTTTGAAATCCTGAGTACATTTTATAACATATCTCAATTCAAAGTAGCCATATTTCAAGTGCTCAGTGGTCACATGGGGCTTCTGTCTGCTGTACTGGACAGTGCAGATCTGGGATTTAAGGCTGGTATGGCATAGAGAAAATGACGCTTAAATTATCCATGGAGCAAATAGTAGAGCAATGTAATGCTAGCCCCATCTTACAGAGAAAATCCTGGGATGGTTTGTGACAAAGCTGAGCCCAGCATTGCAGCTGAGTTTATCATCACCTCAAATACGTGTCTACTGGGGTCCGAGGGTCATTCTCCTCCCTTATGAGAGGAAGCTGAAGCATAGGTGCTCAGAACGTCCACCCTGGCATCAAACTACAGAGCTCAAGTTGTGATTAGTGCTGATCCATCTTTGGCAAGTATTTATCTTCTGTGTGTTTCATTTCCACATCTGTAGAATAGGCATGATAGTACCAACCTCGCAAGGTTGTCTTAGGGGATTCACTGAGGTTATGCTATAAAGCAATCACTTAGCATACTGATTGTAAGTATATTGAAAGAAAGAGCTATTAATGTACAATATTAAAATAAAAGCTATCCATGGTAGTCATAGAGCCATCACCAAATATTTTCATCTTTCTTCCTTCTAAGCACAGAGTAGGATAGTGTTTCTTTGTCCCACTAAAGTTAAGCGTGGTCATTGACTTATTTTGGACAATGAATTGTGAGTGGAGTTATGTGTCATTCCCAGGTAGAATCACTCATTTGCAGTAATCTCTGCCACAGTGATGAGGCATGCTCCAGAGAGCAGCTGCTGCCTCAGGCTGGGTACCAGGGCAAGATCCATAATGGACATAAAACATGAGAAAAACATAAGACTTATTGCAAGCCATGACAATTTGGGAAGTATTCCTTGCTGCAGCATTATTTAGTCCATCCTACGGGATACATCATCTTAATTAACGCTTGCTTTAGGGATTCATGAGGTTAACTAATTCCTCCCATCCTCTCTAACATACTGACTGATGCCCATAGGTTCAGAATGCAGAGATTTAGACAACTACTCTCTAATATCCGAGGCCCCCTACATCCATCTCACAAGTACTGGTTGTGCTTATTTCCAAGTAGTTTATACTATTGTAGTCATTATTAAGTTTAATTAAATATGGCATACATTGACGAAATTTGAGTGGGAAAAGAAAATGAGCATTGTATCTATGAACAATTGAATGTTTTGAAGAGACTAAATAAAGTTGAACTGTCAAAATAACTTTAATTAGTTATGCCAGAAACAATTAAAGTTGGGTGGTATACGTATTGTACAAAATACAAGAAGATTCTACACTCTGATGTCTTTGCACGCAGCTTTCAATTCTTGCTTTGCTTTAGAGAAATCCAAACTGGAAATTGCAGAAGATATATTATTGGTGTGGCTTTTGCAAGAAACACAAAGTAGAACTTCAATCATCTATCACCCATTCAAAGTAAAATTTGGCCTTACATCAAAAGATTGGAAAATAATTGCATAGTATCATGCCTTATGTTAAATGAAAATGTTAAAGGTATGTATGTATCATTTTTATGACCACCCTCCCAAAATTAATCAAACATTTGGAAGAGCCAATTAAAAACTAGTCCTACTTATATGGAATAAGAGGTGATCTTAGGTATGGTGTATTTCTCTTGTTTTAGATTTTTATTTGCCTAATATACTTTTGGGAAAACATGACATGAAAAAAAGTTGTTGTTGTTGTTGTGATGACTTGGGTCAAAAAAAAATACACCTGGTTAACAAGATGATTCCATGAAAACTTCATTTGACCTCATCTCCTGCCTGAGATAATCCACACATACTGTCCACTCCAACCCTTACTCTTTGGGAATAAACTTACCTGGGCCTAACAACTGTAGTCATGCAGCCAACCTCAAAAACAAGAAAGAGGAGGTACAGGCATTTCTCATTATTTTCCCATAAGCCCCAGATACAGGCTCCTCTGGCCATACTTACAATACCTAACATGGATCCCACAGAGCCCCACCAACTACTTTCAGCTGTTTCCCAGTGATGAAATGTTTCAGACATATGGTCACAGAGATTAATATCTGTGCAGACCAGTTTTTGAAACAGCCCAGAAATAGTTTGGGAACATGTGGCATTAGACAAATATAAATTCTGAGCCTGGCTTTTTCCTCCATGCGCCTCTCCCTTCCACACCTGGACTTTCAGAATGAGTCACACAGAAGACTCGGGAATTGAAGACAAAGAACTGGGTATGAGCACATATTTAGATTCTGGGCCACTGGACAAAAACTTCAGGAGGGGCTGTTAATCTTGTTGAATCACCAGAGGAAGTGGGCTCCAGTTCTTTTGGTGGTCTCCCTAAACTAAAAGGCCTACCTGCATAGTTTGGGTTTGTGTTCTTGGGGTTGTCTCATGGAATGAGAGTAATATCAAACTTTCTTCTAGTTTCTCCCACCCTCAGAAAACAACATGGTATGGGTTGGTATCTAACAGCTCCTCGAGCTAGTTCTCTATTTCTCAAACACTAAGTTGTCCAAATTTCTGTGACATTAACCTGAAGATGATCCTTGTGAGTAACGAGGAAAAAAAATCCAATGCATAGAACATGGAGGATTTTCACGGCTGTCCTACAAATAGCTTACAGAAGTTTCACACAGATTCACTCCTCCAAAAACACTATTTTAAAATGGTTTCAATTGTGGTTAGAAAATACGTGCTGTGTGTTTTGTAGAAGCACAGGCCAGAAACAATTGATAAGTCAGAGGTGGCATTTCCAGTTTAGTTCTCGAAAGTTTGAGATTTATTACCTAGAATTAAAAATTCTTTCTATCCTGAGGAAGGACATATGGCTTTCAGGCAGCACATAAAGGCAGACACACACACACACACACACAACACATATACCCCACACAATTGGCTTGAATAGAAAGAAATTATTTTATACTGAAAGATGGCCAGTTATGCTGATTTTTTTAAAAGTTTAGTTTAACAAATTCATCTTGTTTTGCAAGACCAGGCATGTACTGTCATGAGCTTCGAGCTGTTAAAGAAAGTAGAGAATGTAATAAAGTAAAGCCCAAATGTCCTTAATATAAAATTAGACAAAATTTTATTTTCAGAGAAAAGAAGACAAAAGAAGATGGCTTCCTCACCATTTCCCAACCGCAGTGAATTATTTAATAAGGGCTTGTCCTTGTTAGGATAGCTTGACCATTACTTTGCCATAAAAGGTTGCAATGTGTGCAAGTTAAGAGTGCCAGGAGAAGATAACAGTAGACTTGGATCCTTTTTGATTGCCAGAGTAAGGAACAGATAAGCAGACTTTTCTCAGCTTGCACCCTCAGATATTCCAGGTTTTCCTTAAAAGAAATGGAGTGGAAACAAAGGAGTTCTTTTTTTCTTGCTGCAATTCTTCCAAAACATGGTGAAATTCTTAAGACATACTTTTCTATTCACCTTCCAATGATGTGAAGACCCAACTGCAACAAGAGCCAGAGACACAATAAACAAAAAGTTATGTCATTCTGCAATTTCCTTGCAAAAGAACCATAAAATAAGCTACCCCAAACCTAAAAAGTTTCACCAATATTAATAAGCTCAAGCTAATCAGCCAGATTCTCTCATTGATAAAATTCCTATGCCCAGGGCATAGAAAACACCATCCTGTTCTCAGGCAACTAACCCAAACATTTTACTTAGAAAGTAGACTTCTAGGTAACACCTGCTGAGAAAATCATTTGCATCCCTATAATTTA
Organism: Nomascus leucogenys; assembly: GCF_006542625.1. Lineage (NCBI taxonomy): Eukaryota > Metazoa > Chordata > Mammalia > Primates > Hylobatidae > Nomascus > Nomascus leucogenys. The sequence goes on from NC_044393.1 coordinate 43,139,981, forward strand.
TTTCAGGAATATTAAAAATTTGACAAATATTCAAGAAGCACCTTTTAGCTAGAACTCAGGAACTGATGAGAGTCAACCAAAAGCAGCAAGGGAGATGGTGATTTAGGGAGATAGTGAGCAGGAATTTCTTTTTTAAGCCCTTTCTGTTTTTTTCATTCATGAAAGAACAACCAGAAGGACAAGAAAGATTTAAGGTTTAAAGCGATGTTAGTCAAAGCTCTTTGAAAATATAGTTTGTCCATAAATGTTTTCCCAACAAACTCAACCAAGTTTATTTTTCTGTGGTTTTCATTTATCTTTTATAATAGCATCAATGCTATTGGTCTTATTCAACAAAAGAAAAATATAAATTTTTTAAAGAGTTGATCTTTCCCTAAAAAATTCATCCAGACTGCTTTAGAAAAAAATCCACATAGCTGAAAAACAAATTAGCTGTTGTGATGATTGGATTTATCTATTATGTTTGTTATCTGATACTTCATAAGCTGAATCTTGCCCCAGAGAGCTTAGAATCTGATTGGAAAATAAAATAATCTTACTGATCTCTTCTGTTTAAAATAAAAAAGCAACTTTGTTTATCCATCTAGAAAAAATATACGTTTATTGTAGCAAATTGAAAAATATATAGATAAGTCAGGAAAACCTGTTAGCATTACTGCAACTTCCATTATATACAGGAATGTATATTATATTGAAATGTGGACATTTCAATATAAATATTTACAGAATATAACATAAATATATAAATTTAACTGAAATGGGCTTGAAGTGAAAAACTGTTTTATAACCTATGATATTTTTTCCTTCACATTTCATAAACATTTTTATTTTTCTATAATATATAATATATATAATATAATTTTGACGTCTTTACAAAATTTCATCCTGTAATTGTAATCCTCTATTATTAGATATATAACATTTCTTGAGGGTTATCTTCCAGTATAAACAGAACTGTGATAAACAAATTTACAGACACAACTTCCTGCAGACTACTCCAATAGACTTAATTTCTAAAACAGAGTTCTTGTGCCTAGAACTTTTTTAAGATCTTGATATATATTGCCAAATTGTTCTCCAAAATTTGTGTGAATTTACGCTACACAATAGAGTATCAGGGTGCCCATTTCCTTGGAGTTTGTTGATACTGAGTGTTACACACTATCTTTGTCCATCCCTGCTGCTATTAAAAACATACCCAGACTGGGTAATTTATAAATAATGAAATTTATTTCTCACAGTTTTAGAGGTTGAGCAGTCCAAGATCAAGGCACTGGCAGATTTGGTGTCTGGTGATGGCTGCTCTCTGTTTTCAAGATGGCAACTTCTTGTTGTGTCGTCACATGGCAGAAAGGGAAGGAGACAACCACTATGCCCTCACATGGCAGAAGAGATGGAAAGCCAGGCAGCTCTCTGATTCCTCTTTTATACCCACATTAATCCCATTTATGAGGGCAAAGCCCTCATGGCCTAATCGCTTCCCAAAGACCACACCATTTAATATCATCACCTTGGGGTTTAAGTTCCAATATATGAATTTTGGAGGGTCATAGACATTCAAACCATAACACACACGTTCTGATCTTCACCAAATTCACAGGCGGAAAGATATTTTACTGTTCTTGTACTGGGTCATTTCTATATTTTCCTTTGAGAATTGCCCTATTGTGTCTTTTCTGTGGTTGAAATTCACAAACATTTTTGAACACTGTCATGCAAATAAGTGACGCAAAAATACATCCAGGTAGCACTGATACTGTTTATCTACTAGACAAACTACATGAACTCAGGTATTTAAGTTAATTGCCATCTTAAGTATAGAAAGCAAGTATAATAAGAATAGAGGTGAGAAAACTAGGGTATGGCATTAGTGATTATAACTACACCTGGCAATGAAAGAGAAGTGAGATATTTTGGTATAAAACATACCTTTAAACTTTCTTTAGTTATCCTTCCTCATTGATCTGCCAAATCAAGCAACTTAAGCTGTCTGCTCTCTGGAACTCAGTGAAATAAAAGGTTTTGAGGAGAGAATAACAGTGCTGAAGAAAAATTCACACTTAAAAACTAGCATTTAAAATTGTGATTTGAGATCCATCACCCCAGAAACACTCTGGAGATGCATCCTGAAATCAGAGAAAAGAATGACTCTTTTTTCTACAGTCTCTGACTGCGTGCTGAGGCTGCTGGTGAGTAACTATAATGGGGCAACCACAACCTTTAAACACATAAATATTCCTACAGCATCCACTTCTTCTTAATTTTATCTACTGGATAAATAAATTCAGAGGGATTGAGAGAGAACGACAGAAAAATGCAGACATTTAAAAAGTCACACAACAGTGTAAAATTCCTTAATATCTGGAAATGTTTAAAGGGCTACGTGGCATCTTTAGAATCATACAGGTTACAATGAGAGCTCCACAAACAAGATTTTGCAACGTGTGAATATTACATGAATCTTCAAAATCGTTTGTATTCTGGTGAATCTGTGCGCTAGAGATGGGTAGTGACATGTATATTAAAATAAAAAAACATGGTTGAGTTACATTTAGGCTAATTATATGCCTGGTACTTCACATTATCTCAAGAAAATCCTTCAAAACCCTACAAGGAATAGTAACTTTATTATTATTCCTACTTTACAGATTTCAAAAAGAAAACACAAACACAACTGAAGGATGGAAAGGGGAACTAAGAAGTAGATGCAGAACTTGAACTTCTATACAGTTATCCATTGTCCTCAGTTCTCAGGCTAATGGTGTCAACAGAGAGGAAGCACCATGTCTGTAAGTCCTTACACCTTTAAATGTGGATCGTTGAACTTAAAAACAGATGAGCAATGAAGAGCTTCATATCCACAAAGTAATACCATTTGCAAATAGTGACATATTTATAGCTATCTAATAACCATTTTTCTTCTTCATCTTTTGAGTTTGATTTTAAAGTATTGCCAAAAAGACATACAATTCCTGCAAATGCTGTACCCCAAAAGCTCTGAAGTCAGGAAGAGAGGAAAAATGTTAAAAGGTGATCAAGATTGTTCATTTTGCCTCCTCTCTGCTAAATCAGTCACTGGGCTATTACGAGTGGATGGAAAAAACCTTGTAATCCTCAGGTGTGCCATTAAACTCATAAATTGCAAGATTTCTAGGATATTTTATATTACAGTTGACACTGCTCCATGGTATGTTCAGGGATCTTTTCCAAGAGAAGCCACTCTCTGAACATTAAAATGACCTTTTCACACTCTTTATGTTATAGAAAAATAAAATAAAACAGATTCAGCTTCTTAATTATGCAGCTAAGTCCTACCTAAGCTTCAGGTGACTAAGAGTCCACCATTGCCTTCTATGAAACTACTATCATCTCCCCATGGAGCCAAAGCCCAGTAACTCCTAGTTGCCAGTTATTTCTATCTATCCTGTCTCTTTTTTATCCCTTATAGGCTTGGAGAGTCAGACTTCAGTTTTCAATTATATTAAGCTGAATTTTAAAAGAAAGGGGAAAAGTGTGGCTCGAGTTTGCAAAGGTTATTTATCTATCTAGAAATAATAGGCTTTTTTCAATTGAGAAAAGACATTTGAAATTTTTTTGAGACAGAGTCTCACTCCGTTATTGAAATGTATTTTTCAAATGGGGTAAATACATGACACCTATCAATCCTGGGACCCAATAATTCAAGATAATTTTGACATATTTTGAGGATAAAATGAGGCTGTCATTTTTCATTGTACTAATAGAAATCCTCTGAACTATTAGACCAAGAGATGCTTCTTCTTTCTGGAAATTCTTATAGTATACTTAGTGACATGTGAAATAGCTTTTGTTTAAATGCTGCTAAATATTCCCTTTTAACTAATACAGGTGTTCTCTCTTCAGCTAAATCACATAAACTCCTAATGTTAAGGAATATGCTTCCCAGTGTTGTGATACACCCTTAGCACCCACCTCCCTTACTGCCACATGGTGCCTTCTCCATGCCTATCTGTCTGTTAAACAAGGCATGGCAGAGAGAAGTATTAAAATCTGCAAATGTTTTACAGTATGAGAGCCTTCCATCTTCCTGGCAAAAGAAATCGTTACTATAAATTTGGCCATTGCTGCATTTTAGGTATAAATCTATATGAAAGCTTCTTAGAGCAGGAGTCAGCAAACTTTTTTGTAAAGAGCAAAATAGTAAATATTTTAGGCTTTGGAAGCCATACAGTCTATGTTAGAAGTACTCAACTCTGCCACTGCAACATGAAAACAGTACATAAACAAATGAGCATGCATATATTCCAATAAAACTTTATTTACAAAATAAGTGGCAGGCAAGATTTGATCCACAGATAGTAATTTACAGGCCCCTCTCCTAAAGTATGAAAAAAGAAAATGAACATTTTAAGTGGTTTCTATTCAAGCAAGAGTGTAGGTAAATAAACTAGAAGATAGAAAAACAATAGCTAACATCAATGAACCAGTCTGCTTCTTCAAAAAGATTAACAAAATTAACCTACCTTTAGCTAGAATGACTAAGAAATAAAAAATGTCTCAAATTACCAAAATCTAAAATAAAATGGGGACATCACTACTGATTTTACAGAAACAAAAAAGGTTATAAAAGAGTATTACAAAATATTGTACTCCAACAGATGGCATAAACTAGGCAAAATGAACAGATTTCTAGAAACACCAAACCTACCAAGACTGATGCATGAAGAAATAGAAAATCTTAATGGGCATATAACTTATATGGAAATTGAATCAGTAATCAAAAAACTACCAACAGAGAAATGCCCAGGGCAAATCTCCATCAACATATAAATGGATAACAAAATGTGGTATAAACTTACGATGGAATATTATTCAGTCTTAATAATAAAATTTTAATATTTGATTAAAAATAAGTGAACTTTAATAAATTATGCTAAGTAAAATATATAGACATAACAGGACAAATATTGTATGACTCTACTTACATTAGGTACCCTAGAATAGGCAAATTTATAGAGACAATGTAGAATCGAGATTACCAGGAGCTGAGGGGTGTAAAAAATGGGGAATTATTGCTTAACAGGTACATAGATCTGTTTGGGATGATTTTTAAAGTTCTGAAAATAGATAATGACGATAGTTTTACAACACTGTGAATATACTTAATGCCGCTGAAATTTAAACTTAAAAATTGTTAAGATTGTAAATTTTATGTTATGTATACTTTACCACAATTTTTAAAACTTAACAAAATAGAGACAATTAGTGAGCTGGAATGTGATGCCAAGGAATGCTCATGGAACAGATGACAAAATACCAAAAGACTAAAAGTATGACATAAAAGATAGAATATGTTTACAATAGAACCAGAAATTCCAGTATCCACCTAATAGAAATTTCAGTTTAAAAATGGAGAGAGTGAATGTACAAACAAAAATTTGTTTTAGGCTTTTCCAAACCAATTGGGAATTAGGTAAACTCACTTATTCAAAAGGAGAAATGTTCTGCTTTTGTTTACACAGACAAAAAAAATTTAGTTAAATAATATTTATGAGAGATACATTTAGTACAAAATGACAAAAGTGAAATTTTAAAATTATATATTATATATGCATATATAATTCAATATATATTTAACTTCATTTGTGTATATCAACAAAGAGGAACTATATAAATATTATTTAGACAAAATAACATGGTATAAAATAAATAATTTAGAATGCCACATATTGATTAAAGATGAAATTTATAAAACATGCTACAATCATCAATCATGATATACCTAATCATATATCACTAAAGTATATAAAACAGAGATTATACAAATCAAAAGAAAAATTGACAAATCCACAATCACTGAGAAAAACTTTTAAACATTCCTTTCAGATGGCAACAATTTAAAAGGAATCACACCTGTGCAAATCTAGAGCCTATATGAACTAAACACTATATTAAGACATATGTAGATTCCTGAATGTAGCAAAGAAAGAGCATGCATTATTTTCAAACACAAAGTAATAGTCACAAATACTATAGTTAACAATAATATATAGTTTCAAGTAGATAGAGGGAGGATATTGAATATTCCCAACATAAAGAAATGATAAATGTTTGAGATGATGCATATGCGAACTACATTGATCCAATCACTATACATTATATGTATCAAAACATCACTATGTACCCCCTGTAAATATGTACAATTATTACTTGTCAATTAAAAAATAATTATATTTAAAAAATTTAAAAATAGCATAATATAGCCTGAGTAATAGGAGAAAGAATAAAAAAGAGTGAGCAGAGCTTTAGAGAACTATAAGACACCATCCAGCATAACAACATATGCATAATAAGAATAACAAAGGGAGAATAGAGAGAGAAAGTAACAGAAAGAGCATCTGAAGAAATAATGGTTAAATTTGAAATTTCTAATTTAGAAATCCCTAAATTTTATTTAAAAAAATCGTTATTCTACACATCCAGGAAGCTCAGTGGACTCCACATAGAATAAAGCTAAAGAGATCAGCACCTAGACAAACCAAATCAAACTGGCAAGAGACAAACACAAAGAGAGAATCTTAAAAGCAGTAAGAGAAAAATAACTCATCATGACCAAGGACCCTTAATAAGATAAATAGCTGATTTCTCATGAAATACTATGAAGGCCAGAGGACAATCAGACAACTTATTCAAAATGCTGAAATAATAATACTGTCAGTCAAGAATTTTATACCTAACTATCCTTCAAAAATGAAAGAAATAAAGGCACTTCCAGATAAATAAAAACTGAAGGCATTTATAATTAGAACTGCCCAACAGGAAAAACTAAAGGAAATTACGCAGATTGAAAGGAAAGGTCACAAGACTGAAATTCAAATTCACATGAAAAAATGAAGAACACCAACAAAGTTGCCTATCCAGGTAAATACAAGAGATAGTATAAATTTTCTTTGTAATTATTTTTTACTATCTGATTTAAAATACAACTGCATAAAGCAATAATTAAAAATTTATGTTGATGACCACAAAGATATAAAGATGTAATTTTTGATCGTAACAGTATAAAAAGGGGGAATAGATCTGTATAAAATAACATTTTTGCTGTTTTTAAACATAGAATTATGATACAGAAATTTCACTCTTAAGTATATACTAAAAAGAATTTAAAGCAAAAACTCAAACAGATACTTGTACCACAATGTTCATAGCAGCATTATCAACCAAAGCCAAAAGGTAGAAACAACTCAAACGTTCATCAACAAATAAGTGGTATACAAAATTTGGCAGAAACTTATTGAAATAAAGTTAGCATTAATATGAAATAGATTGCTATAAATTAATATGTTAATTGTAATCATGAGCACAACCACAATAAAAATAACTCAAAAAATAGTAAAATAAATTACAAGGAAATTACAATGGTACACTAGAAATTATCTAGTATACAAGAAAAAGCAGGAATGGAGACATGGAGGAACAAAAAAAGATGTAAGAAATATAGAAAACAAACAGCAAAATGGAAAAAGTAAATCCTCTTTCATCAGTAATTACATTAAATGTAAATAGACAAAACATTCTAATAAACAGATTGGAATCTATGAGAGATTCATCTTAGATGCAAAGACAAGTATACTGAAAGATTTTATTTTTACTAAAGAAAGAATAGAAAAAGATATTCCATGCAAACAGTAACCAAAAGAAAGCTGAAGCGGCTATACTAATACCAGACAAAATAGAATTTATGACAAAAGTTGTAATGAGAGAAAAGGAAGAAAATTTTATAATGATAAAATTGTTAATCTGTCAAGAGGATATACCAATTATAACATATATGCACCTAACTAAAGAGCCCCAAAACACATGAAGCAAAACCTGACAGAATCAGAGGAATAGACAATTCAACAATGTTAATTGGCCATTTTAATATGGGTTGATTGTCCCTTATTCAAAATGCTTTGGACCAGAAGTGTTTCAAGTTTCAGATTTTTTCAGATTTTGGAATATTCACATTATTCTTACTGGTTAAGCATCACAAACCCAAAAGTATCAAAATTCGCAATGCTCCAGTGATCTCCTTTGAGCATCATGTTGGTATTCAAGAAGTTTCTAATTTTGAAGTAGTTCAGATTCTGGATTTTGGATTTGGGATGACCAACCTGTACTTCATTGTCAGTAATGCATATGCATAGAACAGCCAGACAAAAAATAGGAAAGAAAATAGAAGACTCAAATGACACTATGAACCAACTAGGCCTAACAGATGTCTGTAGAACAATCCACCCAGCAAAACCAGAATATAGACCTAACAGACATCTATAGAACACCCCACCCAGCAACACCAGAATATACATTATTCTCAAGTGCCCATGGAATATTCTCCAGAATATGTTATCTTAGGTCATAAAACAAATCCTAAAACATTTAAAATAATTGAAATCACATAATGTATAGTCTTCAGCCACAAATGAATGAAATTAGACATCAAAGGCAGAAATTTAAAATATTTACAAATATGTGGAAATTAAACATTATTTCTAAACAACCTCTTATTCAAAATCATTAGGATATACCATAATATGAATAAAAAATAATATAGAAAAACTTATGGGATGCCATGAAAGCAATACTAAGAGAAATTTACAGCTGTAAACAGCATTAAAACAAACAAAAAAAAAAGATCTCAAATCAATAACCAGCCTGCCACCAAAAAAAAAACAAAAAAACCTAGAAAATAAGATAAAATTAAACCCAAAGCAAACAGAAGGAAGGAAAAAATAAAGATTAAGGCAGAAATAAATAAATAATCTGAAAACAAAATCAATAGATAAAATCAACAAAAATAAATATTGATTCTTTCAGAAGGTCAACAAAATTGATAAATCTTTAGCTAGACCAACCAAGAAAAAAAGTGACAGGATTACTAACATCACAAATGAAAGAGGAGATGACAAGAAAAGCTATTGAGTTACAATCAAAAAGTTTTCAACAAAAACAAGCCCAGGCTCGTATAGCCAGGACTCCATGGTTTCAATGGTAAATTCAACTAAATATTTAAAGAATGAACACCAATCCTCCACAAACTCTTTCAATATATAAAAGAGAGGAACAGGCCGGGCACAGTGGCTAAGGCTTGTAATCACAGCACTTTCGGAGGCCGAGGTGGGCGGATCACGAGATTAGGAGATGGAGACCCTCCTGGCTAACACGGTGAAACCCCGTCTCTACTGAAAATACAGAAAATTAGCTAGGCATGGTGACGGGCGCCTGTATTCCCAGCTATTCGGGAGGCTGAGGCAGGAGAATGGCGTAAACCCAGAAGGTGGAGCTTACAGTGAGCCTGAGATCCCGCCACTGCACTCCAGCCTGGGTGACAGAACGAGACACCATCTCAAAAAAAATAAAAAGAGGAACAATTCATAACTCATTCTATAAAGCTGCTAATATCTTTATACTAAAACGAAAAAAAATCTCAGAAAAAGAACTATAGACCAATAGCTCTTATGAATATACATGCAAAAAATACTCAACAAAATGCTAACAAATGGAAAGAAAAACTTATATACCAGAAGCATTGAAAGAAAAACTTACATACCATTACCATGTGGGATTTATCCCAGGAGTGCAAGTTTCATTCAACATAAAAAAAAATCAATCAGGGAAATATACCATTCTACTAGAATAAAAAAAGAACCACATAAACATTTCAACAAACATAGTAAAACAAAATTGACATCACCCAGCAATCTTTTATTAAAAAAATCTGAGCAGACTAGGAATAAAAGGAAACTGCCATAGCAACCTTATAAAGAGCATCTAAAATACCTCATACAGCTACCATTATACTTTTTTTTTTTTTTTTTTTTTGTCATTGTGGGGATCAGAGTCTCTCTCTGTCTCCCAGGCTGGAGTGCAATGGTGCAATCTTGGCTCACTGCAACCTCTGCCTCCCAGGTTCAAGCAATTGTCCTGCCTCAGCCTCCCGAGCAGCTGGGGTTACAGGCACACACCATCACACCTGGCTGACTTTTTTTTGTATTTTTAGTAGAAACTGGGTTTCACCATGTTGACCAGGCCGGTCTCGAACTCCTGACCTCAGGTGATCCACCCAACTTGGCCTCCCAAAGTGCTGGGATTACAGGTGTGAGCCACTGTGACCAGCCAACATTATACTTAATAGTGAAAGCATTCCTCCTAAGATCAGGAATGAGACAAGGATAACCACTCTCATCATTTGTCTTCAACATCATACAGAAGTTCTATCTAATTAGGCAATAAAAAGAAATAAAAGTCATTAAAACTGGGAAGGAAGAATTAAACTAATCTGTATTGGCAGATGACAAGATATTATACATATGAAATCCTCAATAATTCACCAAAAAAACACAACTATTAAAGCTAATAAATAATTTAAGCAAATTTGCAAGATTCAAGATCAACAAAATTTCTATACAATAGCAATGAGCAATCAGAAAATAAAATGAAATAATATAATTTACAGTAATATCAAAAATTATAATATATTTAAGAATAAATTTGACCAAAGAAGTGTAAGATATTTACTGAAAACTACAGGACATTATTTAAAAAAAAATTTTTAAGACATAAATAAATGAAAAGTCTTCCATATACATGGATTGGAAGATTCAATATTGTTAAAATGACAATATTCCCAAAATTGGTATAAAGATTCAATACAAGCCCTATAAAAATCTCAGTTTTTGTTTTTTCAGAAATTCCAAATTTTATGTGCAAACTCAAGAATAACCAAAATTATCTTTAAAAAGGTGAACAAAATTGAAAGACACCTATTGATTTCAAAACTCTCTGAAAAGCTACAAAAATGAAAACAGTGTGCTCCTGGCATAAGCATAGACATAAAAATCAATGGATTAGAATTAAGATTCCAGAAATAAACCTACACATTATTGGCCAATTGATTATCAATAATAGAGTCAATTCAATTTGGAAAAGAATCATCTTTTCAACAAATAATGCTGGGATAACTGGATATCCACATGCAAAAAAATAAATTTGAGCCCTACCTAATGCCACATACAAAAATGAATACAAAGTTGATCTAGGGTCTAAATATAAAAGCAATATGTACAGAAGCCTCAGAAGAAACTTAGATGTAAATCTTTATGATCTTGGATTAGGCAATGATTTCTTAGATATAACACCAAAAGTACAAGCAATGAAAAACAGATAAATTGAATTATAAAAATTTGAAATTCTTGTGTGTCACAGAACACTATCACAAGTATGAAAACACAACCAACACAAACACAAAATTGGAGAAAATATTTGCAAATCATATATCTGACAAGGATCTGGTATCCAGAGTATCCAGAATTCTTATAACTCACCAATTAAAAGATAAAAATAAAAATGGGCAAAAAATTTGAAAAGATGGTTCTCCGGAGAAGATACATAAATAGCCAATGGCCTATGAAAAGATGCTAAATATCAGTATTCGTTATGAAAATACAAATAAAAACCACAATGAGATATCACTTTATAATTAAATGTTTATAATTAGAAAAACAGAAAACAGAAAGTAACAAGTGTTGGTAGGATGTGGGGGAATTAGAACTTTTGTGCATTGCTGGTGGGGATGTAAATAAGTAAACTAATATGTCAAACAAGGAAGCACAGGAAGTAACAACAAAATAAGTCCAACTAAACTACAAGGACAGAATGAATAAATATAAAAGCCTGAAGTGTGAATTAGAAAATCAAAATTCAGTAAAACCAAAAAATTTTAACACCAACAAAGTAGACAACCTTTTGCAAGTCTGACCAAGAGGAAAATTAAAACGATATAGGAGGGGCTATAAGATGGCTGACTAGAGGGATCTGGTACCTCCTGCAAAGAGAAAAACAAAAATAGTGAGTAGATAGCCACACTTTGAATAGATCATCTAAGAAAGAACACTATAGTTCCACAGAGAAGTGACAGGGAACACCTAAGGCAAGGTAGAGGAGGAAAGTGAAGTAGCCTGCTCAGCTGGGATAAGCTGGGATCCCAGAGGAGCTCCCCAAGTGGAGAAAGTGTAAGTGAGAGAGCCCCAGTGGTCCACATTTCTACTGCAACTCTAGCAATCCTAGCCATGAGAGAGCCCATCTACCCTCTCAAGCCCTGAGAGTAACAAGAAGCTGTCTGAGCATCACACGATAGCATTACATCAGAACAGAAGTTCCTGCTGAGTCCCACACAAGCTGTGGGCTTTAAGCAGCTACAGCACACCACCATATTGATGACTCAGCCCCTGTATCTCCATATCCCTGGATCCCCGTGATATCCCCCAACTACAGCAACAGCCAGGGCTGAAGAATGAGCCATTGGCTGCAACTCTGTAGCTCCCAGCAGTGGGGCTGCCATGGATTTTCACATGTCCTGAAAACAGACTCCCTGACCCACAGCTGCCACCATTGCAGGCTGCTGACATCAAGTATCAAAGTATGCCCAACTGTCAGTGACCCTAACCCCCAGCAAAGATGCTACTACACATTTACAAGCACCTAAAGGACAAGCTTCTCCCTCCACAGCCACCATCTAGGACAGAAGCATGTATTTCCCAGCCACCTGCCTACAGCTGCTGACACTGAAAGCAACCCCACCTTCCCCAGCGATAGGACCACAGTGTAGCTGCTGCTGCTTCCACTCAAGTACTCTGCCAGGGGCCTAGGAAATACCCATCCTTTGTCCCCCATAGCCAGTGCCCACATGCACTACTGAGGGTGCTGAAAACAGACCAACCCAGCCCAGCTCCACTCCAACCAAATCCCCAAGCATGCTGTGTGGGGGCCTGAGAATCATCCTCCCCATCAACCACCATTGGTGCATGAGTACTCCTCCAAGCAGCCTAAGGACAGGTTCACCCAACCTGTTGCTACCACCACAGCTGGCATCCATCCACACATGCCACCTGTGGGACTGGTGACTGGCATGCCCAGCCTTTGCAGCCACCATGAACACCAGCATAGACTGCATGGGAGGCAGAGGGTTGTCATGCTAATGCTACTTCAATCACCCACATCACATCTACAGTCCAAGTGCCCAAGGACCTGCCCAACTGCCCACTCTGAGAAAGCTGCCTAGAGGCCCAAGAATCAGCCCTCCTGAACCCACTAACACTAATGTCAGTGTACACTGCCCTGGGGCACAAGGACAGGCATGCTTATCCCACCACAACACTACCACTACTGGGGCCTGAGGACTGGGCACCTGGCATTCTCATCCCCAGCAATATTTCACAGCATCCTCCACTAACAAGCCACCAAGGAAATCACAGACACTACTGATGCTGTTTACTTCCAAAAACATATGGAGATGACACTAGTGCACACACCCAGAATCAGTGCCCTAACAAACCAACACCATAGATAATATTTTCAGAAAAAAAGCCTTTCTGTATGAAAGCAAATTCAATAAATTGGAAGAAGCTGTTATTAAACCAGAGGTGCTGATATCAATATACATGACTAATACAAAAAGGCAAGAAAATATGACACCTCCAAAGGAACAAAATAATTCTCTAACAATAGATTTCAATAAAAAAGAAGTGTATGGAATGCCAGAAAAAGAATTCAAAATATTGATATTTAAAAAGCTAAGTGAGAGACAAGAGAACACAGATAAATAATACAAAGAAGTCAGAAAAAGCAATACAAGATATTAATGAAAAGTTTACCAAAGAGATAGGTATTATAAAAAAGAACCAGACAAAAATCCTGAAACTGAGGAATTTCTTGAATCGAATTAAAAATACATTCAAAGTCTTCAACAAGAGATAAAATTGAACAGAAGAAAAAAATCATACAACTTGAAGACAGGTCTTTTGAAATAATAATCAAATCAGACAAAAATAAATTGAAAACTAAATAAAAAAGAATGAATAATGCCTAGATAGCATATGGGATACCATAAAGTGACCAATATTTGATTTTTGATTGTTACAGAAAATGAAGAGAAGGTCAAAGGCATAGAAAATCTACTTAACAAAATAATAGCTGAAAACTTCTCAGGTCCAGCAAGAGATTTAGACATCCAGATACAGGAAGCTCAGAGATACCCAAATAGATACAACCAAAAAGGTATTCTCAATGGTACATTATAGACAAACTGTCAGAAGACAAAGACAAAGAGAGAATTCTAAAAACAGCAAGAGAAAAGTGTATAAAAACCTATAAAGGAACCCGCATCAGATTAACAATGGATTTCACAGCAGAAATCTTACAGGTTAGAAAAGAATAGGATGATATATTCAAAGTATGAAAAGAAAAAAAAACTGCCAGGCAAGGATATAATACTCAGAAAAACTACCATTCATAAATGAAGAAAAAATAAAATATTTCCCAAACAAGTAAAAGCTGAGAGAATTAATCACCACTATACTGGCCCTACAAGAAATGCTTAAGGGAGTCCTATACCTGGAAGCAAAAGAATAATATCTACATAATAACACACAGAAGTATTAAAGTCACTGGAAAAACAAACACACCAACAAGAAAGATAAATAACTCAAATGTTACAACTACAAAAAAACACAAAACCACAATTATAAACAATAACTGAAAAAAAGAGCAAAGGATATATACAACAACCAGAAAACAATTAATATAATTAAAATAACAAGCCCACACATATTAACAATAACTTTGAACATACATGGATTGAACATGCTACTTAAAAGAAACAGATTAGCTGAATAGGTAACAAAACATAACCAAACAATGTGCTGCCTACAAGAAACTCACTTCCCCTATAAAGACACACTGAGACTGAAAGTAAAGGGATGAGAAAGATATTCCATGCAAACAGAAATGAAAAGCAAGGAGGAATAAATATACTTAGATGACATAATACAGACTGTAAGTCAAAATCAGTAAAAAGAGACACAGAAAATCATTATAAAATGATAAAGGGATCAATTTAGAGGACTTAATTCTAAATATATATGAACTCAAATCTAGAGCACATAGGTATATAAAGCAAATATTATTAAGGGAGTGAAACACTATAATATGATTAATTGTAGGAGACTTCAATACCCCACTCTCATCAGACAGATCATGTGGACAGAGATTAAAAAAGAAACACTGGATTTGAACTTCACTTTAGACTGAATGAACCTAACAGATATTTACAGAACATTATATCCAACAGCTATAGAATACACATTATTCTCATTAGCACATGGAACATTCTCCAGGGTAAGCCATATGTTAGGACCCAAGAAAAGTCTCAACAAATTTTTAAAAACTGAAATCATAAGTACCTTCTAAGACCAAAATAATAAATAAAACTAACAATAAAAAATTATTAATAAAAGTAATAAAACTAGAAACCAATAACAGGAACTTTGGAAACTATACAAGTACATGGAAATTAAGCAACTTGCTCCAGAATGACCATTAGGTCAAGAAAAAATTAAGGAATTACATAAAAGATTCTTGAAACAAACAAAAATTGAAACACAACATACAAAACCTATGAAATACAACAAAACTAGTGCCAAGAGGAAATTTTATAGCAATAAATGCCTACATCAAAAAAGTAGAAATATTTTACATAAATAGTCTAATGATGTACATCAAGGAACTAGAAAAGCGAGTACAAACCAAATCCAAAATTGCAGAAGAAAAGAAATAATAAAGATTAGAGCAGAACTAGGCAAATGGAGACTAAAAGAAAATATAAATGAATGAAACAAAAAGTTGATTTTTTTGAATAAATAAACAAAATCAATAAACCACTATCTAAACTAACCAAGAAGAAACTTAAGACCCAAATAAAGAAAATCAGAAATTAAAAAGAAGACATTACAACTCCTCCCACAGAAATACAAAAGATCATCATAGACTCTTATGAACCACAATACCTTAAAAACCTAGACAACCTAGAGGCAATAGACAAATTCCTGGAAACCTACCAAGATGGAATCAGGAAGAAACAGGAAACTTACGTAGCCCAATAATGAGTAACAAGATTGAATCAATAATAAAAACTTTCCCCCAAAAAAAAGAAAAGTCCAGAACTAGAGAGCCTCACTGCCTAATTCTATCAAATGTACAAAGAAGAACTAATACCAATTCTCCTCAAACTATTCCAAAAGGTTGAAGAGGAGGAAATTCTTTCTAACTCATTCTACAAGGCCAGCATTACCATTTCCTACCAAAACTAGGCAAAAATGAAACAAAAAAAGAAAACTACATGCCAATATCCCTGATTAACATAGATGCAAAAATTCTCAACAAAATACTAGCAAACTGAATTCAATAGCACATTAAAAAGATATTACATAATGATCAGGTATTTATCCCAGGGATGCCAGGATGACTAAGCATATGCTAATTAATAATTGTGATACATCACATCAATAAAGAACAAAAACCATATAACTGTGTCAATAGATGAAGAAAAAGTATTTGATAAAGTTCGACATCCCTCCATGATTAAAACTCTCAACAAACTAAGCACAAAAGGAACATATCTCAACATAATAAAGGCTATATATGACAAACCCACAGCTAGCTAGCATCATACTGCATGGAAAAAAGCTGAAAGCCTTTACTCTAAGAACCGGAGCAAGACAAGGATATATATTTTCACCACTCCTTTTGACACAGTACTGGAAATCCAAGCCAGAGCAATAAGACAAGATAAAGACATAAAAGGTATTCAAATTGGAAAACAAAAAGTCAAATTGTCCCTCTTTGCAGATAACATGATCTTATACCTGAAAAAAAAAAAACTAAAAAACTAAAGCTCCAACAAAAACTCTTAAATCTAATAAATAATTTGAGTACAGTTGCAGGATATAAAATAAACCTACAAAAATTAGTAGCATTTCTATATACCAATAATGAGCTAATTGAGAAAGAAATCAAAAAGGCAATCCCATTTATAATAGCTACCAAAAAAATAGCTAACAATACACTTGCCCAAGGAGGTGAAAGTCCTCTACAAGGAAAACCACAAAACAGTGAAGAAAGAAATCAAAGAGGATACAAATGGAAAGACATCCCATGCTCATGGATGGAAAGAATTAATATCATTAAAATGATAATATTGCTCAAGTAATCTCCAGATTCAACGCAATCTTTATCAAAATACCTATGTAATTTCTTATAGAATTATTAAAAATAATCCTGAAATTCATATAAAACCAAAAAAGAGCCCAAATAGCCAAAGCAATCCTAGTCTAAAAGAACAACACTGGAGGTATTATACTACCTGACTTCAAAATACAAGACTATAGCAACCAAAACAGAATGCTGTTGGTATAAAAAGTGACACATTGACCAATGGAATAGAATAGAGAAGCCGGAAATAAGCCTACATATTTACAGCCAACTGATTTTCAACAAAGGCTCAAGAACATGCACTGGGGAAGGACACCCTCTTTAATACGTGGTCCTAGGAAAATTGGATATCTAGATGCAGAAGAATGAAATTTCACCCTCCCTCTCACCACCTATAAAAATCAATTCAAGATGGATTAAAGACCTAAACATAAGACCTGAAATCGCAAATCTACTAGAAGAAAACATAGAAGAAATACTTCAGGATATTGATCTAGGCAAAGATTTTATGTATAGGACCTCAAAAGCACACGCAACAAAAATAGGCAAATAGTGCTACATTAAACTAAAAGCTTCTGCACAGCAAAGGAAACGATTAACAAAGTAAAGAGGCAACATGTCAAATAGTAAAACATATTTGCAAGCTATCCTACAAGGGACTGATATCCAGAATATACTAGGAACTCCAACAACTCGACAGTAAAAAGAAAATTAAACAAATAATCCATTAAAAAGTGGACAAAGGACATAAATAGGCAATAGACCTGTCTCAAAAGAAGTTATACAAATGTCCAACAGATAAACAAAAAATGTTCAACATCACTAGTCATCAGAGATATGCAAATCAAAACCACAATGGAGATATCATCTTACCCCAGTTAAAGTGGCTATTATTAAAAAGACGAAGAATATCAGATGCTGTCAAGAAGGTGAAGAAAGGAAAATTCTTACACACTGTTGTTGGGAATGTAAATTAGTACAGCCACTATGGAAAAGAGTGCAGATATTTCACAAAGAACTAAAAATAGAACTACCAATCTGGCAATTCCACTACTGAGTATTTATCTAGGAAAGGAAGTCAGTATATCAATGGGATGCCTGTGTTCCATGTTTGTTGCAGCTGTATTCATAATAGCAAAGATATGGAATCAACCTAAATGTCCACCAGTAGATAAATGTATAAAGAAAATGTGGTATATATATATACACAATGGAGTACTTATGTGGCCATAAAAATGTGAACAAAATCTTCTCATTTGCAGCAAAATGGATGGAATAGAATTAAGCCAGCCACAAAGAGACAAATATCACATATTCTCACTCATATGTGGGAGCTAAAAATGTTGATCTCATGGAGGTAGGTCATACAGTGATAGATGTCACAGTCTCGGAAGGGTGTGTGGTGGGAGGTTGGTTAATGGGCACGAACATACAGTTAGATAGAAGAAATAAGTTCTAATGTTTGATATCAGAGTAGGGTAACTATACTTAACAACAATGTATTCATACTTCAAAATACCAGAAAAGAGGACTTGAAATGTTCTCAATACATAAAAATGATAAATACATGAGGTAATGGATACCCTAAAAACCATGACTTGATCATTACACATTTTAAGCATGTAACAAAATATCACATGTATACCATAAATATGTATAAATATTATGTATCAATACAAATTTTAAAATAAAAAAGAAGATATAAATAAACACCATTAGAAAAATTAAAAAGGCAAATTACAAATGTGGAAATTTTAAAATTACTTGCAAATACTATGGAGGACCCTATATCAATGCATTTTAAAATGTAGAAGGGATATATTACTTCCCAGGAAAATACAAATTACCAATCTCCTTATCTAGGTTCACCAACATCATTTTGTGCTTTAAGAACATATGAAAAACACCAGAAAGTAAATCATTTTTTTAATTCATTCCAGTCTTGTTCTAGTTCCTTAATTCCTGAGAATAATTGGTCTAATTATTCTAATAAGAGTCACCTGAGAACCCTTAACCTCCTAGCTTTTTAAAATCCAAAGCTCAGTGACTTATTCACACTGACTAGACAGAGCACTTTTCTACATATGAAATCTGCATATTTAAATGCGTAATTTGTGATCATCATTTTCAATATGAAATTGTATTGAAACATACACTCACTTAAAAGCATTTTTAACAATGATAAAAAAGTAAAAAACTTTAAACAAAAGTAGAAGAGTGACATGGTAAGGTACAGATGTAATTGGCATCACAGAACTCTTCTACTGTTACACTTCTGGGTACAATCCTGGGTACTTTTGACTTCTCAAAAGATTGTTACACAAAAGTAAATGTTATATTTTGCACTTGAAAAAAAAAAGAATCCATCAGAAAAGAACAAACATGAATGCCACAACACATCAGGCAAGCCACAAGCTAGTGATGCATTAACACTAACATAAATTAAAGTTTAAAATTTCATAGAAAAAAAAAAAAAAAAAAAAAAAAAAAAAAAAAAAAAAAAAAAAAAAAAAAAAAAAAAAAAAAAAAAAAAAAAAAAAAAAAAAAAAAAAAAAAAAAAATTAAAATTATTATAGGAACAATCAAAATATGTGAAAGAGTAAATGCTAGAACATACTAATGCTCTTGTACTTCATTAGATACTAAGGTAGCAAAAGAGGAAGCATATCTGAAGTCTCCAAGATAAAGTATTCCTGAAGATGCTGCCTCCCTCCATTTGGGGCTATCATCCAGCATTCTGTTAACAGATTGTCATCCTACAAAATGTTTGTTAGAAGCTTGGCAATCAAACTGCTTTTGAGAACAAAAAGAATATCAGCTCTTCCATCTGGTAACTTTCCTTAGACATGGAAACAAGAGGTTTGGAATTAATTACTTACCAAGAAGATAGAGGTTCAAAAATCAGCCTTTCTCCAGGAACCCTGACCTCAACGTCTCACGAATTTAAATAACAAGAATTGCCATTTCTATTTAACAGATGAAAGGATGAAGCCAGACATCAAATAAGGAGATACAATTATGCGATCTCTTTGCTGTAATGGAAAGTTGGAAGGGAACTGGACACACTTGACCAGCACAGCCTCTGTCGGGGGAGTTTCTGAGTCCGCAACTTTCCATTGGCTTCCACCTCAAAGTCCTTACAATGGTCTGGCAGTGCTATGCAATCAGCTCTTGCCTCCCTACCTCTCTGCTCTCATCTCCTCTCTCCAGGTCTCACTCCTGCAGCCATATGCCAGGAAGAATCCTGCTTTAGGGTCTTCGTACTATCTCCCCTACCTCCCAAGGAGTCTTTTTACATATTTTGGGCTAACCACTCATCTTTTTCCATGCTTTGTCCAAATGTCACTTATACCCATTGGTAAAAGTGGGACCGATGGGGTCTCTCCTAACCATTCTATTTAAAATTGCAATCAGCCATCTTCCACTCCACCTTCTGCACCCCAGTCTCCTTGTCCTGCTCAATTGTTTCCTAAAAGTTACACATATTCCTTCTTATGTTATATAATGATTACTTGTTGTTGTTCTTTTTCTTAGAGTTTCTCTTAAAGTGGAGCCTAAGACAAAGTCTTGAATAGGGGTCATTTATGGGTCTAAGAAGTGATTCCAGGAGTCAGGAGTGAGGCAGAGAAGGAGAAAACAGTATGAAAGGGCATGATCAAAGTCACTGCTGAAGACCTTGCGTTTGATGATGCAGGGATTTCTGTGATCAGAGTACAGAATGCCTCTTGGAGGTGTGCCCCTAAAGGAAGAGAAGCTGTAGTATTCACCTGCCTCCCATCTCCTATTGGTTTTTCAGGTCACAGAAGTCATGGCTATCTATTCTCTTCTAATCAGCCTCCCATGGGTGTAGCACTGCTGGGGAAGAAAGCAAAAGACATCCTGCAGGCCCTTGTGAGGTGAAGGCACTTCCTGGTAGAGGAAGAGTCAGCGCCTGCTTGGACTGTCCTCCTCAACTGCAACTGCAATAAGAGGTTGGCCAAGGGGAGGAAGAGGAGTAATGGGAGGAACCCAAGACATTTGCCAAATTGTTCATGATCTGAGGTCTCCCAATTCAGGGTAAGGTCCTCCAGGACGCACAAAGTATTTCATTCTTCTGGGGTCAGAGCTCAAGCACCCAGCACAATTTCTGGCACATAGTAGCTATTTACTAAATATTTTTGGATGTTGAATGGACCCCAGGACTATTGTAAGGCAGGTAGCTAGAGAACCAGTATTGATGTCAAATCACAAAGAAAATGTTGAGGAAATTCAAGGTACAAGGTCACCAGAGCGAGATACCCTTGAACCCATGTAAATTCAGAGCCTAAAAGCCTAAAATTCAGTTGCCAAAGAGCTGATGATATAGAGAATGAAAATCTCTGGGACTGGGACTAAAGTTTTCCTGACTACTGCCTTCAGCCAGTCTATGAAACTTCAGTAGATTTCAGACTTGTAGGCATAAGAAGGAGGAATCTGTCAGCTATAGACTGAAAAAAGAGATGCTGTTGGCAGTTGTTACTTCATCTATAGATCAGTTACCTTTTAAACGATACTGATGTTAGCCTTTAACTAAGCATTTTAAAAACTGCCTTTGAAACTTTTTTTTATTTGCACACAATAAGGCTTCCATAAAGACACAGTAAGTTACAAGAAATAAATGTCACACATTGAACCACCCTTTTCTTTGATCACTGCTATTTTAATCTTCCACCCAATTATATTAACATATGCATTCATTATTTTGCTATTTTGGTTGTCTCCCTGTACAATTTTAAATCTTTAACTCTTACTTTCACTCAAACATAACAATTGTCTTTTCATTGTTTCCAGAGTTAGAAAAGGAAAGAAAGAAAAATCCTTAAGTCTACTTGAAGCCAATACATTAAAAGAGGAATCTAATTCATATTCGAAGAAGAGGCTTATAGTAGAGAAATGTGACCATCTCAGTTGGCAAATGTTTTCACTGAATTATAGAAATCTTCAAAGAAAGAGAAATTCCCTCAAACTATTTAAAACCTTCATAATGGACCTCCCACAAATGATAACTTCTTTAAAGTAAAAATTCCCCCAAAGATGTACAAATCTTCAAAAAAGAATACTCCTCAAATGATTAGAACCTTACCAAACTCCATCTGGATTTGAGTTCCAATAATAAGGGTCAGAACCTTGTCCATACCTAGTAAAAAAAAAATACTGTAAGAAAGCACATTTTTTAGTATTTCCAGATGTAGATGGAACATTTTTCGTTTTGAAATACAATGAGAAAAGTTTTTCATGCTATTTTGGAAACGATATATAGGCCAAACCAGGCAGAGAAAGTTATTTGAAAGTGGTCAGGCCAAAGACACTTTAAAGCAGGTGAGTTTGAATTCAGAGTTACAAACCAGTGGGGCCTCCTCTGACCTCTGCCCACATAATTTTTTAAGCTCATTTTCATTGGTAAGAATATTAATATCTGGCAAACATTGTTTGTGAAGTTGGGTTCAACTATAACATGATGGGTAAAAGGTAGCTGAGAGACAATGAAAATGGAAAAGTTATAGTTGCACATAAACAAAAGCAGAAAAAGTATTAAAAAGCCATTGTGTATGCCTAAACATACGTTCAAACCCACAAGCACACACTCATTCTTCCTTATCTTTTGGTAAATTGCTCATCTGTATTTGTTTAGTTTTATACACATTTTGCAAAGACGAAGACAAAACGGCAGCTCCATCGTGCTGCCTCTCAGCACACACAATTTGTTGTCTCTGCTGAACAGCTCTTTACCATGAGTGAGAAAGTGTGTGAATGTCCACTCCTGACAGCTGTTCGCCAAAGAAGCATTTCATGTATCTGGTTGCCCTGACACCTTTTCCCTCCAAAACACACTCCTCAAACAAACACAAATGGAAATAAGCCAGAGAAAAAACATGCTTGTGTAAACATTTGAATGCGTTTGCCTATAAAAATAATAGTTTAGTATCTACATCACTTCCATGCTTTTGTATTGTTATAGTGTGTTCTGTTGCTGGAGTTTTGAAATTTAGTGTTTTGGTTTTGCTTTTGCTTTTTGTTGGAGCTACATTTTTACATCTACTTTCCTCAAGATTATCATTTTCTGGGCTACTCTAAAGGTGTTACCATACCTAAAATTATCTTGCAAAATTGGTGCTCAGGCACAACTTAGCGGGACTTAAAACTCACCCCTCAACCAGTGGCCTTAGTCTGAAACTTACCTTAAGATATCTCAAGGTAAGGACCCTTACTGACACAAATTTATAAAATGGGAGCCAAAGTTCTCAGTCTTTCTCCCTAGACAAAACCATTTAGATGGCACCAGAAGTCAAATTTTATAGCGGCCCTTACCCTGACTCTTACCCTATTCCTTCATGATTTTTATTCATTGAATGACTAGACTATTTGTGGAATACAAATATTCTAAGGCAGTCAGCAAAGGCTCCCACAGGAGAAACAGAGCTGAATTCTGAAACCTGAGTAGACTTTTTTTCCATACCAGGGGAGTGGGTAGACAATGGAGGTGGTGGTGAATATTCAAGGCTCCCAAAATTATTCTCCCCATTCCATAACATCAACCCTTCACTCCCGAATTGGGGATAATAATAGTGACAATTTTATAGGACTGTTTTGAAACCAAATGAATCGGTAAAGGTAGAGTGATTATGCAGGGCATACAGAAGATGCTTAAACTTTTTCAGATAATTTTACACTGTATCTTTGATCCAAATATCCTGCCTTCTCGTCCTTCTCTTTCCCTGCTTCACAGAGTGTTCCTGTCACCTCAGAAAGAGGACACTGTTCTCACCTTACCATGGCACTTAGGAATTTGTTTGAGTTGTGTTTTTTCTGTTTCATTCATCTTGGACTTGGCATCCTTCCAATTCCAAGATCACTGATGCAGTGATTTGAGCAAAGTTGAGTCCATGTGTACATGGGTACTGAGCCAGTGAAGATGGCTACTACTAGCTCAGAAAGCCAACTGCTAAATATTTAGGAATCTTGTGAGCTGGAGTTAAACCATCGGTAGCTAAAAAATGGGCCATGGTCATGGCAGGAGTATCTACATTGTGGAAATTGGCAAATGCCACAAATCAGGACTTTGTTTTGTTGCTGTTTTGGGGGGCTTTGTGAGAGACCGTTTACCTGCACACCACTGACCCTTATGCTCTCCCTCCACCTCATTCTCCATCTAGTGGCATTCTCTTTTGCCAGCTCTTGTCACCACCTCAGCTCCTGAGCTTTGGAAGATCTCTCTGACACTGATTTTCCAGGCTTTGCTGTGTGTCCCCTGGAAGATGTAAGGTGGGGCCTCTTCAGGCCTAGGGGCAAAACAACGCACCTTCAGCCAAGGCCAATGGGGGCTAGGGCATGAGAAGAGGGAAGACATGCACTCCACAATAGTGGATACTGAAAGCCTGGTTAGAGGACGGGTTCCAAAGTAATCTTCAGCCAGCCCTGAGACGTAAACAAGTATCGGCTCTGGACTCAAAACTTGATGCAAAAATGGCTTCATCCTCACAAATAAGGGATTGACTCTCTTATATGGGACATTTTTTTTTCCAATAGTGTGCTCTGCTTCTTGAGTCCCCATCTCTGGATAGAGACCTCTGTTTTCAAGAGAACCTATCAAAAGAAGCCAGAATAGGGCTGAGAAATATAATGGAATATACCTTTGAAAGCTGCTGCCTCCTTTCTGCCCTTAGACAAGTAACTCAAAAACCCTCCACTACGGAGTCGTCTCACTTTTCCCATCTCACCCCCACCCCGTGATGCCCCTGAATAACCAAGGGCTTAGAAAAGTCAGTGTCTCCTGTTGCTTCCTTTCCAGCAAGAAACTCAGGGGTGTCTACAGAGACGACTGGCAATATGGTGGCTTGGACTCTCTGGACATCACACAAGTCTCATCAAGACACTTTCATTGTCCCTATGTGTCTACTATCCATTTTTGTTTATATCCAGTTTTGTTCAATTATTTGCACAGTTCAAAATATGTGACACATGTTCCCCTGCTTGAAATAGTTGTTGAGGAAAACGTTTAGAGTTCAAATTTGTAAAGGAACACAGCCCATTCATCAAATAAGAATTATTCCTAATTTTCATTTGTGAGATAACAGAAGAAAATAGGTTTTTGAAGGAGAATAACCAGATAAAATTTCACTGTGATTGTTTTATTTTTACCTGGATATTTTAATTCTTTCACCGAATTAGCCAAATCATCAAGTTCAATGTATCTTCCTTTCCTTCACTCCCTATAAGATATAAGCTTAAATAATCCATTGCTCCCAGTGCCTTTCCCAGCTGTCTTGTGACACATGAGGTAGTGATGCAGGTTTGATGTTTGTCTCAGCATTGGGCTGTTTGTCCAGCAACCTCGCCTCCACTGCCCATGGCCAGCTGCCGTACCGCATCCACCAGGCTCTGCCAAGCAGTCTTGTTTGCACTGAGGCCCTACAGTATTTTTCCTGGCAAACCCTCCCTGGAGGCAGCAGTCCTGGTTCTTGTTCAGATGTGGGATTTTCAGAAACTACATGAGCAGGTACTTATTTGATTCCAGAGGTCTTTGCAGCTTGTAGGTCCCTTGGCATATTTTTGCACCCTCTGTCAAGAGGACCAGGAGGGAATAACAGGGGTCTCTACCCCTAATCGGCCTTAAAAAGACAACTGACCTGATTCTGAAGCCTATGTGGATTTTAATCACTGAGCGCTCTGGGAGGAAAGAACTCTTTGGCTTCTTGCAGGGCTTCTTGGATCTATTTGTTGTGCAAGAGACACGCCGTAGTTTCTTCCTATTCCCTCATGATCACCACCAGCTGTCCCTCTCCCTGACATAGTGGCCCCATAGTGGACTCCTGTAGTTTAAGCACAGCACAGCATTTCCCTATTCACACATCCGTGCAACCATCAAATCAAGTGAACAAGCAATTTTTGGACCCCACCTCAATTCTAAGCCCGCACTCCAAAAGAAAGGCAAACCAAAAAATTATTCTTGGATTTGATTTTCTAAAACTGAATTGTTTTCTCCCAATGTAGTCTTCAAATGCTGTGTAGACTCCTTGGATTAATTCAAACAATGTTATCCTTTGTCTCATTCATACTTCTAAATGCCAGATCCTGCCATAGAAAACTCCTTTTGAGGAGGAAAAACTCTAGCCTTGGCTAATTTTGAAATTTCTGTTACTTAGCAAATCAACAATAGAGAAAAGTGTGTATTAAGAATCTTTTGTTTGCAACTATCAAGACACAACCTTGTCTAATTTATGTTTGAGAATACAGCAGGAATTTATTGGAGGGATATTCTGGAGTCCACAGCCTGGATGGAAGACTAGAGAATTAAGTGGAAACAAAACAGGATGAGAATAGGATGTAGGGAAATGCCAGACATCTAGACAGCAGGAATTAATTGATCACCTCATGTATGCTTTTTGAATGAAGAACATCCAGCATTTTCCTCTCTGTTAGAGATTCAGCATGCCAGAAGTCAGACTCTGGCCCAGGCAGGGCTCTTGGCTAGCTCCCTTATTTTTCTGAGGCAATGAGAAAGAGGAGCTGGAGGAAGGGACTTCAGGGACCCCACCTGCATCCATGGTGGAGGGAGTTGCCTGGATATCCCTCATTCCAAGAAATACCACGGGAGAGGGCTAATTTCCCAAAAGGAATTCAGTCAATGTTGTTAGGAAGGGGAAACAGATGGTGGGTAGCACAGCCTAAAGTGACATGTGTCCAACAAAACCAAACACTAGGCTTTCCAGATGCCCAGTACATAGGGTTACATGGAGGATTAACTACCTTACGAAGCATTAGCATCCACTTGCTGTGGCCTTAGGAGAAAAGAACTCTTGCTTCCCCTGGCTAGCACTGTCAGTAGGAGTATCTTTTGTATCTGCTGGGCATTGAGCACTGCACTGGTTGTGTGAATAGCACCTTGGATGATTAGATCTGGGACTGTGCTTAAATATCAAACAGAAGTGGCTAACAGACAAACAGAAAGCAAAAGAAATGCACATTAGGAGGGAAGTATTAGACTGTCTATGAGGGATGGTTGGGTGAACCAAAAGAACATCTTGAAGGATATGGAATTTAGGCTACAGTTTTTAAGGAAGAAAGAGATTCAAGGTCATGACTGGCCAGAGTGAGAAGAAGAACTATCGTGGCTTGGGGTAAAGTATCAGAGGTAGAAGAATGGAGTCAGTCATGGCTGCAAGAAGAGTGGGTTGACAGAAAAGAAAGATTTTAGTTGACTCGAGGCTGTGTGCTCTCAACAGGCTAATGAGCAAACCAATCTTGAGCGAGGAGTTACCAGAAATTCAAGCCCTGTTGAATCAGACAGGAGGCTCAAGGTCATTGTATTTCATCAACTCAGGCAAATTAGGGGAGCGCTTTTGCTTTACAGCTTCATAAGATTTTTCAGCCACAGGAATGTAACACCCTTTTCTCGCCCCAAAACCAGCCATTTGGGGCAGCTATAATAAAATTACAGTGTTCATCATCTTCCCACTCCAACCTCCCCCAAAAAGAAAAAACAGAAAAACCATAATTGCTGATATTACTATTTTGTGCATTGGATGACAGT
Organism: Nomascus leucogenys; assembly: GCF_006542625.1. Classification (NCBI taxonomy): domain Eukaryota; kingdom Metazoa; phylum Chordata; class Mammalia; order Primates; family Hylobatidae; genus Nomascus; species Nomascus leucogenys. The sequence continues at coordinate 43,167,597 of NC_044393.1, forward strand.
TTCCAAAAACAATAACAATTAATTTTCTTTGGTGGTGTTAGCCAAAAAACAGTGAGGTGCCAGGTTTCCATGATCTTCTTAGATCATCTGGCATCTGTGAACAATGCCTGTGAGCAACAAGCCCTTGGAGGCCAGTAAAGTTGCATTATAACCCCGACTTCAGAGATTTCATATCTTGGCCATTCCGCATCACAGCAGGTAGAAAACCCAGGATGGAAAATGTCAGCCTGGATACAAATTTTCTCCACAGAAATATTGCCTCAACATAGCTGAAATCCTTAGAGATCTTTTCTGTGTAAAGCTTCAAAAACACACTAGCCTTGGCTTCAGTTGCCGTTTTGATGCTGCTCCAGACATATTTAAGAAATGGGTCTAATTTTGAAGAATATATTTGGGCAGCCAACCAAGGCCTAACAGTGAATTAAGCCATCCTGATTTTATGCAAAAAGAATTTTTAAAAAAATAAATGTGGCCCAAATCCTGAAATTTTTGAAGGCATTTACTGATCTTCTGTCACTTCTTAAAGGAAAGGTTGAAGACAAAACAAGAGAGATGTCATGCTATATAAGTTGGGGTGTGAATGCCCATCTCAGTTCTTTCTCCACCATTGCTAGGTGTAATGAACACATCTTATCTTTACTTTCAAGATTTTTAAAATCCCATGAACATTTCCCATAAAAAAAGTAGCATTAACATGAAAGTTTGCCAGCACATAATGAGATAGTCTTGCTCTGCTTCCTGAAATGCTAAGCTGATGTTTCATATTTTTCTGGGCTTATTTTTCCCCAGTTATCTTTTCTAAACAGAATGCTGTCAAGATAGAACAGTTAACTTGTTGGATGATAGTAAAGCAATAAAAATGTCGAAATGTCTCAATAAAGTTGACTTAAAAATAGCAAGAACAAAAAAATGAAAAATGATTTAGTCACTCCAATAAGTACCCACTGTGGAAAGAAACAATGTTAGATATTGGAAAGAATTTCAAGGAGCTTAAATATAGGCTGTAAGATAAGATGGCTTTTTTTGTGTGTGTGTGTGTGTGTGTGTGTGTTGTTACACAACAATCATGTTTGTGTAACAACATGATTGACAAGTACCAAATGCAAGAAAATGATAGCTGCCATTTATTGAGCACCTTCTAAGGGGCAGATTCCACTTTATGTGCATTGGCTGTTTATAGTGCTGGCTGACTGTCAGTACTACCACTATGCTCCCATGGCACTCTTGTCCCATGCATGCCAACCCACCTCACCAACAGCACCTGTAGTTCTCCACTGAGGGTTTTCTGTGGCTACAGGAGCATGCTCAGGCCCTCACTGGGCAGGTTGTATGTGCAAGGAGTTAGCAATTCTGGGAGCAACCTTCAACCAACAATAAATAAGAGGTGGTGGATAAATATGCAAACTTCTTTCCCCATTAGCAGGACAACTCTGAGCCAGGCTCTAGACAACCCAGGGGCACTTTACAGGCCCTCCCTTCCCCCAGCCCCCCATGAGGTCTCGGGCGGGATTAGCCACAGCTGTTCACAGTGGTCATTAACATACCTTACAGCAGCTGCCTCACTCCCCCACTCTCCTCCTGGCATTTCCTGGGACCACCTCCCAAATTAACTACATAAACCTGAATTGTCATGTCAAGGTCTATTTCTGAGGGAACCCAAACTAAGACAAGCTATTTAATCCTCACAGGAATACTATGAGCTGAAGTTTTACAAATGAGGAAACTAAGGCTTTAAAAAGCTAAAACAGGCTGGGTGCGGTGGCTCACGCCTGTAATCCCAGCACTTTGGGAGGTCGAGGGGGTGGATCACCTGAGGTAAGGAGTTCAAGACCAGCCTGGCCAACATGGTGAAATCCTGTCTCTACTGAAAATGCAAAAATTAGCAGGGTATGGTGGCATGCGCCTGTAGTCCCAGCTACTGAAGAGGCTGAGGCATGAGAATCACTTGAACCCAGTTGGCAGAGGTTGCAGTGAGCCAAGATTGCGGCACTGCCCTCCAGCCTGGGGGGAATCAATAAATAAATAAATAAAGCTAAAACAAAAAAACCACTTGCATTGCCTATCTCTAAGAGGGAGATCAAACCAGGAGTCAAGATCCAAGAGGTGATAGTTATCCAAGTACACTCCTGCTGGTTACCTACTATCACAATCATTTTCTTCCTAGTACTTATCCACTGTAATTATACTAGTATATGAGTTATTTAGTTATGTATTATCGGTTTTCCACACTGGGTTAGAAACTCCAGAAGGGCAGAGACCTTTTCTATATTCCACACTGTCTGATAAATAGGAGACCAGTAAATAATTTGCTAAATGAGTCAATGAGTGAGTCAATTTTACCTTAGTAAGCTAGACATGTTTCCATAAAGAGGTTCTAAACAAAAAAAGATTAAAAACACAAAACGTTAAACATATAAGTTTGTTATCTTTAAGAGTTAGCTCAATAAGAAACTGAACCATCTGCTTTTGTTGCAAGAATTTTAAAGAAGAATCACATTCAGGCTTGCTGTGATACAGAGAAACTGCTGAGGCTGGATCCAAGGGTAAGACTGGTATGTGGTGTGTCCAGGTTTGTAGATATAGGCTTATGCAGGGCACAGAAGGAACCATAACTTATGGGTACCCTACAGTTTTCCTGCAGAACTTTGGGAGCTCTGGAATAGAATGGCCAAGGGGAGCAAAGTCAAAGACTGTAGGAGTTCCTGGCATAGAATTATGAATCCACTGGATACACTGTCACATGTTGGTATATGGGTGCATGTGAAGCAAAAAGACCATTGCAACAAAAATATTAAAATCACAAGGTTAAAATTCATTCCTTAGTGCTCTCTTATGAGAGCTTTTCAAAGCAGAAAGAGCTGTTCCTGCTCGCTTCAAAACTCCCTGTGTTGGCAAGCCTGGACCTTGATGGAGTGACTGTAGTGGTGCAGTGCATGTCCTTGCAGCACATGCACCCATCTCCTAGTTTCAAGAAATGTGGGCTACTGACAGCTCCAAGTGGATGCATTCCACACTAGAATTGCCCTAGACCATAAAGAACTGCCTTGCCCAGAGTTATGCTTCCTCCTAGGGGCTGGCTTACAGCTTTGACCGGTTAGCGTGGGTATTCAAATCCCAGCTCCTCTTTACTTTAGTTAGTGCAAATCTGAAGGGCCATCCAAGCTCCAGAGTTTCCCAAGCAAGACCAACTTCATGGGCACGCAATCTGAGGAACCTTGCAAGATCCCACACTCAGAAGAACCCTGGGTTTGGTTTCATGCTCTGCTGTCACCATCTTGAAATTTTTAAAAATCTGATCTTTGAATTTTCTTTTTTTAGGTAAGGTCCACTGGGACAATGGAGCATGCAGGTGAGCAGAAGAGATAGCACAACATGGGTGCTCTCCTTTCTTTATTGTCTCAATGCCCCATGGCCACAGAACTCCAGTAGATCCACGATGAGTGGGAGTTCAGCAAGACTTAAAGCAAATTACCAATCAGCATCTCATCTACAGCTGAGTAAGCATGAATGCTGACAGCCTGTAGAAGCCATCCTTTTCGTCCAAACCAGAACTTACTCGAAACACAGAAAGAAGGCAACGGCATTCTAAGAAACATGAACAACAAGGGAACCCTACCATGTCCTCTCTTATTCATATTAGTTCACTGTATGAGCCAACCATGGTCAGATAGTTACATTTCCTTTCAGTTCTCTGTTAGTCACCAGTATGCCAAAGGTAGAGAATATTGGCAGAATATGCACATATCAGTAAGTGAAATAAAATCATTTGAGTTAGTTTTGTGCAGTGTTTTTACTCTTCTTGTTAGAACAAAAACCTATACATGCATGAGTAATAAAATACAAAATGTATATTTTGGTGAGTCTCCATACAAGTTAATTAAACACACTTGTTTTTAAAATTAGCAATGCATAATATAAAGATGAATGGCAAAAATCCTTGCTAATAATTTAAATTTTTATTTTTCTTTCCTTAAAAAGACATTTAGAAGAAAATAAACACCACCATGACAATTTGAGAGACCACAGATAGAAGAAAAAGGTATGTTTCAGTACCTCTAATGACACTGTTTTCTTGCATTTTGAACAAGGGACCCTACATTTTCATTTTGCACTTGGCACCGCAAATCACACAAAGTCCTCACTTAATGTTGTTGATAGAGTCCTGGAAACTGCAGCTTTAAGCAAAATAGAACATATAAAAAAATACCAAATACATGTAACAAAAACAATTTTTCCATAGGCTAATTGACATAAACTATAATGAAGTTCCTATGGCAGATTTCTGATCACAAAATACCAAACTTCTAAATAACGGCAAAACATTTCTAATATTAAACATTGAAATAAATGTGAACTATACATACATTTAAGAAAGATTAATAAAACCAAGTAAGATAATTCTTTACCTGCTTATTTCCAGTTCACGGTCATGGGTGGCCAGAGCCCATCCCAGCAGCTCACAGAGTGAGGCGGAAATCAGCCCTGAACAGGACCATCTCCCATGGCAGAGCATGCTCACACCCATGCCCACATTCACTCACACTGGGTCCATGTAGACATGCCAATTAACCTAACATGCATGACTTTGGAATGAGAGAGCAAACTAGAGTACTCAGAGAAAACCCATGCAGATATGGGGAGGTTGTGCAAATCCACACAGATGGTGGCCCCAGGTGCAAATCAATTTTTTTCTCGTCAACATTATAAGGAAAGAACATCGAATGAACCGACATTATTCAGGACCTGCTGTACACAGCCAGATCTACCCCCCAGGAATTGGCTGAGGCCTCATTGTACCTTTGTTTTGGATCAGTTTCTCCCTCTGACCAGTCCAGGCCTTTATTATTATTATTATTATTATTGTTATTATTTTGCAGGTGTAGATCCTGAGAGCACTCTCCATGAAACCTTCTACTCACAGTTCTTTGTCTCAGAGTCTATTTCCCGGGAGCTCAAACTAAGACACTTCATCGTAGTTCAGATTTAAGAGGCTCCTTGTCCTCAGGAAAAACTGGTGGATGAGACTTGGTAGGCTGTTGCCAGACAGAGCAGAAACTGATCCCAGACTGGAGAGCTATGTCCCAGAGTTGCAGGAAGGCTCAGTATTAAGAGATGTGTCTTCATATAAGACTCCCCTGGGCTCAGGAGCCCTTGGAACCACTTTTAAACATTTTCATTCTTCCAAAATGCTAAAAATTGTCTTTCTTTTGTTTCTCAAATGGAACTATTGTTTTTCAAATGGCATAGGCTCCAAATGCTGTCCCTCTAGAATTCTACTGGCTGTGACCATGTCAGCACGTCATCCTCCAGTGGACTCTCACTTCAGTGGAGCCCTGGGGGGGAGAATGAAAATTACTGGGCCAAAGTGGAGAAGGTCTTCCTGTCTCATGCTGGCAGAGCCAACACAGAGCTTCAGATTAAGCCAGGAGCTATTATTCACGTGAGTCATAGCACAAAACAAAGAATTCTTGCTAGAAAAGTAAAGAAAAATTCAAATGACCTCCAACCACTAAAGGAGGTAGTAGTGAAGCAAGTAAAATCTTCAAATGTTAGAAAGAAATTTTTTGTTCACACTGAAAGACACAGATAGAATGAGAAACTTCATGGAAATGTGTGTCGCTCATCACCCCACAGCAGTTTGGAAATTTTTGAAAATCACTCTTCACAAATATTATTTTGTTTGCTGGTTTTTGTTTTTAGTTCTTCCCTTTAATGTTTTGAAGAAAATAAATAAATGAAATTCTCCTCAAACTCTTTCCCCACTGAAATGAAGCTTTGCCCGCTCTCCCTCAGTTCTGCCACTGCCAGATGGGTCACTGTTAAGAGCCTGCTGTATTCCAGTTCATGTGTGAGGCAAGCCCTGGGACTACAGTAATGAACAAAGCAGACACAGTCCTGCTGTTTATTTTAAAAGAAAAATCTAAATTGGGAGAGTATGTCCATGTAACTTCTTGCAAGGTGTTGGTTGGTTCTGATGTTTTCAATAAAGCATATAAACTACAATAAGAAAATAACCTTAAGAAAAAGAAAAGCTTAATTAAAAAGCAGCTGTAGGCCAAACAGGATACTCTCTTGTTCAGAATTATGGTAATGGTAAAAAATATTTGTAAGCTTCCTAAAATTGTTCTGAGTCTAAACCAGTATGTTTTAATTAGGGTTTTTCAGCGTTTCATAAGTAATCTAGTGTTCATTTTCATTATAAAAGAAGTGAGTCATAATTTTTTGCACCTCTAAAGTCCATCCTTACTTGGTTTTTTAGTTGGCAGTAAGACTAATAATTCACATGATGGTAGTATTATCTGTCACCTTCTTCCATTTAAAATAGGAATAGAATCCTGTGCTGATCGTTTTTAAAAGTCAATGTATAAAGGACATCAAATTTATGAAAAATTACAAAAACAAACCTTAGTATGTTAATATTTGTTCTCTCTTGGTAGGTATCTGAGTGATTTTATTTTCTCCCTTACCATTTTCTATATTCTTCATTTTTTCTTCAATGAACACATGCTTTAATTTTAAGAGAAAGGATAGATTTAAAAACAACAAAGACAATTGTACATACACCATATGGTCATAGCTATGTGCAAATTTGTACATAGAAAGGAAAATTTTTATTTTGGGCATAGGGCAAAAAAGGGGGACAATGAGGAAGTTTTTCTCTTCTAGTCTTCTTTTCCAAACTTCTTAAACATCAGTTAGGAATGCTTTAAGCTGCAAGTAAGAGAAAGCCCAAAGAACTGAGGCTTAAATCTTATGGACATTAAATTTTTAATTAATGAGGAATAAAGGTAGGCAAATCTTTCCACTCAATGACTCAATCAAGGACCCAGACTCTTTTACTTCCAGACTGACATCCTCCATTTGTCAGCATGATCCTTATGCATCATGTTCTTACCTGACAGCTTCTCAAGCATAAAATAAAGGGCTTTCCTTTCCTACAATTCTGTCTCCTTACATTCTCTTACATGTGATTAGCCAGAATTTGATGCACCATGGTTATGCTAGAAGAAATTCTGCTGACAAAGTAGAGAAAGTCACCATGATTAGTTCAGACCAGTCTTATGCAATAGAAGTTTGTATGATGAGAGAACTACTTCATATCTACATGTTCCATATGGCAGCCACCAGCCACATGTGTCTATTACTTAAGAAGTGGCTAGGTGACTAAGCACTAAATTTCTAATTTTAATTTTATTGACCTTTCATTAATTGAAATGTAAATGGCTACATGTGTTTATCTATTGAAGAGTAGGTTTAGATAAATCAAAATCCCCTATATCTAGCCACTTTCCTCTCATATTGGAGTTGTATTAACAAAAAGATGTGGGAGGAGGTATAGCTGTTGGATAGAAAACCAATTGTGTCTGCCCTAACTTACCATTCATTTATGTTTAAAACCTTATTTGTCAACTTTTATTTTAATAAAATTATCAGGTAAGTCAAAGCTCTCAGTGGTGAAGGGCTGGCTCTTCCATCCCAATCCCAACTTCCACTGAATATTGGGCAGCTTGTTAAATAGTGATTAGTGTGAAATACCTAATACGTCTGCACCCAAGTATTCTCAACATAAGAAGGTGAATACAAGGAGATGTTGGAGAGCTAAAAATAACTGTATTGGAGAATTAGGGTATCACTTAACATTGTTTGTTTCAGCCCAAACCAAACATGTGTGAGGCTCTGGCCCTTTAACAGATGCTGGTTTCATCTGCCTCTCTTGCCTATGGGGATAGCCCATCCCTTCCATGGAGCCTCTGTGGCCATTTCTAGTAGTGATGCTAATTGAGGATGAACGCTTCTTTTGGAAACCCCTGGGCCTAACTACTGGCTTTCATCATTAGCACCTAAAGCAAAATCCCTGCATTGGGTATCACGGTTCAGTAATAGTTGAAGTTATTTTTCCTGTCTAGAAGAATAACATGTGAGACATGTTGCGTTTCTAATAGCAGGCAAAAAGACACAGTTTTGGGTTCAAGATGTTATTAGGGGCTGGATGATGTGGCTCACACCAGTAGTCCCAGTGCTTTGGAAGGATAAGGCCTGGGAATCACTTAAGTCCAGGAGACAAAGACCAGTCTGGGCAATGTAACGAGACCTCTGTTTCTACAAAAAAAAGAAAAAAAAAAAAATTTACAAATTAGCCAAGCATGGTGGCATACAACTGTAGCCCCAACTACTTGGGAGCCTGAGGCAGAATGATCACATAAACCAGGAGTTTGAGGCCACAGTGAGCCCTGATGGTACCACTGCATTCCAACATGGAGGACGGAATGAGACCCTATCTCTAAAAACACACACACACACAAACACAAACATGCACATATATATATGCACTGAATATATTTATATATATGTTTTTTAAATAGATGTTTTTGGGGATCAAAACTTGTGAAAGGAAGGGAGAGAAAGCAGGACTGGCAGAGGAAACTGTTGAATGGTGACACAGGCATGATAAAGCTTAGCCATCATGACAGGGACCTCTAGAGTGAGTACTGCGCAAGTCATCAAGCATCAGGGGGAACTGCAAGACTTTTATTCTCCATTTCACTCAGCCACCAGATGCACAGTACCCCAGGGAAGGGTGATCTCTGCAGCTGAGACACACCCCGGAGGCACCTGATAGCCACACCCCGGAGGCACCTGATAGCCACACCCCTGCATCTGAGCCGCAAGTCCTTTCTTGAAGGCGAATCCGGGCTTTGTATCTCCATGTCTGTAACACATGGCTAGAATGACTTCTTGTCAGTGTCTTAACAGAGATTAGAAGCAAAAAATAGCAATTTTCTGAATAGTTAATGAGGCCGTCTTTGTGGATGGGATTCAGTGCATTTGACCATGCTGTGCACTGGTTTAAGGAGGTATGGAGTTTTACTGTGTTAGCACCCTAGAGGACAGTCCAGTCTGAAGCTGGGAGGTTTACTTATTTTTGCTTTTCATTTTTTTTTGTTTTTTTCTTATGTGTTATTTTAAGTATTTTGGCTGCATTCATGTGACAAGTTGTAAATCATTGAATGAACAAAATAGCATATTGCATTAACTGATTTTCTCCATTCCACTTTCAGAAATTCTTTAAAGGAATTTGACTCTATTTTTGGAATGCCTTTTAATTGTTCTTTTTCTTTAGTTGTTTTTATATACGTATACCACATACTCTTAGCTGAGTTGACTGTCCATTTCAGAAGATGTATCAATTATAATGTGTGGTGATTTGTCAAATGTGCAGTAAAATAGCCATTTTTTGAGATTTTGTTGTAAGAAAAACTTATCAGTATCTATGCTCTTATGAGGAAGCATTCAATCAATAAGATACTTGAGAAATGCTTAGTAAGAAGAAGACATGGAACCCTGATTGCTCAATTGATTCTGCTGTGAAAAGCACCTTTGTGTGCTATTGCATTTCACTCCTGCAACAGTTAGGTGGGAAAACCAAAAAAGGGCATCCTCATTTTACAAATCAGATGTCTCTCTCGGGGCTGTTGAGTGACTTCCCAAAGACCACCCTACCTGAAAATGACAAAGCAGTCCCTCAACTCAAGTGCAAATAAGGCAAAGACTGCAGACATACATCTGTATGGCACATTTATCCATATTAAATTCTGTGCCTACCGTCTCTAGCCAGTAGCTATAATTCACAGGCACTATTGTCATGAAGAAAGAAAAAGAGGTGGTGCATAAGGAAAACTAGGGAAGCACTCCTTCCTGAGTGCTCCATGCAAAATGTGCTGGGTCCTCTATGCATGCCACCTAATTGACTCTTCACCAAGACCAAGTGAACAAAATTGTTACACTCATTTTACAAATGGAGAAATCCAAGCTTAGAAAATTTGACTATCTTCCCAATAGCAGTAAGCTCTCAAACGTGGTGGAACTAGAAATTCAACTCTCTGGTGTCTTACTTCAAACTCCTGGCATTTTCCTAGTTTGTCCTCCGTCTCCTGCTCTCTCTCTCCCTCTTCTTATCCTCCTCCCTTTTCCTCCCTCCTTGCTACTTCCTTTCTCCTTGAAGAGTTAAATCTATCGTCTCAAAGAGTTCTTAGTACTTTGCAGTTTTTTCTTAGTTAGCAGATTCTCCTGCCTCAGCCTCCCAAGTGGCTGGGACTTCAGGCATGCACCACCACGCCTGGTTAGTTTTGTGTTTTTAATGAAGACAGGGTTTCACTATGTTAGTCAGGCTGGTCTCAAACTCCTTACCTCAAGTGATCCACCCACCTCAGCCTGGGATGGGTGCTGAGATTACAAGTGCAAGCCACTGCACCCAGCAGATTTTCATTCTTTTTATGTAATAAAAAGTATAAAGCCACACATGGTTTATTTGAAATATTTCATAATTTTAAAAAATACAGAAGCAGGAAAATCAATTCTAAGTTCAAGTGAGGGATTATGGTAGTTTGAACCAAAGGGTTGCATGTAGCAAGAAATTGTGATTTAAGATATATTTTAAAGTTGGAAGTAGCAGGATATTCTGATGGAGATTGACTCTGGTTTTGGGCCCACTGAGTTTGGGATGCCTTTGAGAAATGAAGGAAGTAGAGAGAGAACAAAAGAAAAACTGGCCAGGCACAGTGGCTCACGCCTGTAGTCTCAGCACTTTGGGAGACCAAGGCAGGCGGATCACTTGAGACCAGCTTAGGCAACATCATGAGGCCCCGTCTCTACAAAGAATATAGAAATTGGCTAGGCATTGTGGTGCACGCCTGTAGTCCCATCTACTCAGGGGGGTGAGATGGAAGGATCAATTGAGCCTGCGAGTTCAAGGCTACAGTGAGTCGTGATTGTGCCACTGCGCTCCAGCCTGGGTGACAGAAGAGACCTTGTCTCGAAAAAGAATCTGAAAACAATGGAACCATGCCTTCATAATTCTAGAAAGGAAGTTATTTTCAACCGATAAATCCATATTCAGTCAAATAATCAAGGGTGAAGGTAAAAATAATACATTTTTAGACAAGCAAAGACTCAGGGTTTACCTCCATGTACCCTTTCTTGGGAAGCTATTGGAGAAGAAAAGCAACTTTCCAAGTGGGTTTCTGTTGTAACTAAAAGTCATTTAGAGTTTTGCCCTGAACTTTTGGACTAATTCAGACCTTTTTGCCCTTTAAAGGCCTGAGGTTTATAATCTGCTCCTTAATTCCTGGGGTGTAGTTGGATCATCTGCAGAAGGTTTAAGACTGAAGAGTGTATGGCAAGAATCCCACTGTATGTTTCACATCTGACACTGTTCACCTTCACATCTACTCCACCTACCATGTGAAAGTTTGTTGATCTTCATGCAAAAGTAGATGTTATAGATCAAGAAGCCTTTATTGCAGTCATTTTAAGTAGATAATAGATTCATGTTTTGTTAACTTCAGGACCCATCTGGAGTTTCTCAGTGTTAGTTAAGTCATTACAAAGACTCAATTACTTTGCTCCAAACACAAAGAAAGAAGAAGAGACATCAGCCTTTGGCCTCTTGTAATTTTTATTTTATTATATTTTATGTATTTGTTTTGAGCGTCTAGCTCTGTCACCAAGGCTGGAGTGCAGTGGTGTGATCACTGCTCACTGCAGCCTCAACCTCCCATGCTCAAGTAATCCTCACACCTCAGCCTCCTGAGTTGCTGGGCCTACAAGCACATATCACCATGCCTGGCTAATTTTTTTTGTAGAGGTGGGGCCTCACCATGTTGCCCAGGCTGGCCTCTAACTCCTTGGCTCAAGCAACCATCCTGCCTTGGCCTCCAAAGTCCTAGGATTACAGGCATGAGCCACTGTGCCTGGCCAATTTTTATTTTATAAAGAAAGTTTTAATAGTAACAGAAAGGGAAAAATACTTGAGTACCTACTATGTCCTAGGAACCATGCTAGACACTTTTAATAACTCCCTTACTCCTCATAATAACCTTATGTAATGAATGCAGTTGATGGCATGTTGCCAACAAGGAACAAAAGCACAAGGTTTGGGAAGCCCAGGTTATGATGGAGGCCAGAAGTATGGACTCTTCAGCCAGACTAGGTTCATTCTCGTCTCCCACCCACTAGCTATAAGATCATAGACACATTAACTTAGCCTGACCTCCTGACCTCAGGTTTTTCAGCTGTAAAACGGGAATAGTATTTGCCTTATAGGGTTATTGTGAAGAGCCAGAATTTGAACCCATGTCAGCCTGATTTTATGTAAAATTTTTGCTGCCATATTTTATGTATACATATATATGTGCAGAGAGAGAGGGTGTGTATGTGTATGTATACACATGTAGAGAGAAAGAGAACAGTACACAACAAATTGAGTGTAGAGTTTGATATCCTCATGATTTTGAGATAGACAAAGTTTTCTTAATAGGACACAAAGAACAATAAATGTTAAGGAAAAACTGTACAAACTGTACTACATTAAAATTAAGAATTTCTGTTTATTGAAAAGCATTATGAGAATAAAAAGGCAAGCTACAAAGTGGGAGTCGTGACTTGCCAGAATATATTAAAATGCCCATAAACCAATAAGGACAGACAACACATTAGGAAGATAGCCAAGAGATTCAAACTGGTACATCACAAAAGAGGACACCCAAATGGCCAATAAGCACATGAAAAGATTGTCAACCTCAGTACACCACAGGGAAATGCAAATTAGAACCACAATGTGAACACACTGGACATGGCTCAAATGACTGAAGCTGGAATGACTAAAATGACTAAATGAAATGAATAACTAAAATGGAAAATATAGACCATGCTAAGGGTTGATAAGCATGTGGAACAACTGGAATATCTATATTCTTTTAAGATCTCCACACAGAGCCAAGTTCGAAAAATAATGGTGCATATATAGCCCCTCAAAAAGAATTACAGTGGCTACTGTTGACCACCCATTGGATAGAAACAAATTCATATTGAAAATGGGAAAACAGTAATTGTCAAGGGCCAGAAAATAAACATACACTCAGCCCAGTCATACAAAAATCCATTAACTCCTGGATAATAAGAATAATGACTCTCACTGCTTTCCTGTGCCAGAGGAACCACAAGCTAAGTCAGCCAGCTGCTTGCTTCTGCTTCAACTTCGACCCTCTTGACAATGCACAGAAACGACCAAGTTGGTATTTCATCAGAGTATAAAATGAGGAGAGAAATTATGAATGCAGTATAGTAGTTGTAAAATAGACATTTGTGTTTGACCTTCAGTGTGTAGATATTTACCTAAGAGAGGTGACCTCAGGATCCCAATTAGAGGTGCCTTCAACTTAGAGATCATCTTGTTGTCTGAGATATATATATATATATATATATATATATATATATTTTTTTTTTTTTTTTTTTTTTTTTTTTTAGACAGAGTCTCTCTCTTGTCACCAGGCTGGAGTGCAGTAGCACGATGCCGGCTCACTGCAATCTCTGACTCCCTGGTTCAAGTGATTCTCCTGCCTCAGCCTCCCAGGTAGCTAGGATTACAGGCATATGCCACCACGTCCAGCTAATTTTTGTATTCTTAGCAGAGCCAGGGTTTCACCATGTCAGCCAGGATGGTCTCGATCTCCTGACCTCGTGATCCTCCCGCCTTGGCCTCCCAAAGGGCTGGGATTACAGGCATGAGCCACAGTGCTGGGCTGGCTGATCTACTTTTAGGTTCTCAAGTCCATACAAGAGACTGGATCTGGCATAATAAGGTGCTTTTTAGATCTGGAGAAACTAAGCTGCTTTTAGTGGTATTACAGATGGATCTATGTTAGACCAAATTTTGTTTCCTCTGCTTAAGGTGTTTTATTGTTCTGTACAGTTTAGGTCTTCTGTGAGACAATATTAGATTAGACGCGCAGGAGATTGACGGGAAAATATTCTGTGCAAGATTAAGGAGACGAGAGACAGGAGAAGGCAGAGAGAGCCTTCAAACAACAAGGCAGTTGGAAGCCTAAGAACAGCAAATGGGAAGGAGGAAGAGTTGGGTTTGAAGAGCTTTAGACTGTAGTTCTGAGAAAGTCTCAGCCAGTGCAGCAAGGAGTCCCCAAGCAAAGGTTGGCCAATACATGAATATTGACAGGAACATGCAGGTTCTAACAGCCCTGCGGTGCTTTGTCATTGGCCAGGAGCAGCCTGAGGAAAGGGTGGCCTCAGTGTTTATGACAATGGATCTGGAGGTTTAGCAGCTGGGGATGTTCATCAACTGCACTCCCTATAGCAGATTCGCTGGAAGAGCTCAGTAGTTGCAGAACACTAAGAACTCTTTGAGATAACAGGTTTAACTCTTCCAAGGAGAAAAGAAATATCAGAGGGGGAGGAAAAGGGAATAGGAGAAGGGGAGAGAGAACAGGAGAGAGAGGAAAAACCAGGAGAATGCCAGGAGCTTGAAGTCATACACCTAGGAGTTGAATTTGTAGTTACACCACTTTGGGAAATACATTCTCTCTCTCAATGGGAGCTGAATCCTGAACAATTTGCATTCCATATCCATGGGTTGTGCATCCGCAGGTTCAACCAACCAGGGACCAAAAATATTCAGGAAAAAAACAACAATACAACAATAAAATAATACAAATTTTAAAACCATGCAATAATGCAGTATAGCAGCTATTTACATAGCATTTACATTGTACTAGCTAACTTTACATTGTATGAGTAATCTTGAGATGATTTAAAGTATACTGGAGGATGTACCTAGGTTATATGCAAATACTACGGCATTTTACATAAGGGACTTCAGCATCTGCTAATTTTGATACTGTAATTTTGATCCCTGGCTGGTTATACTATTAACAATAATTGTAACTAGTATTTTGAGGACTTATCATATGCCAGGGGCTCTTCTCAGTATTCTGCATACTGAAGACTCATAAAATGGGCATGGAAGGGAAGGAGTTAACAATTTTGATGGCTAACCTCATATGAAGAAAAGTTCAACACCACTGATCATTAGAGAAATGCAAGTCAAAACCATAATGAGATACTATCTTACAGCAGTCAGAATGCCTATTAAAAAGTCAAAAAATAACAAATGCTGGTGAAGTTGCAGAGAAAAGGGAACACTTATACACTGTTAGTGGGAGTGTAAATAGTTCAACCATTGTGGGAGACAGTGTGGCAATTCCTCAAAGACTCAAAAACAGAAATACCATTGGACCCAGCAATTCCATTACTGGGTATATCCACAAAGGAATATAAATCATTCTACTATCAAAATATATGCATGTATATGTTCATGCAGCATGATTCACAGTACCAAAGACATGGAATTGACCCAAATGCCCATCAATGACAGATTAATTAAAGAAACTGTGGTACATATACACCCTGGAATACTATGCAGCCATAAAAAAGAGCAAGATTATGTCCTTTGTAGGAACATGATGGAGCTGGAGGCCATTATCCTTAGCAAACTAACACAGGAACAGAAAACCAAATACCGCATGTTCTCACTTATAAGTGGGAGCTAAATGATTAGAACACATGGACACATCGAGGGGAACTGGGCCTATCAGAGGGTAGGGTTGGGAGGATGAAGTGGATCAGGAATAATAATTAATGGGTACTAGATTTAATATCTGGGTGATGAAATAATCTGTACAACAAACTCCTGTGACACAAGTTTACCTATGTAACAAAACTGCACATGTACCCCCAAACTTAAAAGTTAAATAAACAATAATTAATTAATTTAAAAAATGTGATGGCTTAATATGTGCCAGACACTGTGCTAGGTACTTTGTCTCTGCCCTCTTGTTGTGGGGGCCAGGAACCAGTGGTTGAAGCATTAGCCTTGCCATTAATTCACTGTTTCATCCTGGACATTTCACTAGATTTCTGTCTATCAAAGAAAAAATCTCACAGATTCTCTTGGCACCTTCTTCAGTTCCTTTGCAATTTGTAATTACATCTTATTTGTTTATGATGCCTGTCTCCCTCATGATAAACTTAATGATCGTGAAAATTTTTGTCTGTTTTATTTATCATTATATTGCAAGGGTTTGCATAGTGCCTATCCATAGATTAAAAATAAATGTGAATTAAATCAGTGAATAAACCTTTCATAGCCTACACCCTTTCAGTTACTCAGAGACTCTGATTCTCACCACCAAAGAAATAAAATATCTAGTTTTTTACATTATAAACATACATGTTTATATGCACTTAATTATTTCTTTTATGGTAAAAGTTAAGAAAATGAAATTATAGTATTATCATTTTTCAAGTAAGCTTTGTTGTAAAATCTCAATAATTTTAAATATTCTGATTTCAGCTTTTGCTCTTACCGCTCCCCTACCCATGGTAACATATACAGTCTGCTGAGAAACACTAAATCAGATGACATGACCCGTGAGTCTGGTGACCACAGATCTCAGTATTTTTGGAGCAAGATCAATTCCCAATATTCTCTCTAATGTCTTTTTCTGTGCTGATACATTCACAAATCATAAACAAAACATCTTTTGGCAGACCGGTTCCCAACTTTTGATTCTGAAAATATGGTCACCAGATCCTCAAAACTTCTAGAAGAATTTCCTAGGCATTGTTTAGAGGAACTTTGGGTTTGTGGTGAACAGTTTGCCTGACGATAAATCTAAGTGTCACAGTATCCATTTCCATGTGTCAACGGTCCATTCTCCTTAAGCTTTGACGATGTCTGTGCCTCCTTCCTGACCCTTTCCACCTCCCCACCCACTTGCCCTCTTGGCCTACCGTGCACACATCCTGAGCCCTGCGTGGAGGGGTTGGTCTCCCCCATTGCTCCTTCGTGACAGTGATAATCCAAAGAGTGTTGCGTGACTGCACATGATCTGTGACCCGTTCCACAGAACTTACAGCAAAAAGGTTTTTGCTAGATTGGAAAAGACTGTCTTAGTTTACATCCCCCCAGAAGCAAACTCTGAAACAAGAGACTTTCCTGGGGAGATGATCCCACGCAGTACTGGATGGAAGAGAGGATTAGGGGAGTGAGACAGGGAAGGGATAGGAGCCAATAGACAGGGATGGCAAACAAGCAGGTTTCCTCTGTAAGTAACTGGGGCTCAGTCCCATTAGAGGCCTCTGGGAGAGGGTACAGAACATGCCTCTGAGTTGTCCCAATGGGAGGCCAGGAAGCAGGAGCTCTTATCCACCAATTCCCAACTGAGATTGATTGACTGTCACTCCTGGGGGCTTTCACCTCCCCTACAAATGCCAGCCTGTGCCCCACCTTGTGCAAGAAAGTATGCTCAAGAAAGCCCCCTGATAATGAATGAGGCATGGTGCTTCCAGTAAGAGCCCATGGAGTACACGAACAGGGCACCAACAGCATCTTCCACAAAGACAAAAGACATCTAAGAACTGGGTCTGATGAACTTCTGCCTAGACTAATTCCCTGTCTGAAAACCTATGTGTTGGGAGTTGATCCACTGACATTGTCACTAATTCACCCCTTAGACCACCCTAGCTTTTTCTCACAGTCCTTTTTTTCTGCTCTAGAAAGCAACTCCCTGTGTTTGTTTCATTAGCAGAGTCATATGTTAATAAGCAAGTACTTGGGAAACAGCGCATGAGCAAAGAGTGGATTTCCATTGCAACTGGATCATGTTTTGCTTCTGTAGTGGAGCCTGCCTAGGACGTCTCCACAACTGTGTCTCATGTGCTAGACAGTTGCTTCTCAACATTTATTGGATGTGACAATGTACTAGGTGTGGTCCTAACCCAGGGGACTTCGAATCTAAATGAACCTCTAACTTTCTTTGATGTATGGTATTTTCCTTTCCTTTCATTCAGTGGTTCTTTGGAGCAGGTGCTGACATTTTTATTATTCACACATACGTCTCCAGGATACCACCTCACCATAACACTTCAAATTTATGCAGGAACTTTCTTCGAAGGAGGCCAACGCTCTTCTGAATAAACCATCTCTATCAACACAGGATTTTAAACTCAAGGAAATCCTCATGTGAAGGAAAAGGAGAGAAAACATGTTTTCGTCATCCTGTTACTAGAAAAAGAAAAGAAACACAGTGGGGCATGGCTTTCATGCAAGTTTATGGCTGCCTGAGAGCAGGAGACCTCAGTTCCACACCTGTAAAATAAGCCTGTAAGTAACAAAAAGGCCAACTGTGTACATCTGCAAGGGGAGTAAATGAGATAACTCGTGTGCTATTATAGGTCAGGATAGTAAATGTGAGTCACAATTGTTGTCTTATGGAGATGCAAAAGCTTTACCTACAGCTGCCCCATAACATGCAACTCACCATAACATCTGCGTAAAGTGGGAAAAACTTGAATTCAAGGGCTGGCCCCAGTGCCAACTGTCTTGGCAACCATAGAATTTCCCTGAGCCTCATGTTTTCTACAGGGATAATTATCCTTAACTGGGGAGGATAATGTCTTTCAAATATCACCTTTCTCAGGATGCTGTTGTGAGGCTTAAAGAAGGCAATAGCTTTTTTGGTGGGTGCAGTTATGGTTTTCAATCCCTCATTCTCTCTATTATGCAACTTAATGGCACAAATATGATCCCCCTTCCATGGATGATGAGATTGGCCACATGACTTGGTTTGGCCAATGAGATACTGGCAGAAGTGATGTAAACTGAGGCCTTAAATGTGCTGCAGGGTTGGCTAGGCCTGTAGTGCTCCAGAGAACCACTGTATTAAGTTAGCACAGTTTATTCAAATGGAGAGAAGTCATCAGCTGTTACCACTGTATGCCATGCCATCTGGAGCAAATTAGCATTAACAATAAGGTTATAAAAACAGTAATCATTCACATTTCTTATTATGTGCCTAGGCACTGCGCTCAAAACTTTACATGATTTAACTCATGTAATTAACTCCCAATAACTCTATGCCAGCACTATTATCCACAATTATTATTATCCCAATTTTACTTATGCAGAAACAAACAACTATGAAGGACAAGTGATTTGCCCAAGGTGCTCCAAAAGTGATGAACTTGCAGTTCCAATCATGTAATCTTAATCTCTGGCCCAGTCTGTTCACCATTACCTACCACCTAGAACACAGGAGCTGTGAGCAGTGAAAAACATAAACTCTCCAGAGCACAAACTCCCCTAGGTGCTGCATGCTACCATGATAGATAGCTCTGGCTATAAGGTGAGACTAGCTCAGAGTTTTAATCCACTTTTCACTAGCTATAAGCAGATGTGCCTCAAAACTTCTCTAGGCCTCAATTTTCTCACCTGTAAAATGGGCTCATATGAGTCACTCAGTGCTAAAGCTATTAGAAAGGTTAAGTGGGCATAGAATGAGGTTAGTTCCTGTCTCGTTTTCAGCATGCAGGCTTAAGGCAGGTGCCTCACAGAGAATCACTGCCCTGAGGATCTCTTTTGAAGAGTGCTGGGGCTAAGACAGGTAGCAGAAGCCCTGATGACGATCTTTGCCCACCTCTGTGCTTGGTCCTCAAGCATTTCCAACAAGGACAGAGCAATCCTTTGTCCGTTGCTATAAAAACTGCTCCTGCTTCAAATGGGAACTTACGAAGCTGGGTGTTGGGTTTTGGTTGATGCTTTTAGATCAGCATCCAAAGGTTTGGGCCTCTGACGTCATTCATGTCTCACCCATGAGTTTAGAAAAACTGAGGATGCCAAGTAGGGGGAGCGACATAGAGTCAAGGGTACATCATTGTGGCTGCCAGCAGCAAAATGGGTGGCCTCAACTCTGAGGCCAAGTACTGCCCCACGACTCTGGGACCTGCTTGGCTTTCCAAAAAGTAAAAATATCATTCATTTTTATGCCAACTTCCAAAGTGGCACATCTATTCTTTCGCAGTCTTCCAGCCATTTCCTTATCTTTGCTGGAAAGAAACATCTCCATACATCCATTTAGCACAGTGTTTATTATGAGAAAGAGTTGGTTCCAGAACTCAGGGCACTTAACATCTTTAAACATAGATTTCAGAGTCTCTAATCTGATGGAAGCCACATTCTCTCTGAATGGGGTGTATCTGAATATCTGCCAGGTGAGTTAGGAGGCTAAGGAGTCTCTTTATAATGCACAAAAGGAATATGCAATGTTGTGTTTTGATTTTAAGCGGCTTGTAAATGAGGCCATAAGTGCAGGGCCAACCTTGAAATATGGTGCCTCACCCTGCTGGCATATGAAAGCAGGGCAGAGCCTATAAATTAGTATTAACTCTTTGATTTTACTGTGAGTTTCTAAGACCACGTACTGAAATCTCTGGGCTCAAAACCTAGAAATGGCCTTGGCTTGCTTGCAGTTTTAATCCTTCATCCTCAGTTCATCAAGAAGCCTATAAAAAAAAAATCATGAGCACACTTCAACCACTGCCTTTCACTCCCCTAATGAACACAGAAATGTCCATGGAAAAGTATGATTTACAGGAATTGTAGTAACCGCCATTTCATCCTTGCTGTAATAAGGTCTCATGGTTGACAACTTTATAAAACACGATTGGTGTACCAGGAAAGCAAACCACTTCTGAGGGTTGCCTCAAGATTGTCCAGTCCCTCCAATGAGCTTTTATTTGCAAAAATAACCCATAGAAGGCCAAGAGATATGCATAACATAATATAGCTCCTGGTTCTTAATATGCCATTTTTTAGAATCAATGGAGCAAGTTTTATTGAGTGGGGTCTGATGACCCACATATTTTTTCTTTTTTAAAAAATGAAAAAGAAAGAAAAAACCACACAAACTAACTTCAGATGGTGAGTTTGACCTTTACTGATCTGAGACTAAAAAAAAAAAAGGCTTAATTTTTTTCATCTAAAGTTTAATAAAAATCATGTTTCCATTTTTCTGTGACTGTTTCTAAGTAAACTCTCATTGCGTGTTTCTCAATTTTGAAAGAAGTCACTACTCAGGCTATAAACCAATGATTATCATTGCTATATTTTTATATTAAGCATCCTGAACTTTCTTTATATTATGATGGAACTTGTAACATGCTATGCAATTTCATAGTAGAATCACTCTTTCAACAGAACCCACCTATTTAAGGACCAACAAATCCCTAGTTCTATAATCCTAAATTCTATACCCCTCACTTTGGTTTTCATTTTTAGCACTAAAAAGACAAAAATGTGGGAAAAATTGTTTCATCAATAGCTGTTATGAATAGTAATTATATAAAATCTGCACTAATATGCAATATAAGATCATGTAGGAGCCCGATTAGTGAACAATAAATCTCACTTTGATCACTGAAATGACCTCAATAGTCCTTAGAATAATAAGCTTAAAAAGCGTCCCCTTTCTCCCTAGGGACGCTGGCCTTGTCCACTCATGCTTCCCACAAGGAGCCTTCAGGCCCTGTCTCCATACTTGGCTCTGAACTCACCTATACTTCAAAGGGCTCACCTCTTCTCCCTCACTCCTACCATCTTCAGGACATGTGACACCACCCAGGTGGGGCAAGAGATGATCAACTATGGAATAGGAGGGAAATACAATTTCTTCCATTTATGTTTGCTTTCTCTAAATAAATGATAAGCCAGGCTTTTGTCTTGGTTGATATGCAGATGGACACCGTCCCTTAGCAGGTTGCATGCCGGTGGTCATGTGTCACCGACATGACAGGAAAGATCCAGAGGACAGCTGTGGAAGGCAGTGCCCTCACTCCAGGGCTGGTTTTCTGCATCTTGTGACATATTGCAGCTCACATGTGCCCAATTTAGTGGGTTTATGGATTATACTATCTGGTTTTAAGTACACTAAACCCCCCAAATTGGCTAGGTGGCTTAGAAAACAAGATCCCTGAAAAGCATCCATGAATCAAAGTTAACAGTGATAGTGAGGGCAAAGTAAAGAGCAAGATGAAGGCAAGGCTGCCATGCCTCCTCTTCCTCCTAAAGCCAGGTGAACACACAACCCAAGTGACAAGCCACTGGCCAAAACTGTCTAATTACTGTGACCTCCATTCCCACTCCAGAGAAAGTAGCCCTCAAGGCATTAGCTCACGGCAATATTAAGCCACCACAACTCGCGAGACTTTTTTAAAAACGTATTTCATTTATCTTTGGTTAGTTTCTATTTTTCTGTACATTTAATGTCCATATAATCTTAAAGCAGTAGAACTTAAATTGTTGATACATAAAATTCAAAATTGGTTTACAGATAAGCATGTATGTTAAGAAAATAAAACAAGAATGAAACCAAAAATTTAATTCTCACATGTCTTTGTTTGGATTCCGCCGGAAGCAGATGCTAAGACAAAAATTCACCGACAAGTCATTTATTTTGGAGTAATTCCAAGATATATGTTTTCAAGCAAGTTATCTAATGGTAACAGGAGCTTAATCTCATTGGGAATTCTGAGAGGCACAGTAGAACACACCTCAGTGTCATCCATCTGGGATGAGAAGCAAGACAGTGGATTATTTACACACCAACTCCCATTAGTCATTGGCTGAGGGCTGCTCCTGGAGGGAGTAGGGGAGGATTCATATTCTGGTACTTCTGGACTGTGCAAGAAAGAAAAGTAGGCTCTGATGGCTAGAGAGATTATCGGGTAAAGAAACACAGGTGATGACTGATGGGAGCCAAGAGTCAGGCCAGTGTGCCTTAATGGGTGCAGGACAGAGGATATGAGTGGGGCTAGACCACCCCTCTGATACGACTCTGATGACACACATATAACTTCTTCTTACATAACCTATTTCCAATATGGTACTTTTTTCAACCTGCCCTGCAAACTTAACATATCCATTTGGTCTCTCCAAACACAAGGCAAGCTCCTTTAAGGTATACCCCATCATGTGTCTATTTCTACCTCTGTTCCTGTCACAGTGACCAGCACTTTGTAGTGAAGCAGTACTTTTGGAGTATGTTTACTGGGGATGTACCATGTGTCAGGCAATCTTCTAGGCACTGGGAATAAAGTGGTGTACATTATAACCTCTGCCTTTATACAGGTGGCATTGCATTCTCAGATGCTGAGATACTGTATTCATCCCTGCTGGCCCTTGAATCAGTTAGCTTCTGTTGCATAATAAACAACCACAAAATCTCAGTAGCATAAACCAGAAGAATGTATTTTGCTCATGAGTTTGTGGGTTGTGTGGGGCAGCCCCGTTCCACTGGTCACCCTGCATTCCCTCAGCCCACGCCAGGAACAGCCACCCAACTAGGGCATGCTCTTTTCATAAGACAGCAGAAGTTCAAGAACAACAACAGAAACATGTGATGTCTCTTAAGGCCTAGGATCAGAACTGGAACACTGTCACTGTCCCCTTGGTGTCATTGGCCAAAGCAAATCACAAGGTCATGCCCAGAGTCAAGGATAAAGGACATATACTCCTCCCATAGAGGTGGGGGACTGCAAGTCACTTGGCAAAGGATAGAGATAAGGGGAGGGGTAAAGAATTAGGGACAATGGTGCTCTTAATTAGTTTGAAAACAAATACATAGAAATATTTGTTCCATAAATGGTTATTATTTCTGTCCTCCTTACAAAGCTGGTACAATTAATCTCCATTAACTTTCTGCCTCTCCTTCTTTCCGTGTATTTCTGTGCAAGTGATAGTTTTCATCTAGGCAGGTAGGAGGCCCCTCACTGGCCGGTCCAGTCCAAATGCATCTCCCAGGTCACAGTGATTACTCCAGGGATGGGAGTTCATCACCCATCAGAAGCCTTGCTCTCTGAGATCACAGGCCACTTTACCTGTAACTGCTAGGGCTACCTTTCCTACCAAAGCCAGAGAATGGAGGTAGCACTGGAGAAAGCAGAGCGAAGGATAGAGGAGTGACCAATTCCTGGTGTCAGTGGGAGTTTCTATCCTCCAGGCCAGAGTCTACCCAAATTATGATAGTTCTCAGATGGCCCCAGTGACAGCATTACTAAGCTTGGTAATGCTGTCACTGGGGCAAACACAGGTATCTGCCTATGTTAAAAAAAATAGAACAATAATATTAGTAGTGCTGAGTAGACTGACCCATTCCTCTCCTAGAACCTCACTGCAGCACATCACCTCCTCTCCTACACCACACATCACTTTCCCCAGTGTCTGAAATACACCCAAGCATGCTTCTTCCTTTTAGACCCGTAGGTCTTTGATCAACAGGGCTCACATCCATCCCTTCTTCATATCCCTACAGTACTAAGAAGAAAGTTTTCTATTCTAAACAATTTATGTATAATTGTGGATAAATGTGTTCCAACAGTTACCAAGCTTAAGTAAATCTACTCAGCACATCCAACTAGGCTGTTCTTCAAAGAATCCTGCTGTCTCCTACAGCATTCACCGGTCACTCTCTTTGTGTCCTGATGTCTTTCAGTTCTTAGCATGGAGTGAATAATCATGTATATTTAGAAGGAGTCACAGAAGGAAAATTCTACCATCAAGCATGTCTTGCTTTATTTGATATGAACTGGAAATACAACATAAGAAAGAAAATGTTTACTTAAAAAATATATTTTTATCTCCATCTCTTATAGGCCATAAGGTTCTTAAGAGCAGAGAATATTGTTTCTGTGATGATTCTCTGCAAAAGGACTCAGGTGGGTAGATCACAATGAGAATCATTTAATAATCGTTGACTTAGAGAACTTAAAGGAGTTGAGAGTATTTATTTCACAGTCGCAGCAAAAATGTCCAATAAAAGAAGACAGTAAAATAGCATTCACTAAGGGTCCACTATGTGCCAAACACTTAAAAGATAATTGACATAAATTATTAACTTATAGTTACAGGATTCATACCACATAATAGATTCTAAATCTTGGGAACAGAATCAAGAATCCAGAAATGGATGGAACCACACATATATAAACAACTGATTTTCAACAAAGATAAAAAGGTAATTCAGTAAAGAAAAAAACAGCCTTTTCAACAAATGTACTGTTTAAAAAAATGGATATATATGTGTAAAGGAAAATTAACTTATTTTCACACCTTATACCATATTAAAAAGAGTAATGCATATAGATCATAGATTTAAATATTAAACCTATCACTGTAAAATTTTACAAGAAAACATAAGATAAATTTTATTAGGCTATTAGGTATGACTCTGAAAACATGATTCATAAAAGAAAAAGTTAATAAATTGGACTTCATTAAAATTTTTCTCTTCTTCAAAGTGCAGTGTTAAGAGAATGAAAAAGAGACTTGGAGAAAATATTTGCAAATTATATATATGATAAAAGACTTGTATCCATAATAGAAAATAAACCACCCAATTTAAAAATGGGCAAAAGATTTGAACAGATAATTTCTTGGAAAAAAAAAATACCTGTATAGCAAATAAGCACATGAATAGATGCTCAACATCATTAGTCATTAAGAAAAAGCAAACTAAAACTATAATGAGATATCTGTTAGAATAGCTAAAAAGACTGACCACAGCAAGTATTGGTGAAGATATGGAAGAACTAGAATCTCATTCACTGCTGGTGAGAATGTAAAATGATACAGCCCCTTTGGAAAACAATGTGTCAGTTGCTTATAAAGTTAAAAAAAAAAAAAAACACAATCACCATATAATGCAGCTATTCCATTCTCTGTTTTTACCAAAGAAAAAATGAAAGCATAAATACACACAAAGTCATATACATAAACATTCAAACAGCTTTATTCGTAATAACCTAAAACTTAAACAACTAACATGCCCACCAACAGGTGAATGAGTAAGCAAGTTGAGGTGTATCCATACCTTAAAATCCTACTCAAAAATAAAAAGAATGAATATTGATTCATTCCATATAAAGAATGAATGTCAAAACAATTATGTTGAGTAAAAGAAGTCATACAAAAAAGAATAAAATCTGTGTGATTCCACTATATAAAACTCCAGAAAATACACACTAAGCCAATCAGTGATTGTCTAGGGAGGAAGACAGGGAGGAATGCAGGGAAGGATGACAAGGGGCACAGGGAACCTCTTGGGGATGAGGGCTGTTTGCTATCATGATTGTAGTGACAGTTTCATGGATGTGCACGTAAGTCAATGCTTATCAAATTGTACACTTTAAATGCATGCTGTTTACTTTATGTCAATTATGCCTTAATAGAGTAGTTTTTCCATCAATTTACTTCTGTAAGATGAATCTTCAAGAACTATACCACTACCTCTTTTTTACAAATAAAAATCAGAGACTCCAAAAGTTGAGTCCTCCAGCAAACACATGACCAGGGGATGTGAGCTCTGAAACACCCTGATTAAACAATCAGGGTTATCTTGGACAAATCCATTTATTTTTCTGGGCCTCATTTTCTCCACCCATAAAAGAAAGGGGTAGAGCTGTAAATGGAAGATAAGTTGAAGATGAGTGATTTTCAATGAATAAATGTCAGATTGTTTCTTCATTTGAAGATTATTTTTAATCTCTCATGTTTGTAGGAAAAGCTCACCTATGAAAGGGTGCTTCTCTCCAGCCAGACAATGGGGGTAGGGAAGAGACCCACGCTGAATAACTCATGAAAATACTGTAGGAAATGACAGGACTGTCCCCAGAAGTCCCTTCCATTGCCTTTTGCCAGCTTGCTACATAGAAGCATGCAAGAAGGATGAATCACAAGAAAAAGGCATATTGTATCCTCACATCATAAATTTTACAAAACTGCTTCATAAAAAATAACTTTGGGTCCAGGAACTCCACTAGAAAAATGTCCAACCTGTCTTCAAATTTGGGAACTTTGAAAAGTTTACATACCAGCGGGTCAAGATTCAGTTCATATATCTTAGTGCTTCAGTGTACTATATTTGGCTCGGAAAGTGAATGCCCCTTTTCTGGCAAACCACGCTGTATTCATAGGTGTGAGCTCTTAACAGAGCTTTGTCAAGTTGCCATCAAATATATGGGCCTGGTTCCTCTAGTTCTCTAATAAAGAACAAGTAGTTCAACTTATTAGATGGTGTTAATATTCCACGTCCGGAAAACCAAGAATTTAAAGAGCAATAAGCACTCTGGCAGAAACTGACCCCAAGCCCATCAGTCTGAAATAGGCTGGGTGGGTTAAGGAGAGCTCAGGCCTTTTAGCCTATTTCTATTGCATTGTTTCTATTTGCATTTAAATCCTCAGAAGCTTATGCTTCTGTTAGTCTTGAGTGTATCATAAGTGCTTTGTCTTTTGTTCTTCCCCAAAGCAGACCCTGGGACAAGGTCTTAGATGAAGGAATTTAGTTTAGGAAGTGATGCAGGGGAGCACAGTGTGGCAGTAAGAAATGAGGCAGGAAAGAGAAGAAAGCCACAAGGGTGCAATAACGAGCATTACCATCATGGGCCACTGAGGCTCAGCCCTCCCGGGGCCGCTCTGGGAGACTGCAGGGAGCATGCCTCAGAACCGCCCCTCTGAGCAGGACACAAGCTGGTGTGTGCCCCTCAATGCCCGCCCCTCATTGGCCTGCTAAGCTTGAGGGCCGAGAATGCCACCTTATTTGGCTAGAGGATGCCTCCGGGAAGGGAGATGAGAGAATCCACTCTGCAGCTGTCCTTCAAGGCTGGGCCAAAACAATGTGAGCAGGGCACCAGCAACATGGACTTCATCCTAAAAGTACATGTTTATGCTTATTTGTTCGACTTGACTTCTACATTTTTTCAGACCTCAATGTCTACTCAATCACCTGATCTTTCTTTTTTTTTCTCTCTGTGTTGCATTCCTCATTGAAATTGGATGCCTGCTCTCTCCTGAGAAGAACTAACGTGGCCACACAGACCTAAATTTCTCCTTCAGTTTCAGGACACCTGCACGACCATGTAATGCCATCCCACTAAACCCAGATGAAGACTCTGAACGAGACACACATAAATACAGTGAGAAAGGATAAAAAAGGGGAGATCTCAAATTAGCCGGGTGTGGTGGTGGACGCCTGTAGTCCCAGCTAATCTGGAGGCTGAGGCAGGAGAATCACTTGAACCCAGGAGGTGGAGGTTGCAGTGAGTCGAGATCGCACCACTTCACTCCAGCCTGGGTGACAGAATGAGATTCTGTCTCAAAAAAAAAGGTGGGGGTGGGAGACCCCCCTTCTCCTTCCCCTCCCCCCAAAAGGATTGGCTTCATTCAAGGAACACCTTTGAACTGAGCTCCGAGCCACGTTTCTGCTGTGGGACACTTCACTGGAACCAGTGCCTTTCTTTTGGTCTGGAAAGTATGAATCAGACTTCAGCTGCCCACACATTACCCCCATTGAATACCACATTGGACACCACACGCTCAGATCTGCTCTGATAAGGAAGGGTTCATAGGGAAATGACTTCTAACCTCAGTGATGAATGAGCAAAAGACTTACAAAGGAAATGGAGGGAAAGTGGGTTCCAAGTAAGAGGCACACCTGTATGAAGGAACAGAGAGATTTAAAAATGACTATGAGTTGGTTCAAGAAACTAAGATACATGAATGGGCCAGTCAAAAGATGCTCATTGGAAGAATATTCTGCCAACCACATGCCCTGCCCAGAGCAAGAGTGTAAATGTAGGCCCATCTACTAGATGCCTAAGTGTGCCACAGATGCTATCAAGAAAAAAAGCTGTGACACAAAGGGTGTTCTCTCCTCCTATCTGCCTCTAAACTAGTGTATCCTTCTAGTGGTCTGGGAGATCAGAATAGAAGGTAGAGTTCTTGAACTCTTCAGAGCTCTGCACTGAGAAGCACTTGGCAGAAAGAGCCAGTTCACAGCTGCCCTCCCCACTTCTCTTCTCACCCCCACTCCATCCTGCACCACAGGGGACCTCACAGTCATACATACTTGCCAACCTCCATCCCACAAACTATAAATATCACAGCAGCCACACCCCAGGTCCGAGGTGCCCACCCCAGTGGAATACTCTCAAGAAGAAAGACCCATGTACATCCTAGAAACAAGGTTGGGTTGGTTGGAGCATGGAATTCCAGGATCCTAGCCCCCTGAGCAAGTCCAGAAGAGAAGAAGAGGGACATGGGCTCTGAGCAGGTGCAGCATGTGATTTTGGCCTTGCAGACCCTTTATCCTAAAGAGAGGGGCTCAACGGGAAGAAGACCAGGGTGGGGCTTTTAAACCACAGAGCCCATCTTGCCTTGGTCTAAGGGCAATAACTGTCCTGCTATAATATTCTTTTTTTTTTTTTTTTTTTTTGAGATGGAGTCTCACTCTGTTGCCCAGGCTGGAGTGCAGTGGCGCAATCTCAGCTCACTGCAACCTCCACCTCCCGGGTTCAAGTGATTCTCCTGCCTCAGCCTCCTGAGTAGCTGGGATTACAGGCATATACCATCACGCCTGGCTAATTTTTGTATTTTTAGTAGAGACGGGGTTTCACCATCTTGGCCAGTCTAGTCTCAAACTCTTGACTTCAAGTAATCCACCCACCTTGGCCTCCCAAAGTGCTGAGATTACATGTGTGAGCCACTGCAAAAAAATATTCATTTTTTGCTTGCTTTTTAAATATCTGTCTCACTGTTAAGGGGATTGTGACATTTGCAGCAACATGGATAGAATTGGAGGATATTATGTTAAGTGAAATAAGCCAGGAACAGAAAGACAAATACTGCATGTTGCTACTCATAGACGGGAGCTATAAAAGTTGATCTCATGGGCACAGAGTAGAATGATGGTTACCAGAGGCTGGGGGTGGGGGAGGTTCAATGAGATGAGGGAGGTTGGTTACTGGGTACAAACATACAGTTAGATAGAAGGAATACGTTCTAATGCTTGACAGCATAGTAGGGCGTCTATAGTTTGCAACAATGTATTGTATATTTCACCATAGCTAGAAGAGGGGACTTGAAATGTTCCCAGCACACAGAAATAAACACTGGAGGAGTTGGACAATCTGACTTGATTATTACACATTCTATGCATGTAACAAAATATCACATGTACTCCATAAATATGTGCAAATATTATGTATTAATAAAAAAGTAACAAAGAAAATGAATATATTTTAAATACATATGAGAACCAACTTGGCACATACTGAAGGACTGATGGTTGAGGACCTGCTAGGTGATTGAGTACTCCATTTGTCTGCTCAGCTGATCTGCATGACAAGCCTTGAAGGTGAAACTTACCATAGTTTCCTGATTAAGAGACCTGGGTTCAGAACAGCCCAGCTTGTCCAAGGTCACACAAGTAGTAAGTGGAGATATTCAGTTGCCAATTCAGGCTGCCCAAGTCCAAAGCCTTGTTCCCTCCCTGACAGCTCACTATCTCCCATTGGGTGATAATGCATTATTACACAGAACCACAGTTAAATAACAATCAGGTGACTTCGCTTGTAAATGCCTGTATTTGTTTTGTTTATTTTATAATAGAGAGGGGCTGAGTTCCAATTTCCTCTCATCACTAAAACCTTTTGACTTATTTTTTTATGGCCCAAAGCTTTTGAAATATTGGGTTTATTCCTTGCTTATTTCTGGCCTGGGTTGCCAGTGTCCACTCCACTCCCTTTCCTGGCAGCCTAGTCAGCAGGGCTGGCACCCAGCCACAACATCCAGAGTTCCAGAGTCAACACAAGGACGCTCACATGCAAAGAGGGATGGCAGGCTTTCTTTTCTTAGGAAAATTGCAGAATCTTCTTCAGGCCAAAATTACACATTGGTCTTGCTTTGAGTGTGATAACCCACTGCTTGTTCTCAGTGTGTAGGGATATGATGCTGGGGCATAATAAAACAAAATTATTCGATTGCATAATTTGTAATTAACTGGGGACAACTAAGAATTAGTAGCCATTGGCAAATGCTTTGTGTTAAACATTTATCAGACAAAATTAAAAACTCCTAAATATTTCCAATTTAACCTGTAAGTAATAAGGGATAGAATAAGAATATCAGGATGAAAGAAAGGAGATTAAGATTCATTTAAGTTTTCATCATTTGTAAATTCTTCTCTTTTCACTGCTAACTACAGATGATGCCTGGAATTTCTTACTGTGGATAATCCTATAATACAATCTTATGCTTAGAAATATATTTAAGACTCATTTGGGTGAAAAACCTTGAAGTTATCTTCAACTCCTCTGCCCACTTTGTTCTGTAGGTTTAAATTGAGCCGAAGTGCAACATGCTCCTCAATTTTATTCTCTCATTTTAATCTCCACTGCCTTCACCTGATTTATAATCTCAACTGCTGGAATTAGCTGTCACTCGGTCTCCAACCAACTCACTTGCCATAATGCCATCAACGCTGTATGTCTTTTAAGCAGAGACCTCACCCTGTCAGTCTGCCACCCCAACTCTCTCCTGGCTCTCTACTGCCTGCGTTATTAAGATGTCTTATTATTATTAAGATGTGTTATTAAGATGTATTGTATTACATAAGATGTCTAATGGCATCTGAGGCCTCAATGACTTGGCCCAAATTCCCTTCCAGTCCCATTGTCTCACCATTGTCTGCCATGTCACCACCCACACTTAGGTCCCCATAAGGTCTCCCACTTTCACCTGTGTGTGCTGTTTGCTGCTGGCAATGGCTGCTTCCTCGCCCACCCCACTCATGCCTGCTGAAAGTCTCCTTTTTAGAAGCTCAACCCAAATGCTGCCTTAATTCAAGCCTCCTGTTACATGCTTCTTCCTTTTGACTCCACAGAACTTTGGTTCCACTCTCTTCCTGCTTACACATTGCTTACTAGCATCTACCTTTCTGTTTCTCCTCTTTGACTGTGCTGTTAAGTTTAGCCAGACAGGGCATGGTGGCACATCCCTGTAATCCCAGCACTTTGGGAGGCCAAGGCAGGAGGATCACTTGAGCCCAGGAGTTAGAGACTGGCCTGGGGAACATAGCAGGACCCAGTCTCTACAAAAATAAAATAAATAGCCTGGCATGGTGGCACATGCCAGTGGTCACAGCTACTCCCAAGGCTGAAGTGAGAGGATCACTTGAGACAGAAAGTTGGAGGCTGCAGTGAGCTGTGATTACACCACTGCACTCCAGCCTGGGTGACAGAGTGAGAACCTGTCTCAAAAAATAAATAAATAGATTTAGCCTAAAGATGCTTCCTTACATATTTAAATTTGGCCTTAAAGTTTTTCCATACATAGCAAACTATCACCTAACTGGATGTGTAAATGACTGCAACCTACTCTCTTAACAAGTAGTGAGTCTCGGCCAATCCCAGCAGCCAAGTTTCAGACAATCACAGGCAGCCAACTGTTCAAGCCATATTCAAATAAGGCCAACGCTGAGCTATAATCAATCCTGTACCTCACTTCTATTTTCTATGTCTCTTTACTTGTTCTATTCATAAATGTTATCCAACCATGTGGCAGCCCTGGAGCCACTGTGAACTTATTCTGGTTCAGGGGGCTGCTTGATTTGCAAGTCATTCTTTTATCAATTAAATTCCATTAAATTTAATTTGTCTAAAGTTTTTCTTTAAACAGCACATAAAAGTCGGGGCAGTGGCTTACCCATCTTTGTATCTAGAACAAGGTAGGTGCTTAATAAATATTTATCTGAGAAAATTTATTTAAATGGATGCTGACTGAATGTCACACTAATACGTAAATGATTGATAGCCTGCTCTCAGGAACAGAGCTGGTTTTTAGACACAAAGAGGCAAAAGCCTAAGAGATTCGGTTGCCCAAATCAAGCTAAAGAGATTAGGTGGTTTCAGAAGGAAAAGTTTTCCAAATTTAGGGGCAGCTCGCCTGTGGAAATGGTAGCATGTAGTCTATCCAACAGAAAAGATTTCGATTCTCCCAAATCTGTTAACTCAGATGAGAAGACAAAGTTCGTTTGTCCTATTGGAGATGCCAAGGTTATGATTTTAAGGACTTTCTAAGCCTTTTATTTGCAATTCAGTTTAACAGCTTTCTAAGGCCTGAGATTTGCCTGGTGGGTTTTTCAGTCCCCAAAAAGTTTTGAAACACAGAGTCAGTAATAAAAATCAATGTGTCACTTTTTAGAGGCAAGGGAGGTCAGTTAGAGCGGAGCCAGCTCTGACACATTAGCTAAGTAATGGAGCTAGTCAGTGATTCATGAGCAGGTCTTAGCTGGCCGGATGGGATACAGCATGGCCTCCAATTCCATTTGTTTTTGCAAATATGGCAGCTGAAAGCAAGACAAGGAGCAACAGGGTGTGCCAAGCATCATGTGGCAGAAGTGTCCTTGCTCAGCTCTGCCCGTGCCACCTCATCTCTGGCTTGGAGGCCCCCTGCTGCGTCTCTCCCTCAACAGCGCCTGCCAATGTTTTTGAATTGTATGGTGGTTTCACGTCGTGGATGAATGTCCAGTATTTACTTGGATGAAGACATCCAGTTCATTTTGCTCTGAATCCTGGTTCAGTTTACAGCCTACCTCTTCAGAGGCAGGAGGTGTATTAACTCACTTTTCCCACTGCCTTGTCTCCACGGCATCTTTTCAGGCTGTGGTTGGAAAACCTAGTGCACTCCCAAGTCTGGACACAGGCACTTGTTATGACTCCAGCATGACAGAAGCTGGAGGTACCGAGGTCCAGCTGCAGTCAGAGCACTGGGCTCACCCAGCTGGACAGGGACCCCAGGAAAGAGAGAAAAGGTGGCTTAAGGAGAGCTGGGACCCCAAAGCTAAGGAGTTGCTGGATCTAGGGATGGACATCAGTGAAGAAGCAGAAAAAATGGACGCTCTCTTCTGTAGTATAACGTTTCTCTAAAGGAGTTTAAGTAATAAGATCTTCTCAAGATGGGAAACTATGAAAACTGCCAAGATGGAGGCAAAAATGCCTCAATTATTTGGTTAGTTTTCCCATTTTCTTTGATTATACAACACAGTCTTGCTGCTATATTTAAAAAGTTTTAAATTAGCACAAGCATATAAGTTCATAAACTACTATCAAAGGATAAAAATCTCTCCACAGATTTTAGGTTAGTTACTCAAACCTTCCTCAGATTTGCTGAAGATGGAGAATATCCACCATGGAGGAAGGGCTCTGTATGTTTCCCATACTGTGATAGGAGCTGTACACACAAGAAATCCATGACATAATGCTTTTGGGTTTCTTTTTATGTTAGACAAAATATATTTTTAGTTGATAAGAGTATGGTCTTTGTGTTGCAATTACCTATTGTTCTATACATCAGTTGTAATTTATTTTATGCTTTGGTATATTTTCAAATTATGTTTTTATTTTTATTCATAAGTACCTATGCATGTGTGTCTGACAGTATTTCTTTCTGGTTAAATTTTTTTTTACCCACGGTTCCTTACTCAGTTTTTTTTATTTTTAATTTTTTTTTAGACGGAGTCTCACTCTGTCACCCAGGCTGAAGTGCAGTAGTGTGATCTCAACTCACTGCAACCTCCACCTCCCAGGTTCAAGAGATTCCCTTGCCTCAGATTCCCCAGTAGCTGGAACTACAGGCACCCACTACCACATCCAGCTAATTTTTTTGTATTTTAGTAGAGACAGGTTTTAACCATGTTGGCCAGGATGGTCTCCATCTCAACCTCATGATCTGCCTGCCTCAGCCTCCCCAAGTGCTGGGATTACAGGCATGAGCCACCGTGCCCAGCACAAATTTTTAACTTATATAAGGCTATTTAATGATTGGCTCAGAGATGGTCACATGGCCCCAACGGTATCTATTATAAGCTGACTAAGACCTGTGAGTTGATGTAGCTCAAGAGACTCAGCCCAACAGGATTGACATCAATTACCTCAGCCAATCAGTGGAGAATACA
This sequence comes from Nomascus leucogenys, assembly GCF_006542625.1. Lineage (NCBI taxonomy): Eukaryota > Metazoa > Chordata > Mammalia > Primates > Hylobatidae > Nomascus > Nomascus leucogenys. The sequence goes on from NC_044393.1 coordinate 43,202,072, forward strand.
AAGGCTAGAGAATACAAACAAATTGGCAAGGAGGAATATTCAAGTTATTGTTGCTGCATAGCAAAGCACCCAGAATGCACTGGCATTAAACAATCATTTTATCATGCTCATAGATTCCATGTGTCATACATTTACTGGGTCCAGATACAGCAATAGATAGCATTTTTGTGTCCCACAACATCTAGCAGATTAGCTGAAAAGACTCAAAAGCTGGGGGTGTCTCGACAGCTGGAAGTAAGAACAATATGGAAGCATCTCAATATCTGGCAGTTGATGTTAGCTACCATCTGGGACCTCAGCTAGAGCTCCCAGCCAAATCCCCTAACCATATGGTCTATTCATGTGAGCTAACTTGAGATTCCTCACAGCATGGCAGCTGGATTTTTCTAATGAGTGTCTGTCCAAAAGAAAAACCAAGATGTAAGTGTGTGATATTATTATAATCCCATCTCAGAAGTCACCGAGCATCACTTCCACTACATTCTGTTGGTCAAGGCGGGCCCAGGTTGAAGGGTAAACAATTCAGTCCCAAATCTCAATGAGAGGAGTGTCAAGGTCACAGTGAAAAAGAGCCTGTGGGATGGGAGACATTGTTTTAAAAACCCACCATGCAAGTAAAGAGGATGGAAAGACAAACACAAATATTCCAGGGCAGTCATTTCTAGCTGTAACATTATTGGCCATGTATTTCTTCTTAATCCTTATCTGGTTTTTTTCTAATTCTTTTACAAAGAATACAGATTACTTTTGTAATGAGAAACAGGTATTTTTAATTTAAAAAAATACTCTGTATACTAAGACTGGCAAAAAAAAAATGAGAAGTTTACAAAGAAGAAAACCCTAAATAGCAAGGTTATGCTTCTTTTGAACCTTAATTCTTTCTAATGTAAGTAAACATATTGATGCTATATCTTAGTTTGGGTTTCCCTCAGAATTCCACTCTAAGGTAAGGATTTCACTTCCATAGTTCATTTTGAGAAGCAATCCCAGCAAGCACGCAGGTAAGCGGAGAGGTGAAATGGAGAAGAGGAGTGAACACTGGCTGCATTAATTAGTAAGTTATTACTGAGGTAATAATTAAGCAGCTGAGGCTCGATCCCCCTGGAGGAATCTGGTAGACTGTGTGGAAGACAAGTCACCTAAGGGGTGAGGAAGCCAGGTTATTTATCTCTCAGTCACTGGTTGAGAGCTGCTCCAGGAGTGACTTCTGCATATGGACAGAGCATACTCCCATGGCCAAGCCGAGCCTGCAGACAGAGCATCGGATCCTTACTATGAGAAGCTTCTTCTGTGCAGAATCATGGGAACTCCAGCAGCATCTGCTCTCAGTGTGTATAAAATAATTTCAGAACTATTTCATCACAGATAATTTTAAATTAATTGTCACAGAGCAAAGGTATATGTCATTGAACAGCTATTGATAATATGTTAAGGTTAGGTAAATCAATATCTGAAAACTGGAGAAAAAGGGTATGATCTGATTATAATCATATTGCACACTTTATAAAGTCAAGTGTACCTTTGGCTCCAAGATGGAGCCTCACACTAGCTTACCTGGATGGAGCTTGGATAACAATCTCAGCACATCTCATCCAGTGATATGTCTTGGATGTTTGTCCCCTCCAAATTTCATGTTGAAATGTGACCTCTAATGTTAGAAGTGGGACCTGGTGGGAGGTGTTTTGGTCATGGGGGTGGATCCCTCATGAATGGCTGGGTGCTTCCCCTTCCCTAATCAGTTCACACAAGAAGAACTGGTCGTTGAAGAGAGTCTGGCTCCTCCTCCTTGCTTTCTTGCTCCCTCTCTCACGATGTGATGTGCTGGCTCCCCATCACCTTCCACCATGAGTAAAAGCTTCCTGAGGCCTCACCTGAAGCAGATGCCCATTTTTATAAATTACCCAGCCTCAGGTATTTCTTTTTCTTTCTTTCTTTCTTTTTTTTTTTTTTTGAGACAGTCTTGCTCTACTGCCCAGGCCGGAGTGCAGTGGCGCGATCTCGGCTCATTGTAAGCTCCGTCTCCTGGGTTCATGCCATTCTCCTGCATCAGCCTCCTGTGTAACTGGGACTACAGGTGCCCACCACCATGCCCGGCTAATTTTTTGTATTTTTTGTGGAGATGGGGTTTCACTATGTTAGCCAGGATGGCCTCGATCTCCTGACCTCATGATCCACCTGCCTCGGCCTCCCAAAGTGCTTGGATTACAGGGGTGAGCCACCACGCCCGGCCTCAGGTATTTCTTTATAGCAATGCAAGAATGGCCTAAGACATCCCGTTTACAGCATTCACATGCTAGAACAGAGGAGACCACCAAGCTCAACCCCCAAAGAGTTGCTGGCACTCAGCAACATGCCTCCTGACACCAACTCTGTGTAGAAGCAAACAGTTAACTCTTGAATATGAACGAATCATGGCACTGTTCTAAATCTGGTTCATACAAGACTGATTTTCCACACTGAAATGGGCTGCCTGTGAGAGGGAAAGATGCTCACATAAGTTTGTAAAATGAAGAATAAGACATTTTAAATTTACATCATGGGCCTGATAATACGCTTTCTGTGATTCTAAGTGACTTGCTCCAGTGGGACACCTCAGCTGTATATTCATTATCACGAATAGTCTACACCTCTCACTTCAAGGCTGAAATGCCATGGTGTTTAACACGCACTTCTCAGAAAATTATCTCCAGAGTGAACAGCTCACCAGAAATTTGGCTCTTTTCCAACCCTTGCTTTTCTTCACTTGGCAGCAAAGAAAATAGTTGATCTAGTATTGGGAATATTTAAACCATATCAAAATGGTTTGGCTATTATTTTAAAAATAAAATAAAATAAAGCATTCTGGTGATGATGTGGAGAAAAGAGAACCACACACTGTTGGTGGGAATGTAAATTGGCTGTAGCCATTATAGAACTAGAACTACCTTGCAATCCAGGAATCTCACTTCTGGGTGTATATCCAGTGGAAATGAAATTGGGATCAGATTTCAAAGGAATACCAGTTCTTCCATGTTCATTGCAGCATTGTTCACAAAAGGCAAGATATGGAAATAATCTAAATGCCTATCAACAGATGAATGGATAAAGAAAACGTGGCATATACATCCAATGGAATGTTAGCCTTCAGATGAAAGAAATCCCACCATTTGCAACAACATGGATGAACAATTATATGCTAAGCCAGCAGATGATTGTCATGCACTTGAGTAATTGGACTTGAGCTTCTACCATCACCATGAGGGGAAGCAGAAGGTCAGCCCTCTGGCCTCAGTCAAAGGGGTAGAATGGGGAGCAGAAATACCCCAGTCAAGACCAGCTGACCCCAGCCAATCTCTGGATGCATAAAGCAAGGCCAGCCAAGATCAGCAGAGCCACTAAGCCAAGCCCAGTCAAGCCTCAGTCAACCCACTTAGTTAATTTTGGCTTGGCACCTAAATCAACACTTATTGCTATATGCCACAGAGATTCTATAGCTGTTATACTGCATTTTTCTGGCAGTTAACTAATACTGTACATAAGAAAAAATACCTGAAGGACACTATGCTAAGTTATATAAGCCAGACACAAAAAGACAAATACTGCATTGTCTCACTGTCTTAGTCCATTTGAGTTGCTATACCAAAATATCATATACTGGGTGGCTTAAAAATGATAGAAATTTGTTTCTTATAGCTCTAGATGCTGGGAAGTCCAAAATCAAGGCGCCAGCAGATTCATTGCCTAATGAAGGCTGCTGTCTGCTTTATAGAGGGCCCCTTCTTGACAAACCCTCCCATGGTGAAAGTGGCAAATAAGCTTTTCATGGCCTTTTTTATAGGGGCACTAATCCCACTTCTTAATACTATCACACTGGGAATTTGATTTCAACAAATGAATTTTGGAGGGACACAAACATTCAGACTTGTAAGCACTTACTTATAGGTGAAATCTAAAGTAGTCAAACCCACAAAAGTGAAAGAGTAAAATGGTGTTTACCAGGGTGGGAGAGAGGAAAGTGGAAGGTGATAGTCAAAGGGTACAAAATTTTAGTTTTGCAAGATACATAATTTCTAGAGAATTACTATGCAGCATAGTGCCTACAGCTAACAGCATTATATTGTATACTTAAGATTTGCTAAGAGGGTAGATCTTATGTTAAGTGTTCTTTTCATCAATAATAATAATAATAAAGAGGAAGCAGGGGGAAACTTTTGGAGGTGATGAATAAGTTTATGGCCTTAATGGTGGTGATAGCTTCATGGGTGTATACATATCCCCAAACTCACCAAGTTGTATACATTAAATATGTATGTCTTTTTACATGACAATCATCTCAATAAAGTAGTTTAAAAATAAATAAATACATCTGCATCCAATGGTATAACAGAGCACTGAGAAATGTACAGCCACGTGACTTGCATGGACATGACACAGCAGATGATTGTCATGCACTTGAGTACTTGGATTTGAGCTTCTACCATCACCATGAGGAGAAGCAGAAGGTCAGCCCTCTGGCCTCAGTCAAAGGGGTAGAATGTGGAGCAGAAATACCCCAGTCAAGACCAGCTGAGCCCAGCCAATCTCCAGACGCATAAAGCAAGGCCAGCCAAGATCAGCAGAGCCACTAAGCCAAGCCCAGCCAACCCTCAGTCAAACTACTTAGTTTATTTTGGCTTGGCACCTAAATCAACACTTATTGCTGTATGCCACAGAGATTCTATAGCTGTTATACTGCATTTTTCTGGCAGTTAACTAATACTGTACCTAAGAAAAAATACTAGAGAATAGAAATGTCTAATATAGAGTTTTTAAGTAATTTGCAATGACATATGTAATGTAAAACACTCGCTTATTTCCCCTACAACATTTTATATTATGTATACATTCTAGAAATTTTCCCTTTCTGACTGATGCTTCTGTAATGACAAAACGTGTTGCTTCACATCTGAGGGCACAAATTTATACACCCGGGCACAAGATCCAGGGTAAGTTAGCTCTCCTAAAACTTGCAGGAGTCTTAGGGAGGCTTATGGATTCCCTGGACCACAAAATTAGGAGTTTTCCTAATTCCAAGCACTAGAGATTCCCCCAGGTGATACCAGCTGTTTAACAAACATACTGTTCAACTGCATGTCTTAATAGCGATTAATGTGGTTTGGATCTGTGTCCTCACCCAAATTTCATATTGAAATGTAATCCCCAATACTGGAAGTGGAGCCTGGTCGGAGGTGATTGGATCATGGGGGTGGATCCTTCATAAATGGTTTAACACCACCCTCTTGGTGCTGTTTTCATGATAGTGAGTGAGCGAGTTATCATGAGATCTGGTTGTTTAAAAGCATATAGCACCTCCCACCTCTCTCTTGGTCCTGCTCCTGACATGTAAGAGGCCTGCTCCTGCTTTGCCTTCTGCCATGAGTGAAAGCTCCCTGCGGCCTCCCCAGAAGTAGATGCCACCATCTGTACAGGAAGCCAATTAAACCTGTATATGAGCCAATTAAACCTCTTTTCTTTATAAGTTACCCAGTCTCAGGTATTTCTTTATAGCAGTGCAAGAAGAGACAAATACAGAGATCAACAAGGAAATTGGAGAAGACATCCAGCCTGATGGTTAAGATTGAAAGCATATGAATGATCCTGCCTGGGTTAAAACCTAGCTCCAACAACTATTACTTTGAACCAGTTATAATTTTGCTATATTCTCATATGCAAAGTGTAGATGATAATGGTACCTTTTTGCCGTACTTTTGGGAGGATTAAGCAAATGTAAGCATCAGCCACTTACATAATATACATATTTATACATTTATATGAATACATTATATAAATATAGCTACCAAATGAGTATGACTGTCTTCTTTATCTTATAATATGGCATCATTTGCAAAATTTGGGACAGTCCTTACACAATTTCAAATCATGGGAAATCTTCACAAAGCATACTAAAATTCCCTCCCACTTCATCCGGATCCCATACCTGAACACCCCCTAACACTTTCTACCTTCCAGCAATTGCAACCACTAGTTCAGGCCCATGGAGAGTGAAACTTGTTCAGGATATTTTTGTCTGCCCCTCTAGATCCACTGTCTGGCCTCCTCTCCTCTGCTCTGAGCTCCAGGATGCTAGCCTTTGAGTACCATGTTGGTAAGCTCCAGTGCCCTGCTTCTGGTTTGGAGGCCAGCAGCCCAGAGGGCAGGAAGATGAGGTCAGGGTATTTATTTCTCTATCACCCTTCCTAAGAGCTCACGTGAGCTGGCTGTGTCTTTACACAAAGGTAATAGGAATCAAGCAGCCCTACATAGCTCTTTTGCACTCATGCGTTGTATGACAGAATCCATTCCCTCCCCTTGCCCATTCACACCTAAGGTTGATAATAGATTCAGACTTTTAGGATTCTACACTATTGCTTGCCATTTTCCTATATTATCTTCAAGTTACCCAGTTTACGCATGATGTCAACTTTCTGCCTGGATCCTGATTGATACAGTAATTGGTATCAGAGTGCCTCCAGGAAACAAAATCTCAAAGTAGGATATTGATATTGTGTTGCTCATGTAGTTGAGAAAGGTACAGACACCTTCCTTGCCAGATGATAATGGGACACAGATGACCCATGGCACCAGTAGCATCAAGATTATTCACTCTTAATGGTCTGGGTATAAAATGTATACACCACTGCACTCCAGCCTGGGCAACAGAGCGAGACTCCGTCTCAAAAAAAAAAAAATTTATGTGGACATAAAGGCATTGAGGTGTTGAGAAATTGTGCCAATTAATCACTACGGAAGGTATAGTGCTTATGAAGGGTAAGAGGCTACTTCTGATGGTAATGGAGTGTGTACACAGGAAAAAGAGAACTTAAGAGCTGAAAAAATATGTTATGGGGTGAATTTTCTCTCCCTCAAATTCATATGTAGAAGTTATAACCCCCAGTACCTCAGAATGTGATTGCATTTGGAGTTAGGGTATTTAAAAACGGTGGTTAAGGTAAAATGAGGTCATATAGGTAAATCCTAATTCAATATGATTTGTATTCTTATAAGAAGAGAAGATTATAACAAAGACACACAGAGAGATGCTCATGTGAAGACACAAGGAGAAGATGGACATCTACAAGCCAAAAAGAGAAAGCTCAATAGAAACCAGCTCTGCTGACATTTTGATCTCATACTTCTAGCCTACAGAACTGTGAGAAAATGCATTTCTGTTGTTTAAGACACGCAGTCTGTGGTACTCTTTTTGCAGCCAGAGCGCACAACAGAATGTACATAAAAACATGCATAGAAAATTGCAACATGTTCATGGCTTTGAAGGAGCCCTTTGTCTTCTGAGGTTGAAGGGTGGATAAGCCTGAGAACATCACCAAGTTATAATGGCAAGAGATGGGAGCGTATGCATAAAGGGGCAAGGCTAAGGGTATTAGACCAAGGAAGACTAAATATAAGATTTGATCAGATCAAATATATCAACACTGTTTGTGGTGTCTGCTATATACCAATTATATTTCTAGGCTTTAATTCTAAGTTGGATAAACTGTTATCACCCCTAAACCTGCCTTGCTACTTAAATGGGTCCCATTTTTATTCTCAAACTTTGCATTACAGAACAGTGAGAAATATAGCAGGACATGCTACTTGTATGTTCAGGTACATCTCTGTTTTGTAGGCCACTAGGAGTAGATGTCCTATAAACCTTACTTATCCAGATAACTGAAGTTTAACTCTTTAAACCCTGACATTATAGGAAATCAACAATTTTATGGCCATCTTCTAAAATATTACATAATTGTCTGGTTTTAGAAGCAGAGAATATTAAATGCAATTCAACTTTCATCTTCATACTAGATTTATAAAACTGTACTTCATAAATTGAAAGTGTGAAATCCAAGATTTATATAGTTAGACATATTGCATCTTTAAATGGAAGGCAGATTAGAAAAATACATAGGGAGAAGGCAAGATGGCCAACTAGATACAACCAGGTAGAACAGCTCCCACCAAAGGACTGCAATGACTGGCATGCTCCTAACAAATCTTAAGAGGAAAAAGGCATCGAGAGTAGACAAATGGAAGATATGCAAGGTGAGCTGAAGGGGAAGAAAGTTGAGGACCCTACAGAGGGCTATAGCACACCAAACTCATTCCTGGCCCCCAGTGGCTCTGAGGGAATAGGTGAGTTGAACTGGCAAGGAACAACCTGCTCTCACCATGGACTTCTGGAACCCCAGGAGGAAGAGAACCCTCAACCACCATGGACACTTGAGTTGGCAGAGAGAGCTGCTTAGAGAAGTGGTAGGGGCAGCAAGCCAGCTGATACGGAGCCCAGAGGGTTTGATATGGGAGCGTCTGTAGCAGAGCACAGGCAGGGACACCCATCCCCCTAGGCTCGACTTGATCCCACAGGAGACTTTAGCCCTAGGGGAGCTGTCAGTCCTAAACTCTGCTGGATTGCCTTGTCCATCAGACAGGGCTGGTCTGACCTCAGCACCCCCTGGTCTGCTGGCCTCTCCCAGGACCCCAGCCTGGCCATGCCTGCTTACAGGGCTGTCTTGGCTGCCCTGTGGGACCACACCATAGCTTCTGCAACAGTGGACCATGCCTTACCAGCAGAGAGCTCCAGTGAGGCAGTGGCCATGCACCGCCCTCCCACTCCCTCCCTAAAGCACCGCTTCCCCCAGGCCCACAACAACTCCCCACATTGCTTTGCTGGCATGTGTCTGCACAGGTGAGTTTTGCTTTCCTGGTCCTACCATTGCCCAAGGAGTGCAGTCCACCCACCCTCTCCCTTCTCATCACCATTGCAGATGGAGCCTGGACAGGCACAGAACTAGCCATCCCTGCCCCTACCAGCATCCAGCCCTTGTGCTAACACTGCTGTGGAAGTGAAACGAGGCCCAGAGGACAGCAGATCCTCCCTTGCTCTGAGCTACCACACATCCTTGTGGGGCACAGAGAAGGCACCCAGAGCTACAACTGCCAGTGCCCCACCCCTGAGCCAACACCATCTCCAGTATGACCATGCACACAGTCATCAGCAAGGGCCCCTGCCCCCCACAGCTGTGTTGCCTCCACCACTGTGCTGAACACCTGCAGAGGGGCAAGCATCCTGGCACCCACTAGCACTTTGCTGCAGCTGCTGCCACCACTGCTGGGGACATATGTGAAAGAGAATGAATCCCACTGTCACTACACTACAAAACACTTTTGCTGATACCACCCATTGGACTGTAGGAACCAGTGATTGAGGAGCACTTTGGCACCCTCAGTGCAGTGGATTCCTAATTTCAAGGAGACAGAGAATAAAGTCAGGGCCTAATACAAGTCCCCAGAGTTACAGCATGCAGTCCAGGAGTTGGGAGCTCAGTGTTGGCCTCCTTAAATCTAGAAATGAAGCCAATTGATTGAATCCACTTTATACCACAACCAAACCCTCAAGGTCATCAAATAGGATTTAAAAAAAAACATCCAAAGGTCAGCAACCCAAAGATTGAAGGAAGATAAACCCACAAAGATGAGAAAGTATTAGTGTAAGAACCCTGACAAGTCAAAAAGCCAGAGTGCCTATTTCCTCCAAATGACCACATCAACTCTCCAGCAACGGTTCTGAACTAGGCTGAGATGGCTGAAATGACAGAAAGAGAAATCAGAATATGTACAGGAATGAAGATCATTAAGCTACAAGAGTTCATTGAAACCCAATCCAATGAAGCTAAAAATCATGATAAAAACAATGCAAGAGGTGACACACAAAGTAGCCAGTATAGAAATGAATATAACTGACCTTACAGAGCTGAAAAACACACTACAAGAATTTCATAATGCAATCACAAGTACTAATATTAGAATAGACCAAGTGGAAGAAAGAATCTCAGAGCTCAAAGATGGTTTTCTGAAATAAGATACTCAGACAAGAATAGAGAAAAAAAAAGAATGAAAAGAAACAAACAAAACCTCTGAGAAAGAGAGGATTATGTAAAGAGACCAAATCTATGACACATTGGTGTCCTTGAAAGAGATGAGGAGAATGGAACCAACTTGGAAAACATTTCAGGACATCTTTCATGAGAACGTTCCCAACTAGCTAGAGAGGCCAACATTCAAATTCAGGAGATGCAGAGAATCCCAGTAAGATATTTCACAAGAAGATCATCCCCAAGACATACAAGCTTCAGATTCTCCAAGGTCAAAATAAAAGAAAAAATGTTAAAGGCAGCTAGAGAGAAAGGTCAGATCACCTCCAAAGGGAAGCCCACCAGATTAACAGCAGACCTCTCTCAACAGAAACACTAAAAGCCAGAAGAGATTGGGAGCCAATATTCAATATTCTTAAAGAAAAGAAATTCCAACTCAGAATTTCATATCCAGCCAAACTAAACTTCATAGGTGAAGGAGAAATAAGATGCTTTTCAGACAAGCAAATGCTGAGGGAATTTATTACCACCAGACCTGCCTCCTGAAGGAAGCACTAAATATGGAAAAGAAAAAAACTGGATTAAGAAAATGTGGCACATATACACCATGGAATACTATGCAGCCATAAAAAATGATGAGTTCGTGTCCTTTGTAGGGACATGGATGAAACTGGAAAACATCATTCTCAGTAAACTATCGCAAGGACAAAAAACCAAACACCGCATGTTCTCACTCATAGGTGGGAATTGAACAATGAGAACTCATGGACACAGGAAGGGGAACATCACATTCCAGGGACTGTTGTGGGGAGGGGGGAGGGGGGAGGGACAGCATTAGGAGATATACCTAATGCTAAATGACGAGTTAATGGGTGCAGGAAATCAACATGGCACATGGATACATATGTAACAAACCTGCACATTGTGCACATGTACCCTAAAACCTAAAGTATAATAATAAAAAAAATAAATAAAATAAAATAAATAAATAAATAAATAAAACTATTATTGTAAAAAAAAAAAGAAAGAAAAAGAAAAAAACATTACCAGCCACTACAAAATGCACTGAAGTATACAGACCAGTGACATTAAAAAGCAACCTAATAAACAAGTCTGCAAAATAACCAGCTAACATAATGATGACAGGATCAAATCTACACATATCAATGCTAACCTTGAAAGAAAATGGGCTAAATGCCCCAAATAAAAGGCACAGAGTGACAAGCTGGATAAACAACCAAGATCCACTGGTATAATTGTCTTTAAGAGCCCCATCTCACATGCAATGACACCAATAGGCTCAAAATAACGGGATGGAGGAAAAATCTACCAAGTAAATAGAAAACAGAAAAAAGCAGGGGTTGCAATCCTAGTTTCAGACAAAACATACTTTAAACCAACAAAGATAAAAAACAACAAAGAAGGACTGTACATAATAGTAAAGGGTTTAATTCAAGGAGATTTAACTATCCTATATATGTATACGCTCAACACAGGAGCACCCAGATTCATAAAGCAAGTTTTTAGAAACCTTCAAAGAGACTTAGACTCTCACATAACAATAGTGGGAGACTTTAACAACCCACTGACAATATTAGATAGATTATCGAGACAGAAAATTAACAAAGATATTCAGGACCTGAACTCAGCACTGGATCAAATGGACCTAATAGATATCTACAGAACTCTCCACCCAAAAACAAGACAGTATATATTCTTCTCATTGCCACATGGCACATACTCTAAAATCAATCACATAATCAGAAAAAAAACCACTCCTAAACAAATACAAAAGAACTGAAATCATAAAAAACAATATATCAGACCATAGTGCAAACAAATTAGAAATCAAGATTAAGAAATTCACTGAAAAAAAAACATAAAATTACATGGAAATTGAATAATCTGCTCTTTAATGGCCTTTGGGTAAATAATGAAATTAAGGCAGAAATGAAGAAGTTATTTGAAAGTAATGAGAACAAAGACACAACATATAAGAATCTGCAGGACACAGCTAAGGAAGTGTTAAGGGGGAAATTTATAGCACTAAATTCCCACATCAAAAAGTTACAGACATCTCAATTTAACAACCTAATATCACAACTAAAAGAACTAGAGAACCAAGAGCAAACCAATTCCAAAGTTGGAGAAGACAAGAAATAACCAAAATCAAAGCTGAACTAAAGGTTTCAGTACCTTTCACGAAAAACCTTTCAAAAGATCAACTAATGCAAGAGCTGTTTTTTTGAAAAAAATAATAAAATAAACTGATAGTTGGACAAATAAAGAAGAAAGGAGAGAAGATGCAATAAACACAATCAGAAATGACAAGGGTATTATTACCACTGACCCACCAAAATACAAATAACCATCAGAGAATATTATGAACATTGCCATGCACACAAACTAGAAAATCCAAAAGAAATAGATAAATTCCTGGACACATATACCCACACCCAAGGCTGAACCAAAATAGAAATCGAGTCCCTGAACGGACTAATAAAGAACTCTGAAACTGAGTCAGTAATAAATAGCCTATCAACCAAAAAGAATTCCAGGACCAGGAGGATTCACAGCTGGATTCTACCAGATGTACAAAGAGGAGCTGGTACTATTCCTGCTGAAACTATTCCAAAAAATTGAGGGGGAGGCACACCTCCATAGCTTATTCTATGAGGCCAGTATCATCTGGATACCAAAACCTGGTGGAGACACAACAAAAAAAGAAAACTTCAGGCCAATGAACATCAATGCAAAAATCCTCAACAAAATACTGACAAACCAAATCCAGCAGCATATCAAAAAGCTCATCCACCACAATAAAGTAGGCTTTATCCCTGAGATGCAAGATTGGTTCAAAATACACAAATCAGTAAGTGAGATTCATCATTTAAACAGAACTAAAGACAAAAACCACATTATTATCTCAATAGATGCATAAATTCCAAAATCCCTTTATGTTAAAAACTCACAATAAACCAGGTATTGAAGGAACATTCCTCAAAATAATAAGAGCCATCTATGACAAATCCACAGCCAACATCATACCGAGTGGACAAAAGCTAGAAGCATTCCACTTGAAAACTGGTGCAAGACAAGGATGTCCTCTCTCACCACTTCTATTCAACATACTATTGGAAGTCCTGGCCAGGGCAATCAGGCAAGAGAAAGAAATAAATGGCATCCAAATATGAAGAGAGGAAGTCAAACAATCCCTGTTTGCAGAAGACATGATCCTAAATCTAGAAAACCCCATATTCTAAGCCCAAAAGTTCTTTAAGCAGATAAACAACTTCAGCAAAACTTCAGAAAAGTCTTAGGATACAAAATCAATGTACAAAAATCACTAACATCCCTATACACCAACAACAGTCAAGCCAAGAGCCAAGCCAGGAACACAGTCCTACTCACAATTGCCACAAGAAAAGAAAATACTTAGGAATACAGCTAACCGAGAAGGTTAAAGACTTCTATAAGGAGAACTACAAAACAAAGATGACACAAACAAATGGAAAAACATTCCATGCTCATGGATAATAACAATCAATATCTTTATAATGGCCATACTGCCCAAAGCAATTTATAGGTTCAATGCTATTCCTATCAAACTACCATTATTGATATTTATCCACAAAACTAGAAAAAACTATTTTAAAATTCATATGGAACCAAAAAAGAACCCGAATAGTCAAGACAATCCTAAGCAAAAAGAACAAAGCTGGAGGCATCATGCTACTCAACATTGAACTATGCTATAGGGCTATAGTAACCAAAACAGCATGGTATTAATACAAAAACAGACTGATAGACTAATGGAACAGAATAGAGAACCCAGAAATAAGGCTGCACACATACAACTGTCTGATCCTTGAAAAACCTGACAAAAATAAAGCAATGAGGAATGGATTCCCTATTCAATAAATTGTGCTAGGATAACTGGCTAGCCATATGCAGAAGATTGAAACAGGGCACTTTCCTTATGCTATATATAAAAATTAACTCAGTATGGATTACAGACTTAAATGTAAAACCCAAATCTATAAAACCCCTAGAAGGCAACCTAGGCAATACAATTCTGGACCTAGAAACAGGCAACAATTTCATGATGAAGATACCAAAAGCAATTGCAACAAAGACAAAAATTGACAAATAGAATCTCATTAAACCAAAGAGCTTCTGCACAGAAAAAGAAACTACAGACTGAACAGACAACCTACAGAATGGGAGAAAATTTTTGCAAACTGTTCATCTGACAAAGATCTAATATCCAGCCTCTACAAGGAACTTAAACAAATTTACAAGAAAAAATAACATTAAAAAGTGGGCAAAGGACATGAACAGACGTTTTTCAAAAGAAGGCATACATGCAGCCAACAATCATATGAAAAAATGTTCAACATCACTGATTATTAGAGAAATGCAAATGGAAACTACAATGAGATACCACCTCATACCAGTCAGAATGTCTATTATTAAAAAGTCAAAAAGTAACAAATATTGGCAAGGTTGCAGAGAAAGACACACTTATATACTGTTGGTGGAAGTGTCAATTAGTTCAGCCATGTGGAAAACAGTGTAACAATTTCTTTTTTTTTTTTTTTTTTTTTTGAGACAGAGTCTCGCTCTGTCACACAGGCTGGAGTACAGTGGCGTGATCTTGGCTCAATGCAAGCCCCACTTCCCAGGTTCACGCCATTCTGCCTCAGCCTCCCGAGTAGCTGGGACTACAGACACCCGCCACCATGCCTGGCTAATTTTTTTGTGTTTTTAGTAGAGACAGGGTTTCACCATGTTAGCCAGGATGGTCTCGATCTCCTGACCTCATGATCTGCCCGTCTCAGCCTCCCAAAGTGCTGGGATTACAGGCGTCAGCCACTGCGCCCAGCTGACGATTTCTTAAAGAACTTAGAACTACCATTCAACCCAGCAATCCCATTATCAAGTATATACTCAAAGGAATATAGATCATTCCACCATAAAGACACATGCACATGTATGTTCATTGCAGCACTATTCACAATAGCAAAGACGTGAAATCACCCTCAATGACCATCAGTGGTAGTCTTGGTAAAGAAAATATGGTGCGTACACCATGGAATACTATGCAGTCATAAAAAAGAATAAAATTCTGTCCTTGAAGCAGACACGAAGTAGTAGAGGGAAGTTTATAAGATAATGAGGGTCCATGAAGTCTTTAATTGTGCTTGTAAAGCAAAGAATAACAAAAGAAAAGAAAAGAAAGAGAAAGAAAAATGCATCAGCATATCCAATATCAAAGGATGAAACAAATAGTTGAGGTAATCTCTATAAATGGAAAATAAGGATATCACAAGAATATAACCTGGATAAAAATGAACACAAGCCTAAAATAATCTTATTATAAGTATAAACATTAATTGAGCGTCCACTCTCATCAGAGGGTTGCAATGCAATATATGGGACCCAAGGGGGATGTGCCCTGTCCTTGGTCACTTAATCACATTCTACAAGGCTTTCGTAGGGCTTCAGCTCACCTTCATTTCCTTCTTGCCCTCTTTTAAATGATCATGCCAAAAGAAAGAACAGTGGTACTTTATAAAAATTTTTAATTTCTCCCTGAAGAGCCCCTCTAGGGAACAGCTAGACTCCAACCTGCCACTTACCACTCTCATTATCTTACACTTTCCCTCTACTATCTATTGCTCTCATCTTGTGCCTTTAGCTTCTTTTTCTTCCTTCTTACCTCTTCTGTGTTCCTGCTTCCTTTCCCAAACTGATAACTTCTGTCCCAAGTAGTTTCATTGTTGCACCAACATTGGCCAACAAAAGTGCATCTCGTCTTCTAATTATTTAAATGGCCAATTGCATTGTTTCCTAGGATCTTGGGTATATTATGTTGATATTCAGAGATCCTCTCTTTACTATTTATTTGAAATGAAAGAACTGGATTTAGAAGCACTCTGAAGAGTTGAGGGTGCATGAAACAAGGATGTTATAATGAATTTGAGATATGAGTCCCATGTGTATGCACCTTGCACTTTGGTATAATCCATGGGATCAGTCAGTTAGATGCTAATATGATAATGCCATTTACTGAAAGATGCTTTTAAAATATCACAATATATGAATAAAGGAGAACTACTAATCCTCCCTTATCTGTTCTCTTTGCCAATATTTGAGGAAAATTTCAGACATGGGTGATAGGCAGAGTAGAAAAACATTCCAAGCACAGGTCAGTGCTCAATGACACCAATCTATTAAGGTTTGATGAAGACATTAATTGTGCTTGTTAAGCCCAGCAGGATCCATCAGCTAGCCATGCATTTGTCTGACAGCCTTGAAATGAAGTCTTTTATGCAAAGCGGAATGTTCTTTAGTGACTACCTTCATAGGAAACTTCAAAACCGCAGGATATTCTGATTCTTCTTAAATCTCAAAGCATCTATTATACTTATTTGATTATTATTTCTGCTGTCATTCTGAGACATTGTGGCCACTGTAAGGACAAGGCCATTCTGAATGTTCAGTCAATCCTATGACTATCAATTTTTGGTCATAATAAAAACATTTAAAATGAAAACAATAGTTAATAGAGCACAGAATCTGATCATGCCAAAAAGAAGGCATGCTTAGTTCTTGTACATAAATTGCCCATTTCTCCCTGACATTTCCTCATAACTGGTTAAGAGAAGGCAGAATCAAAGAACAGGCAGACTCAAAGCTCAAAGCTTACCTGGCCACAGGTGACCATATTTACAAAAATCTAACTGTGATATAACTTGCAGTGAAAAGGGTTTGTTTTCTGATCCCATCCTAGAGGCACAAGTTCCCTGAGCATAAAACTTTGACTCCAACTTGAGGAAGCAGAACTAATATGATCATCACCATGATCAACATTACACATATTGTCTAGACCTGAGCCATCCAACATGGTAGCCACTAGGCACATGTGGCTCTCAAACTTAAATTAACTAAAGTCATACAAAAGTAAAAATTAATTTCCTTCATAGCATTAATCATATTTCAAGTGTTCAGTGGCCACATGCGGCTGGTGGCTATTCTGTTGGACAGTACAGAACATAGAACACATCCATCATTGCAACAGTGTTGGTCTAGATGTCTCCTAAGGCAGGCATTTCCCACATGTTATATCACTTAATTATCTCAAGAAACTGGTGAGGAAGAGTTTATTGGCTCTATTTTATATATGCAGAAACTGATGTTCAGAGATGTTCTCAACTATCTGTTCTTAAATGCACATCCATTCATCTTTGAGGAGTCTGCCTGACAGTGTATCTCCATGCCAAGACAACTTTTCCCCTCACACCATAGGCTGGGAAAGAAATTAAAGTCTGAAACCCTCCTGTGCTAGGACGGCCAAAGGTAATGGCTTAAGTCCATTTTCAACTTCAGTGTTGTTGAAGAAAAAGGAAAGGAGGCACTATTATTTTTCTAATTAAATAAGCCATTCTTTCTAAACATTCCCTCCAGAACTGTTCTCTTTTGTTTTGTTTTTTAATATGTGAGGTGATCTGCTCAAACCCCAAGTATGCTTTTCCATATGCTTCTCTTTCCCATTTTTATATTTCCTTTAAGTACAAGTGCTAAATTTGTGCCATATTTTTATTAGTTTTACACCGATGTTGTTGACATTTTTGAGAATTATTTGATGTCTGAGAAACTCGTGAACCTTTCATTTGCTCTTTTGAAACGTAGGGGAAAAAAACTAACACAGTGAAGGAAGGATTATATTGTTTGTATCTAGAAAAACTACCTTGTACCCAAGTACATTTCCAATGGGTCTGATGGTCCCTATCTTTTATTAGTCATTCATTAAGCTACTATTAGTCCGTGTAGGGAAATATTTTCTGTTATATTCTCCCTGACAGAGTTCCCATTCCTCAGAATTTGCTGGGAAAAGAAATTCGAGGCAAAGAGATGATTAAACTCGTCCTTAAAGTCAAATCTACTGGCTCCTTCCTCTCCTGCCTGACCCAGCTCCATCCCCATCACAGATTCTCCCAGACATCTGATGCGGACAGCAGAGGGGGAATCACATGAGCTACAGCTGAGTTCACAGGAATGATTTGTGAGCCTCAGTATTTGCACATGTGTGGTCATGGGGGACCTCTCTGGCCGGGCCAGCCATTTTCCCCCCACATCTGTTGGTTAATCGGAAATCCAAATGTACAAGACAGCACTGGGGAACAGAGGCAGGATATGTAACCCATTTTGGAGAACTTCTCACGCTGAAAACAAAGAGTATGTGACTCTGGTTTTTAGCTCTTTCTAGATGAATTTGCACAAATGAAATTTATCATTTAGCTTTTGAATAAAAACCATGGCACTGAGTATCATGGAGAGAATGGTGGGAGACTTGGGCAGGGGCTGCTCAGTACCATCTGAAACCATTGCCAACAGTGATCTGTTTCCCCTCTCCATCCACTTCCCATCTCTCCTTTGTGTTTCTGTCCATTCCTTGCTTTGCTCTACCTCCTCTTCTCTCATTCTTTCTTCCCTACTTTTGCTTTCCCTTGTCTCTGATTCCCAGAAGAATCCTGGGAATCAAATTCTAGGTGAGCAGACACCTCTGAGGACTCTAGTGAGGCTCCTGCATGGATGCTTACCTAATATCCAAGCTCCATTCTTTGGGTATAGCAATGTCCTTCCCGTTAGACCTTCTTAAAAGGAAAAACTCTCTCCTCTAAAAAAGGTTACATTAGGTTAACGATAGTTTCTGTAATTTTACTATAAAATATTTCTCTAGGGAGGTAGAGTGCCTGAGACAAGTAAGGGACAAGAAATGGTAAGAAGGCAGAATGCTGAAAATAAACATAGTCCACCTCCAATTTTGGCCTGGGACTTGCTGAGGGCAGTGAGAAGCCATACTTCCATGTGATGCTGCTCCCTACGACAAAGAATTTCATCACCCCTACTCTTGCCAGGATTCTTAATGTCTCAAGGAACATGTGGGGTCCTAACAAAGGAGGGATATTAAATATGGCTTAGAGAGTCCTGGCATCTTATTAGGGAGGGCTGTTGTAGGGAGCAATCCAGATGCACATGAGCTGTTGCTTTTCTAGTGAGGGAAAAATAAGAACAAATAAAAGCATTTGGCAACGATCTCAAATGGCGCTCTGTTGCAGGCTGGGCCAGTGATCAGCCAGTCTTCACCTGAATATCCACATCTGTTCTGTGAGCTCCTGCCCTGGTGATACTCATCGCTAAGAATTTTAAACATCATCCCTTCTTCAGGGATATGTAAAACCATCCTTCTGTGGAAAAAAATCCAAGACACTGGCTACACCAAATGCTGGCAAGATGAAGAGGAGCAAGAACCCTCATCTGTTGCTTATAGAAATGTGAAACTATACCACCACTTTGCAAGAGAGTTTGGCAGCTTCTTACAAAGGTAAACACAGTCTTACCATACAATCTAGCAGTGGTGCTCCTGGTATTTACCCAGAGGAGTTGAAAACTTAAGTCCACACAAAAACCTGCACATTAATGTTTACAGGAGCTTTATTCGTAATTGCCAGAACTTGGAGGCAACCAAGATGGCTTTCAATAGGTGAATGAATAAACTAACTATGGCACATCCAGGCAATGAAATATTATTCAGCCACAAAAAGAAGTGAGCTATTGGGAACAAAAAATAACCTTAAATGTATATTGCTAAGTGAAGGAAGCAAATTTAGGAAGACTACATACAGTACGATTCTAACTACATGACATTCTGGAAAAGGCAAAACTATGGAAACAATAAAAAGATCAGTGGTCGTGAAGGGTCCATGGAAAGGAAGAGGGATAAATAGATGGAACAGAGGGTATTTTGGGGCAGTGAAACTATTCTGTGTGATACTGTAATGGTGGGCACAAGTCATTTTACATATGTCAAAATCCGTAGAACATACAAAACTAAGAGTGAATCCTAATGTAAGCTATGGACTTCAGTTGAAAATAATATATCAATAAATCTTGCATCTTCAATTATTGCAAATTGTACTAGTCTGTAACAGATAACACAACGGCAGTTAGCATCAACTTAAAAGGAAGAGACTGGCTCATGGGACTGGGGGGTTTGGTGCTAATTAGAATGTTATCAAGACCCGCTTTTCTCCTGTCCAGTTGGCCATCCAGCATCCACCCAACCTAGGGAGTTCTTTTGGTCCAGCCATCTGGACTTCATGCTTTCTTCCTGTGACGGCTGATTGGATTGAAGGATGCAAAGTATTGTTCCTGTGTGTGTCTGTGAGGGTGTTGCCAAAGGAGATTAACATTTGAGTCAGTACAAGGAGAGGCAAACCCACCCTCAATTTGCATGGGCACCATGTAATCTGCTGCCAGCGTGGCTAGAATAAAATCAGGCAAAGGAACATGGAAAGACTAGGCTGGCAAAGTTTTCTGCCCTCCAACTTTCTCCTGTGTTGGTACTTCCTGCCCTCAAACATCAGACTCCAAGTTCTTCAGCTTTTGAACACTTGGACCTACACCAGTGGTTTGCCAGGGGCTATCAGGCCTTCAGCCACTGACTGAAGGCTGCACTGTCAGCTTCCCTACTTTTGAGGTTTTCAGACTCAGGCTGGCTTCCTTGCCCCTCAGCTTGCAGACAGCCTAGTGTGGAGTTTCAACTTGTGATCATGTGAGTCAATACTCCTTAATAAACTTCCTTTCATATATGCATCTATCCTATTATTCCTGTCTCTCTAGAGAACCCCAACTAATACACTTTCTTAATCTAGTATGACTGCTTCTGAAAGCTGTCTAGAAAGAGCAAAGAGAGACCTTTCCCAACACTCACAGGAAAGCTTACTTTGAAGCTCATGGACCTAGACCCCATCAAGTGCCTCCTCCTGGCCCATTTAGGGGTAAGGCATATGGGATTACCCTTAGGCCAGTCAAGTTTGCCACAACCTACAGGTGAGGCCAGCCGTGAGCAGGGTGGTGTGCCCAGTGCACAGCTGAGTAAGTTGGAGTCTCTCAGGAAGGAGGCAGGAGGTAAGAGGCAGGCTGCTAAGTAGGCATCCAACAACATTTACTATAGTGGCTCCGTTCCACCCACTTCCAGGGGCCAGGGAGAATGTTACCCTCTTAGGATCGCAGCACCTATCAGACCAGTGATACTCAGTGTGGTCCTTCACAGGCTGTTAACCTGTCTGCGAAGAGATAACTATAGAGATGAGAAAGAACCAAATACTCACTCTGACAGAATAATTTTATGCTTGTGGAATCTAATAACAATGAAATGTGTGTTTATATTTTGCATGTCTTTATTTTCACTTTTATAGTCACTTGGCTATATTGTACTTCACAAAACTATTAGGCCATGATGAATTTTTTAAAATTTAAAAGCTGGTCCTCCACCATGGAGTATTTGGAAATGCTGTACTAGAGGTGAGCCCCAGGTCAGGAGCCACACCTGATCCCTGGATGTCTCAGCAGCAAGGACAGTGCCTGGCATGCAATTGGCTTTCACTATTTGTTGTCGGAATAAATGAACAAGGGACAAAGCTGTGGTCGAAGTCCAGGTTTTCAAATCCTAAGTCCAATGCTGCCGCGCTGTGCCACACATCTGCTGAGAAGATAACGATGTCCCCTGACCCTGGAAGTCCTTTTCACCATTAACATGGCAAATGGCCTAAACTGGAGACAGAGTCAAGAATGTCTATAAAAAGATTCAAATCCCTCCTATACAGTAAATTGTGAACAGAAAGGAATTGATGACAACATGGGATGCACACCTCTGAAAAAGCCCCATCCTCCAAGGAGGAGCAGCCTCCCCTGCCCCCGACTGCAAAGCAACTGCTGGGTTGGTGGGCTATCAGGGTGGGTATCCTGTTCTGTTATCACTGACTCCAGAATTCAGAGAGAGCCAGGCAGGCTTCCTTGAAAGTCATATTTACATTTGAGAAATGTGTATGATGTGGGAAGGGAGAACTATATTCACTGTTCCACTGAGAATTATGAAAATGCCCTTTATTTGAGTTTGAGACAAGACTATCGCCAGCCCTCTTAACTCTTGAGAAGGACTTGAGAACCAATGCCTGCTCGTTAATATCGCATGCCCTGCTATTTTAATTAAAACACCAACATGGTATTAGAAAATCCAATGATAGATTGCCCTTTTGTTTATAAAGTAATATTTTAAAATAAATCTTTCAGTGAAAAAAGCATCTTGGCATGCCCAAAGTTGTCCCATACCCCTGTCCTGCCGGTGGAGGAACATGTCACCATTTTTCTAGGTTTTCTTTCTTTTTAAATGGAAAGAGTATTGCCTCTGCCTGCTTGTGAAACCTTGTTAATTAGAAACAAAAACCTTCCTTCTTATCTTTTAAAAGCCATAGAAAGCCTAAATGAATTGGGGAAAAGGATTGCAGTAGGGGAAAAAAAAATAGGAATTTCAACATACTCTTCACCAAAGCCTCTTTAGACTCTCCATGTCCTTTAATCTGTTTGCCTTTAAATAGTCAAGGAAAAACAATGCATTTACATGAGTAAACAGCTACTTTTATTTCAAATAGGGATTTAATCTGTTTACTTAAAGGATTTAAAGCAAATAATTTAAAAAGCCTTCCAAGATGCCAGCTAACATAGTGAGACCCTCATCTCTAGAAAAAAATACAGAAATTAGCTGGGCGTGGGGGCACACACTCATAGAGCCCAGGAGGTGGAGGCTATAGGGAGCCATGATCACACCAATGCACTCCAACCTGGGCAACAGAGTGAGACCCTGTCTCTAAAAAAAGAAAACAAACAAACAAAAAACCCATAACAAATATGTAAGAGTCTATTTTGGTTTAATTTGTTGCAGTCTGTAGGTATTCCATCTAACTGTATCTAATTACATGAAATGAAATAATATTTTACATACCTATATTTGATTACAGCATTTTCCTAGTGGCTCACATCTTCTATCACTGGACACTCACTGAAATGAGTATTAGATTAGTTTTTCCCCACACTCAAATTAACAATCCTAATGTTCAAGGCAGTTTTTAATTTACATATGGTAATGAATATCACAGTGCCAGTGTTTCAAGCCCATGCAACACGTTAATCTCTGATGGTGCTTTGTGAAAGTAGCCTTATACATTCTATATTCCTGGATAGTGATGCATTCTTTGGAGATATTCAGAGAATTGCTGCAGCATTTCCTTGAACGTTAATGACTAAATCCAAACACTCATTTCCATTCAAATTTGGCAACTGTTGTTTAGGAATAAATGAGTCTTACCCAATTACTTCATTGAAGTGGCAGCCAAGTGACAAGATGGCTTTCCCCTTTGGCCTCCTAGACCAAAGCTTTTGCTTATTGTAGCATTGTATTCTCTTTAGTGATACCTGTATGCTCTTGTTCAGCATTGATTAGCATGCTGTTGAAGAGTATTAATACGCTCAGTCGTATTAGTTACCTAAAGTGACAAAGTCCTTCACATCAATGAAAAAGACCTTCCTAATAATTTGTAAAGAGAAACCAAAATTTTAGAGCAGGGAGTTATCTTGAAAATTACCTTTCATGGTATGAATATTCTAACTACCCAAGCCTACAAAATGTATTTTGTTGAAAACTCTTAGAGTTGCCTTATTATAACAAGATACAAACTATATTTAAAAAAAAAAAGTACTTTGGGAGGCAGAGAACGGAGACTGATACAGAGCGGCCAAAACAGAGAGCAAGGGTAGCTGTTGGAGATGGTGATCATTTCCCAGTTCCTAGAACTAGTTCACATCTGACTCTGCTATTATCTTTTTCCCTGAGCTGTCACAATGGTGCCTTCAATAAACTCTATTTGATATATGAGCATGCTTGAATAGTGTTCTGTTCCTTAAAACCAGAGACAAGAACACTGCCTAATAGCAAATGTTTATCTCAGGGCCAGACATATGGTAGGAGCTGAGCAAATATTTCTGGACTAGATGGACCACATAAACACATTTGATGTCCATACTTATCGACCAGTCTGCTGTCTTCTTCAGGCTTACTAGAAACAAGGGTAATGCCCTTGGCTATTTTCAGTCTTTCCTACAGTCACATTTTTGAGTACTAAAACAATAGAAAAAAATGTGATAACGCTAAAGGAAGAAGCATTTATCGTAATTCATAACAAACGCATTTGGTAAAAGACAAATCTGCTCACCAGTTATATTTAGTGCTCCCTCATCCCAGTGAAATGTTCTTTTGAATCAACCTGCCAAATATTTGACTCTCTAGTAGTATGTATAAAAATGCATTGGCGACACCTTGAAAGCTAAGGAACTACTGCTCATCTACAAGAAAATCCATTCATATATGGCCACTGCTTTCAGACAGGTAAATTCTTCTGGTCCTTTCAGAAGCTGGAGAAGTTTCTGTAAAGATCCTAAGGAAAGTGGAAATCAACAGCAGAGCCATCTTTCAGGAGAAGATCTGGGCTATAAAATGGTCTAGAGACACAAGTAAACTCCAGTATGTTCCCAAGATTAATTTATGTTCAACTGTGGTTCATAAAACAGTCAGGAAATCTCAAGTGACCAGGAATTTGTGAATTCCAGTTACTTCCTGATTTCAACAGATGTAAAGACTCTATTCTCACAGCTGAGCCTTGGGATCTCTTCTTTTTGGGACAATGCTGCTTCTCTCATGCTAAAAACTGTCATAAAGAGGAGGTGCTCAGCTCCTTCTGGACTAGCTGCTTGGCTTGCCATTGATTTCAAAAGGAATCTCAACCTTGAAAGCCTTTTTATCTAATTTCAGTGGTGAGGATGACAATAGCAATAATGATGAAATGGCACATACAGTGCTTACTGCATGCCGGACACTGCCTCCACGTAATCATCACAAAATCTGTATTAAAAAACATATGAAGCTTCCCTATTTTATGGAACAATAAAAGGATAACTTCTTACTCTAGGAATAGAAAGAGAAGGCTGGACTGGTATAAATATCCCAGCTTAATTTATAAATGGTACAGATATCTGGAGATAACTGGCAGCTGACAATAACATCTCTGATGCTAGCTACCTTGTTTCCCCCTTTTTTTGATGTCAGATCATTCAATTTGACAATGTCAGTTGAGGATTTACCATATGAAGCATTGCTCTGTGCATAGATAATTCAGAGAGGCAGTTTGATGAGCTGGACTCTATTCTATCGACATGTGTTCCCAAGGTCCTCTCATTTGGGCTGAACTTTTCATAGAATCAGATATGGAGTCTACTGGAAAAGGAAAAGTCTCATTGTGGGAGTTCAGGTCAGTCTTGGTGGAATAGCTCCAATGGCCAACAGTGGCCTATCCGGTGATGAATCCTTGAAGGAGGTGATCCAACAGCCAGCAGGAACAAACCACAGCTCGGTCAGGAATGAACTGGAGGCCACTCAAGCTGAACAACATCTCAGCATCTGGCTCCATTCATGGGCTATCATCTGCTTAACCTAGAGATGATTTAACATTTAGGGAACCAAACCAAATGTGAGGAAGGAGCAACTATCAATTGCATGAGAAGGCGGCCTGAAAGGCCTGCCATCACTTGCTCATTGAGTTATTTGCCTCATCCATCTTGCCTGCCCTTGACCTTGTCTTTGAGCCCCCACTCACATTGGGCCTTATAAACTTTCTAAGAAAAACTCTGGGGTCCAGTGGAAAACAGAAGACATAGGAAAAGTGGAGGCAAGTGGCTATGATGTGAAACCTCAAATATAGCAAGAGCCCCATTGACAGCACTAGAACTGAAGTTCCTCCTCCTGGCTCCCAGCCTGAACCTCCAAGCTGTGGCAGTGGCACAAGGCAGATGGCACTGAACCTCCAAGCTGTGAAAGTTTAAAAGGGCTACATGTCTGGAGTTGTTTTCTAGACTAATAAATTCTGCGTCCTGGAAGACTAACACGTGGAGCTCTCTCCGTCCCACCCTGACACACTATACGACACCACAGGCTCCTCTCCTGTTGGCATCACCTCCACCTATAACGTTTCCCTGCCTAAAACAGTTGGTTTCTTACATCCCAGCCAAGGCAGTTTTCTGACCATTTAATGATCCGCCTTTGCCACATTTCCCCATTCTCCCTTGCATGTGCTACCTGTAGAGCATCAAAGGGGATCATGAGTGGGGCTGAGTGCAGGGCAGGAGGACCTCAGCTTCCAAGAGCCTCTGACTTCAGGGTTGATGAGTCAGTTGCTGGGAGATCTCAGCACCCAGTTCTGTGAGCCAGAAGCTTAGGCCTCCCTTTGTCAGCCGTTTTACAACCCCTTCTAGGCTAGACCTCAAGGCTGCCACAAAGGCTCCCTGCCAGGTGTGTGTCCTTCTCCCTTGGAGCTGCAGCAAAACTCTTCCAGTGCTTCCAGTTTCTTCCTCAACCTCAGTGTTATGGACTGAATTGTGTCCTCACCAAATTCATGTTGAGTTGCTCACCCCCGGTACCTCAAAATATAACTATATTTTTTGCATTTTTAGCTGGGCCTGGTGGCAGGCGCCTGTAATCCCAGCTACTCGGGAGGCTGAGGCAGGAGAATGGCATGAACCCGGGAGGCAGAGCTTGCAGTGAGCCGAGATAGCGCCATTGCAGTCCAGCCTGGGCGAAAGAGCGAGACTCCGTCTCTAAAAAAAAAAAATATATATATATATATATACACACATATATACATGTATATACACATATATACATGTATATACATATATATGTATATACACATATATACATGTATATACATATATATGTATATACATATACGTATATATATATATACAACCCTGAAGTCAGAGGCTCTTGGAAGCTGAGGTCCTCCTGCCCTGCACTCAGCCCCACTCATGATCCCCTTTGATGCTCTACAGGTAGCACATGCAAGGGAGAATGGGGAAATGTGGCAAAGGCGGATCATTAAATGGTCAGAAAACTGCCTTGGCTGGGATGTAAGAAACCAACTGTTTTAGGCAGGGAAACGTTATAGGTGGAGGTGATGCCAACAGGAGAGGAGCCTGTGGTGTCGTATATGTATATACATGTATATACATATATATACATGTATATATGTATATATATATAACTATATTTGGAGATAGGCTATTTAAGGAGGTAATTAAGCTAAAACCAGGTCATACGGATGGGCCATCATCCAACATGACTGTTGTCCTCGTAAGAAGAGAAGACTAGGACACACACTAACACACACAAAGACCATGTGAAGACACAAGGAGAAGACGAGCCGCGGAGCAAGGCCTCACAGGAAAGCATCCCTGCCAACACCCTAGTCTTAGACTTCTGGCCTCCAGAACTGGGAGAATTTACATGTCTGTTGCTTAAGCCTCCCATTCCGTAGTACTTTGTGCAGCCCTAGCGGACTACCACATTCATAAGTCCAACATTGAAGCAATGAGGAGAAAATAGGGTCTTCCATGTAACTGGTCCTCAGTGCCCTTTCCCAGCTGAAAACACAGTGAAAAACAGAGGCTTTCGGAGGTGAGTTCTTGGTTGTGCATTTTTAGGCCAGAAACCCACTGGGAGTACCCGGCTCTGACTCCTCTTTTGCAGCTGAATTGTTTGCTCTGCATCAGGTGGGATACCCCTGCTCCCCCCAGCTTCTGCACTGGAAACCATCTCCCTCAGAGACAGTGGCAGGACCAGAATCTGACCCTGCTCTACCCATCAGTGCCAAATGGATGAGAACATGCAGCCTTTCATTGGGAATATTCCACAATCGTAAAAGGAAATTTGAAGAATAAGCAAAATTATTTACATGCCTGTCCTGCAAAAATGCTTCTTAACCCTACCTCCTACTAGCCTCCTCCTCATCCCCTCCCTCCTCTGCCATGTCCAGAAATAAACCTGGGACTCTCTTGAATTCATTTGTGCTCTTAGCCTCAATCACTTTCCTCAGTAACTCATTCCACATGTACGTTACCCTCTGCAAGGAAGAGTCCTGTCTGAGTTCTCTGTTTACTCCGAGTTTCCTAATTTTATGAACAATTTCCTAACAATAAGGCCAGTTAGACCACAGGATCTTCACCCAAGGAGAGTGGCGGAGTCCTCGTCAGGGGTCCAGCCCAGCTTCACCGAGACAAAGCACTGGGGAACTCTGTATGGAAGAAGAGATGCAGGCAGCCCAAGCAGGCAGCATGATCTAATTCTGTAGATATTTTTCCATCATTGAGTTCTAGGATGCTGAGGGGATTCAGTGACAATAAAATTACTGCTTTGCCATCATCAACAAAAGCGAAATAAACTGCTTCTTTTTCCATTTTGAGAAGTTTACAAAGGGACAAGTCACAGCTGATTAATAGGACTTGTTTTAACAGTTATTGAGGGCCTTGCTTTCAATCTTTCATTATTGGAGCAATATCTGGCAAGTGCTTACTTCATGCTTCAAACTGATGGATTTCAGGAAAAGCCAACGTAAAGAATAAAACCAATACAATTTTAATGGATCAAATGCCCACTTACTAAAAACCACAATTCTCAGATCCACATTTTTATTAAAGCAGACTTTCATTTAGTGCTTCAGATTTTACTAAAACCAGCATTTTTCTGAACCAAAGAAATCTTATGACCAGCAATAAATTTTCTCCAAGAGATCATTTTCCAATCAGTTCCATTACAGCAAACCTATGCCATTACACTTACCTCCAAAATATACAATTGCATGAATTAGCGTATACCAATGAATTTTTAATTTTTTGCCTGTTAGTTCAAACCACATGAAATATCTCTGCAACCGGATATTTTTATTGAGACCGAAGCATATGAATTCCAAACAATGCATTTCTACTTAGATTCTTCTGAAGCTTAATGAAAAAAGTTTGTATTATCTGTTATCAATATGCTATTATTCAAACCATTCTTTTACTTGATTCTGCTCACTCTAATCCATTTGTGCACATTTTGGGCCAACTTCCATAATATCCTAGCATATCTTTCTCATGGAGATCTCAGAAGACAGCAAACAATATTATTACGGATATTGCATTATTTTATAGATTGTAAAATGTGTGAATCACAGAATTTTGGAGCTGGAGAAAACTTATGAAGAATTTCACTTTCAGTGACCACAAATTTAGAGTTTTCTCTTAATTTTTTTTTTTATGTACTTCTTACATGGCCCCTGGTCCTAACAACTCAGGGCAAAAAGCAATTTGATTATAGCAAGAGGGGATACTAGCATAGGAAGGGGTAAATTAGAGATAACCAGATTATTCCCTGGGCCAGCTTGACTTGACAAAGCATTTAGAATTATCTCTCAGCTTTTCCCCAGAACTGCAACTCTTTAAAGTTGTTCCTTGGAAGTAGCCCTTCCTAGTTGCATTTTTCTTCCACCTCCTGGCCAAGACAGAATGCTCATTCCCAAATTCCCTGGACACAAATAAAGCCAAGTCTTTCCAGGCCGGCTTTTTCCAGGCTGGCTTCCCAGTTGTGGTCATTACCACCACACAGGCACACACACATACACACACACACATGTACACACATACACAAGCACATACATACATGCACATGAACACATACACACGCACACACAAGCACACACATAATATGCACGCACACACCCACACACATGTACAAATACACACATGCACAAACATACACACATGCACAAACACATGCACACATACACGTGCACACACCCACACACGCGCCTACAAGCACATACACACATGCGCGCACGCACACACATGAGTGGGGTTCTTGTTATAGTGTAGATTGTTTCTCATTCTTACATATCCTATTCCAACAGCTTTCTTGAACTTCTTCTTTGGCCTGAGACAGAGGGCAGTGCCTAGAAGTCTCCGTTTTGAGCTCCTTGCTCAATCACCTCCCCTTCTGGGCTTGAGGCTGAGGTGTAGGTCTCTACATTCCCTGTGACAGCCATCCTGTAATCCCAGCTCCCCTGCCTTGGTTCCAGCTGGGAAGAGAGCCCAGCTGAAAGCCTCTCGCTTTTCAACTAGATGCAGTTCCTTCCCAGCATGCACCTGCAGCCAGGAGCTCCCCTCCCCCAACCTCAGTCACCAGTTCCAGTCCCAAACTGGAAGTGGAAAAGAACCATCTAGATCAAATGTTTTTGTTTTCTCGTCTCTCAAGCTTGTTTCTGTATCTTCCTTTGAGATTTTTTACAACTGCTTGTCAAGATTCCTGAGACCTAATTGCAGGCACATTCTGACTCGGAATGAGCTCCTGGCTAGGAGCCTGTGTCACCCGGAGCTGCAGAACCCAGAGGCTCGTCTGGCCCACGGTCACTACTGGTTGGCTTGTCTAGGCTCAGACTCTGCCTAGGATTCTCCCAAGGTGGCAGCTGTTAGTTGTCACCCCCACCTGTCCATCCCTTCAGTATTCAAACCACCACCACCCACACTTACACCTGACTGGGAAACTCTTTGCATGGCCCCAAAGTATCTGAACTGGTATTTTTCAATTTGCTGCATTCAAATACCACGTTTTCATACATTATATCTCTTCCTTGGAGTCCAAAAGCATGTGGTACTAGAACATTCACTTCAAATTACACTGATAGGGATTTTGAAGGGAAGAATGTTTTCATAGTGTGGCAGGCATGAGTCTCCATCCATAAACTCATATGTGCCAGAAATAGCTTTCTTTTTTAAAAAAATTATTTCCATAGATTATTGGGGAACAGGTGGTGTTTGGTTACATGAGTAAGTTCTTTAGTGGTGATTTGCGAGATTTTGGTGCTCCCATGACCCGAGCAGTATACACTGCACCCAATTTGTAATATTTTATCCCTCACCCCCTTCTCACCCTTTCCCCCTGAGTCCCCAGAGTCCATTGTGTCATTCTTATTCCTTTTCATCCTCATAGCTTAGCTACCACTTATGATTGAGAACATACGATATTCGGTTTTCCATTTCTGAGTTACTTCACTTAGAATAATAGTCTCCAATCTCATCCAGGTTGCTGCAAATGCCATTAATTCATTCCTTTTGATGGCTGAGTAGTATTCCATCATATATATATACCACAGTTTCTTTATCCACTCATTGATTGATGGGTATTTGGGTTGGTTCCACATTTTTGCAATTGCGAATTGTGTTGCTATAAACGTGTGTGCAAGTATCTTTTTTGTATAATGACTTCTTTTCCTCTGGGTAGATCCCCAGTAGGGGATTGCTGGATCAAATGGTAGTTCTACTTTTAGTTCTTTAAGGAATCTCCACACTGTTTTCCATAGCGGTTGTACTAGTTTACATTCCCACCAACAGTGTAGAAGTGTTCCCTGTCCACTGCATCAATGCCAACATCTACTGTTTTTTGATTTTTTGATTATGGCCATTCTTGCAGGAGTAATGTGGTATCACGTTGTGGTTTTGATTTGCATTTCCCTGATCATTAGTGATGTTGAGCATTTTTTAATATGTTTGTTGGCCATTTGTGTATCTTCTTTTGAGAATTGTCTATCTATGTCCTTGGCCCACTTTTTGATGGGATTGTTTTTTTTCTTGCTAATTTGTTTGAGTTTATTGTAGATTCTGGATATTAGTCATTTGTTAGATGTATATACTGCAAAGATTTTCTCCCACTCTGTGGGTTCTCTATTTACTCTGCTGACTGTTCCTTTTGCCATTCAAAACCTCTTTGGTTTAATTAAGTCCCAGCTATTTACCTTTGTTTTTATTGCATTTGCTTTTGGGTTGTTGGTCATGAATTCCTTGCCTAAGCCAATGTCTAGAAGGGTTTTTCCAATGTGAAATATCTCTCTTTCTAATCAAACTTATTACTGACTATGAGTTCCCCATCCCACCTAACTGATGATGCTTTTAATCTCAGCTGTTCTTGTGGTTTCCCTGTCAACCCCCAGGCCCAGGTCAACACCAAGGCTTTGGGAAGAGCTGGAGACCAGATGGGAGGTCCTATCTTTGGTCATCTCCCCACACAGGGTATGGCTAAGAACATCTTCCCTGTGCTCATGGTTCCTGAAGGTATGAGGACTCACAGATACCACTTTGGAAACAATAAAATTAGTGTCTGGGCCCCTGCCTTTGTTGACAGCTCACTCTGCTTCCCTGCCAAAAGTCTCCCAAGAAATTGGCAGAACCACCTTCTTAGAGACTCACAGGCCTCCTCCTGTTCCCACTCCTGACTCAAAATCTCTTTTTAGTCAGACAGAAAACCATTTCTCCAGCCAAGCCTGCCCTCTTCAGTGGGTTGAGGCTTTTGGAAATAAATGCCAGGAAGCCATGAAGGTCCCTATGCTCTCTGCCCTGCCCAGCCCCACTCCACCCCTAACCTGAGGCTAGGACACCCAAACCTCTGCGAGTTTCAAAGGTAGGGAAAAAAAAGGAGAAACATAATTGTGAACTCATATCTCAAATTATTATCCAACCTCTTTAGCAATGCTGCATTTAGCAATGTTTTATTGATGTATGCATACAGCTTTTACAATAAATCCTTGCAAGAAAACAAAGTAAATGTACTTCGTCGTTAAAAATGCCAAACTGGGCATCTTTACAGGAACGCAGCATGGAACTAAGTATACTCTGTATCTGTTACTTATCTAGCTGGAAAAAAGGAAAGGACATGCAGGCTAAATAAATAACGTTGTGCAGACCAATAGTGATGAAATAGATTTCATTCTGTCTTTCAATTGGCATATTTTTTTGAAAGGATGACATGAAGAAAGGACCCTCCACAGTGTTCCAAAGGGATTCGATCTTCAGGAAAGTCAAAGATTGCTAAAAATCTGCTATGGGTCAGTTGTTTTTTTGTTTGTTTGTTTGTTTGTTTTATTATTATACTTTAAGTTCTAGGGTACATGTGCACAACGTGCAGGTTTGTTACATATGTATACATGTGCCATGTTGGTTTGCTAAACCCATTAACTCGTTATTCACATTAGGTATTTCTCCTAATGTTGTCCCTCCCCCATCACCCCACCCCACGACATGCCCTGGTGTGTGACGTTCCCTACCCTGTGTCCAAGTGTTCTCATTGTTCAATTCCCACCTATGAGTGAGAACATGCGGTGTTTGGTTTTCTGTCCTTGCGATAGTTTGCTGAGAATGATGGATTCCAGCTTCATCCATGTCCCTACAAAGGACATGAATGCATCCTTTTTATGGCTGCATACTATTCCATGGTGTACATGTGCCACATTTTCTTAATCCAGTCTATCATTGTTGGACATTTGGGTTGGTTCCAAGTCTTTGCTGTTGTGAATAGTGCCACAATAAACATACGTGTGCATGTGTATTTATAGTAGCATCATTTATAATCCTTTGGGCATATACCCAGTAATGGGATCACTGGGTCAAATGGTATTTCTAATTCTAGATCCTTGAGGAATTGCCACACTGTCTTCCACAATGGTTGAACTAGTTTACAGTCCCACCAACAGTGTAAAAGCATTCCTATTTCTCCACATCCTCTCCAGCACCTGTTGTTTCCTGACTTTTTAATGATCGCCATTCTAACTGGTGTGAGATGGTGTCTCATCGTGGTTTTGATTTGCATTTCTCTGATGACCAGTGATGATGAGCATTTTTTCATGTGTCTATTGGCTGCATAAATGTCTTCTTTTGAAAAGTGTATGTTCATATACTTTGCCCACTTTTTAATGGGATTGTTTGATTTTTTCTTGTAAATTTGTTTAAGTTCTTTGTAGATTCTGGATATTAGTGCTTTGTCAGATGGATAGATTGCAAAAATTTTCTCCCATTCTGTAGGTTGCCTGTTCACTCTGATGGTAGTTTCCTTTGCTGTACAGAAGCTCTTTAGTTTAATTAGATTCCATTTGTCTATTTTAGCTTTCATTGCCATAGCTTTTGGTGTTTTAGTCATGAAGTCCTTGCCCATGCCTACATCCTGAGTGTTATAGCCTAGGTTTTCTTCTAGGGTTTTATGGTTTTAGGTCTAACATTTAAGTATTTAATCCATCTTGAATTAATTTTTGTATAAGGTATAAAGAAGGGATCCAGTTTCGGCTTTCTACATATGGCTAGCCAGTTTTCACAGCACCACTTGTTAAATAGAGAATCCTTTCCCCATTTCTTGTTTTTGCCAGGTTTGTCAAAAATCAGATGGTTGTAGACGTGTGGTGTTATTTCTGAGGCCTCTGTTCTGTTCCATTGGTCTATATGTCTGTTTTGGTACCAGTAACATGCTGTTTTGATTACTGTAGACCTGTGGTATAATTTGAGTCGGGTAGCATGATGCCTCCAGATTTGTTCTTTTTGCTTAGGATTGTCTTGGCAATGTGGGCTCTTTTTTGGTTCCATATGAACTTTAAAGTAGTTTTTTCCAATTCTGTGAAAAAAGACATTGGTAGCTTGATGGGGATGGCATTGAATCTATAAATTACCTTGGGCAGTATGGCCATTTTCACGATATTGATTCTTCCTATACATGAGCATGGAATGTTCTTCCATTTGTTTGTGTCATCTATTATTTCATTGAGCAGTGGTTTGCAGTTCTCCGTGAAGAGGTCCTTCACATCCCTTGTAAGTTGTACTTCTAGGTATTTTAATCTCTTTGTAGCAATTGTGAATGGGATTTCACTCATGATTTGGCTCTCTGTTTGTCTGTTATTGGTGTATAGGAATGCTTATGATTTTTGCACATTGATTTTGTACCCTGAGACTTTGCTGAAGTTGCTTATCAGCTTAAGGAGATTTTGGGCTGAGACAATGGGGTTTTCTAAATATACAATCATGTCATCTGCAAACAGGGACAATTTGACTTCCTCTTTTCCTAATTGAATACCCTTTATTTCCTTCTCTTGCCTGATTGCCCTGGCCAGAACTTCCAACACTATGTTGAATAGGAGTGGTGACAGAGGGCATCTCTGTCTCGTGCCAGTTTTCAAAGGCAATGCTTCCAGTTTTTGCCCAGTCAGCATGATGTTGCTTATGGGTTTGTCATAAATAGCTCTTGTTAGTTTGAGATACGTTCCATCAATACCTAGTTTGTTGAGAGTTTTTAGCATGAACAGCTGTTGAATTTTGTTGAAGGCCTTTTCTGCATCTATTGAGATAATCATGTGGTTTTTTTCTTTGCTTCTGTTTATGTGGTGGATTATGTTTATCGATTTGCATATGGTGAACCAGCCTTGCATCCCAGGGATGAAGCCAACTTGATCTTGGTGGATAAGCTTTTTGATGTGCTGCTGGATTTGGTTTGCCAGTATTTTATTGAGGATTTTTGCATCGATGTTCATCAGGGATATTGGTCTAAAATTCTCTCCTTTTGTTGTGTCTCTGCCAGGCTTTAGTATCAGGATGATGCTGGCCTCATTAAATAGTTAGGGAGGATTCCCTCTTTTTCTATTGATTGGAATAGTTTCAGAAGGAATGGTACCAGCTCCTCCTTGTACCTCTGGTAGAATTCTGCTGTGAATCTGTCTGGTCCTGGACTGTTTTTGGTTGGTAAGCTATTAATTATTGCCTCAATTTCAGAGCGTGTTATTGGTCTATTCAGGGATTCAACTTCTTCCTGGTTTAGTCTTGGGAGGGTGTATGTGTCCAGGAATTTATTCTTTTATTCTAGATTTCCTAGTTTATTTGCACAGAGGTGTTTATAGTATTCTCTTATGGTAGTTTGTATTTCTGTGGGATAAGTGGTGATATCCCCTTTATCATTTTGTATTGCATCTATTTGTTTCTTCCCTCTTTTCTTCTTTATTAGTCTTGCTAGCAGTCTATCAATTTTGTTTTCAATCCTTTCAAAAAACCAGCTCCTGGATTCATTAATTTTTTAAGGGTTTTTTGTGTCTCTATTTCCTTCAGTTCTGCTCTGATCTTAGTTATTTCTATTTTTTGCCTTCTGCTAGCTTTTGAATGTGTTTGCTCTTGCTTCTCTAGCTCTTTATTTTATTTTATTTTATTTTTTTTTTTTGAGAAGGAGCCCCGCTCTGTCACCCAGGCTGGAGTACAGTGGCACAATCTCAGCTCACTGCAAGCTCCGCCTCCCGGGTTCACGCCATTCTCCTGCCTCAGCCTCCCGAGTAGCTGGGACTACAGGTGTCTGCCACCATGCCCAGCTAGTTTTTTGTATTTTTAGTAGAGACAGGGTTTCATCATGTTGGCCAGGATGGTCTCAATCTCCTGACCTCATGATCCACCTGCCTCAGCATTCCAAAGTGATGGGATTACAGGCATGAACCACCATGCCCGGCCTTCTCTTGTTCTTTTAATTGTGATGTTAGGGTATTGATTTTAGATCTTTCCTGCTTTCTCTTGTAGGCATTTAATGCTATAAATTTCCCTCTACACACTGCTTTGAATGTGTCCCAGAGATTCTGGTATGTTGTTCTTTGTTCTCATTGGTTTCAAAGAACATCTTTATTTCTGCCCTTATTTCATTATTTACCCAGTATTCATTCGGGAGCAGGTTGTTCAGTTTCTATGTAGTTGTGCAGTTTGGAGTGAGTTTCTTAATCCTGAGTTCTAATTTGATTGCACTGTTGTCTGAGAGACAGTGTGTTGTGATTTCTGTTCTTTTACATTTGCTGAGGAGTGCTTTACTTCCAACTATGTGGTCAATTTTGGAGTAAGTGTGATGTGGTGCTGAGAAGAATGTATATTCTGTTGATTTGGTGTAGAGAGTTCTGTAGATGTCTATTAGGTCTGCTTGTTGCAGAGCTGAGTTCAAGTCCTGGATATCTTTGTTAACCTTCTGTCTCGTTGATCTGTCTAATATTGACAGTGGGGTGTTAAAGTCTCCCATTATTATTGTGTGGGAGTCTAAGTCTGTTTGTAGGTCTCTAAGGACTTGCTTTATGAATCTGGATGCTCCTGTATTGGGTGCACATATATTTACAATAGTTAGCTCTTCTTGTTGAATTGATCCCTTTACCATTATGTAATGGCCTTCTTTGTCTGTTTTTATCTTTGTTGATTTAAAGTCTGTTTTATCAGAGACTAGGATTGCAACCCCTGCTTTTGTTTTTGTTTTTGCTTTCCATTTGCTTGGAAGATCTTCCTGCATCCCTTTATTTTGAGCCTATGTGTGTCTCTGCACAAGAGATGGGTCTCCTGAGTACAGCACACTGATGTGTCTTGACTCTTTATCCAATTTGCCAGTCTGTGTCTTTTAATTGGGGCATTTTAGCCCATTTACATTTAAGGTTAATATTGTTATGTATGAATTTGATCCTGTCATTATGATGTTAGCTGGTTGTTTTGCCCATTTGTCAATGCAGTTTCTTCCTTGCATCAATAGTCTTTACAATTTGTCATGTTTTTACAGGGGCTGGTACCACTCATTCCTTTCCATGTTTAGTGCTTCCTTCAGGAGCTCTTGTAAGGCAGGCCTGGTGGTGACAAAATCCCTCAGCATTTGCTTGTCTGTAAAAGGCTTTCATTTCTCCCTCACTTATGAAGCTTAGTTTGGCTGGATATGAAATTCTGGGTTGAAAATTCTTTTCTTTAAGAATGTTGAATATTGGCCCCCACTC
Organism: Nomascus leucogenys; assembly: GCF_006542625.1. Taxonomy (NCBI): domain Eukaryota; kingdom Metazoa; phylum Chordata; class Mammalia; order Primates; family Hylobatidae; genus Nomascus; species Nomascus leucogenys. The sequence continues at coordinate 43,239,309 of NC_044393.1, forward strand.
TCTTTGGCTTGTAGAGTTTCTGCCGAGAGATCCGCTGTTAGTCTGATGGGCTTCCCTTTGTGGGTAACCCGACCTTTCTCTCTGGCTGCCTTTAACATTTTTTCCTTCATTTCAACCTGGTGAATCTAATGATTATGTGTCTTGAGGCTGCTCTTCTTGAGGAGTATCTTTGTGGTGTTCTCTGTATTTCCTGAATTTGAATGTTGGCCTGCCTTGCTAGGTTGGGAAGTTCTCCTGGATAATATCCCGAAGAGTTTTCCAGCTTGGTTTTCCATTTTCCATTTTCCAGTTTTCCATTTTCCCTGTCACTTTCAGGTACACCAATCAAAGGTAGATTTGGTATTTTCATATAGTCCCATATTTCTTGGAGGCTTTGTTTTTTTCCTTTAACTCTTTTTTCTCTAAACTTCTCTTCTTGCTACATTTCATTAATTTGATCTTCACTCACTGATACTCTTTCTTCCACTTGATCAAATTGGCTACTGAAGCTTGTGCATGCATCACATAGTTCTCGTGCCATGGTTTTCAGCTCCATGAGGTCATTTAAGGTCTTCTCTACACTGTCTATTCTAGTTAGCTATTCGTGTCATCTTTTTTCAAGGTTTTTTGCTTCCTTGCGATGAGTTCAAACATCCTCCTTTAGCTTGGAGAATTTTGTTATTACTGACCTTCTGAAGCCTACTTCTGTCAACTCGTCAAAGTCATTCTCCATCTAGCTTTGTTCCATTGCTGGCGAGGAGCTGTGATCCTTTGGAGGAGAAGGGGCACTCTGGTTTTTATAATTTTCAGCTTTTCTGCTCTGGTTTCTCCCCATCTTTGTGGCTTTATCTACTTTTGGTCTTTGATGCTGGTGACCTACACATGGGGTTTTGGTGTGGATTTGTCCTTTTCGTTGATATTGATGATATTCCTTTCTGTTTGTTAGTTTTCCTTCTAACAGTCAGGTCCTTCAGCTGCAGGTCTGTTGGAGTTTGCTGGAGGTCCATTCCAGACGCTGTTTGCCTAAGTATCACCAGCGGAGGCTGCAGAACAGCAAAAATTGCAGAACAGCAATATTTCTGCAGGGGCACCCAGCTGTATGAGGTGTCAGTCAGCCCCTACCGGGAGATGTCTCCCAGTTAGGCTACAGGAGTCAGGCACCCACTTGAGGAGGCAGTCTGTCCATTCTCAGAGCTCAAACACTGTGCTGCGAGAACCACTGCTCTCTTCAGAGCTGGTCAGACAGGGACGTTTAAGTCTGCAGAAGTTTCTGCTGCCTTTTATTCAGCTACGCCCTGCCCCCAGAGGTGGACTCTACAGAGGCAGGCCAGCCTTGTTGAGCTGTGGTGGGCTCCACCCAGTTAGAACTTCCTGGCCACTTTGTTTACCTACTCAAGCCTCAGCAATGGTGGATGCCCCTTCCCCCAGCCAGGCTGCCACCTGGCAATTCAATCTCGGACTGCTGTGCTAGCAGTAAGCGATGCTCCACGGGCGTGGGACCTGCTGAGCCAGGTGCGGGATATAATCTCCTGGTGTGCCATTTGCTAAGACCTTTGGAAAAGCACAGTGTTTGGGTGGCAGTGTCCCGATTTTCCCAGTACAGTCTGTCACGTCTTCCCTTGGCTAGGAAAGGGAAATCCTCTGACCCTTTGCTTTTCTCAGGTGAGGCAATGCCCCACCCTACTTTGGCTCACCCTCTGTGGGCTGCAGCCACTGTTCAACCAGTCCCAATGAGATGAACCAGGTACCTCAGTTGGAAATGCAGAAATCAACCATCTTCTGCATTGATCACGCTCGGAACTGCAGACTGGAGCTGTTCCTATTCGGCCATCTTGCAGGATCTACATGTGGGTGAGTTGTAATAGGGAAGTCTGTAGATATTGTGAAAGACATTCATAAATCATGAGGTGGTAGGGGAGTATACTTATATTTATTTTATAGAGATACAACATATGTGCAGTCAGGCACACAAATCTGAAGTGTACAGCTTGATGAAGTTTTTACATATGTTCACAACCCTGTAATCAATCACCACCCAGTCAAGATGCAGGCCATGTCCAACCCCCAAGAAGGCATCTTGTGTGCCTAGTCAACACCCCCCAAAAGACAGCCACTATTCTGATGCCCATCAATATAGAACGGTTTTGTGTGTTCTTGAATTTTATGCAATTTGTACTCTCTCTCTCTGTAAAGTCACATTTTAAAATATTGTACTTAATTCTTAGTACTTAATTACTTAACAATGCTTACTTAATACTAAATAATTATTAATACTGATTCCCTCAGATGCAAACAGACGCAAACCTTTCATTGTTTCTTTAGCATCCATGTCAAAATCTGAATGCATTATTATTTTATTTGCTATAAAATTTATAAATATATTCATAACATTTTAATCCATATGTCATCATTCTTATCCATGATGAAAATTTCCACTTGAATATTTTCTGATAGAGCAGAAGTATAAACGGACACTAATTTTAGACCTTTTCTTCTGAAATGGAAGAACCAAATTGAAATGTTTTCCTTGGTGAAACAACCAGGCATAATTTCCACCTCAGGTCAAACTAGATATACTGTATAGTAATAAACTTTTTAAAAAAATGCTTTTAAGTCCTGCTATTTAATGTTAAAGAATATAAATGTTTAAACGTATTATAAATTTAACTTGCAAGTAAATTACTGCCAAATTTGGGTACATCTCAGGCTCCACCAGAACCACTCTCTTATAGAAAAATAGACAATGTTTGTTGAAAAGTTCTACTGAAAGAGAAATGATGCAAAAATTACAAGCAACATCATGTGATAAAATTCAATTCATGCTGTAGGTTGCTCAGCAAAAATTTTAGAGCAGATTTGCTGGAATGACTTACCACTAATAATGATAAGTTTAATAGTCACAGTAATCATAATATTGGCTTGTCCATAGGTAACACAGGAGCTGTAATGCTGGAAACTTATGTTACACTGGGTATCTACCTTTTCCAGCTCAAGGAATTTCATTACATTTGCCACTTAGGGCAGGCAACATAGGTGAAGATGCTCTTAAATTTGGGGAAATCATCATTTCAGATAACTACAAAAGGCTGAGGCAGCTGAGGAGGGACAGGTCTTAGAAGTAGACCCGTCCATAATGGGGAGCTGGGGCTCCAGCACTGGTGAGACAGACCCAGACAGGGCTGGAAGACATCTGATTCAGCATCAGAACATGATGTCAAGGGGTTATGGGGAAGTTTAAAATCTTATTAAGACAAAAAAAATCAAAATTTAAAGCTCTTAAAAATTGAGCTGTATCATACAATAGTGGCACCCTAAATCTGAGGAAATATAGAATTTACAAATATTTTTATTTTACCCTGGCCTTTATTATAAAATTCTAGTTTAGTTGTTCCAGCCAGGCCTTAGCAGTGCCACATAAGTTCACATCTGAGGCAGGATAACTCACTCAGCACCCCCAGTCCCAGGCCTACACAATGGAGTAGGGGTAAATGATAAGGCTATGATGAACCTCCGTGGGCTTCTCCCTTTGTAGAGAAGCTCTTTCATGGAAGGAACTTTACTCTCGACTCCTTATCTTCAAGAAGACCACAATCTAGCAAAAGCAAGATGCGGTTTGAGTACTGGTTCATAACAAGTCAACATAGGGTCAAGTGAAAGGTCTGAAAATATGAAATATATGGATATAGAGAAATATGTATTTGTCAAATGCTGTATTTACTTATCTTGTTTGTCAGGGGTTCCCAACCCCCAGGCCACAGACCCGTAACAGTCCGTGACCTGTTAGGAACTGGGTCACAGAGCAGGAGGTGAGTGGCGGACAAGCAAGCAAAGCTTCATCTACATTTACAGCCACTACCCATCATTCACATTACTGCCTGAGCTCCACCTCCCATCAGATGAGCATTGGCATTAGATTCTCATAGGAGGATGAACCCTAGTGTGAATTCCACATGCAAGGGATCTAGGTTGCATACTCCTTATGAGAACCTAATGCCTGAATATCTGTCACTGTGTCCCATCACCCACAGATGGGACCATCTAGTTAGAGGAAAACAAGTTCAGGGCTCCCACTGATTCTACATTATGGTGAGTTGTATAACTATTTTATCATATATTACAATGTAATAATAATAGAAGTAAAGTGCACAATAAATGTAATGCACTTGGATCATCCCAAAACCATCCCCCACCCATCCATCTGTGGAAAAGTTGTCTTCCACGAAACCAGTCCCTGGTACCACAAAGCGTGGGGCCTGCTGTTGTTCATTGTCCAGTTTCCCATTAGAATATAAGTCCTATAAGGTCAGTTTATTCATCTGCTATGTTCCCATGACCTGCACATAATAGGTATTCAATAAATGTTTGCCAAATGAAGATAAAATAAAATAAAAGGTCATGGGAAAAGGCCAAACTTCATCTCAAGAGGACACCAGACCAGAAAGGTAGATGGCACTGAGAGAATATAAACACAGTAATATGGCAATCGCTTCTGCCTCAGGTCAATCCAAAGAATAACTGAGAAAGCCAAGCAGGCAAGCAACTATCATTAGGAGAGTGTTTCCAAGGCTGAGTCAGGGACAGACACGCAATAGAGAAAAATTAACAAAGCTGAAAGTTGCCTTTGAAAAGCTCAACACAACTGACATACCTATACTATTAGCTAAGCTGATCATGAAAAACAAATGAGAACACAAATTATCAATATCTGAAATAGGAAATAGATTATCATTTCAGACCCAACATTCATTAAAATAATGAAAAATATGAACACCTTTATGCTAACAAATTTGACAACCTAGTTGAAATGGATGAATTTCCCAAAAAATGCAACTCGCCAAAACTGACAAAGATGAAAAAGAAAATCTGTATAGCCCTATAACTATGATGCAAGTCAAGGACAGGCTAAAAGTCCAAGAATCAGGGAAAGGCAGAGCTTGTGCCGCAAGTGACTAGGTGGGCAGGCAAGTCTCAGGTCTCAGGCATAGAAAGAAAACAGACTTTGAGGCATCACGTAGGCACTGTGTGTCCCAGAGCAGGAGTCCCATCGGCAAAAAGACCGGGCACAAAGTTAGAGTCAGATTCTTGGGCTTGAGCTGCAATCTGAAAGATAAGGCAGGAGCTTCTTAAATACTCAGTTTCTAAGTGCTTAACTGTGTTTTTTGAAAGAGTATCTAGACTGAGCCTACTAGGAGGTGCAGGAAGTGGCAAGCAGTCTTAGTTAAGGGGCTAGCACACTGTCTAGGCTGGGACAACTGGAGAGTTCTACTTAACTTCTAGTGAAAATAACTTAGGAGATGGAACAGGGCACTGAATTTATGTAACAACTTTTTATCCATTAATTTTTATTATTTTTAATTTATCATTTATTTACTGTTATGAATTTGCCTGCTAAACTTTTTATTATTTATTTATCCTTCTAGTTTCTCTGGCCCAAGTTCCAGAGCCCTCCTTGACTCTGCTCTTTCCCTCATGCCACATGCTTTCTGTCAGAAAATCCTGGAGTTGCTTAGTCATGATCACATGAATCTGATATCTTACCCCCACCACTTTCCAATTGAAGACCACATTATTTTTTTCCTGGATTACTGCTATAGATTCCTAAGAAGTGTCCTTGTTTTTAAATTTCCAAAAATTTTGTCTGAGAAATCAGAGTGGTCACTTGAAAATGTAAGTGAATTCATGTCACTCCTCTGCTTAAATCTCAATGCTTTCCTTCCCCTTCAAAAGAATCTCAAATCCTTACCCCATAAGGCCCAAGGTGATCTGGCCCCATAGACCCCTCTGATCTCCTTTCATACTGCTCCCCCTGCTCACTCCACTCCGGCCACACAGACCTCTGTGTCACTCTGCGAATATGCCTAGCACATGATAATGATCACCTCAGGGTCATTGCACTTGTGTGCCTTCTTCCTGGGATGCTTGCCACCCAGAAGGATGCATGTTTACCTTCTTCATCTGTTAAGATCTACCCTCAAATGTCCCCTTCTCAGTGAAGCTTCACTGAACAGCCTATATTCCCAGTGCCTACAACCAATATGCATGCAATAGGTGTTCAATAACTATTTTCCAAGGAATGACTAGAATGAATGAATACCTAAGACCACAAAAAGAAGGAAACTGGTGACACCTGGGTCCCCAGAAAACCAGAAAGGTGGGCCAGGTGCAGTGGCTCATGGCTGTAATCCCAGCACTTTGGGAGGCTGAGGTGGTAGGACTGCTTGAGCTCAGGAGTTCAAGACCAGCCTGGGCAACATAGTGAGACCCCATCTTTACTAAAAATTAAAAAAAAAAAATAGCTGGGCATGGCGGTGCATTTTGGTAGTCCTGGCTACTCAGAGGCAGATGCAGAAGGTTAGCTTGAGTCCAGGAGTCTGAGGCTGCAATAAGCTATGATCACAACACTGCACTCCAGCCTGGGCAACAGAGCAAGACTGTCTCAACAAAGAAAAACAAACAAAAAAAAGACAAATAAAAAGACAGAAGGGTGTTTTATTAGGTTCACCCGGTATTTTTAAAAATTTGAAGTCATTGACAACTTTTTCTGCAATTTTTGGATAGTGGTAAAATACACATAACATAAAATGTACTATCATACTTATTTTTAAGTGTGCAATTCAGTGGCATTAAGTACATTCATATTGTGGTGCAACCAACACCACATCCATCCCTAGAAGTCTTTTCATCTTGAAAAACTAGAACTCTATACCTGTTAAACAATAACTCACCATTCCCTCCTTCCACCAGCCCCTAGTAAACACCATCTTTTCTGTTCCTATTATTTTAACTACCCTAAGTACCTCATATAAGTAAAGTAAAATCATATAGTATCTGTCTTTTTGTGATGGGTATATTTCACTTAGCATAATATCCTCAAGGTTCATCTATGTTGTAGCATATATCAGAATTTTCTTATTTTTTAAGGCCATGTAATATTCCACTGTATGTACACATATTCCACATTTTGCTTATCCATTTATCCATTGATGGACACTTGGGTTGCTTCTATATTTTGACTGTTGTGAATAATTCTATTGTGAATATAGGAGTGAAAATATTTCTTCAAGACCCTGACTTCAATTGTTTTGAATATGTTCTCAGAAGTGGAATTGCTGGCTCATATGGTAATATTATTTTTAATTTTTTGAGGAACTCCTATACTGTTTTCCACAAGGGCTGTACCATTTTACATTCCCACAAGCAATGCACAAGAATTCCAATTTCTCTACATCCTTGCCAATACTTGTTATTTTCTGTCTTTTTTAGAGTGTCCATTCTAATTGGTGTGAGGTGATATCTCATCGTACTTTTGATTTGCATTTCCTTCATGATTAGTAATGTTGAGCAACTTTTTATGTGCATTTTTATATCTTCTTTGGAGAAATGTCTGTTCAAGTTCATTGTCCATTTTTGAATCAGGTTGTTTGTTTTTCTTGTTAAATTGTAGACATTATTTACATAGTCTGGATATTAATCCCTTATCAGACATACGATTTGCAAATATTTTCTCTTATTCTTTAGGTTGCCTTTTTTTACCATATTCATAGTGTCTTTTGATGCACAAAATTTTTCATTTCCATGAAGGTCAAATTGTCTATTTTTTTCTTTTGTTGTCTGTGCCTTTAGTGACATATCCAAGAAATCATTGCCAAATCCAATGTTGTGTTGCTTTTCCTTTATGTTTTCTTCTAAAAGCTTTATAGTTTTAGGTCTTACATTTAGGTCATGAATTCATTTTGAGTTAATTTTTGTATGCAATGCAGGGTAAGGATCCAACTTCATTCTTTTCCATCTGGATATCCAGTTTTCCTAGCACTATTTGTTGAAAAGACTTTCTTTTCCCCACTAAATGGTCTTGACACCCTTGTCAAAAATCACTTGACCACATATGTGAGGATTTATGTGTGAGCTTTTTATTATTTTCCATTGTCTATATATCTGTCTTTATACCAGTACCAGACTGTTCTGGTTACTGTTGCTTTGTAGTAAATTTTGAAATCAGGAAATGTTGTGAGTCCACCAGCTTTGTTCTTCCTTTTTGAGATTGTTTTGGCTATCAGGGTTCCTTGAGATTACACAAATTTTAGGACAGATTTTTCTATAGCTACAAAAAAAAATTAAGATTTTGGTAGAGATTGCATTAAATGTGTAGATCAATTTCGGTGGTATTGACATCTTAACAATATTAAGTCTTCAATTCTATGAACACGGGGTATTTTTCCATTTATTTATATGTTCATTTATTTATTTCAACAATCTTTTGTGTAAGTCTCTCACCTCACTGGTTATGTTAATTCTTAAGTATTTTGTTCTATTTGATATTATTATAAATTGAATTGATTTCTTAATTTCCTTTCCTAATTGTTAATTGTCAGTGTATAGATATGTCTTCTATATGTTGACTTTGTATCTTGATATTTTTGCTGAATTTATTTATTAGTTCTAAAAGGTTTTTTGTGGAATCTTAGTGTTTTTAACACAAAAAAATCTGCAAACAGAAATAACTTTACTTCTTCCTTTTTAATTTTGATGCCTTTAGTTCTGTTTCTTTCCTAATTGCTCTGGCTTGGACTTCCAGTACAATGTTGAATAGAAGCGGTGAAAACAGATATCCTGGTCTTATTTTATCAATTTTAGAGGAAAAGCTTTGAACCTTTCACAATTGAGTATGATGTTCATAGTAGGTTGTTCATATATAGCTTTTATTATGTTGAGGTAATGTGATTTTATTTCTAATTTGTTGAGTGTTTTTATGATGAAAAGATATTGAATTTTGTCAAATGCTTTTTCTTCATCAATTGAAATGATCATGTCATTTTTATCCTTTATACTGTGAATGTGATATATTACATTGAACCATTTTCATATGTTGAACCATCCTTGTGTTGCAGAAGTAAGTCCCATTTGGTCATAGAGAATAATCTTTTTAAAATACTGTTGGATGTAACTTGCTAGTATTTTCTTGAGAGTTTTCACATCAATGTTTATAAGGAATAATGGTCTTTTTTGTAATGTCTTTGTCTGGCTTTAGTATTAAGGTAATGGCTTTATAGAATAAGTTAGGAAGCATTCATTCCTCTTCAATTTTTTGGAAAATTTTTGGGATGATTGGCATTAATTTGTATTTTAATGTTTGGTAGAATTCACCAGTAAAGCCATGGAGCCCAGGGCTTCTCTGTATCAGGAGATTTTCTTACTAGTTAGAGGTTTATTCAAATTTTTTATTTTCTTTGTTTTTCGGTTTTGATACTCTGTGTATTTCTGGAAATTGTCCATTTCACTTCAGTTATCCAATTTGTTGGTGTACAATTGCTTATATTACTTTCTTATAATCCTTTTTGTTTCTACAGAATTGGTAGTAATATTCCCACTTTCATTTCTAATTTTAGTAATTTGAGTCTTCTTTCTTTTTTTCCGTCTAGCAAAAAGTTTGTCATCCATGTTGATTTTCTCAAATAACCAAATTTCTGTTTTATTTGTATTTTCTAATATTATTCCATTCTCTCTTTTGTTTATTTCTCCTCTAATCTCTTATTTACTTTCATCGGCTCTCTTTGGATTTAGTTTGCTCTGCTTTTTTCCAGTTCCTTTAGTTGTAAAGCGAGGTTGTTTGATATATTTCTTGTTTTATAATGTAAACTTTTATAACAATATATTTTCTCCATAGCACAGCATTCAGTATATCACATATATCTTGATATGTTGGGTTTTCACTTTCATTCATCTCTAAGTATCTTCTAATCTCCTTTGTGATTTATTCTTTGATCCAATGGTTGTTTAAGACTGTGCTATTTAATTTCCACAAATTTGTGTGTTTGTTACTGATGTCCAACTTCTGTTGCTGATGTCCAACTTTATCCCATTGTCATATAAAAAGATGCTTGGTCTGACATTTATCTTTTTTAAATCCATTGAGACCTGCTTTGTGGCCTAACATGTGGTTTGTCCTGGAAAATTTTCTATGTTCACTCGGGAAAAGTGTGTATTCTGCAGTTTTGGAATTGTGTTCTGCATATGTATGTTAAATCTAGTTTGTTGATTGTGTTGTTCATGTCTTTTTTTAATTGATCTTCTGTCTGGCTGTTCTATCTATTATGGAGAATGGGGTATTGAAGTCTCTATTATTGTAGAATTATCTATTCCTTCAATTATGCCAATTTTTCCTTTATATATTTTGATGATCCATCATTAGATGCCTAAATTTTTATAACTGTTATACCTTCTTGCTGTATTAAACTTTTTGTTAATATGTAATGTTCTTCCTTATCTCATGTAATCTTTTTTGATTTAAAGTCTATTTTGTCTAATATCAGTATGCTACCTCTGCTATCTTTTGGTTACTGTTTGCTTTTTAATTCTTCCACTTTTAACCTATTTGTGTCTTTGGATCTAAGGTGAGTCTCTTAAGGACAACATATAGCTGAATCATGATTTTCTTTAACCATTCTACCAATTTCCCAATCTCCATCTTTTAATTAGAGAGTTTAATCCATTTACATTTAAACATTTACATTTAAAATAATTACTGATAAGGAGGCAATTACTTCTGTCATTTGGCTATTTGTTTTCTATATGCCTTTTTGTCCCTCGTTTCCTGCTTTACTGTCTTCTTTTGTGTTTAGTTGTTTTTTGCAGTGAAATGTTTACATTTGTTTCTTAGTTTCTTTTGTGGATATTCTTTAGCTATTTTCTTTGTGATTGCCATTGAGGATAATATTTAACATTCTTAAGATATAATGCTGTAATTTGAATTATACCAGATTAACTTTAATAACACACAAAAACTCTGCTCCATCTCCAGCTCCAACCCCTACCCCTTCAACTGTTATCACGAAATTACATCTTTATATGTTGTGTGTCCAAATACATTAACTAACAATTTTTAATGCATTAGTCTCTTAAATTATGCAAAAGACAAAACGCAGAGTTATGAACCAAAGTAGCAATAATCTTAGCTTTTAGTCTAATAATTTCTAATATACTAGTCTTTTAAATTATATAGAAAACAAAAAATGAAGTTACATATCATTGTTACAGCAATATTAGCTTTTATAATTGCCTATTTATCTACTTTTACTGAGATTTTTATTTCTTCCTGTGGCTTCAAGTTACTGTCTCCCTTTCATTTTAACCTGAAGGATTCCACTGGACATCTCTTGCAAGACAGGTCTGGGGATAATTCCCTCAGCTTTTGTTTATCTATGAGAGTCTTAATTTCTCCCTTACTTTTGAAGTACAGTTTTGCCAGATACAGGATTCTTGGTTGAAGAAGTACAGGATTTCTGGTTGAAGAAGAATCTTGAAGTTGGGCTTTCTGAGTCTGTGCCTGTCCCTGAGCATGTACGATGACTTTCTCATTTCCCCAATATATATGGTTGCTTTTGAATGTCCTAGTCTTTGATATCTGGCTCTCAAAGGAGAAGAAATAGAAAATTGAAGGGGGTAACAAAGGTGCCAGCTTTTTAAATACCGTGGAACTCAGTTCATCCAGAGGTAGACGGGCTTGCAATAATGTGGGAAGGTGCAACAACAATAATGGCTTTCTCATTGTCAGCACCCCTGTGATCAGAAGTGGCCATCAGCAGTCAGAGTACAAATCCCTGATATTTGGAGGGCAGGATCCTTTTGCCCACTCTGCCTCCAACAAGCTGTGTGAACACTTCTGCAGGAACACATGCATGCCACCTGCTCAAGAGAGGAGGGTCCAGAGGTAAAGGATAGGTAGCAGCTACTGTGCTAGGAGCTGAAAATGATCAAAATTAAACAATTTACCATCCAAGCCTTCCCCTAGAAGTTGCAAATCTTCAATAGACTCCAGAATCCCAAAATAATCATGGCAGACAGATATTGCCAATGCTATTATTGTCTAGATGGGGAGAGGGATTTCTGGTATTTCCTACTCTATCATCTTCTCAGAATTCCTCTGACAACTTTTAAAACTCAACAGAGGGCTGGGCACAGTGGTACACATATGTAATCCTAGTGCTTTTGGAGGCCAAGGTGGGAGGATCCCTTGTGGTCAGGAGTTCAAGACCAGCATGGGCAACATAGAGCTATCCCATCTCTACAAAAAAAAATTAAAATTTTACCTAGGTATATGGTGGTGCATGCCTGCCATCCCAGCAACAAAGAAGACTGAAGTGGGAGGATAACTTGAGCCCAGGAGTTGGAGGCTGCAGTCAGCTATGATGAAGTCACTGCACTCCAGCCTGAGTGACATAGTGAGACTTTATTTCAAGAAAGAAAAAAAAAAACCCAAGAGAATTTTTATTTCTCTTAAAAATGAGAAGATTTGGCAATACAGAGAGTATACTCTCACAGAGCAGCCATAACTGTAGTTGCGTATGACTAGTTACAAGAAGCCACTGAGTCTTCTGTTTCACCATATTGCCTTACACATGGCACATTTAACTACTTTATATTGCCTGCTGGACCTTGTAAGTAATCAACAAGGAAAGCAGCATATCTGCCTCCCTTATTGATTATAAATTTTCTATGAAGAGGGTAAATCAATATTTACTAAATAATCCTGTCACAGGCAGAATTCTAAGATGGCCTTCAAGATTAAAGCCTCTGATGTTCACACATGCCCTCCCTGTTATTCAGCAAACACCAATCTAGGTGCCGCTGTGAAGGAATTTTGCAAATGTAGTTAAGGTCCCAAATCAATTGATTTTAAGATAGGGAGATTATCCTCTAAGAGCCTGACCTAATCAAATGAGCCCTTTAAAGGGATTGGGCTTTTCTTGGTAGAAGATATTTGAAGTTTGAAAGGGCTACAATGTGAGGGAGATTGTGGTTAGCTTAAAAATAGAGGCGCCATGGTTAGCTTAAAAATAGAGGCGTCCATGTGGTGAGAAACGTGGTTGATATCTGAGAACCGACTAATCCCCTGGCTGACAGCCAGCTAGGAGCTAGGGTCCTCCGTTCTGTAACTGCAAGGAATTGAATTCAGCCAACACCTGAATGAGCTTGGAAGATTCTTCTCAGAGTCCCCAGAGAGAAACAAAACCTGCCATCCTCTTGACTTCAGACTTGTGAGAACCTAAGCAGAGAACCCAGCCACCCCATACCTGGATGTCTGACCTACAAAACTGTGAGCTAATATATGGAAGTTGTTTTGAGCCTCTATGTTTATAGTAGTGTGTTATGCAGCAATAGAAGACTAAACTAACAAGTCTTTTATTTTTCATCAAGGATAAATGGTTAAAATAAAAAACTTGTTCATGTTTCTCTCTTACATCATCTTTTTTCCTAAACAAGTGAAAAAGCCACTGATTTTAAAAATCCAGTGTCTAGACTGGGCACAATGGCTCATGCCTGTAATCCCAGCACTTTGGGAGGCCAAGGCAGGAGGATCACTTGAGTCCAGGAGTTTGAGACAAGCCTGAGCAACATGGTGAAACCACATCTCTAAACAAACACAAAAATTAACCAGGCATGGGGGCACATGCCTGTGATCCCAGCTACTTGGGAAACTGCGGTGGGAGGACTGCTTGAGCCCGGGAGGCGGAGGTTGCTGGATCACACCACTCCACTCCAGCCTGGGTGACAGAGTGAGACCCTATCTCAAAAAAAAAAAAAAAAATCTAGTGTTAATTTAGTTTAGCTTTATATACACACCTCACCATGAAGTTTCCCTTTTTGTTTAAAAGAGTCCTGTGGTCTTTGGATGTATATGGTGATATTGTGCCATTTTTAACATTATTTTCTAGGTTTATAATATAAAGTGAAGGATAACATCTGTATAAAACTAACTGATACCAACTAGAGTAGGGTAAAAAAATATTTAAAATGGCCAGCTGACAGGAATGGTTCTATTTCTATAAAATCTTCCCTCAGAAGACATGCCAGTTCAGCACAAGAATTGTATGGCGCCATATTTAAGTGCCTATATCTTTGTTTAAATGACACTGCAGTCTATTTGGAGAAGGATGTTAAAACAACAGCCTGCATTCTGTCTGATGCTCTACTGGATCCTGAATTAGAGAGCTCCATGACTCATTCTTTTTTGGTGAGGAGCATAGAAAACAGAAGAGAAATGGTCTGGCCTCACATGCATGTGCTTTGAAGAACTTTTCACCCAGAAGGCTGCTGGAGTAGGGATGACAGCTCCAACATGAGTCAGCTGCCCACTTCCAGATGACAGCTCTTAGTACACATTTCTGCCAGCTGCTGATTGGTAAGTAGTTTTCAGCTACCTTGAAAGGCATCTAACCCCCACGGTCTAAGAAATATGTGCTGGGTTTTCCTAGAAAATATATGTCATGCAGATGGGCAGCAATACTGAAAATATTGAAAATGGTTCCCATACATCCGGAGCCACTTTTGAAAGCTGAGTCTCAGTTCTGTGCTGTGAAATTAGGCAGCACAATAAACCAACATGGGTGGCGAATTCAATACAATACCTATTGATATTTATGGGATCATAAGGAAATGTCCTAAATAAATAAATGTCTCTTTCATTTCTGAAAGAAAGAGAAGAAATGAAACAAACAGGAATGGAAGTTCAAGAAGGGGAAGAAAAGGTAGGGAGCCCCAGTCACTCCCAGCTCTCTTCTGGGACCTCTCCTGGGCTAGCTTAGGGTCCCCTGTGGCTCTGTGCCTTCCGCCAGTCTGTGCTCCCTGACCTCGGCACTCGTTACACTTCATTTTCAATGTTTGTCAAATTGCCTGTTCAACCCAACATGCTGTAAATTGTATGAGAACAAGAAACTCGGTTTGCTTGGGTTTTCTTAGGACCAGGAGGAAAGTATCTTGGGTTCCCTGAAAAGTAGACCTTGGGACAAGGAAATGAGGGTGAGGAGTTTGTATGGGAGGTGATCCCAGGAGGAGGGGGAGAAGAAAGGGGAAGAGAGACAGGGAAGGGAAGGCAGCCCAGTCAGGATGAGTGAGAGACCAGGTTATGAGTGTGGGCAGCTGGAGTGCTGTACCCTGGGAGCCAGCGCAGACGTGCCGCAGTCATCCCACTGGGAAATGAGGAGGCCGGGGTACTTATCCTCCAACCCTATCCTATCATTAGTGGAAGGCTCCTCCTGCAGGACATGGCTCCCAAGCATGGAGCCTGCCCTGCACAGCCGGAGAGGAAGCCCTAGAGCAGAGGGTGGAAGATGCTCTTCCCCGGGACACTGTCCGAGTGTGCAGAAGGGATGAGTGTTGGGGGAGTGCGGACTGGCACCAACAGCCTTGGCAGACATTTGTTAAGGGAATAAATGACTGAATGAGTAAAGCCACCAATTTTACTCCAATTTCCTTTTCAGGTTATGATCTGTTATGTGCATTGCTTTGATTTTTTCATCTTCTTAACTGAGAGATCTCATAAGGAACATAAAGTGCCCAGTCTTAGATGCAAGCTCACTGGCTTCTGTCCATGCAAACACCTGCATATCCCCACCCAGATCAAAATAGCAAACTTTTTCATCACCTGCTTAGGTTCCTATCTGGCCTTTGCTAGTCAATGCCAACTTCCACCCAAAAATAACCACATTTTGAGGTCTATCACCATAGATTAGTGTTGCCTGTTCCTGAACTTTCTATGGAGGGAGGGCTTTATACAGTACATCCTTATTCGTGTCTAATTTCTTTTCCTCAACATAATCCATACATCCATGCTGTTGTGAGTACCGGTTGGTTTTGGTCTTTTTTAATTACTGTGCTATGTTCAGCCAATTCACTTTTGCAGTCAAAACAATGAATGAGTGAACTGCTGTGTTGCATCCAACCCTGCCTTCTGTAATGCCATGGGGCACAGCACCAGCTCCTGGAAGTTCTGCCATGAAAAATTCTCATTTTTCCCCACCCAGTGGCCTGGTGTTTGGGGAATTATACCATCTTCCTGCCCATAGGCAGCTTTATCTTTCTCACAGCCATGAATCAGACCATGTTTTACATGACCTGTCCAAAGTGGTTTGAGCACTGGGAAAGATGGGCTAAATTTTAAACCCAGATCTACCACTAACTAGTCAGGAACCACTACACGAGTCCTGTTAGGTCTTTGGTGTTCAATCTCCTCATCTGTAAACAAAGGCATTGGGCTGAGGCTTTCTGTGCTCCCTGCTGCCCTGTCCAACATCATCGTTTCCACGTACTTTCACAAGCAAATGGTGCAGCTCACTTACAGAAACACCAGCTCCTACCCTTCAATCCAATTCAGCAGGTTTGCTTTGGATAAACAGCAGTACTCACCTCACACAGCAAAATTCTACAGACTGCATCAAGGTGAGAGCTTGCAATGGGAAGAAGCTGGGGTCTAGGATCTGGCCTGGCAGCCTCAACACTTTTGAAGCAGGAAAGAGAAACAGAGGCTCCATCCCCTAGGGAGGGGCTTGTAAACAACAGCAAATAAGGGGCAGAAGCAGGCTTTTTGACATGTTAGATGGAGGGAACAGGATTTTTACTTATGAGTTGAATGGGGATGAATATCTGAGCTCTGTCTTTCCTTGAGCATAAACCTGCATATGTATTTTCACTAGAAAGCGAGCATCCAGAGGGTTTGCTTCTGCAGTTAATGCAATGAGTGACCCTTCCCCCGCCCTCTCCACCCCATCCATTTTCACCTTAGTGTGCTCCAGCTCACTTCCCTGGTAGTTCAGCTACCCAGATAGACACTCCCGCTCAATCCTCCTCCAGGGGGATCCTCAATCCTCCTCTAGGGGATAATTCCGTGGTTATGTATTTTATACCATTTCCCAAGGTCTCCCTGAGGAATAAGCGCTAGTCACTCCCAACTTGGTGACAAGCATGCGCCCTGTACAGGCTGCCTTCCCCTCTCTGCCTGCCACACTCCTCCCAAATATACTTTTTCCTCCCAAACCCTCATCTCAGGGTCAGTTTCTGAGGGAACCCAGACCAAGGCAATCTCTTTCCCTATTAATAAAGTGCAAATCAGAGAAGTAAGAAACACCGTAGTGCTTCCAATGGCTATGATTTAACTATGAAAAGAAGAAAGTTGTGAACAAAGAGTTTTTGAAATTTGTTTTATAAAAGAAAATCTTACTTTTATTCTAGAGAGCTTTCTCATCTAGATAAGTAGGTGGGAAGACATTCCTATAAAAGGCAGGTTTCCACCAACTATTATTTGTAGGAAGAACTGACCAAGAGGTGTCCTCATTATCCCTGCCTTCAAATCCACAGATGTCTAGTTGGCTTCTGAGAGTTGAGCTTCTGTCCTGAACCCTGCAGCGCTCTCAGTGCCTATGGTCAGTGACATGGGGTGTGAGGGAGGCATCGTGACAGAAGCATTACTCTCAGATTCCACTTCTTCTAAGTCCGTTTACACTCATGCTTCTTTGCAGATTCTTCCAGGTTAACAGGTGGAAAATCTGCCTTTGTTATCGAAGCTACTGAGAACTGCTGGGGACAGAGGTGGGGGTTGAGAACAGAGAGCCTGGGTTCATAAGCAAGGGCTGGGAGAGCACCATGAACCCCTCCAATCCTCACCATCGTTATATACTCCAGATATTTCAGACCTCAGCTCTGTAGCTGTTTTTATGAGGGGAGAAACACCACACTAGGGGGAAGAGATGTTAGAACAATTGACAACCAGACTAAAATTCAAAGAGTTGTGGGCAAAGAGAAAATGTAACTTGGGTGCCCCACCCTCCGAGCCTCTGCCAATTAGTTGAAGCTCGTCTCACTAACCAATGGGATCCTTATTGGCAGAGTGCTGAAGGGATTGCTCTGCATTGCAGGAAACTGAAAGCCAACCCTGGGCTCCCTGAGCCTGCTGCAGAAACCACGTGTGCCCAATGGTGATCATCTGGTCTCAGTCACTTCATGTTTTATTGTTTCCTTATGATGATTATTCAATTCATTGTACTTGAAAATATTAATGTTTTCTATTCCGTATGTATATTTTAATTCTTGGCTTTCATCTTTATAGTTGGGTTTGTTTTAAAAGTGCAGTTTAAAAAACTGAATCCACCAAAAATTCACCAGATCTCTTAAATGTGGTCCCCACTACATTTTTGAAGTTGTGACTTTAAGGCTGAGAAATTTTTTCCAGGGAATGCAAGTTCATCTTGAAAGGGAACAAGGTGAGGCTCCACATGGCGGTCCTCCAGGCAGGGAGTGTGTGGGGCTGAGCCTGGGTTCAGGCGGCAGCACCCCCATCTCCTCTTCAGGAACAAGCTGCTCCTGGTTAATTCCTTACACCTAGAGAGGGCTTCACAGTATGCAAAGTGAGCATCAGCTCATTTCTATTTAGACAATCGCTGCAACATGGGCACAGATCAGGACAGATTATGTTGTCAGCACTTGACCAGGGAAGACACTAAGGCTAAGAGGAGTTAGGTGACCTGCTTGAGGTCACACAGCAGAAAAAAGGGAGAAGGCACATAACCAAGCCTTGAATCCAGAGCATCACCAGAGAATTTTGGTGATCTCTCCATTACTACCAGGCTCTTGCCTTGAGGAATATTAGTCCAGGGGAGTATGTGTACTAAGGATCTAAATCACTAGACAGAATATGCATATAAGGGCACACATCTGCTGGACGGACTTCTGCTTCCTCCACCATCTCCTCAACTTAATCTCTGTTATGGCCAGTTATGAAAATTTCTTCAGTGCTAAAGAGTAGCCCCTTTTATCAAATGGGAAGTCTCAATATAATCTGTGCCCCAACATCAGTGGTACCCAAAGTGTATTCTGCAGACCAGTAGCATCGGTTATCTCCTGGGAAGTTGTTAAATATGCAAATTCTTGGATTTCACTCCAGTGCTACTAACCAGAATCCCTGGGGTGACATCCAGCTATCTGTGTCTTAGCCAGCCCTCCAAGTGACCCTGATGTTTACTAAAGCTGAAATTGTACTTTGCATTTAGGAGATGTTTATACACTTTCAAAGACACAAATCCTTGGCTGAGTGGGCTATTTACAGTCTGACATAAGCTTCCCAGACAACAAGGGCTAAGATAGCTCCATGCTGAAATTCCCACACTGGACTAACATGGATTGAATAAAAGGGCAAAAATAGTATCAGGAATAATGAAAATCATAGAGCTTAAAATCATCACTGGAATACTTGGGCTTCTTAATAGAAATTACAGGGGGAAAGAACTTCTGAAAAGCATATAGAAACTTACAGGAAGAGAACCCTGAATTCTAGGGAAACATCTAGGACTGAGATTTTAAACAGAATGCAAACTAACCTTAATTCATCCTGAATAGGGCCATCAGCCTCCTTACCACACCATCTGCACCCCTCCTTTTAGTCCAGTGGGGCCTCTCTACCTGTGCTCCCAGAGATCTTTCCTTTCTGCTAAAAATCTTTAGATAGATATAAAGATTTTTATACCTTTATATCAAGGATATAGATATCAGCCACCACAGTGTGATAATATCCAATCAGTTCTTTCTTGTAAGACTCCATGTTTCATTGTAAAAATTTGATGTCCAATATTTAAGATAGAACTTTTAGAAGTGCATGCTTCTTGTTTTTTATGTTATTAATCTTAATTTTTATACCTCTGTATTTCTAATTATGCCAATTTCTTGGCTAAAGGACATCATCTTCTTGCTTGTTTTAGCACTGAGGCTGATTTTGGAAATATTTGAAACCTAATCAATAAGAGGGAATTTATCTGGCTATTCTGAAATGCACTATATTCCATTTTCTTGTTTTGCAGCACTTCTCAAAATCATCTAGAAATAAATCTTAGAATTGAAAGTCCTGTTCTTGGTTTGGCTTTATTACCATGAGTGGGGAAAAGAACATTTGAACTGCAAACTGACCCCAACATGGGTAGAAAAATTCTAATCATCCTTTAACTCTATATCACTGGTCTTGTATTCAAAAGAACTGGTGACCAGTTCTGACTCTGACACTTACTAGTTAATTCTTTGCACCTCGATGTTCTCATCTGGAAAAAGGAATAATATAAGATGTGTATCTTACGGGGCTCTTGTGAAATTCAATTTTTTGAATAATACAATATATATGAAAGAGCTTTATAGACTGAAAAGTATTTATCTTATTTATTCTGGTGTTATTGTTGCATTATTATAAATTATTATTATTTCTTATTAATTATTATTATTATTTCTTCATCCAGGTAATCTCTCTGGAAGATATTTTTCTAGATATGGACTAGCATCTTTTATGAGATCTTGATTTGATGGCTGACCTCTGTGGTCTGTTCTTTGTCTAGGAGTCTCTGATTTTGACTGTTGTGGGAAATAGGCTATGCCTTTGGTGGCCCCCTGGTCCCCCAAGCACCCACCAATCCTGAACATGCAGCCTGATTCTGGCTGAAAGCCCAAGTGACCTTCTGCCTGAGGGCTTTCTCTGGCCATGGTGCTCTAGGGTAGATTGAATGTTCCAGGGGCTTACGCCTCCACGGGCACCCTCAATTGATGACAGATGGGAACTGGATAATAAATACCCCCATCTTCCTTGCCCCTCAATTGAGACTACTCTGCAGTATGTTGTACCCAGCCTCCGTGTGACTGTGCTCCAAGTGCCCACAGTGATCACCTGCTCATTAAAGCACAGTGTGCTGTCTGCCTTCCCTGTTCCGCCCCACCCTCCACTCCCCTACCTGTGCATCTTGGGGCCACCTCTTGAATAAGCCACTTGCATTCAAATCCTTATCTTAAATCTGTTTCTGGGGAAACCTAAACTAAGACAGAGGCTTTTATTAGAGTTAAGGGCAACACTAAAGACAAGGAAGAGCCAAGGAGCAGCAAGCAAGCACAGGGAGGAGTAGACAGTTTTGGCAAAGTAGAAACATGTTGGAGAGTCCAAGTTCTGCAGGTTTTGCATTTAACGGGACATTCCTACTAGCAAGGGTGGCACTACGTAAGTGACAGAAATATTGGTCTTCAATTGCACAAGATAAATGTACAAGAGTGTTTACTGAACAACTATTTGTAATAGCAGAAAAATGGGAAATACATAAAATATTAATTTATATAAAAATATAAAATTATGACTCCTATATTCTATAGAATATTATGCTGTCATTAAAAGTAGTAGAGTATAATTTTATATACTGATAGAGAAAAATGTTCTTGATATATTGAGTCGAAAAAGGCAGAAAGATCTTACAGGATGGACCAATTTTTTATTGTTATTAATTCATTTTTAGAGACAGAGACTCACCACATTGCCCAGGCTGGTCTGAAACTCCAGGGCTCAAGTGATCCTCCCACCTCGGCCTCCCAAAGTGCTGGGATTACAGATGTAAGCCACCATGCCAGCCCCAATATTTATTTTAAATATGTCTATCTGTGTGTTTGTACTTGGATTTACATTGTTTTAACAAATGAAAATACACACACCACACTATTTTTTTTTTTGAGACAGAAGGATGAGCTCAGCCCCCACCCGCTCTGACTCATGCACGTGTACTTCCTCACCATGGGATGCACACTTCCCCCACAGTATGAGGCAGCAAGGAAACTCTCACCAGATGCAGCCTCCAGAACCATGAGCCAAATAAATCTCTTTTCTCTATAAATTACCCCGTCTGTGGTATTCTGCTCTAGCAATACAAAATAGACCAAGACAGATAGATATTAGGAATAAAGCATAGAGACCAGGAGGCTATTATAACAGTCCAGACAAGAGGTACCAAGGTGTTGGGCAATGTAGCCCACAGTGAGGTCCTGTGGGGGGGCACCCCAGTGCAGAGCTTGTGCAGAGAGTGGACTCAGATCCCACAGGGTTTAGAGGTCAACCACCAGAGAGCAGGAAGGAGTCGGAGGTGTTACCACAACAGCCCTTAGAAGCCAGACAACTCCATGCCATCAGCAGAAGGAGGGAACCAGGCGGCAGGGTGGCAGGTTTTGTTCTGTTGTGTCTGAGTTAACCATGGGGCTAAAATACATCCCATCCTGATACAGCATGTATTTTGGATCATATTTCAAAGGAGCGCAGAAATTAAGCAGAGATTTTAATCTCTAAAAAAACACTCATGCCCTTTAGGTCAGACCAAAACTACATTTTTTTAAGTGCATGTAGACCCATTTCCTTTTTTCTGGAAAATTCCCTCTTTTACTCTCTCTTGCTGGAGCTTAACAAAAATTAACCAGTCACACTTCCTCCACTGTCAGAACTTGTCACCTCCGAGAGAAAATAAAATATCCAAGCCCACAGAGCATCAGCGACTTGTCCCAAACACGATGGTGGAGAAGCAATGCCTTGTGTGACTTTTGAGGTAAGTTGTCACTGTTGTGTCTACTGTGTTGTACTATGACGGTCTGTGGGGTAGGAAGAGAGCAAGGAGGAGAGGCAGGAGGAAAGGGAATGAGGGCTCCTCGGCCCTCCCAGCACCTGCCAGTGAGGAAACTCTGCCAGCTGTGTGTGAACGTGGGGAATCCCTTCCCTGTGGTGTAGGCACGCAGTGTGTGCAGTGTCACTTCCAGCTAATACGCATACAGAAATGATGAACAGCAAAGAAATGCAAGGATGGGATCTCATGACCTTGATTGTTTTAAGTTGAGTTATCTGGACCGGTTGAATGCTCTCCTGCACTGTCTCATGTACTGTGTGATGGTATGATTTTTCTTCTCATTCTACAAAGAAGAGACAACACCTGCTGAAAGGTGGAGTTCAAGAATGGATTGAAAGCCCTTGGGAAAGGCCACATTATGTCCCCCTGAAGCTTGTTTTTCTTGGGAGATGGTGATAATGAAATTCTCTCAGAATTCTGGACCCTGAGGAAGGCTCAAGTGAGATATGAGCGGTAGCTCTGGTTCCAACAATAATGTGAGTTACTGTATGTAAGAATGTAACAGACTTGAGTCTGAACAAGTGCTCTGTGTCTTAAATTATGTTAAATAAAACCCTATTTTTTCATGGGCTTAGTATTTCACTTCTCTTTTTCACATAGCCCAATAATAATAGTAATAAAATCAAAATTTTGATTAAGACCTTAGAATTTACGAAGTGCTTGCACATAACTTATTTAAGGAAAATAACCGGATATTTAAAGAAAATTGTTATGATTCCTTTTTAAGTTGCTATAATTCTTTAATTTTTAATGCTTAGCTTCTAATTTCTGTTTGCTACCTACAGAAATGTTTATGTGAGAGTTTCACTAAAATGAGGCACAACTAAACTAATTTAGTCCTCAGAATTTGATCACATAATCTCTGTTCACTTCCAATTTTTTTTTTTTCGATGGAATCTCGCACTGTTGCCCAGGCTGGAGTGCCATGGTGCTATCTCAGCTCACTGCAAGCTCCACCTCTGGGGTTCACGCCAATCTCCTGCCTCAGCCTCCCGAGTAGCTGGGACTACAGGTGCCTGCCACCACGCCTGGCTATTTTTTTGTATTTTTAGTAGAGAGAGAGTTTCACCGTGTTAGCCAGGATGGTCTCGATCTCCTGACCTTGTGATCCGCCCGCCTTGGCCTCCCAAAGGGCTGGGATTACAGGCGTGAGCCACCGGGCCCAGCCTCCAGATGTTTTAAAGCAGGATTATCATTACTAATTGATAATAGCATCACATGGTGAGGAAGCACATATGCATTAGACAGAGAGGGTGGGGGCTGAACTCATCCTTTTATCAGGAAGTTCCTCCTCCGATAACTAACCCTCATGTCCTAATCACCTCTTAAATGTCCCACCTCTCAATACTGTTTAAGGGCATTAAAATATTAGATAAATTAGTCAAAAATGCTTGACATAAACTTTCTCATATCTTAATTCCAACAGCTGAAAAACACTCAAACTAAAATCTAACACTCTTAGAAAATTAGTTAAGATATATAGGGAGGAAACTGTATGGTTTTCTACGTAACAGCCAAAAAATTTCACACTATATGACAACACCATAAATAAAGTTAAGATGAACTACAAAACTAGAGAAATATTTACAATGCATGTAACAAAGATTTAATTGTCCTAATATACAAATAACTCTTAAGTTACTAAACGAAAAAGAACACACAACAAAAGACATGGGCAAGAAACATAGACCTTACACAAATAACCAGAGCCAATGAGCTTAGAGATATTTTCACTATAATGAAGCTACCAAGGAAATACAAAGAAAAATAACAGTGATACATATGGACCTGTCAGACTGGCAAAGGTAGATTCAATCAATCATACCATTTGGAAGAAATAGGCACTTCTGTGCATTTTTATGAGGATGACAAATTGGTAAACTTTTGACCTGGTACACTTTTATTCAGCTGGCCTGTTTCTGGGAAGCTATATAACAAGATTCACATTTAGCATTGCCAAAAGGGATGCTATGGTTTCTGCAAGTAAGAAAGAGAGAGAACCTGAAATTCCCTGGTGATTCTGTCCCCCAGCCCAGCCCCTTTCACATAGTAGGCACATGTCAGGAGGGGGACAGGGGCCTGCTTCTCTCTTCTCTGGTCTCTTGTCATCTAGAGAGTCCTCAAATGAATAAAAGTATCTCACTGTATTGGGCTTGGCCATGTATTTAAAGGTAAATGTATTGTTCATTTTTCACACAGCACATGGCCCCTGCCAAAACGCAAGCCAGCTATTTCAACAAGTGCTTGTTTCAGGAAACAACTGTCTTATCCAATACAGGAGAAAAGACTGGCTACGCTGGACTAATTGGAGAGGCCACGTCTTTCTCCAAAGTGGCACCAAACTAATTTTGCATGGTGATATTGACTCCTTGAAAACTTTACTGTACAAATTTCCTTTCCTGAAACCCCCATGAAATGTGACTTCACTGAAAAAGAATGTCAATCATGGCGAGGGTTTATAGTACTGAAAGTCCGGGAATAACATCTAGATCCAGCAGCAGACATTTGAAAAACACTGGGAACATTCATTCAGTGGAATACTCTACACCCATTAGAATAGAAGACGCCAAGGATTGTATATTGTTATGAAGGCGTCGGATACATTGAGAGACAAAGGAGGCTACATAAGAGCACGTAAAATGTGATTCACTTATGTAATGTTTAAGGTGTTTTCAGAATAGATGAATATATGAAACTGAGCATGTTTATGTGTTTATGTGTGTATGCATAAGCATGAGATATAGCTAGAAGGATATTTACCACAGGATAACTGTGTTATCTGTGTGGTAGCATTTAAGATAAATTTTGCTTTTAGGTTTTCATTTTATTTTTTACTTTTTTGGTCATTTGAATTTTTCATAGCCAATATGTATATATTATAAATCAAAAATAAATAATACAGCTATTTCCATTTTTATGTAAAGTTTTTTGAAACTTTTAGACTTTTTTTAAGTAAACTAAGGCCAGGCATGGTGGCTCATGCCTGTAATGCCAGCACTTTGGGAGGCTGACACAGGAGGATCACTTGAGTCGAGGAGTTTGAGACCACAGTGAGTTATGATCATGCCACTGCACTCCAATTTGGGTGACAAAGCAAGATTCTGTCTCTAAAATTAATAAAAATATTTTTTCAAAAAGTAAACTGATACTAATAGTACAATCTTCACAGGAGCTTTCCAAGGCTTGCCTGCCGGTGATAAGGCATGACACCTGCCAACGACCACAAGGAATTCCTGCAAAAGACCCAGACAAGGTGTAGAAAAGAGGCCAGGCCCAATAACTCATGCTGCAATCCCCACACTTTGGGAGGCCAAGCCAGGTGGATGACTTGAGCCCAGCTCAAGAACAGCCTGGGCAACGTGGTAAAACCTCGTCTCGACAAAAAATACAAAAAATTAGCTGAGCATAGTGGCATATGTCTGTAGTCCCAGCTGCCCAGGAGGCTGAGGTGGGAGGATCACCTGAGCCCAGGAGGTAGAGCCTGCAGTGAGCTGTGATCACGACACTGCACTCCAGCCTGGGTGACAGAGCAAGACCCTGTCTCAAAAAAAAAAAAAAAAAAATGTAGCAAAGAAAAAAATCTCTGTTTCAAGATAGCCTAGCATTGAAGATATTTTAGGTTGTTCTCTTTTCTCTATTCTCTGCATGAGAAATATTGATGATCTCGTACAAACTTTGACAAACACATATTGATTACCAAGTATATTGCTAGGAACTGAAGATATGGAAATGAGCAAAATGTTTTCCTGAAACCCTTAAGAAGCTTTTTGGGGAGATGATCATACAAACAAGTAATATCACTGATAATCTGCTCTAAAGGGAGAAGCAATTAATATTTCCTAGAGGATTGAAGTCAGATTTCCCAGACAAGATGGCATTTGAGTTGGGTCTTCACTGAACAGAGGCCAGTTAGATAAAGCAGGAAAAGGGAGGCATTCCAGGACAGGGGCCCTGCCCAGGTAAAGACCGGATGCAGGATTGTATTTTCTATTTCATGACCAGAAAAAAGAGTAGAGGGCGAGAGGGCATCCAGGAGGTTGGAAGTGAAGGTGGGGACCAGAATTCTGCTAAGTGGTTTGGACTCCATGCAGCATTTAAAACGTCTATGAGAGGAGGCCAGCATCATCAGGTTTGTTCAGCTGGAGAGAAGGACAGAAAGTCCCAGAATGGGACCACCTCTGGCCTGCAGAGCTTTGGGCAAGTGTCCCTGTCTGTTCTCCAGCTTCCCAAAATTTCAGATTGTAAGTGGTGGGTAAACACACATCGGTTGAATGTGAATGTATGACCTGGATTCGTGGAAGTTTCCACTGGCCTGAAAATGTGGGTGAAAGCGAGAAGCTAGTCTAAACAATGGAGCTAATGTCCCCAGATTAGAGACAAGGGGGGATCTTATCCCTAGGACTGGCTTCAGCCTCTGACTCTGCTCAGCGGCCCCTGTTCTTAAGGCTGATGGACACAAGAGAATCTGCACACACCTTTCTGCTCCCTCTCGTCTGCTCTTCCGTGTCACCTTTCTCATGGCAGCCCTACTGTAATCTAAGTTACTTTAAAAAGAAAATAAAATTCTTACATGTCTGTCACCACAGCTTCTTGCAGTGAGAAATGGAAGGTGTGGCTTCTTTGAAAGAAAAATGACAAGACAGAGAGAGTATTGGGTAACCGCAAGGTGTTGGCATGTGGGAGTTGAGTTTATTCACCAAGAGAGACGGAAAACCCTGGCTGCCCTTCCAACTCTTTTTATAATAAGTTTTAATCGCTGTTTATGCTTTCAGGATGTGGTGCTTGGCATGAAAACCAGTCCCCTTGCAGCCCACATTTCAGGGGAGGCGCTAGGCGACTGTGAGTAAATACCACGACAATGGAATTCCACCGGACCCAAGTAGGTCTTTCATCTGTTTGTGGGACTGACAAGCAGGGCTGGCTTTTTTCAGCCTGCAGTGGACGCACAATGAGGAAGCTGAGGCTCTGCGGGCTTGTTTGCAGAACTTACCTAGGAAAGTGATACCCTCTGAAAGTGCCCCTTCATTCCAATGTCACTCCAGATCAGGCAGGTAAAAGGATTACTCTGGTGTCCCTGGCCTCTGCCCCATTGTCTGCACAAGTCGGCACTAAATAGGGTAACTTAACCCCCAGAGAGATAACCAACTGCTGTGTGTGTACTCACATTTAAAGCTGCCAATTCCCATGAAGTTAGTGGGTTATTTCCTGCGCCTTTTGCTTCTAACATTTTGGTAGAAGAATCTTGAGATAGTTCTGGACCAAAGAGGTTAGGTTGTCTAAGAAAAAGTCCACTGTCCTGCCCCCAGATCCCTCATGCCAAATGAATCCACTGGGGGGTGCAAACACAAAGGGAACCCATGTTAAGACAATACGCACATCTTTCAAGAAATTTTTTTTTAATTGTGAACCTGACTTAAAAATCTCAATATGCTTTCTTTGAAGAAAAATTTGTTTTTAACCCCAAAGAAGAGAGAAAAGGCATTTTGAGGCTATGATAAAGCTTGTGGTTTCCCTTTTTATGAAACAGACAGAAAAGGCCAAAGTCTGACCCGAGCTCTCCCTCTGTGTATGACTCTGAGGGCCTCAGGAGTCTTTCCCACCACCAGCAGCCAGCCCAGACTCACCCCAACCACCAGCAGCCAGCCCAGACTCACCCCAACCAGCACCAGCCAGCCCAGACTCACCCCAACCAGCACCAGCCAGCCAGAAAACCCAAAAACTAACTCTCCTACCGTTAGACTGGACATTCTCTGGTTCTCCTTTATTGATAGAAATCTTCCACAAAATAAATAACATTTATTGTGTTTTTGAAACACAAACATAGAAGAAAGCAAAGATCATTCATAATTTCACTATCCAGGTAACGCTTGTTGACAATTTTTCTTTAAAAATGTAAGTAACGTAACATACACATGGTAAAAAGCACTCAAACATAAGGAAGGTAAAAATAATTTTAAATAAAATAAACCTTTACCTCAAAGGTAACTACTATTAACATTGTGTTGGGTTTGCTTCCAGACCAGAAAAAGAAATGTACAGTGGCCTACGCCTGTAATTTTAGCACTTTAGGAGGCTGAGGCAGGCAGATCACCTGCAGTCAGGAGCTCAAAACTAGCCTGGCCAACGTGGTGAAACCCCATCTCTACTAAAAAGGAAAAAAAATTAGTCAGGCATGGTGGCACATGCCTGTAGTCCCAGCTACTCGGGAGGCTAAGGCAAGAGAATCACTTGAACCTGGTGGGTGGAGGTTACAGAGAGCTGAAATCATGCCACTGCACTCCAGCCTGGGCAACTCCGTCTCAAAAAAAAAAAAAAAAAATGCATGTGCATTCATATACCAGCAAAATATACACAGCCTTTTATAAGCAACATCAAGAAAATAGCAAAACAGCCACCCTATTCTATATCCTTCCCTTCTCGCTTAGTTATACATCTTGGGGGCTGGGCACAGTGGGTCACGCCTGTAATCCCAGGACTTTGGGAGGCTGAGGTGGGTGGATTACTTGAAGTTAGGAATTCAAGACCAGCCTGACCAACATGGTGAAACCCTGTCTCTATTAAAAATACAAAAATATTAGCAGGGCATGCCATCGTGCACCTGTAGTCCCAGCTACTCAGGAGGCTGAGGCACAAAAATTGCTTGAACCCAGGAGGCAGAAGTTGCAGTGAGCCAAGATCGTGCCACTGCATTTCAGCCTGGGAGACAGAGTGCACTCTCTGTCACACACATACACACACACATATGCACACACATATTTTGGGGAGTTTGTCACATCTGCTGAATACTTTTTAGTGGCTCATTCTATGGATGCATTATAACTAACCTGTCAAGTCTCCCATGGGAAGCTTAGAAGAGCTGCATGAACTGTGGCCCATCCATTCCTCAGTTTCCTCATCTGCAAAATAGGAGTGACATAGTAAATGAGTGGATACATGGAAAACACTTCAGCGAGCATGCAATACACACAGTAAGCCATTAATGTTACTAGCCATTAGTATGAGTACAGTTTTCCACTAGAAAGTTTTTAGACAAATATTAGCCGTTATTTTAGGTAACTCTGAAAGATGTCACTACTAAAAGTAGACCAACGTGAAAGCCTGCCCTGTATTTTTGAGCCAACCCCTTCAGAACACCTAGAAAGACTGAAATGTCTATGGCCCATTGTAATGACAGCATTACATTTTCTAAAACACACAGAAATTTCCCAACTGAAGCCACAGCTTCAGACAACATTTCCAGGATGTTAGTCAAGAGAAATCATGAAGAATACTGTAGCCAATTGACAATGCAAGGAAAATCACGGTGCATAGAATGTAATTACCTGAACTGGAACTCAGCCAAGGTGTCTATCCGCCCAGCAAAATGAAATTAGAACAGATGTGTGGGGAGAAGGTTTAGTTTTGGCCAACATTTCCCAAGATAATCTTTCAATCAGTCATAAGGTCATTATATCCAGGCATTAAGGAGAACCACAGAAGGTTAGGTCTTGAAGGAACAACTTCTAAGGGACCAGTTAGTTTAGCCCCATCATTCTACAAATGAGAGATTAACTGACTTCCCCAAGTAACAAAGCCAGTTATCAGAAGAGCCAGGGTTAGCTGAAAATCTCTTAACATCCAAACCAGTGTTTATCCCATCAAATTACACTGGCTTATTTGTATAGAATCCTAGGATACCCATTTGCTACTCATTATCAAAAATAAATCAAGACGTGTGAATTGGGGAATAATTAAATCTTTTAAATTAGTCCCTGTCAGTGATGTCATACAAGTATTCAAGAACCTAAGAGATTAGGACATTTTTCCTGTTATTAGAGGGCAGTAGTTGAACCTGCTTTACAGCCTAGGGGTCTTCACCTAAAGGAGAGGCCAAAATGATGGAATTCTAGATCTCTGTCCCTCCCTGTTCCCACTTTGCCTTCAGCTGTACTGTTTCTGCAACATTTTATATATTAGATGGTTTTACTTAAAATATATTGATATAAGGATTCACTGCTAAAGCAAAAGATTTTAATGCTATTGTTTTTGGCACAAGGTTCCAATGCTATGTAATTTTTAAAAATTCATTTGGGAGAAAATTTGGAGAAATTTGAATGAGGAATATCGAATGCTCCAAAAAAACACAACAGTTGTCTAAGTAGGTCTAGCTTTAAGAGAGTTGTTTTCCCCTTATACCACTTTTTATTACAATGATGACCTGGCATTTCCCAAAAGCCATTTATTGGGAATTCATAAAATTTATTTAGAACCAGCCAATAAGGAGAAAAAAGCTCAAAAGCTGAAGAGCTTTACAGGTGAATGTACAGAATTTATTCACGTGGTGTCATTGGTACATCAGCCTTAAAACTATATTTCAGTACACTTTTTGGTAATAATTTCTTAAAATTTTCCAAAGAAGATGACAGAAATCTTCTGGAGGGACATTGCAGCAAGATGTGACTATATGTAACACTACTGTACATTTAAAAATGGTAAAGATAGTAAATTTTATGTTTATGTGTGGGTCTTTTAATCAAAACTAAAAATAAAATAAATTTAAAATGAAGAAGGGTGCCCTTGTTCAGTTCTTTCTCCCTTCTGTTGTCTGGAATGCAGATGTGATGCCTGGTACTCCAGCAGCCATTTAAACCATACAGTGGAAGCAGCATGCTGAAGAGAGTAGAGCAACAAGATATTGGATAAAGAGCAATAAGATGTTATGCAACAGAATCTGATCTCTGACATTGAAGGCACCATGCCAAACCCTGCATGGCCTACCTCTAGGTCCATTATGTAAGAGAAAAATAAATTTCTATTATATCTAATTTTTTAAAAACTTACCAAAGAAGATATTTGTGTCATATGTATTAAACATATCAAAAGAATGAGACTGTTGTCCCAAATCACTTTTATCCTACTTATTTTCCTCGAATGTTCAAATAGAGCCATAGTACAAAGCCATATTTCTCCAAGTGTTGTCCCTAAACCAGCAGCACCAGCATTACCTGGAACTTACTAGAAATGCCCCTAGATATCCTGGCTTAGACACAGCAGGTGCTGAGCCTGGCAATCTGTATGTTAGTCATCCTTCCAGAGTATTCTGACACACAGCAAAATAAGAGAACCATTAACACAGAGTAACACAAAGTATTCCTGTTTGTATAGTGTCCGTGATAAGAGCTGGGGGCCTGCAATCAAAAGTCCTGGGTTTGAATTTCTTCTTTATCACTTAGCATCTACATAGCACTTGAAAAGTGACTTCATCTCTTTAAGCCTCAGTTTCCCCAATTGTATGATGGACAAGAATTAACATTATCCATATCCAGAAGTTGTTGAAAAGATTTAATAGGAAAATTTGTGTAAAGCTCTTAATTGGCAAATGTATACTATTAAATGAAGGATAAGTAATAGAATCTTATTCTTGTTTCATGCTGTACAGAGCCCCATGGCTTGACAGAAAACAAGCATGATAAACAGTTTCGAGAAAATGGAGGAATGCTGGGGAAGTTCTTTAGAGAAAAAAAAATGAATAGAACTGAAGGAGACTTAAAACTATTTGCAAGAAAAAACAAAGAAGAAAACAATATTAATCATAGTAGGTAACATTTATAAAATGTTTACTATGTAACAGATGCTATTTTAGCCACTTTGCTTGTTTAACTTATTAAATCCTCATAACGATTCCCTGCTACATATACTATAGTTCTGCTTGTTTTATGAGGAAACTGAGGCATGGGGACCTTAAAAAATGAACCCAAAGTCACACAGTCCCCGAGAGGGAAGGCCAGTTTCCATCGCAGGAATTTAGCTCTAAAGCCCATGTTCTTAACCAGGGCCCCTGCAGTCCTGGGTATATTTTTGTCTGTCTTCAGTAGGATCACAAATGGAATGATGGCCTCTTACTTGCGTTAGAATGAAGGGGAAACTCAGTTTATTGATTTCTACTGAACACTTGCAGTAGGTGAGTGTCTTCATTTGGGGCCCCCAAGAAGCATCACTGATGGAAGGATTTGAGTGTAGCTTATTCGGGGGTATAGGGAACACCTTCAGGGAAGGGAAAGTAACACAGAAAAGGGAAGGCAGATTACAAAAGCTGGGCTGTTACACCAGCTATCAAGGTGGCGATTGGAGCTAATTCTGCAGGGGAAACTGAAAAAATCACTCTTAGAATTATCGCCCACAATGGAGAAGGAGGTGGGATAGTTAGATCTTGAACAAGGGCTGCCTTTGTGGTTGTTAATTTCCTAGCCACTTCTGGCTTGCTGTGTTGCCCGAGAGCAGAATCCTTCCAGGATTTAAAAAAAAAAAAAAAGAAAAAGAAAAAGAAAAGAAAGAAAGAAAGAATTTTAAGCTGAAGTTACTTATTTGTAAGGTAGCATTATACAGATCAATTGTTTTCACCCCTGAGTATGCCTCAGAATCCTCAGCATGTCAAAACGTAAATTGCTAGGCCCATCCCCAGAGTTTCCGATTGATTAAGTCTACTTGGGGGCTGATATTTTGCATTTCTAACAAGTATCCAGAGAACGCTGATGCTGCTGGTTTGGGACCACATTGTGTGAGGCCATCTGGTTTCACAGCCAGGAAGGATTGCCACAGGCTTCTGATGAAGCCACTATACAAATTGTGTGTGTGTAACAAAAATATTTAGGGGGAAAATGACAAATAACTCAAAGGCTCACTTTGATCCTGAAACTTGTAACTAAAGAGAGGAAATAAGCATCCCACTTGGCTCATCATCAGTCTCAGCCAGGTACACAGTCTTTTCCCGGGTCCCCAAGGTATAGAATAATTCCCTGGGTCCTAAAAGATCTCTCTTACAGAACAGAAAATTATATAAGCCTCAGTAAAAAAAAAAAAGAAAAAGTTTACTTTTCAAAACTACACTCTTGTTTGTTTTCTGTTTCAAAGAAGAAGTCGTAAACTGCTTGTTGACGCACATGGAGTCATCGAGAACTCATTCCTCTGTTAGCTGATCCCGAATGCCCTACATTTCTGAGAAACCAGCCCCTGGAGCCACCGCTTTGCAGACTCTGTGCTAAGATTACAGTGGACTCACGCAGGATAATAATCTGTATTTTGATGAAACTCAAAATTATCAAAATACCATCTTATGGTTTGCTGAATACTATGCAGAGGAATCATCTTAAGTTACAAATTTCCAGAATCAACAGTGTATCACTTTACTAATCCAGGAAAGCAAGTCAAGTTTTAGTAATTTGATAAGGCACTGAGAGAGGCTCCTGGTGAGTTTACGTTCCTGGCACACCGGTGAGGCATGATTAATTACTAACCATCTTTCATATGTCTCTACCATTTGACTTTGGATATTGGCCAAAGACCCAGAATTAAGAAGCTCTCATTCCTAAATAAAAGCTTGCAATACAAAGCATTTTATTTCATCATATGAACATTTCTAAGCCATTGCTCAAGATTCAAAACCAATTAGGTTTCTAGTGTCTCTGTATTATTTTTATCTGTTACTGCTAAAAATTAAATGTTTGAAATATCCACAACTGAAAAAAATATAATAAAAATTAAAATTAAACGTCACAAATTACTGGTTATTAAAAATTTAATAGCAGCAATAAAATTAAGGAAGAAGGTAGAGAAATGTTTCAACTCAGTCCTCAGACTTTCTCATGTGTTTGTTTGAAGGCCACTTAAGACCAATCCGCAACTGAGTGCTCTGTAATGCTCTTATTTTGAATAGGCTGGCTTGGTCTAGCAATTATGATACCTTTTATTATTTTACTTCATATTGCTCTTTGAGATATTTTGGCACACTCTTTTTATTCCCTAACCATAAATTATTTTTAATTTGGACAAAATGATGTCATTCTTAACCAAAAGCTACGCTTTCTAAAATTTGCTGAATCTTCATTTTAAAAGGTGGAAAAATCACAGTGGATTGCTAATTTGATGAATTTGACTTGAAACACTGTTCTTTAAATCCAAATGTAAGTTTCTTGCCAAATAAAATTTTGTTGTTAAACCAATTCTGTGACTTCGTGAAACTATTCATATAGTCAAGAGATTTCCTTTTTGTCATTGAACTCTACATTCCTATATATTATTTGATATTTGATTTTCCTAAGAATCCTGAAAAAAATTAAAAATACTCCTTCTCTGAGAATAGTTGGTTGCCCCAACGTCCTTGCTTATTTTAGAGAGAAGTTGATTTTGTTTCAAAACAATAAATCTGCATAATTATGAGAACAGAAGAAGCTTATGGCCCTCTCATCTGATGATCTCATGCAAACTGATGGAACTTGATATCATATCAAATAGTGTTTACTCTCAACAGCGGGGTCTGCATAATGTTGCCACAAAATTCTGTTGATTTAGTGGCTCTTGGTGAAACTTTTTTTAATTGGCACATTCATGGAGTACCTAGTGATGTTTCAATACATATAATGCATAGTGATCAGATAAGGGTAATTACCATATCCATAATCTCAAACATCTATTATTTATTTGCCTTGTGAACATTCAATATCCTCCTTATAGCTATTTGAAACTGTCTAATATATTATTGTTAACTCTAGACATCCTACAGCTATCCAACACTAGAAATGATTCCTCCTATCTGGCTGTAACTTTGTATTCTTTAACATATCTCTTCTTACCTTTCCCTACCCTTTACCCTTCCCAGTCTCTAGTGTCCTCTGTTCTGCGTTTTACTTCTGTAAGATCAACCTGTATTAGCTTCCACATGTAGGTGAGAACATGCAGTGTTTAACTGTTCCTGGCTTGTTTCACTCAATATAAACTTCAGCTCCATCCATGATGCCTGAAATGACAGGATATTTTTTAACCGCTGAATAGTATTCCATAGTATGTATATATACCACATTTTCTTTATCCATTCATTTGTTGTTGGACACCTAGGTTGATTTCATATCTTAGCTATTGTGAATAATGCTGCAATGAACATGGGGTTTGCAGGTGTCTATTTGATATACTGATTTCCTTTTCTTTGGATAAATGCCCAGAAGTGGGATCGCCAGATCATATGGCAGTTCTATTTGTAGTTTTTTGAGGAAACTTGGTGGGTTTTTTTCTGTTGAGATGTTTGAATTCCTTGTACGTTCTGCAAGTTTCTATTGCTGGCAGAGGCCACTACAATGAATTGGTTCTGTTTAAAATATGGTACTTTCTACGTGTCAAGTTACTCCAGGACTATTCCGCATAGCAGAAGGAATGCTAAGCATAGAAGAACAATAAAATCCTTCTTACCTGAAAGTTTTGCAATTGACCTTCACACTTTAGTCGTGATTTTTTAAAAGGTAAATTTACTTACTCTCTTGTTATTCCTCAGCAGAAATATTACCAAGGAAATTCCTGCACACTTGCTACCTGTACTTATAGAGCAATTTTGTGTTTAAAACCTCAAAGAACTCTGTGATATTCACAGTCCTCTCACCACCTGCTGTGGGAGAGAAAAGTGAACACCTATATGTGAAAAAATCAGACCTAGCGCCTACTTCTGAAGTGAAATCACTGAGTATGCAGAAATAAAAATGTGGTGCTTTAAAAACATGATTACTTTTTAAACATACATTTACCATGCAACCCACTGCTCAATATTTGCCCTAGCGAAATGAAAACTTATATTCACACACACAAAAAACTAAAAGCAAATGTTTATAGCAGCTTTATTCATAAACACCAAAATTCTAAACAATCCACATGTTCTTCAAGGGACAAATGGGTAAATAAACTGTGTGGTACTCCGTGACACAGGATATTATTCTGCCATACAAGAAAATGAGCTACTGATACATAGCCACATGGTCAACAAGTATCCAATGCTGAGTGAAACAAGTAACAGACCACACAGGATATTGCATTGTTCCATTTATTTTTTCACTTTGGAAAAGATTAAAGGGACAGAAAACACATCAGTGGTTGCCAGGGATTGGAATGGGGGGAATAGATTGTCTATAATGGGAAGCAAGGAAATTTAGAGGGGGATGGAACTATTCTATATATTGATTGTGGTAATGATTATATAATTATTTATTATAACTACTTTTTTAAAAAGACTATTATTCTCCTACAGTGAAAAATATTATTGCTTGCTCCAGGAAGCACTCATCTGCCTTGGTGCTTTTTCCTCCTCCTTAACCTTGGAGAACTTGGACAATCACAGAATTTCTAAGTTTTGTCATTCAAGTAATCGCCCACTATTCTAGAATCCACTGTAGATGTTCATTAGAACAGGAGATACACCTAAAATATCTCTACAATATGCCCAAAAATATGTCTAATCTTGCTCCAGACCCTCAGCAAGAGAGAGCTGACCTTTCCTCAAAACTCGCAATGTGATCCAGGACTTCCCTTGTCTTGGGCAGCGCACGCTTATATGAGCTAATTTAAGAAACCAATCCCACTCTTGCCGTAGTTGGAACCCCTCAAGTTAGTTCCATGCACACTGCTGTTAGGCTACCACCCCTTCTGGAACTTGGCCTGCTGAGCATTGGAACCTACCTTATGAGACATTGTGCTGATCCCCTCTAAATGCCGTTTTATTACATTCTGCATTAGCCAATATGCTGAGCCTTTGATCCAGCTGCCCAGATTGCTAATGGCAAACTTGATCAAAGTCCACCTGTGTTTTCACCCACCTTCATGATGAAAATATTAATCCATCAAATCAACATGAGAATGAGATGCCATTTCCTGTCCACCAGATAGAAAAAGAATAGATTTTAAAAATCAGAGAGGATCCAGATAACATGTTCTCCCTTAAACTGCTGGTAAAATTATAAATAGTTAAAGACCTTTAGAAGGCGATGTAGTTGTAGCTACCAAAGGCTAAGGTTTTTGCTTCCGAAATTTTACTTCTAGAAAGTTGTCCTAGAAAACGATTCATATATACAAAATTATACATACGAGGTGTATTAGTCCATTTTCACACTACTGATAAAAACATACCCAAGACTGGGCATTTGACTAAAGAAAGAGGTTTATTAGACTTACAGCTCCACGTGGCTGGGGAGGCCTCACAATCATGGCAGAAGGCCAGGAGGAACAAGTCACAGCTTACATGGATGGCAGCAAGCAAAGAGACAGCTTGTGTGGAGAAACTTCCATTTTTAAAGCCATTAGATCTCATGAGACTCATTCACTATCACAGGAACAGCACAGGAAAGACCTGCCGCCATAATTCTATCACCGCCCACCAGGTTTCTCCCACGATGCATGGGAACTGTGGGAGTTACAACTCAAGATAAGATTTGGTTGGGGACACAGCCAAACCACATCACAAGGATATTCATTGAAGCACTATTCAAAATAGCAAGTAATAGAAAACAATTTAAGGGAGTCGTCAAATGTTTATACAATTATTATAATAATAAATATTTGGGTAGAACTTACTATGTGTCAGGCGTTTGTTCTAGGGCATTCCTTGCATTGTTTTATTTGAGGTAGGTGTTATTATTATCCCCATTTCACAGATGAGGCACCTGAGGCATGGGAGGTGGTTATTTTCCCAAGGTCACATGACCTGTCCATGGGAAAACTGGGACTCAAAGTCAGACTCCAATGTACAAACTTTTCACAACTACAATCCTCTGCCTCTATAATGATGGAGGTGGGAAGAGTTCTCAGATTCATGAGTCAGAACAAGAGCACCCAAAACACATGGTTGAATTGAAAGGAAAGGAGATCCCTAAACAATACATATAGTTTGATTCCATTCACACTGGGAAAAGCAGAGTTGGAAGAGAAGTGAAGAGGGATTTTGAGGTTTTCTCTGTTGTATACTAAGTAATGACAAACAAACTTTAAAGTGGCTGATGCACAGAACTCATCCTCATACTCCAGGCTTAACTCACTGTTGAGGTGAAGGCCTCCATCAAAATGCCACAAGGACATGCCGGATCCTGTCTAGTTTAACATCCTTTTTTTCTTTATTAATACATTAGTAATATATTAATATAACTAATATACTGATATATATAATAGACATAATACATTGTAGTATATTAGTATTATATTAGTATTTTGTACTAATATATTAGTAATATTAATATATCAGAGACTTTGACACTCATAAAACAAATATACCTGCAAATATCTCATCAGACTAAAATAGATTATGTTAATATTCTAAGCAAACAAAAATTATTTAAATCCTCCATTTTCTTCAAAAACATTCTATCCTTTAATGAGAAAACCCATGGCTTTCTAATTTCTAATTTTCTAAAACACTCTGGAAAAATGCAGTAAGAGCCAAAAGCCACTGTTTATTAATAGTTTCCTAATGTTTTCAAGATGCGCCCAGCTCTCCATCAGAGAGCAGTGGGCAGTCACCAGGTATGAAAGAAAGGGACCCTTTAGTTTCTTCTCTGACAGATTTGTGTTCACTCCACAATTTCTCCACCTTCCTTCTCTATCTTCCTCTTTGTCCTCTAGTGTTTCTTCTTTCATTCTCAACTTAAGTTTGTAGAACAGCCGGACTGGATTCAAAGACAGGGTTTGAATCCTTGTTTTGTCACTATCAAACTCTGAGCCACTAGAGAATGAGGGTGTTCACAGATACTGGGAGGGAAACATCACACACCAAGGCCTGTCATAGGGTAGGGGTCAAAGGGAGGGAGAGCATTAGGACAAATACCTAATGCATGTGGGGCTTAAAACCTAGATGACAGGTTGACGGATGCAGCAAACCACCATGGCACATGTATACCTATGTAACAAAACGGCACCTTCTGCACATATACCCCAGAACTTAAAGTATAATAATAAAAAAAAAGAGAGAGAGAATGAGGGTGTTAAAATGCATTCTTCTACTGCTAACATTTGCTAAGGTACAGATATCCTGGCTGTGAGTAATTTGCATTCTGTTGGAAATAAAGACAGGCCTTCCCAAACATAAAGCTATGATTTTTAAATGTTGAGGAATTAGGTAAGATTATACCATGAATGGATGCATAAATACATGTGCACTAGGGAACCATTTAGTAATTTACAAATCATGTAAATTATGCCACATGTGAATTACAAATTATGAAATGCTTTCCTGTTAATTGAAGATTTAACGTTGCTTCCAAAATAGCTTACCTTCAGCCCTAGGAATAATTTCCTCCCTGCAGACAGTGGCTAATGACTTATCATTTGCTACCCCACCTGCACGTTGCCAGGCATCTATTTGTGAGTTCACTAACGACTCTAAAAGCATCACTTATGCCCCACAACAAATATGGAATAAATTAAATATCAGTGGCTGGTTTTGTAGTGTCACTAAGAGAAATTAAAACTTTAAAAATATGATGAGGCAAACTTACTTTCATAAATGAATACAGAACTGTTATCTTTGAAGTAGTTAAAATAGCACAGAATAAATTAGAACAATACTCATAAATCCAGTGAGCTGTTTCAAGATTTGACGATGGTGTTTAGTAAGCAGAAGTTGCATTTGATTTAACTTATCTACTTATCAGGATGAAGTATGGGTAGTGGGTATGAATCTTCATCCACAAACTCAAGCATGCAAGAAAGATGCACTTTGTGCTGAAGCAGGTGAGAAAAAGTCAGGCTTCCTTTGTGAATCAGGAAAAATAAAAACACAAATCAGTATCTCAGAAAGTCATCCTTTTCCATTTGCCCTCCCAAGTCCAAAGTGCCTTGTCAGCACTTCTTCCTGGGCAGGATTTTACCTACTGGATTGCAACCGCAGTCATTCCCAGAACTGTTTAGCAAAGGAGATTTTAGTAAAATAGAATTTCGTATGATTAACATTTTATATAAAACCCATTCAACAAATACTTATGAGCACCTACTGCATGCTGCATCCATGGGATAATGCTAATGATGAGACAGACCTGTTCTCTACCCTAATGGAGCCAATGGGCTCCTGAGAGAGAAGACTACAGACCAGTAGACAAATAAATATTGAGCTTCAAATTGTGCTAAGTGCTGAGGGGCAAGGGTCACCCTCACCGGAGCACAGTGATAGAGAAAACATGAGATGGGAGTTCCCTTTGGAAGGAGTGTTCAGATAATGCCACCCCAACATGAAGACATGAAGAACAAGGAGGAGCCAGTTTAGGGAAGAATGAAAGGAACACCATTCCAGACCAGGGAACAGCACATGAGCTGGTAATGAGCTGGGTGTGCTTGAGCGGCGGAAAGAAGACTAGTGCAGTTGAAAGGCAGTGAAAAAAAGCAGCAAAGGGAATGAGATGAGGCTGGAGGGGAAGGCAGGGGACTGGATACCTGCGATATCAGAGACAAGGAGTTGGGATTTTACTTGAAGGGAAGCGGTTTATAACAGAGTGACTTGACCTAACTTGTGTTCTTAGAAGCTCACTCTGGTTGCCAGGTGGACAG
This sequence comes from Nomascus leucogenys, assembly GCF_006542625.1. Classification (NCBI taxonomy): domain Eukaryota; kingdom Metazoa; phylum Chordata; class Mammalia; order Primates; family Hylobatidae; genus Nomascus; species Nomascus leucogenys. The sequence goes on from NC_044393.1 coordinate 43,279,838, forward strand.
TAGATTAGAGAGGGGCAGGAAGCCCACAGGGTGACCAGTGTTGATGCAGTAAAGTAGTCAAGAGATGATGTGGGCCCTGCCTAGAGAGCTGGGATAAAGTGATGATACAGGAAACAAATCTGGGAAAAAATAGCAGAAGAATGACAGGACTTGGCCATCAGTTGGAGGTAGGAAACAAGGTGAAGAGGAGAATAAATCAAGTTTTGTTTTCATGCTTTACAGATGTCCATGCCCTCCATCATCAAGACTTGGAACAGCTCAAATACTCATCAACAGGAGAATGGATAAACAAACCATGGCACACTTATATAATATAATGCTACTCAACAATAAAAAGGGTGAAATAATGTACACTCAGCAACGTGAATGATCTCAGAACAATTACACTGACAAAAAGGACAAAACAGAACACACATTTATTCTTCCATGTTTATGAAGCTCTAGAACAGGAAAAACTAATCTGTGGTGTAGATGTCAGAAGAGTGGTTGTGTCTTGGGCATGGACGGATGAGAACGTGCATGTGGAACTTTCTAGAAATATGGGATTGTTCTGTTTCTGGATAGGAGTGTAGGCTACACAGTTGCCCTCATTTGTCAAGCTGATGGAGGTGCACACTTAATATATGTGCACTGCATTGTAAATTATACCCCCACGAAAAGTTAATATTTTTAAAACAACAAATGTTGATTACGTTATTGCTGTGCAAAAGCTAAAAATATTCAAAATAATAAAGGAAAACTCTAATTGATATAGCTATTGTCATTTCTTCCACTTAGCAACTTAACATGAGTAATTAGAAATTAAAATTATAAATGCGAAAAAAAACCTGTCCATTTATACCCTCCATCCCACTTGTTTCTGTAAAGTGCACAAAGCTAGTTTTGTTCAGAAATAGTAAATGACCTAGTCAGAGCTCCAGGACCTGCTCATACCTGACTGACGTGTTTTCATCTACACCAGTGAGACACTCCAGGTATTGGAATGGATGGAGGGAACTCTATGCCTGGGTTAAAGAAGGTGAGGGTGCAGTGAGATTCTTTCTGATCCTAGGCTCTCAGCACAGCCTGCTGCTTTTTAATCCCCCAAGGTTCTGTGGAGCAGCACTCTTTACCTGCCTTTTCTTTCCTTTCCCCCATTGGTAAAAGATAGATATAGACAATTCTGAGGAGTAGGGACAGATGGATGTCAAGGGTCTGGACTTTCAAAAAGGTAGAGCTGTTTGGGAAAGATTTCTAACAGCATTAGGCTAGAAGCTGGGCAGGCAGGAACTGTTAGGAGCTCTGTACAGAGACACTTCCAGTAGGAGGAATTAGTGGCTTTTCATATTGTAACTTGGTCACTCCAGAACCTTCAGTAAAGACTCATTAAGGATTATGGCCTGGTCTTGGCTGAGCTGTGAGGATGTAAGATGTATGTGTAAAGCCTGGCTGTGAAGGGCAAATGGGGCAGCAGCAGACCCAGACCCACAAGCTCACCGACCTCAGGGTAGGCAAGCCACAAGCAACAGCATCCCTTAATGTCCTGTGCACCTTGCTCTGAGAACAGATGTCCCAGACTGACCCCTGAGTGTACCCGAGCTCCTGCTCCCTCAGAGGAAGGAGAACAGCCAGGACCAATTTATATAAACACAAAATCAGCCCTCCAGATCCGTGAAGGATGACTCAGGGAAACAACTCGGCTTCCTGCTAACCCTGCACTGCAAGAGCCACTGGGAGATCGGTCAGGATTTGTGTATAAACAATAGCACCTGTGACACGATATTCGCACGTAGATGTTACAACAAAAGAGCAAAGACAGTTTTCACTCGAGCTCCTCAAGTTCTTTCAGTCTGCATTATAAACATTGCATTAGGGGTCTCAGAAGAAACTATCAACAGGCGCTGAGTAAATGAGGGCATTTCTATGTCAACTCTTCCAGAAGACCCTTGCAGTCCACACTATTGGTGCTCCATTTGTACACCCTTGGCTCTCACTTTCCTGTACCAACTGCCACTTCCTATGGCAAACACATGTGACTTTTGGCTAGAAGGCCTTCTTTGGCCCCAGCAGCATGTGTGGCCTACATGCAGGGCTGGATAGAAGTGCCAGGCAATTGACATGCCCAGGAGCCAAGCTTAAACCATGAATAATGGGAGCTGGTGGAGAAATAGCCCCTGACCCCCTGCTCTCCCATGGAACCACTCTGAGAAGTGCTCTACCCACTCTCCCAGAAGTCCCCGCAGGACTTAGCCTAGCTGCCCAGAGTGGTAAGCTCTTCACCACCGCCAAGCTTCCTCCCCTTCCCTGCCCCACTTCCCCACTCCCCTGCTCACACCCCCTGGGACCCCTTCATTCAAATCCTTGTCTCGGACCGCTGCCCCTTGGGAACCCAAGTTTAACCAACCTCAAATTGTCCAAGTTCCCTACAGTTCCAAAGCCAACTTTTCTTTCATTTTTCTAAGCATGATGAGGTGAGATTTGCATAAATAATTCAATAAAACTATTAAGTAAAGAAAGATGAGTAAAGGAAAAATGAAGTAGGATAGTTCAGTGAAGTCCAGGGTAGCATCAGTTCCCGAAAATGTGTTCACAAAGGCTTAAGTTGGGTGGCCTACAAACCTGGAGCTGAGCTTTGCAGGCAGACAAATGCTGTTATAGGATTCCAGGGAACCACAAATTTTTTTTAATCTAGTAGCTCAGAAGAAAACCATTTTTCTTCTGCCAGAGGCTCCTACAAGGAGTTTCTCTTGTGGTGTCTCATCAAAGGGTCTCTGTATGAACAGTACACAGTGTCTTCATGACACACAGGCCCAATGAACACAACACACACTCCACATGATGCTACCCATGGGCAGTCCTCAGCAAACTCAGACCAAAATGCAGCCCTGCACGCATGATTCTCCAGGAGCCAAAGCAAGAGTGTGTCTGTACATGACTGTCTGATGATGGCTCCAATTTGGGGTAGATTTAACCTATCTGAAATGGTGGTTTTCAAACTGGGTTCCATTCGGTCACTTGGGAAGGTGGCGGTGGATGGACAGTGAATCTAACATTCAGAACCCTTTCTCCCAGCAGCTCCACCTAAATCTGGTTGTCTATTAGGTTGGATATAATGCCCCATTTGAATAAAGGATTATGTCAATTTTTAAAACACGAAAATGACAAAAAGTAAAGAAGTCCTTCTTATCCATCCCAGTCCAGCGCTGGATGAAAGTCAGGCAGCACATTTGAGGCTACACTCTCTGGCAGGAAACTGAAGAAACAGCCTCAGAACACAGAGAACTGGCTCTGGCCTTTCCCCTGGGGCATGCCAGCCCCAGGGGTCTCAAACCGGAGCCTCATCTCCAGGACTCACAAAACTCTAGACACAGCCAGGACCTGCCAGGGAGACCAGCCTCCTCCAGCAGCCTGGGTGCTGCTATTTCCAACACACAGTGATGACCCGGAACCCATCCTCAGAGTTACTCAGAAACACGCTCTGGAGGTGGTGCCTTCTGAAAGACCTCTACTCCCAAGGACTCTGGGGACAAACTTTGCAAGAAGCTGTGCAGCCAGCCAAACCCACACCACGCCATGGCCCTGTCCTGCTGGGGTGCAGCCCAGATAGGCCCCTCTCCAGGCACCTGCATGCCCATGCTGCTCTGAACTTCTCCCCGCATCTCAACACACCGCGTCCCCTCTTCCGCCTCCCCAGAGCCCTCGGGAACCTCCTTTCTAGGCCGTCTCTCTGCTCTCCATCCGCAGCCCCTCCCTGGTCCTAGCCCTCTCTGAGGCCTGCTGCGAGTCCTCGAGGGCCTCATCTGCCTCGGGGCCGGGAGGTGAGAGCAGCTCCCTTGTCATCCACAGCATCCCGCGCGGGTCCTGACACTACCCGTGACACAGCTCCTGCCCCTCCCACACCCATCTCGCCCAACAGGAGACCTGGCAGCTGCGGACTGAGTGTGTCTCCCGCATTCACATCAGGAAACCGAATCACCCATGTGCTGGTATTAGGAGGTGGGGCCTTTGGACGGAGGTTAGGTTCTGAGGTCAGAGCCCGTGACTGGGATTCGCGCCGGTATAAAGGAGGCCCCAGCCGGCTCCCTCGCCCGTTCCACCACGTGAGGGCAGAGAGAAGGCCCCACCGGGAACCAAGATGCAGGCTCCACCAGACACCTAACCCGCTAGCACCTCGATCTTGGACTTTCCAGCCTCCAAAACTGTGAGAAATAATGTTCTGTTGTTGCTAAGCCACCCCGTCTACAGCATTTCGTCCACAGCAGCCCAAACAGAATAAGACCCTGGAGTGCCCGCCCCGACGCCCTCAGCCTCTGTGGCCCTTTCCCGGATGGAGCTACTGGAGGACGGCGTCAGCCCCAGGTTCTCCGCAGCCAGCAGATGACAGAGGCGTCGGGAGCTCCTTCTGCCTGACGGAGCCAAGGCTGAGGCGCTGCACACAGGCCCGGGAGAAGCCCCTCCATCCGTGTGCTCTTCACTGCCCGTCCTCCCTTCTCTCCCTTCCCTGCCAGCCCTGCTCCTACCCTGTGCCTCCTGCAGCCATCCTCCAAATAAACCGCTTGCACCCACGGCCTTGTCTCGAGGTCCGCTTCTGTGGAACCCCTAGGAAGGCCCGGCTCCCGCCTTTTACGGGAGCTGTTACGGCTTGCTGCTCTCTCGCGCCCCCTGGTGGCGGCTTCGGACCGAACCCTCTGCTAGTCCTTTGCCCATCGCCGGCCTCCCCTTGGAACACGGCATCTCTGAGGACCACTAATCCCACTTCTCATCTGCAGGTCCTGGGCTGCGCACCTCCAGCGACCTCCCTCTCTCCATCCCACCTTGGCAACTCTTTCCCTTGGCTACACCTTGGATCTTGCCATCCCTAGAACCACCGAAATTAAAATTCACACTTCGACTCTTACCGAAGCCCCTTTCCTGCCCCCTTAGTTGCTTGGTTGCACCCACTTCGCTTTTCCTTCTGCTCACTGAGAGCTCAACTACCTCAACTGCAGCAGGCCCTTCTTCCCCTGTGTTATGGGACCTCCCAGTCTATCCCATCAGCCCCATTCCTGTCCATCACATCAACTTTCTTGCCTCACTTTTATGGCACGTACCCAGTGAGACCCCAACTACTAATCAATCCAACTGCTGCTGCGTGGACCCAAGCCCACACCTGTTGACAACGTCATAACACCTAGTGGGCTGGTACCATTGTTTGATGATGTTTGATGGTTGATGATTTCCAGCATCAACCTCAACCAAGCCCTTGACACAGCCCAGGGCTCCCTTTGTCATTCCCATTTGTCTTTGACAAAGTGAGTTCTTTGTCATTGACCCACTTCCTTCAAATAGTTGGCCAGCTCATAGTGCTCCTCTCAGCTCAATCCTAAGACATCACCACCCACTCCTCCCCACCAACAGATAACAACCCCTGCTACTAGGCAGACAGTAACAGCCTTCAGAGGCAGACCTGTCAGCTCCCTGTTCCAACCCAGTCTACGCGCCTGGCTCAACACGCCCCACATCCCATGCATTTCACAAATATTTATTGCACACCTATTAGAAACCTGGCACTATGCCAGTCACTGTGGCTCGTGGAGCTCCACCTCCATGCCAGCTCCCTCCTGGAGGCCACATCACCACCCAAGTGGCCACAGGCACCTCCAGCTCCACAGACTCAAGGTGAACTATCTGTCCTCCCAAACTTGTCTCCATCTACCCCAGGGCCAAAACCAGAAACTCGGGAGTCATCTTTGGCCTAACTCCCCCAACTTTGCCAGGCCACCCATCCCCAAGTCTGGTAGATTATACTCCCCAGATGGCCTCCCATCAACTCCCATCTCCATCATATCCCACCTGTGTTACACGTTCAGTCTCCCAACTTGATCCCCTCCAATCCATTCTCCTTGGGGCACTTAAAATGACTTTTCTGAAACAGAGGCATCTGGCAAGGAGATGGGCTTGAAGTGTCTTCAGAATCTCTTGAGTGGGAAGAGGGGTGTGCTGAAGCAGGAAGGAGGAAGAAATGATTTCCTGTCCATCTCAATTCAGGATCAGTCGTGTCCCCAAATTCTAAGTCATAAAGCATGATTTTCCTGGAAGACTTTCTTTTTTTTTATTATTATTTGTTTTTTTTGGTTTTTTTGTTTTTTTTAATTATTATACTTTAGGTTTTAGGGTACATGTGCACAATGTGCAGGTTTGTTACATATGTATCCATGTGCCATGTTGATTTCCTGCACCCATTAACTCGTCATTTAGCATTAGGTATATCTCCTAATGCTGTCCCTCCCCCCTCCCCCCACCCCATAACAGTCCCCGGAGTGTGATGTTCCCCTTCCTGTGTCCATGAGTTCTCATTGTTCAATTCCCACCTATGAGTGAGAACATGCGGTGTTTGGTTTTTTGTCCTTGTGATAGTTTACTGAGAATGATGTTTTCCAGTTTCATCCACGTCCCTACAAAGGACATGAACTCATCATTTTTTATGGCTGCATAGTATTCCATGGTGTATATGTGCCATATTTTCTTAATCCAGTCTATTGTTGTTGGACATTTGGGTTGGTTCCAACTCTTTGCTATTGTGAATAGTGCCGCAATAAACATACGTGTGCATGTGTCTTTATAGAAGCATGATTTATAGTCCTTTGGGTATATACCCAGTAATGGGATGGCTGGGTCAAATGGTATTTCTAGTTCTAGATCCCTGAGGAATTGCCACACTGACTTCCACAATGGTTGAACTAGTTTACAGTCCCACCAACAGTGTAAAAGTGTTCCTATTTCTCCACATCCTCTCCAGCACCTGTTGTTTCCTGCTTTTTTAATGATGGCCATTCTAACTGGTATGAGATGGTATCTCACTGTGGTTTTGATTTGCATTTCTCTGATGGTTCCTGGAAGACTTTCAAAGCATCTCTGCACATGGCCCACCGTCACCCTAAAGCCTTACGAATAATTAGCTACTGAGTGTTGGGAAAGTATTCCTTGTGTGGCCACAGATGTGGCTATGATGTGATAGGGGTAAAAAAAAAAAAAAAAGAGAAAGAGAGAAAGAAAAACGCACATTTAGATGAAAGTAAACTTTAGTTCAAATCCTGGTTGTGCACTTCATTTGCTAAGCCTCAGATTCCCCAGTTTAAGGAAAATGCTCCTTCACGAGGTCAGATAAGATTACACATGAGAAATGCCTTGCACAAGGCCTGGCTTAGGCTCTAAATAATCAATAAAACATCATTCCCTCCGTGCTCACTCTGTGATGCTGTTAAAACAGTGTTGATTATATTTATAACCTATTTGACTGTTCTTCCGTATGTTTTCTTATGGCTTTATTCATTTACAGGATTCTTCAATAAAACCAAAGGATAAAAATGTAAGCTGTTACTATGTTAAAGGGGTGGATAGTATACGTGTATATACACATATGATCATATGAATATACATCTGGCTCCTTGATATTTTTGAGATTCCAGATATGACACATATGCCTACACACATATACACACATACACAAAATATTTAACACATTTATATTCTAGTATCACAAAAGGAATATGTCACCATATGGCACTAGGGAGTCAAATAATTGCCTACACCCATGTACCATGTTTCAGTTGTGACATCTGCCAAACAGTGGAAGTGTGTGCTGAAAATACACATCGTTATATTTGCTTGACAAACTGAATGGCAAAAATGTCCCAGTTGGATGAGCAAGAATGTCAGTGGTATTTACAGTGTAAAAGAAAGTCTGCATTTGCATAGGGTCCTAATTTTTCTCCCATAACTCACCTGAATAGGCAGGAGGCTAGAACACTTGTCCAAAGATGGGCATGGGGCATGGTGGGACTGATCCTATGATGGTTAAGTTTATGTGTCAACTTGGCTAGGCTATGGTACCCAACAGCTGTTTGGTCAAACACCAGTCTGGATGTTGCTGTGAGGGTGTGTTTGGATGAGATTAACATTTGACTCGATGGGCTTTGAGTAAAGCAGATTCCCCATCACACTGTGGGTGGACTTTGTCTCATCGATTGACGGCCTTAAAAGAAAAGACTGAGGTCCCTGCAGAAAAGGAGGAAATTCTCTCTCTGGACTGCCTTTGGATTCAAGCCTGCAAGACTGCCCTGCAAACTTCAGACTTAATAGCTACACAGTTGCATACATCAATTATTTAAAACAGATCTCTCTCTCTCTCTCTTTCTTCTCCCTCTCCCCCTATTGATTCTGTTTCTCTGGAGAACCCTGTCTGACAGATCATCAGGCTTCAAATTTGGAACTTGAGACCCAGAAAAATGAAAGTCAGAGGGGCACCCCAACCAAGACATCAGCAGGAAGGGGCTGGGAAAGAAAGAGATCATATCAAAGGAAACAATACCAGGGAAAATCAAGCCATTTTTCCCCTCCATGCAAATATTTATTTTACTGCAACGAACTAAAACAATACATGAGCAAGCAGAACAGTGATTCTCTCACTGGATCCTTTCAGCAGGAATTGTCACAATAAGATCATCAGCCTTCTCCACCTTTTCTTTCAGATTCCCTCTGCTCTCTGAAGTTTGACAATCCTGGACTGGAAGAAATGGAGAGGTTTGGTACTGCTCAAGGGCAGTGAGGAGGAGCTGGAGGAAGGAGGGTGGAAGAGACAGACTAAAGGAGGGACTTGGCTGGGGACAGAAGACCAGGGTCATTTTCCACAGGCTCTGAGATTCCAGCCCAGAAGGTAGTGGGGAGTCACTGGAGGTTGGAGGCCAGGGAGTAACCAGATTCAAATGTGCATTTTTACCTACAATCACCTCATGTAAGGAGAGCCCTGAAGTGGGGGACAATGAGAAAACTGTTCATCTATTCAAGGATGATCAGTACCTGACGCAGACTTGTGATGGTGGGAATGAAAAAATGAAGTGTGGATGGGAGACCTGGTGAGGTAGGAGCATGAGGAAGCTGATTGGATATGAAGGGAAAGGGAAGAGAGAAGACAAAGATGACTGAGAGGTACCCAGCCTGCAGGAAGGCAGCATCACAACAAAAATGGAAGACCATCTGGAGGAACTGGTGTGGAAGGGCTGTGAAGGAAGAACAAAATGCAAGAATTACTGCAAGTTGAGACATACAAATTCTACATCTTCTAAATCTACAAGCACCCTGTGATCCAGGGAATCTGCTTCTAGGTACATACGGCAGGGAAGTCCCCACCCTGGTCCATCGGAAGATGTGAACCAGGATGTTCACCCAGCATTGTTTGTACCTGTGGGAAGCTGTGGGCGATTGGGAGATGGAGAACTAATGCAGTAAGGGACAGTCAGGAATACCATGAAGAAGTTAATGCAACCACCTAGGTGCATGGGGAGCCACAAGGGTAGGTCTTAAAGCTACAGTGCTGAGTGAAAAAGCATCAGGAGGATGGGGACATTCCCTATACACATCCATTTCAAATGAAAATGCCCTTCAGAGCTAGCAGGAAGGCAGGAAAGAAGGACATACATCAAACCTGTGAGGATGGCTGCTGAGGAGGAAGGACAGTAAAAAAGAAGCAGGAACAAGAGAGGGGTCGGCGCACTCCAGGGATAACAGCAGACAAGCCTCCGCGCCTGAATGGATTTCCTGCCCCTATCCACCACACGCCCTGCCTTGGCCCTGGCTACATTTGCACCTGCCAAAATTCATTTTTATGGATTAGACTGCTAACTTTTTAAAGGGTGTTTTTATAGGCAATTATGTTGTTTCTGCTTCCCTGCAGCATGTCTCTCGATAAACACAGTGTCCAACAGTCATTAAACCTTGTTGTTGCATTCACTTATGGGCCTGGGGTGGAGCCAAAAGTCCCCAGATAGCTGAAGAACATCCTGTTTTTTTATAGACTCAGAAAACCAATTACAAAAAATATAGGCTAGGCACAGTGGCTCATGCCTATAATCCTAGCACTTTGGGAGGCCAAAGCGGGAGGATCACTTGAGCCCAAGAGTTCGAGACCAGCCTGGGCAACATAGTGAAACCCCACCTCTACAAAAAATAAAAAATTAGCCATGTGTGGTGGTGGGCACCTGTAGTCTCAGCTACTCAGGGGGCTGAAGTGGGAGGATTGCTTGAGCCTGGGAGATCAAGGGCTGCAGTGAGCTATGATCACGCCACTGAACTCCAGCCTAGGTGACAGAGTAAGATCATGTCTCAAAAAAAAAAGCCAAAATACTGCCCAAGACTTTTGTTTGAGCCGATTAGAAAGAATCATGGCTGTGCTTTCATGCACATGTCCAGACTCTACCTTAAGCTGTCACCCTGGACTCTTCCTGAAAGTAGCAACAACATTTTCCCTGGAGAACTGAGTCATGGTGAAGAAGATGGGGAGAAATCCAAAAGATGAGCCTCAGTGTTGTTGGGTCTGCATTTGTGTGTGGATCTGTAACCTGGACATACATTTAGCGCCAAGATTTTTGGCAAACTGGCCTCAAATGTTGGGGAAGAGAATCTCCAGTCTCCTCCCTCCACAGAGAACACACACACACACACACACGCAGGCATACACACACATAATGCACACCCATGCATACAAACACACGTACATGTAAATGCATGCACATGCATAAACATACATAGTCATTCATGTACACGTGCACTTACACATACACACACAGATTCACATACACACACACACACAATTTTATTTATCCATCCCAATTTCTATTCATTCTTTCAATGAATGCCCTCAGGATTTGTCCTCAGGATCATGGGGCGGTTTTCTTGAGGTACAAGTGATTACTCTTGCAGTTCACTCACAGAGCACTGTATTTACCTCATATAGTAATCCATTCATCATCGGTAATGTCTTGGAGTCTTCAAATAGAGTCTTGATCTTAGGGGAAGCTCATATCATCTTATTAGAGTGCTTGCCTATTCTCATTATCCCCAGCAATTCAAAAGCCTCCTCCTGAAATTCTTTTCACTTCCCTCTCTCTCTCTCTAAGGATATATTCACCAGGCTTCTGCTGCAATAATGTTGAGTAATGAACAACTCCCACATCGCATTTGCCTATAGGAGCAAACATTTATTCCATATGCACAGGTCCCAGCCACACCTTAGCTGATCTCAGCTGAACTCCAGGCTTTGTTTTAGGTTCCAGACTGTTCCATGTGTCTTCATTCCAGGACACAGGTTGAAGGAGCAATGGCTACACAGGGCATGATTTTCCCATGGAGAAAGCTGAAGCTCAAAAGGCCAAGCCAAATCACACAAGCACATTTAAACCCTCTGGCTAGACACAACTCATGCCTCTGCTCTCAGCTCATTGGCCAAAGGAAATTCCATGAGGGAGCTGATGTCAGAGGGTAGAGTGAGATGTACCTTCTGCCTGCTCTGGTGGGAGGCACTGCTAAGTCTCCGGGCAAAGGTAGAAAGCAGAGCCATTACATGGAGGAAATGAGAATTTGAACCATAATTTAATCTACCTCAGGGATAGATTGATATTGAAACTTACTGTTGCATTTACCCTGGGCTTGATTGTGAGGACATTATTTATTAAATCCTTTCTGTGAGGACCCACAGGAGAAATTTCTCTTAATCTCAGGACTAGGATAGTTATACTTCTGGCAAAAGATTGTTTTCTTTCAATAGACATCCTGAATCATGTCTCACCCTGTGACACTTCCCTTCACTATTCTATTTGCTGCTAGGAACTTCAGCCCACCTGCAGCATCCACTCATAACACAGGATTTCACCCTGGCTTCATCCTAGTGCTCCTACCTCTGTTTTCCCTTTACATTCATTTATCACTTTCTTATCATTTAGTTTGATTTGGGTTAATTTTGTAAGACATTTCTTCTTTTATAGTGAATTTATAGTCATTTATGCAGCAACAAATATATTTTTAAATTACCTTTCTGTGACTATATAACACAGGCACATGCTTAGGAAACCTAAACAATACAAATGGCACAGAGAACAAATGACTTTCTTTCCCACCCTGCCTCCTGGTATCCAATTCCCAACCCCAGAGTTAGCCACTGTACCAGATTCAAATTCTGTGCACATGAGGGAGTCTTTTTTTTCCCCCAGAACAAAAGTTATAACTCCCAGGATTTTTTTAATTAAACTTTCAGTTCTGGGATACATGTGCAGAACATGCAGGTTTGTTACATAGGTATACATGTGCCATGGTGGTTTGCTGCACCCATCAACACATCATCTAGGTTTTAAGCCCCACATGCATTAGGTATTTGTCTTAATGCTCTCCCTCCCCTTGTCCCCAACTCCCGGACAGGCCCCAGTGTGTGATGTTCCCCTCCCTGTGTCCATGTGTTCTCACTGTTCAACTCCCACTTATGAGTGAGAACATGCCGTGTTTGGTTTTCTGTTGCTGTGTTAGTTTGCTGAAAATGATGGTTTCCAGCTGCATCCATGTCTCTGCAAGGCACATGAACTCATTCTTTTTTATGGCTGCATAGTATTCCATGGTGTATATGTGCCACATTTTCTTTATTCAGTCTATCATTGATGGGCATTTGGGTTGGTTCCAAGTCATGGCTAAAACACCAAAAGCAATTGCAACAAAAGCCAAAATTGAAAAATGAGATCTAATTAAACTAAAGAGCTTCTGCACAGCAAAACAAACTATCATCAGAGTGAACAGGCAACCTACAGAATGGGAGTCTTTCTTATCTGTTAGAAGAATTCTGGTGGAATTTCTGGGACAAGGAAATCTATGCATTTCAAATTTGGAAAGATATTGCCCAATTGTTTTCTAAAAACCTTGTACTAGTTTACAGTCCAATTAACACAACCTCACCAGCACTATGCATTCTCACTGGTTATCTCAGCGTATTTTCAAAGTTTTCATCTCTGTTCAACTAATAAGTGAAAATCTTTTAAAATCATTTACACTTCTCTTTGTGTTCAGAAGCTTTGACATTTTTATTGACCTATAAGAGCTCTTTGTATATTAAGGAAATTAGTTCATAAAATAGCATATCATCATTGCACCTTCAAAGCATTTTGAAAAGAGATGAATAGATAAATGCATAGGTAAGTAAAATAAACAGAAAACGGGCATTTAAAACACATACTAGCAAATGAGCTAGTCTTTGGGCCTTATCAAGAAATCTATTTTCTCATACTTCAGTTATTTTTCTCACTCTTCACTTGGAATCCATACATTTTGGTACCATGGTCCCTCTCAGGCAAGACAGAGCTCCTTACTCAGCAAGTGGAAGTGAGGTTAATGGACTCTCCAGGGGAGAAGCCTGCTGCTTTGACAGCTGTCTGGCTGTATATTAATACATTTCTGAGCATTCTGAGCATTTGTCAAATATTCTGGATAAAGGTTGCATTTTCAAAAATCAGAGCCCAAGTAGACAGACCCCATGTTAAGTCAATGGCATGTTTCCAGGTAATGTGAGTCTGTAATCAGTTTGCACCTCTCCAGCAAGGCTAGCCTCAATGTGCGGGTAGGAGAAAGGAGAAAAGTTTTTTAACGTGGGCATGCAAGTGCCAAACTCACATCTGCCTGCAATCTCGGCTCCACCAGATCCAAGTGCTGCTGTGGTCACGGTCAATTCACTTGAAAGCCAATATGTTTCCAACCTCACGTTAGTAAGAAAACAAAGTTTCTAGTCCTTTCTCAGTTTCAGTTAGGAGGGTTTTTGTTGTTTTGTTGTTATTCAAAAAAGAAAAGTTCTCGCACAAATTTGGCTTATAGATCACAGCGGCTGTGACGGGTTTGTGTGTGAGCAGGTTCAGAAATCTTCATGCCTTCTCTGTTTTTCCAAAAATCTAAATCATCCTTGATGCTTTAAAATACAGCAGTATCTTCAGAATTTAAAAAGAGCATTCTTGCAATGTTTCTGGTATTCTTAACCATTTGCACATATGTTATGTTTGTTTAAAACAGTACGAAAGCATCTACAACTTCAAATATTTGAGTCCATTATTTATAGACTGTTAACAGCATTAAACCACATGCAAATCAATTGCAGTAAATTGAATTTTGGAAGGGACTTGTTTTTTGCTAAAAATTGAGTGTTTCTGAAAAATCTGTGATAATGCCAAATAACTAAATCCTGGTTGCCACTTTCCAGCCATTCAGTTTACCTGACATTATGCCCTTATTTACTTATTTATACACACCTTGCTCAAGAAAAAAATTTAACAATAACATTGTAGAATGGTCATGTCCAGGATTCAAGGTTCTTGCCAATCCATCACCACATAGCTCCACTGGTCGATGGCCTACTGGCCTGGTGTCTGTGGGCGTCTGTTGATGTGCTCTTCTGCCAGCACATTCCTCTCAACGTCCAGCTACTTGTGTCTCTGCCTGCCAGGGTCTCAGGGTTTTTACAGGCACAGGATGGGGGCATGGTGGGCCAGGGTGGTCTTGGGAAATGCAACATTTGGACACAAAAACAGAAACCCCTGTCCTCACCTAGGTCCACGGGCACAAACCCAGGGATGGAGTCCTAGCCAGGGACCATGCCCTTGCCTTCCCAGCACTTCCCTGCCCCGCTCCTATATCACAATGAGGTTCTCAGATCACTCCCTAATTAATGTAATAACTTAATTTTTTTTGTTTCTAGAACAATAAAATATTGTTTTACTAAATTTAAAGCTCAACAAATATCCCAGAACATTTCACAGTATCTAAATAGAGTTCAGGCAATGCGATGAGAGGAAACACACTGCTTCATCCAGCACATCCTTCAGTGGACTGAAAATAATCTACTCTTCTGTCAGATGTGGTATCTACTTGGTTCTAGTTGAGTCTCCCTTTCCACTCTCTCTTTTGTTCTAGTTTCAAAGACTTTTCTAGTGCAAAGTCACGTTGCACTGTGGAATTTGGGTTAGAAAAGCAATGTGTCATGCACTTCATTTAGTTTTTTATTCAATAGAAAAAGTGAAATTGCAATTACTGCCTCCTCATCTCAAAGAAACATCAGGAAAACAAGGTCAAAAGTGTCTAAATTATTTTAGATAGCTACTAAACTATAAAAGAATTATTCCTCTCTTTATTATTCTGAAAAATCCAGTAAAATCATGTTTTTGCAATGTCCTCAATGTGTTAAGAATCAAATACTCACTCATGAAATCTAAAATAAATATATACAGAGAAAGAAGTATATTCAAAGCCAAACTCTCCTCATATATCAATTATGTTTCAGCAATAGAATAGCAACATTTTTTCTCTAAACTACAATTTAAAATTAGGTATCACCTATTAGAAATTCAATGGCACATGAGATAAGTTCACAGAATGCCCCTAATAGTGGTTGGTTTTGAAACAAATTTATGTAGTTAAAGTAGGAAATCTATTGTATGGTTAAGAAATATATATCTGACACTGCTAATGCTCTGAACATCCAATGATTGGAAATTTAGAGTTGGACGGGCTTTCGGAGTCATCTGGAACAACCCTCTCTGTGGCATTCCTGATGGTGAACCAGTCTGTATTTGAAATTTTCATGTTTAAAAAATAAAGAATTTAATGTTTGGCTCTTAAAATTCTACATTCAGAAAAAAGACAGAACTCTGGTTACTACTGCAGTGACCCAGGTGTTGGATACCACATCGCAATGTCCTTGTCACCTGCTGGTCTCCCAGTGCTATCCTATAAGAAGGTGCTCGCCCAGGACAAGGCCCCAGGCCATCAAAGGAAACCCAATCAATACTGGCCCAAGAGTCCCTCCCTCCTATCCCCAGAGCCCCCATTTCCTCTGCTTTGTCTCACGTTTTCTGCTGTCCACCTGGCCCCAGGTTCATGTGTTTCTCCACACGGCCCTCCAGGATCTGATCTTGGCAGTGTCCCTGTCACCAAGGCCACTGCACAAGTTCTGGTGTCCTGGGACCTCTGGAGCAAGGGTTGATTATTTCTCTTGCACCCTCCCCTCTGGCCAGTGACACACCCCACCTCTCTGCCCTTCCACCGAGCCATTTGCTCAAGCCTGAATCTGACACTCTTCCTAGAGTTCTCCCCATTCATCAACTCCAACCCACACCACACACACATATACACACGCAGGCACACACACACAGAGACACACACACATGCAGCCATGCACACACACAAACACACATAGGCACACACACACGGAGACATGCACACACACAGGCACACACACTGCCTCATTCAGCCCACAGGTTTTGATACTTCTACATCCCAAATAGTCCCTAGCTCCCTCCTCTGGTATGGCTAAGAAATATATATCTGACACTGCTAGTGCTCTGAGCATCCAATGATTGGAACTTTAGAGTTGGAGGGGGCTTTTGGAGTCATCTGGAACAACCCTCTCTATGGTGTTCTTTATGGTCATCCTCATGGTGGCTGCCCCTGTCTCAGCCACTGCAATCTTAGCCTGTACTTTGCCTGAGTGTCTCTTGCGGGCTCCTCACTTTTGGCCCTGCCCTCCTGCCACCTGCTCTCCCTCCACAGCAGCCAGAGCCAAGTCCTTCCCTGCAGCCCTCCCTGGGCTTCCGCTCCCATTCCCACAGATCTTGAAGTACCAGCCCCTCACTGTGTCCTACAAAGCAGGCATGGTCTGGCCCCTGCTGGCCTCTCAGACCCATGACTGCCCCTCTCCACCCATGTCCCTCGGTGGTGTCCCTCAGACCCTCACACTACTACCTAGAGAGCTCCCATCCTCACTGACTTCAGGGAGGGAAACAGAAACAAAATTGGCTGGTGTCTTAGTCAGCGCAGGCTGCCTTAACAAAATACCACAGACTGGAGGGCTTAAACAACAGACATTTATTGTTTGCTTTTTCCCAGTTCTGGAGACTGGAAGCCCAAGGTCAGGGTATCAGCATGGCCAGGTCTTGGTGAGAACCCTCTTCTTGGTTTGCAGATGGCTGCCTTCCCCCTATATCTTCACACGGCTGAGAGAGAGAGGGAGGGCCCCACCCCACCCTCAGGACCCCACCCTTAGGGTTCCACACTCATACCCTCATCTAAACCTAATCACCCCGCAAAGGCCCTACCCCCTAACAATGTCACATTGGGAGTTCAGGCTTCTGCATATTAACTTGGTGGGGAGGGGCACAATTCAGTCCACAGTGACTGGAAAATGCAGAGCTAGGGGAGTTTTTGCACTTTTTTTGGAGATGTGAACAAAATCTATATAAAACATTTGCAGGTATTTTATTGCTACTTTTCCCAGCTTTGCTGCCCTTCCACTCCTGAGGGATCCTCTCCAAATGAAAGGCAGAGAATGCCAGACCTCTACTTCCCATCCAGGGTAAGGGCCAAAGTCTTCACAAGGCCTAACCTGATTGATGACTGATCTCACCTTCAGGCCCTCTCTGTCCTCGCCTCGTCCCCAATACCCTGCTCAGCCCCACTTCAGGTACTGACCCTGACTCAGGCTTTAGGTTCTCTGATCTTTTGTTTTTTCTAATTGGGACCCTCCATTACCAGCCATCTGCATTGCTTCCTTAGGTCCTCCCTCCATTCCACAGGATCTTGTCTTAAAGGCATTTTATCTGAGGGTCTGTCCTGGGCACAATACCAAACTAAAACACCTCTCCTGAACCTCTACACTCCCCTACCCTGCCTCGTTCCTATTCCTAACATTTCTCTTTCCTGACACTGTGCATTTAGTTAGTAGTTTGTTGATTGCCTGTGTCGTCTCACTGAAAGGGAATGTATTAGTCCATCTTCACACTGCTATAAAAAAACTACCTGAGACTAGGTAATTTGTAAAGAAAAGAGGTTTAATTGACTCACAGTTCTGCATGGCTGGGGAGGTCTCAGGAAACTTACAATCATGGCAAAGGGGAAGCGCGGTGTGTCTTACATGGCAGCAGGAGAGAGAGAGCCCACCCAAAAGGGGAAGTGCCACACTTTAAAACCATCAGATCTTGTGAGACTCACTCACTATCACCAGAACAGCATGGCAGAAATCCACCCCCACGATCCAATCACCTCTTGTCAGGTCCCTCCCCTGACACATGCGGATTACAATTCGACATGAGATTTGGGTGGGGACACAGAGCCAAACCATATCAGGGAAGATCTGTGAGGGCCAGACTGTACGCTTTTTTCACTGCTGGGTCCCCAATGCTGGAGTATGGCAGGCTCTCGAGCAAGATTTATCAGGTGAGCAAATTTCATGAACAAACTGAAGAGCAGATTCAAGGAAATAGGAATTTGGGTCCACTTCTCTTTCCTCATTACTGGCAGGATTTTCAATTATTGGGGAGGTATCTGACTTGAAGTAAATTCTCTGTCAGGGAAGTTTCTCAAATTTCCCAGAAGCGCTTGAGTCTACCTGAGTTCTCTTTGGTCATGGTTCCACTCAATCAGTCTGCTCTGCACACACAGCAGATGTCATTCCAATGTCTGTCATACTTGATGCCCTCTGCTGGGCACCTGGGGCTGTGCATCCCTGGAGAGCTCTTTGCCAACCCTTGTTCTCTTGCTTGAGGAGTCAGGTCAGACCCCAAGAGAGAATGAGATTGTGACAGCAAGACATCATGAGGATGACGTGGGTTTGCTCTAGTCATATAATAACAAGTCATTTCAACATATGTTTGTATATATTTATTAGCAAAGCTACATACTACCAATACTAGTGTTCTGAGATGCTCTGGGTAAAATCACCAGACGAAATGACATTGCACAGTCACCACTAAGATTCTGGTTTTGGTTCTGCAATTACTCTCACTTTGACTAGACAGAATCAACACATCTCTATAAGCACCAAATCACAGGCAAATCTGGGAGGTCAATGTGTAGCAAACACAGCGGGTGCTCCTCTCCTACACCACTTCAGGGAATAGTACCCACCTTCCCATCATCAGCACCTGCACACTTCAGCCAAAAGGACTTCCTGCACCATTTTCCTCCATGTGGCAGACCAGAAGAGCCTTTGAAGAACAGCCCTCAAGCTCTGACTGACAGGAGTTGGGATGTAAATACCCCAGCTCCCTCAGTCTGAGGCATGTCCCGTACTATCTTCCAGGGTTTCCAGCTGGATGAAGCTCCAATGGCCCCAAGAGGTAAATGGATTGGTGCTGCACCATTATGGGCTGCCTCTCTTTTGTCTCATTTCCCTGCTCCCCTAACCGTGCTTCCTGAGATTGCCTCCCAATTAACTTTTCCTCTCTGCTTCTCAATAAACCCAAACCAAGACAGAGTAATAGAAATATTGGAATGAGGAGGAAATGGAAAGGTCACCCAGTGCCATTCTACAAATGGGGAACTGAAACTCAAGAGGTAATTGGTTCACCACGAATGCAATAAGTATGTGAGATTAGAATCCAGACTTCCAGATTCTTAGTCCAGGATTCTTTCCAGCATACCCTTATCTCCAGATACAACCTGGGCATGAGATAATCAAATGTTTGCTTAGTATTTCTTTCTTTCTACTTATTGTTTGTTTGTTGAGGCACAGTCTCCCTCTGTCACCCAGACTGGAGTGCAGTTACATAACCACAGCTCACTGCAGCCTCCCAGGCTCAAGTTGTCCTCCCACCCCCACTTCCTGAGAAGCTGAGACTACAGTGTGTGCCACCATGCCGGGCTAAATATTTTTTTATTTTGGTAGAGATGGGGTGCTTAGTATTTCATATCCTAGAATCTGTGACTCCCTGATTACAGTGTCATAACAAGTAAATGTTTTATGTTCACAGAAACATACTTTATTTGAAATCATTTCTATGCATTGACATACGTGAAATTCTTGAGGAAGTTGATTTGGCATTATAATAAATGGCAATTTCATACTTTTCAATATACTTCTTTTGAGATTTAGGGGTAAACTCAAAACCTGAGCATAAGTACACACAACAAAACAGGAACAATTTTAAAAAGTGTAAGTGTATACCTAAGATAGCCCTCCCTCAGCCACCTTTCCTAGAAAATCCAGTGTGAAAATATTCGAATTACAGCAAGAAATGGAACTCTGGCTGGGATAGATGGACAGAAAATCGCATAAAGGAACATCCATGTGGAATAATGGTCAGACTTTGGAGGGGGAGATAGGTTCAAGTCACTTGAGTAAACTATAGCAAATCATCCTCTATAGATTTCCAAATATCTTCACCTATTAAAATGGAGAAGATTAGGCTAATGCCTTAATAGCACAGTTCTAAGTGTTTCAAATATTAACCCAGTTTAACTTCACAGCAACTCCTTGGGACAGGTATAGTCTTAACACCATTTTACAGATGCATAAACAGTGGCACAGAAAGGTTAAGCAGCTTGCCAAAGGTCACACAGTTAGAATGCAGCAGAGCTGGGATCTGAGCCCAGGCCCAGTTTGTGCATTTGGCCACTGCTCTTTACTGGGCCTCTGGGAGTGGCCTCAGGCTCTAAGGGAAACTCAGAAGCAAGAGTGCCTTGTAAACTATAAAGACACCCCAGATGAATTACTAGAGCTGCTCAAAGCACAAACCCACTAACTGATTTTATGGCAGTTTGAGTGCACAGGAGCTGGGAAAGTCATCATGAGGATCCCCATCCATAAGCCTGGCCGGTCACCTCCTCAAACCCAGGTCTCTCCTCCCACCAGCAGCCTGAGAGCACCAAGTTCCTCAGCACTCTAGCCAGGAAGCCCAAAGTCTCCTTCAGCCCCTGAGGTTAGCGGTTTCTTCTCTCTGATTCCAGAATTCATGCCTCTGGCAGCCATGTGCATCACAAAAATCATTTCAGAAGTCCAAGCAGTAATATTGCTGCCACCAAAAATGAGCCGCCTAGAGAGAATTCTTTAGTGACCTGTCATCGATGAGAAGCCACTGCCAGCAGTCAGCCTGAGTGACCTCGCAGTGGTTGAAAATGCTTCCTTAGACTTCTAATTTATGGTTGGCTATATAGGTTCGAACTCCCCCTGCTAATAGCTTCCTTCTGTTTGTAACATGCTTGGTGAGTTCAAAGAGTGATCATTGGGTGAAGAAGGTTAGAGACTTGGGACTGCTGTCTTGACTGGCACAGAGGTTAAATGGAAATTGGGACTTTAGAAAAGGTCAATGAAGTCTTAAAATAGTGGAGGGAAAGGGAAAGAATGTATTTTTGTGGGCAGTGAAATGATGGGATACTTGCCTTTCTTCTGATGTAATCTTGACACCAATTTTCCCATTGGATCCATGATCTCTTGATGTTCACTGCTCAAGAAGAGTTTGACAATAGTGTGGGTAATATGGAGGGCTTCCAAAAATAAAGCAGCAAATCATCTCAAGCACAGTTCTACTGGGCTTTGCAATTAGGGCTAATTTTTGTTGCTGTGTTAGCATTTCTGTTTTTAAAACATTGATGGGTTTTTTTTGTTTTTTGGTTTTGTTTTTTTTTTCTTTTTTTACTCTCCAGTACGATTCCAATTGCTTCAGGGAATTACAAAAATAATTTCGAAAGAGTGAAGGGCCCAGTAGGCACATTTTACATAAGTCATTTACTTGGCTCTTCCAAATGCCTCTTAAAGGTACGTGGCGATCCCATTTTACAGGTGAGAAGACTGAGGCTCAGTGAGTTCTAGTAACTTGACAAAGCCCCACAGCAAGCTGACAGATAAGTCAGGATTCCAGTTTTCTTATAAGGATTCCAGGATTCTTATAAGACAATTTCCACCCAAATGGAGGTAGCAAAGAACACATAAAATTTGAAAGAGTACATTGCTGAAGACAGAATTTCAGAGACATCACATTCTCCTGAAATGGGATGCTCCATTCTCCATAAGTCATGTGGTGGGAAAAGCAAAGACGTTGGGGTCCAATTGATCTGCACTGGAATCCTGACTCATCTGTCAGCTTGCTGATGGGCTTTGCCAAGTTACTAGAACTCACTGAGCCTCAGTCTTCTCACCTGTAAAATGGGATCGCCACGTACCTTTAAGAGGCATTTGGAAGAGCCAATTAAATGACTTATGTAAAATGTGCCTACCGGGCCCTTCACTCTTTCGAAATTATTTCTTAATGTTCCTTAATAGATGTAGAGAAATAATCCATTAGGCTGAAGCTTCACAAGGACAGAAATTCTGTTTCTCTGTTTCCCAATGCCTGGCAGAGTAAGGGCTCAAAAAACAGGTCTGTCTTTACTGACCTCTCACTTCCACTCTCACAGGATGCTTGCTCCTTGGAGATGCGGAAGCAGTAGCTTCCCAACACTCCCAAAGCCACATGGATGACCCGTGGCAGCTGGCCCCCAGGCCACATGCCTCGCCATCAGGTGTGGCATCCATGGCTGCTTCATCAAGTCAATGGCTGATTAATAACTGCCAGCAATAACTGTCATCTATTTCTCTTTATCAGCGTGTTCTGGGAGGAAATTGCTATAAATAAATTTGTGAAGGAAAATCAAATAGCTTACATCAAATTCCAAATGTCATTTACAACTAAATTCAGAATATCATTGCATTATTGTTAGAGACAGAGAGAGGAAAGAAGAATAGCCCTTGACATGGAGTGAGAAAACCTGGCTCCTAGTCCATGCCATTTGGAATTGCGGCTTTAGAAAATCCTGTGTGCCCTATTATCTTGTAGCCGACAAAATATAGTAGATTTGCATGTCCTAAAAATACTTAGCTACTGCACTACTTATGCCTTGGGATGGGGGGGTGGCACACAGAGCAATATCAAATTTCCTAAAAATGGAAATTTCCAAATTCACAAGCCTGGGCTGTACTTTAGGCTGCTTGGATTGTAGTTCCTAATATACAATCTCGGCCATGGGCCACTGAGCTCCGGTGTATAATGCCACCCCAGTTGCTGAGAAAGTAAGAGTGACCTTGACCCTGCCAGGCTGACTTGCTTGAGTTATCCTGTGGGGTAAACTGTATTCTCCGCTTGCAACCTTTGCTTCCTTCCCACCCTTGCCATGAGTCACTGTGAATGGACTTCACTTTCTCCTTTGATTTGGGGCTTGTCTATATATTGCGCTTTGGCCAATAAGATATGGGCAAAAATGACAGTGTGCCAATTCTGAGCCCAGGGCTTCAGAACATCACATTTCTGCTCATCCTTATGTGACTTGAGCAACAACCATGAGCTGACTATATCCTGGGTCATCATGGATCTCAGAATGAGAGACAGATGGAGGAAGCCTGAACCCACTGGGAACTTGAAGCCAAGATCAGCTCTCTGACCTAGAGGCCCATGATTTTTAAAGAATCAGTGATTGTTGTTTTATGTTGCTGAGATTTTTGATGGTGTTTATTACACAGCATTAAACACCTCCCAAAGCTAAGAATTACATGAATTTGCATGGTCTGTGATTTAGTGCCTCCTATTTTACCTTCAGCTCCATCACCAGCCTTATTTCTTTATCTGACTTGATATTTACTAAGAACAGAAAGATTTCCCAGGGACACTGTCAGGATCTGAAAAGAGATTGTCCCATAGCTGTCATGTCTAAGAATCTCCTGTGAGTAGACAACAGTTTGACCAACTCATAAACAAACGTGGGGAAACAAGGGAACTGTCCCTGGTTATCGTCCAGTCTTGTTCAAGAGACCTGGATATTTCTCCATTGTGAACCCCACAGCTCCAGGATTTGAGACTAAAACATGTTTCATTTACACCCACAAGATTTCATGGGAAATGAAGACATCAGGCTTCTACCTTGTTTTCATAACTGTGTGAAACCCAAATCTTTCTAACAACTTTTGGATAAACTCTTGCAGTGATTGGATGCAAATCTAGACAATCAGGGCCAGAGAGAAATCTGGAAATGGTCCTGATGCCTCCTGCCCCTTCTGCTCTGCTGTGGACTCAAGTGTGGTTTCTGGAAAGCTGTTCTCTCACATGTGCCTCGAATGCCTCTTTGGTCAGCGCAGGAAGCACAAGGAAAGCCTTTGGGATTCGGATGGACAGACAGATAGCTTGGTATGTTGTTTCTTTGGGGTTGCCCTTAGCAACCCGATTAAGGAAATTGCTTTCAGGCAGTTTTCTGGAAGAACATGGCCTGGGGCAATAGAGAAGAAAGATTTTGAAAAGACCATCTTTGGAGCTTGAGGGGGTTTGGCAAGACCACATCTCAGCAGGAGCCCCACTGCTTCTGCAAAACACTTGGAGAGCACACAATATTGTTGGCTCATATCGATGTTTATATAGTGCTGACTTAAGATATAAATACTTCCCCACTTTTCTAAATTATCCTATGTCATTTTATGAGATGCTAGTTGCCATTTTCAATCTTCTTCTAGCATTTAAAAGTGGGAGAAAAAAGGATATTAATACTCTGCAGGCATAAAAAATGAGAACAGATAATATTTATTGAGTACTTACTAAGTACCTAACACTGCCTTGTGTTTTTGTATCTCATTTAACCCACACAAAAATCCTAGGAGATAGGTACTATTAGAAACTCTTTCCAATAAGAAAACTGGATTTAGAAACATTAAATAACTTGGTTGAGTCTATAAGGCTGGAATTGGTATGGTACATTAAGGTCCCTGTCAGCCTGACTTTAAGGTTGGTTTCCTTAATAGCTACTTTGAGTTAGAAGAGCGTCCATGAATTGTGGAGTACTGGCCTTTAAAACCCATGTGTCATGAAATGAGTTCCTTAAAGTTAGATGAGATTAACATGAAATCAGCACAAGAGAGAGCTACCTTCTGCAAGTGTCAGTGATAGCCAATAATCACAACATCATTTAATTGATTCATCAATCAATTTATTAATAGGGAGCTGAGCAACCTTTGAGAGCATGAGTCTAGAACTGTAAGCTCGTTCGTGACAAGGGTGTCACAGCTCCATCCTGTAAGAAACGTACCATCTGGTATTAAAAATATATTAATAAATTTAAGTAATAAATTGTATGATGGTTATTTTTTAAGTTTCCTTAGCTGTTAAAGGAATATGGTGAAATATTTATGGTAGAAAGATATCTGAGATTTACTTCAACATAATATGGAGGAGGAGTGACAAAGCTGGATGCTGGGGATGTAGGAGTTCACTAGACTATACTCTCAATTTTTGTATATGTTTGAATATTTCTATAGTGACAAATTATTTAAAAAAAAAAACTTATCACCTAATGGGTAGGCCTAATAGTTATTTGGAAATAAGTTGAATTGAGAGAAATAAGGTTAATACTTAAAAGATAGACCCAATTTACAAGGATAATTGTTTAAAAGATAGATCAGTTCAGTTCATGATAATTCAAAGAAAAGAGGGAGCATGAATGAGCCTAACTGGAGCCCAGAAATAGGCACTTTCAACACGAGGCTAGACAGGACACATAAAAGAGTGGTGTAGAGGAAAAGAGGAGGGGACCTCAACAAACCCCACTGATTATCTCAGGGGGTCATCCCACAAAAGGAAGCATTAAAGAAAGGATTTCACAATTGTGAAGTCTCGTGATCAGTGGGAAAGAGGAAGAGAAGAGCTGTCCAGGCTCAGGGAACCAACTACACAAAGATTCAGAGCATCCAAGTGCAGAGACCCCTTAGGAAATGAGATTAAATCAATACAATAGGTTATAAGGACATGTGGAGGAAGCTGGTCGGACACCCAGAAGTTGACACTCTATCCTGCAGACAAGAGGGAACTGCAACAACCCATATTTCAGGAATGTAATGCTGGTTGCTGCATGAGATTGGTGAGAGGGAGAGATCCTAGAAATAGGCAGCCCAGGATGGTGAAAGGCCAGATCCCGACCCGGACTGCAGCGGGCATGGACAGGAAATTGAAAGCCATGCATCTGAGATTCTGGAATGACGAGTTGGCCAATGGGATGCTCCCACAGAGAAGAAATACTGACCTGGATCTAATCATGACAGCATCTTCAGCTGTCTCCTGTGTGACTCTCCCTGGAAGGAGGCAGCCTCCTGGTTGAAGGAACTCTGCAGAGCCTCCCAGCTCTCTCCCATCCAGCCTCCTCCCCAGGTGCCTCATGGCCAGAAAACGCATGCTTAGGGCTTCAGGGCCAAACTTTAAAACAGACCTCCCATCATCAACCAGTTCATTACGTTTCTGACCCTCTTGAATTGAGAACATTCTTGATCACCTCTTTTTCCTGATTAACAGTGGCCCTGGCTTGAAGGGAGCCTGTCCTGCTGCTTGAGCAGAATGAGGGGGTTCTAGGGTGAATCACGCAACTCTCTCAAGAAATTCAACCAGGGCCAGGTGCGGTGGCTCATGCCAGTAATCCCAGCACTTTGGGAGGCCAAGGCAGATGGATCACCTGAGGTCAGGAGTTCAAGACCAGCCTGGCCAACATGGAGAAACCCCGCCTTTATTAGAAATGCAAAGATTAGCTGGGCATGGTGGTGGGAGCCTGTATTCCCAGCTACTAGGGAGGCTGAGGCAAGAGAATCACTTGAACCCAGAAGGCAGAAGTTGTAGCAGTGAGCCGAGATCATGCCACTGCACTCCAGCCTGGGCAACAAAGAGCAAAACTCCGACTCAAAAAAAAAAAAAAAAGAAAAGAAAAGAAGAGAAATACAACCAGAATCCAACCATAGGAAAGCTCAAGGGAATGGTTTGGGGAGGTCTTGTCTCCTCCTCACAGCACAGAGCCATGATTATGTGTGTTGCATGTTTGGATATCCAGCTGCAGCCATGGTGACCAGCAGGGCTAGGTTAAGACAGGACAATGCCAGGATGACACCACATTCCCTGAAAGGAGGAGCTGGGAAGGGTCAGCAACTAGAGAAACACTGCACTCAAATTCTCTCACGTCCAGAAGAGGCAGCCAGTATCCCACGGGGAGCGTGTGGCTGACTCCAGTGCTGATATTCCTGGGTGTCAGAGTGAGAACTCAAGGCGGGATGGAAGGGTGAACTTGGCCCTTGGTCACAGCCATTTGGAGTTTATGTGGCAGCAATAGAAGCCAGTGGGAGGTGTGAAGCCCAGGTGTGGCAACCAGGAAAGGGGCCAGGATAAAGGTGTGAGGTGAGGGCCTGCTAAAAGGAACAATGTGAATTCCCAGGCAGTGAGACCCACAGGGTGGAAGGAGATGACAGGCTACCAAGGCCTCTCCAGTTAGTGGTCACAGCAAAACCTGCATTAGAAAACTCGGTATCCCAAAGGAAAATAAGTCATATATCAAAAATACCTGCATGCGTATGTTTATCGCAGCACAATTCACAATTGCAAAGATATGGAAACAACCTACTTGCCCATCAACAGATGAGTGGACAAAAAAATGTGGTCTACATACACAATGGAATACTACTCAGCCATTAAAAAATGAAATAATATCTTTTGCAGCACCTGGATGAAACTGAAGGACATTATTCTAAGAGTGAAGTAACTCAGGAATAGAAAACCAAATACCGCATGTTTTCACTAATAAGTGGGAGCTAAGCTATGGGTTCACAAAGGCATACAGGGTGGTATAATGGAGACTCAGAGGAGGAGGGTGAGGGATTAAAAAAAATACATATTGGGTACAACGTACACTACTAAGTCAAAGGGTGCACTAAAACCTCAGACTTCACTGCTACAGCATTTATTCATGTAAACAAAATCCACCTGTAGCCCAAAAGCTATTGAAATAAAAATATACATATATATATAAATATACATATATATATAAAGAAAACTCAGTAGTCCAAAGTGACTTCAAATAGTTTTTCATTTTCTAAACAGGAACTGTACCATTTAAATAAAGCACACAGCCTTGGTTTCCATTGTTTGCTTCCTCCCATCAGTGCTTTTATTCTCTAATTCATTGCATTGTTGTCTCTGTATCTATTCTGGACTATCAGTAGTGTTTAGCTAAGGCTTACAGATGGTAAAATAAAAGGTGTTTTATAAGCATAAGGCATAGTCCAGTCGTCCTCTTACTTACCAAAACATAGATTATGACAGGAAACAGAGTAGGAAGAAAGCCTGCGTCACACTGAAAGGTTGCATTTCATTTTGGGTTGGAAGTGAATGTGCTGAGATTTTAGTTCTATTAGCAACAAAAAACACCATGTAGAATGAAAAACATAATATTTTTTAAAATCATATTAATTAACTTCATTTTGTGTGTCAGTTAGTTCAGAAAAGATTTCATAGCCCTGGCTGTGGAAAGAAGTAAACTAGACAAGGGAATATTTTATGTACTATATCTGTTTCTCATAAACTGACATGTCACTAGTGCTCTCATCACCGAATGAGAGAATATTCTATTTGAATTCTCCCTTCCTACACCATATGGACTATCATTGTTCAATTCTAGAAATCTGTTTATAATTTAATCAGAGTACAGATTACATTGAGATGAGACCTAAAACTTCTTTAGTAACCATTGTCAACAAATGATTCTTGTGCTGATAGCTAGTGTACAAAACAGAACACTAACAGCACAGGATAAAAGTCTCAGAAATAACGTCATTTGGGCTTTCACTGTGAAAAAGGAGATTTTTTGAACTACACCAGCCCTGTCTGCCTAGGTCACTATTCTAGGTCAACCTGTATCCTCTGATCCAAGTAGATGGAATTTCTCTTGATCCATTTGTCTTCCGGAAAGAAACCCACTCTTCCAAATCCACCTTTAACATGTTCTTCCCCTGTGACAGGAAGGGCTCAGCCCCCTCACCGTCTTCTTCCCTTTCAGACTTTACTCTTTGGTGCTATGTCCAGTGAAATTGAACCCTTGCTTACCGTCAGACGTATTTACTGCTTCCGTTTTACTCTTTGCCTTTTACCCTTTGCCTCTCCTTGTCCTCAGTTCTCAGAGTAACAAACACACACAGACACACACATACACACTCACATACACATGTGCAAGCATGATTCACACACATTCACATACTCAGGAGCACACGCACATGCACATTGGCAGGTCTGTAAACAGTCCCACGAGAGACTGACATTTATGCCTCTGAGACTCTGTGCTCTTCTGGGCTTCCTGGCTTGCCCCTTTTGCCGGTCTTGTCGACTTTCTATTTGACCTCCTCACAATTCCATGCTGCCTGGACTCTGGCCAGAGGTTTCCATGAATCATAGACTCCCTAGGTTCTCCTCCTTTCACCTACTCACCTGTATCCCCCAAAAATGTGAGCTCAGGCTTTAGACATTGTTACATTCTATAAATATGGTTAAATATCACTGGGGACCCACTGAAATAATAGAAATAAAATATGATGTAAAATGGAAATAAGATATGTAAATTATATAAGTACATAATATCTAAACTTGCAGAGAGAGAACATCTAATAAAAATAAATCATGACACTTTGGGAGGCCGAGGCAGGCAGATCACGAGGTCAGGAGATCGAGACCATCTTGGCTAACACGGAGAAACCCCATCTCTACTAAAAATACAAAAAAAATTAGCCAGGCGTGATGGCGGGCACCTGTAGTTCCAGCTACTCGGGAGGCTGAGGCAGGAGAATGGCGTGAACCCGGGAGGCGGAGCTTGCAGTGAGCCGAGATCGCGCCACTACACTCTAGCCTGGGCGACAAAGTGAGACTCTGTCTGAAAAAAAAATAAAAATAAAAAT
This sequence comes from Nomascus leucogenys, assembly GCF_006542625.1. NCBI lineage: Eukaryota > Metazoa > Chordata > Mammalia > Primates > Hylobatidae > Nomascus > Nomascus leucogenys. The sequence continues at coordinate 43,309,137 of NC_044393.1, forward strand.
AAATAAATCATGAAACTTTGGCTCAATCTAAATTCAATGAAGGAGAAAATAGAAGCAATAGCAAAGAGTCAAATAGAAATTAAAAAGCAAGATGAGAATAGGCAAGCTCAAATGTATAAATAATTACAACACACCAGAATGAATGAAACTCACTAATGGAAGGGGGAGCTTATCAGCTTGAAATAAAACAAAAACATAAGCCAGCTCTACACTGTTTACAGGACACATAACTTAAGCTAAGGACATGGAAAGGTTGAACAAAAGATGCAAAAATAAATGCCAGGTAAGTATTAATCAAAAACAAGCTGGGAAAACTATGTTATAATTAGACAAAATAGATTTGAAGACAAAAATCATTAAGCAGGATAGAGAGGGTGGTACATCATGATAAAACGTCCCTGTCTTCAAAAAGCTGTTAACAGTTCTAAACTTGAATGCACCTAATAAAGTAACCTCAAAATTTATAAAGCAAAAATTGATTCAAAACCAAAATGAGACATTGACAAACTTATTATCACGGTAGGAAATTCCTAATTACTGCTCTCATTGATATGGCCAATGGAACAAAAAATATTAAGGATTTAACAATATCAGCGAATTTAAAGTCATACATCAATATGGTGACCATATTTATGTAAAATTAGAATAAGAAGAGAAAAAGAGAAGATAAATAGGGAAAAGAAGATGAAAATAAGAACTATCTAAAAATTTAAAACACTGATCCAAAGAGCTACTAAAACTCAAACTATAAATTATACATTAGTAATAAGCCATGTAACATTTTATATCAAAGCATATCAGATAAAGATTAATCTGTACTCAAAGAAAAATTTACAGCACTCGTGCATTTATCTAAAAATGAGAAAGACTAAAAATAAATTATCTAAACTTTTAGCTCAAGAAGCTAGAAAAAGATCAAAACAAGCATACAGGAAATTTATGAAACGAATGAATAAAGGTAAAAGAAGCTACTAAAATATGACACCAAAGAATTACAATTAATCTATTAAGCCAAAAGCTATTTTATTAAAAACTAATAAAATAGGCAAAGACTTAGAAAATCTGACTAAGAAATTAGTAGAGAATAAACAAATTTAAGAATAAGAAAGAGAATATAGAAATGTAGAGAAGACTTTTTTTAATTACTAAAATTAACTTTAAGAAAAAGCAGAAAGGCTGAGTAGATGATAAACTTTGGAAGAAACTGCAAAAGCATTCAAAGCTTTAGTCCTTCAATAAAAAAGAGGGGAAAAAAATAGGACACTAGGCCCACACAGATTTAGGGATGAGGTACTACTGAACATTAAAGAAACAGGCCCTCTAATACAGGAATTGCTCAGGAGAACAGAAAAAGATGAAAAGTTACTCAATTCATTTCACTAGTTAAAAAAAACAAGAATATCCAAATCAAGGAAAGACAACTCCAGAAAGCAAAATAATAGGTGCTACTCTTTAGTGAATATGCACCCAAAAGCCTTAGTATAATACTATCAAGTCAAAATCAACAATATGTATTAAAAGAATCATATGTTATATCCAAATAAGGCTTATATTAAGAATACAAGACCCATTTGAAATTACAAAGATCTATTTGTGTTAACAACTGTGTTAATATATTAAATTAGAAAAATTGTATGATAATCTCAATAGAGGTCAAAAATAATTTGATAAAGTTCAAAACAATACCTGATAAAAAAAAAAACATGTTTAGCAAACTAGACACCAAAAAGAATGTGCTAAATTCAATCTACTAGAAGTCTCCAGCAAGTCTCATGCTTAGTGGGGAGACACATGAATGACAAGCCCAAACTACTCTCACCATAACCATTCAATATCCTATAGAAGTACTTGTCAACACAACAGAATAAGAAAAAGAAATAAGACACTGACAAAGGAAAGGAAAACTGCTATTTTCTGCACATGATATGATTATCTGGAAAATTCAAGATTAACTGGCAAATTTCTTTATTTACATGAGAACTGAGCAAAGTTGCAGAATATAAAGATTAACATACACAAATCATTTAAATTCCATTCCGTCTACAAAGACAAAACCAACTATTAAATGGCTAGAAATAGAAATAAACAAGAGGAAAAAAGAAAATGAAAAAAAGGAAATATTCAAAACCTACAGGAAAAAAATTACAAAATTTTACTAACAGCCATAAAAGAAAGACTTGAATAAGCAGAGACATGTACTGGAGTCTAACAAAGGCAGATTTACCATAAAGCTAAAGGAGCTTAAGCCTTGGGATTCCCACTTAGAGACAAAGCCCAAGTCTCAGTGGGCAGCTCCTATTTAGGGAGTCACAGGGACCTAAGCCCCTTTCACTTTGTGGCCTTCTGTATCAGTTAGCTATTTCTGCATAACAAATTACCCCCAAAACTTAGCAGCTTAAAACAATAGGCATTATCAGTTTCCATACATAAGAAATTTGGGAATGGCTTATCTGGGTGGTTCTGGCTTAGAGTCTCTTGCAAGGTGACAGTCATCTGAAGATTGAACTGGGACTGGAGCATCCACTTCTAAGAAGGTCACTCACATAAATGAGAATTTGTGCTGGCAGCCAGCAGGAGGTCGCAGTTCCCCACCACATGGACCTCTCCACAAGACTGCTTGAGTGTCCTTATGACATAGTGACTGGCTTCCACCAAAGAGAATGATGCAAGAGAGGTTACAGCAGAAGCCACATAGCTTTTATGACCTCGCCTTGGGAGTCACACACTGCCCTTTCTGCAATATCCTATTGGTGGCACACATCCATCATATTCAGGACAGTAGAGAATTACATGGGGCGTGAATAGCAGGAGGCAAGGATCATTGGAGAACATCTTGAAATTTTGCTACCACACCCCCATCTTCAAAACATGGCACCCAAGTTTGCTGCAGAAATGGAAAAAAGCACAGAGAATTGCACTGGAAGTTTTCATGGGTCAGGCCCCAGAATGGCAAACATCACTACTGCTCACACTCTTCTGGCTGGAATTCTGTCACATGACCATACCTAATCCTAAAATAGGCTGTAGAATTATGTCTAGCTGGAAAAAGTGGGTTTGGAGATTAGCTAACAGTTACATAAATTCAATAATCATAACACTAACAATGAATAAAAGAGAGAAATTTGATACCTTATGCAACATCAAAGTGAGAGAGAGTTGCAGAAGCAATATTCAAGACCAGATCTGCTTGGATGCTGCCAAAGAGAGACGTTCCTGGTTAATCTGATAGGGATTTTACAATATAGTTGAAACATAAATATGTCAATTTCCAATCATAAGATAGATTAGAAAATACTAAGGGCTATAGTAGAAGATAAGGAAACCACTCTGCAGGCAGAGATGATGAGGGAAGGGGACCTTCCAAGTAAAATACCTTTTGTCTTGGTCCGTAAGAGAAGCCTTCATGGAAGAGAAGACACTTGCTCTGCATCATGGAGCATGCTGAAAATCGATTTAAATCAGAGCTAAAGGAGAGAAAATAGATTCCAGAATGAGAGAACAAGAGCAAATCAGGTGTTATTTTGAACTTTCAGGCTTCCAGGGTGAACAAGGACACTGAAGCCTGAAACCCTAGCTGTGAGAGGCCCCAGGTGATTGATACAGAAGGGCTGCAGGCGGGGAGCGAAAGTGCGGTTGAGTAGGTGAGCTGGAGTGAAACACGATGGGCCTTGAACGCCGTGCTAGCCCGGTACCCTGCCTCTGTCTGGGCGTTTACGGACGGGGTTTGTCCATAAATCACCCGCTCCGCCCTGTGATTCCCACATCACTTCCGCAGCAGCGGTAAGGGTGGCACAAGGGGGCCTAAGGCTGGCCCATGGGAGAGCAGCTGGGGTCTAACGGGCGGCGGAGGGAGATGGAAAGGAGACTGCAGCTGGGCAGCAGCAAAGCGTTAGAGAGGAGAGGCTGGATGAGAGCCTCCAAGGACGCAGCCTCAGTGGGCTTCGGGGTCATGGGCGATGACGACCCTCTCTGTTCCTCATCCGCACAAGCAAAGATCTGCAGCTGCACCTGTTCCCGGACTGTTGTGGGCTCCGTGTTTTCCAGATACCTTTTGTAATCAGTCCCAGATTTTAAAGAGGGAGGTTTTGGGGTTTTGTGTTTTTTGTTTGCTTGCTTGCTTGCTTCTTTTTCAGAGGAAAGTGGGATGCAATTTCAGAGTTGAATTTATTCTTTCCCTCCCTCTAGTGAAAAGATGAACTAACAACTTATGTGCAATGCTTCTAATCTGCATAACCACAAGCTGGCAGCCATATGAGGTACATCACACATGCTGTAGACTGACCTAGTAAAAATATTTACTAGTTGTTATTTTTATTCACAAAGATTGCGAAATACGTGGAATTCAACAGAAAAAAGGCTACCCACTTCACAGATAAAAGAAGTGAGGTTTAGGTCAGACTTATTTGGCTCCAGACCTCACAATTAGTGACGGTGACAAATATAGGTTTCAACACCAAAGTCTCCTCCAATCCAGCAGTTTCTGGTATCCTTTTTTCTGTTGAATTCCACATATTTTGCAATATTTGTGAATAAAAATAACAACTAGTAAATATTTTTACTAGGTCAGTCTACAGTATTGTGTGATGGTTAAGCAGACCACAGGCTCTGGAGTGAGACTACACAGCTCAGATCCCAGCCTTGGGTTCATCATCTGTAAAATGAGAATAATAGCTTGTACCTCATATGGCTGCTGTGATGATTAAATAAAATTGTGCTTGCAATGCACTTAGTATGGGGCCCGGTACCTGGGGACTGCTAAGTGCCTGTCATCCATTATCACTGTGGGCATCATCTCCATCACCATCTTTATTATCACTGTGGTTTTGAAATTTATGGTACTTAGCTGGTACCATGCTAAGCCTCCTTCCACCACCACCACCATAGATTAACTCATTTAATTCTCACAACAGCCCTGTAAGAAAACTGGGGCTCAGAGAAGCTCCATAGATTGCCAAAGTCACCACCTTGTGGGCAGCCCAGCTGGTATTCGAACAAGATCCAACCCAGAAGAAATCATGCTCCTCTGTTGCTTGTTGTTCATAGAGAATAATGACCTGAGGTAAAATCAATTCAGAAAGAAAAGCTTGGTCCATCATTACTTGCAGTCAATGTAGTTGTGCAGCACCGTAGGTATCATTTTTTAGAAAAGAAAAGTAAACACTGTCCTCAAAGATCTTGCAGTTCAATAAGTATGTAAGTTAATTACACTACAAGACAGAACAAAACCATTCCTATCGCAGTGGCACCAAAAGTGCTGGGCAGGGATGCTGGGGGGTGTCGGAGGAGGCTGCATGGTGAGTGTGGCATCTGAGCTAGACCCCGAAGGATAAGTCAGGCATTTAAGAGACACATTGGGGTAAAATCATTTAAGACTAAGTAAAGAGCTTGAGGAATAATAAATAAATAAAAAACAACTCTAGTCCTGGAGTTTGACATGTTTCAGATGTGAAGTCTGGTGTGGTTAGAAAAAGTGGCATGCATCCAAGGAATACTAGTCCTTTACAAGACTAATAATAGCTGCTATTCTATAAAGGGGAGAAACAGATTCCATGGTCACATAAGTTGGGAAACATTAAGTTAAACAAAATTAAACAGATTTCTTCTTTTCAGGACTTCTCAAGAGTCTAGAATGTCCTAATGTACCACTTGAATATCCAAGAGTGAGGCAAAGAGAGCAGTGCTTTCCAGATTCTTACCCTGAAATCCTTCTGCAGAGGAGCATCTCAAAGTATCCGCATTCTGTGGAACACACTTTGGAAAAGCGCTGATCTCGAGCACATGGAGCATGGAGACAGACGAACATTCAAGATAGGAAAAGAGAGAAGAGGGGAAAAAATGGAACGAGGACAGGACAGCCTTGAATGCCAGAAAAAAATGATTTAAACCTTTATTTGTAAGTAATGGAGGTTTTGGTGGTAGGGACGACATGGTCAGATTCACCATTTAGAAAGACTGCTCTGGTTGCAAAATGGAGGGATAAATGAAGAGGGAGAGTGGAAGGAGTCATGAGATGACTGAACAGGTGCGATGAGGGATGATGGGAACATGCAACCAGTGATGGGGAGAAGAAGCCTCATTCGGGAAGTATTCACAGCACAGAATGGAGCAGTTTTGGTGAAGAGTCAGATGTGGAAGATAGGAACAGCAAATCACTTAGAAGTGCAGAGCTTGCTTTTAGCTAAAGGAAGTAATGCTGAAGATGGAAAATATTCAGTGTTTTGTGGTGGGGTGAAAAGGAGGATTATGGAGGGAAAATAATGAACTTGGTTCAGGACATGCTGAGTTTGAGGTCCACCAAGGGCGTCAGGTGCAGCAATTGTCACTTATTGTGAGGAGTCCTGTCAGCATCTCTTAGGTGTTTGTGTAGAGGTAGAACTAGACATGTTAGAGTCATCAGCTCATACATGGAGGGTAAAGAGAAGACAGAAGAAGATAAAGTGCCTTGCCAAGTGTGCAGAGAAACAAGACTCTCCTGGCCAGTGTCCTGTGGGCTTAGACCTCTGCTCCAGGTCAGTAAAGTTTCACCCTTCGTCCACTCTGCTGCTGATCAGCGCCCGATTCTCTGCTCCTCTCTACCGTGTCTCTGCAGAAGCATGCCTTGGAACTCAGTTCTCTCGTCTGCTCTTGGGTGGTTCCTTCTGCAATTGGGCCAACCAGTAATAATCTACTCATCTGATCAGCACAAGAGGCTTTGCTCTTCAGGCTTAGCTATCAAAGGAAGTCCTAGCAAGTACAAAGATGAAGACCATCATCTTGATTTGGGCTCCCCCAGTGCAGACTACGAGACAAGGATTCATGTGCAGAGTCTAGTTGGGAGATATTCCCAGAAAGCACTGCTAGGGGAGTGAGGAAGTAAGGGAAGGGAAGGAATCCACTAAAAGGTTGGGCAAAGGAGGAAGTTCCTTCCATGGTCAACTGGGCCCCAATCCCACTGGGGAACTATAAAGAACTACATGGAATACACCTGATGGTTCTCCCTCATGGTGGCAAGGTGTGGCTGTGTATTTACCCATCAGTTCCTATCTATCATCTACCAATGACTACAGGCCATTGCTTCTACATTAACTCCCAAGAATTTACAATTTGCATGTGCCCAGGCCAACAAGCTCCCAAGTCCAGGAAAAGCTCAGGAAGAATCTCAGGGTTCTAGTAGGAAGATGTTTGTACATACGGTGATCAGTGCTAAACACCAAGTATGCACCAAGGTTGGGGCAGCCACTAATAACCAAAGAAGCAGCTCCCTGTTTAACTGGAGACAGAGTCTTTGGTAAGGGAGAGGAAGAGGGCTTCTCTCCTGAGAAACTGGCCAATACCATCCCCAAGGAGAAACCTGAGTCAAATGTGCTTATTTCATGCAGTTAGCAGTATATTTTAATGATCCTGAAAGTTCAGCAGTCACCACCAGCACCAAATTTCTGTCGGCTCTCCCTCGTTTTCTATATATAGGTCAAAGAACTCTCAGCCTCACATGAAAGCATTATTGACCAAAATTGTTTCAAATGTCAAATACACATCCCAAAAATGAAAACCAATCAAACCAAGGCTTAGAGAAAGTATGTATATGTCGGACTTACCCTATAAATTACTTCTACCTTTGATTAAATTCCTTTCTTTCTAACAAGTTTCTAGACTATCAATTATTATAATGGACAGGGCTGCTGGACTTCTAAAGGAGGCTTAGTAATTGCATTCAAATGTATTCTTTAGAAACATGGTCAGGACCTGGCATTTGAATGCCAGCCTGGAGTAGTCAAAGACATGAGGAAGAATGAACACAAAGAAATGGTTAGGCAGCTGGTCAACCAGCAATCACGATTCATGGTGGGGTATGTTTAATATTCAAATACACAGCCTGGGTAAACGTAATTTCCATGGAGGTGATGTTTACCAAATTAAGCACTGCACTTTTCTGAATTCTGGAAAATGAACATACAGCTGTAGAATTTTGCAGCTCACGTATCTCAAGGACTTTTGGGCTATCATTCGCTTCAGTGAAATAAACGGCCATGCAAAGAATTTGCAGCCACAGGCCTAACAGAGAAGAAGAAAACCATCACTGTTAGTTTTTTTCTAAGTCATAAACTTAAGTGAAAATAAGTCAATGTTGCCTTTTCCCAATCTCAACAGGGTGCTGAAGTTTTTTGGCTGGGCTTCTGGTATTTACTGCTCTCAGAAAATTTGTCTCCAGAGTCATATTTTTACAACAACAGATTTTCCATAAAAAGCAAATTTTGAACATCAGCTTGTTCTAAGACAAAAAAAAAATTATTTGTATAGCTAGCCCTAAGAAAAATCGAGCTGCCTTACCTATAAAATGGTAATAATACCTGTTGTGAAGATTAAATGCAATAACAGTGCTGAGCCAGGGCCTGGCACAGGAGTTGAATAAATTGTGCTCACCTCCCCCAGGTCCACGAAGGAGCTGCACTGCCAAGTCTGAGGGATATCATTTCTCTGAGTCTGATAATTTCTAGATCAGTAAACAGTCAGGGCTTACTCCGGGAGTTTGAACCGCATGGGTGGCATAGAATTAGGGACCCACTACATGGACTAGATCTTGGGCAAGCAGTGTGGGAGCTGATGGAAAACCCTAGAAAGGCCATTGCTTCTGCATCTGACAGGGGCCTGAAGTCACTGAGGTCAGCAGGAAGGGCTAGCTGGAAGAAAAGCTAGGTGTGAAGAAGGAACACACAGGGACAGACTGGAGCCCATTTCTGTTCTCGCCACCATCAAACTTTATGACGCAGTTAACACCGAGAAGATAACGGGTGCATATGCCATAGAGCTGCACCCATGCAGCCCAGAACTTGGAAAAGCTGAAGGAAGGGATGGATGGGAGCTGGGGGAACTGAGGGTCCAGCGCAGCACTGCCCACATCCTCCGGGTGAGTGAGTGTTCACAAGTGTTGAGGCTTCCCTTCTGCCTTCCAGACCCATACAACAAAAAACTAGAGCTGCGTGGGGGAGGGAGCTCTGGGAAATGTAGTTCCACCAAAGCTAAGTTGACAGAGCAGAAAGCCATTACGACTTTCCTGAAAAACGGATTACTGTGCCTGCTCCCAGAAAGCTGCTGGGAAGCAAGATAATGCATACAACAATATCCTATATATTTTGCCTCAACACACAAACTTGAGTTCCCCATTCTCTGTGGGAGAATCTACCCAGAGACTTAAAACACACACAGCTATCCCTTGCTGAAAAACTTTAATTTATTCAGGAAAACCTGTCCATAACTTAAAAGTCATTAACCTTCAATTTTTTCATAAACATTAATGGGCAGGGAATAGAATGTACTTCATTTCAACCTAAGTTTTAAAACATTTACAGATGGAAAAATGTATCTCTTGAACAACAAAAATAAATTGACATAAGCATTGAACAGCAATATGAAAATTAAAATTAAGTTTATACATAAAATGTAAAGTAGTAAAAATTAATCCCTCTTTTCTTTTTTCTGCACATTTTATTCACCAATTCTTCAACTTTGGGGGAATTAATGGTTATGTTGCACACAAATTGCACTTAATAAATGTAGTGCAGAAAAACATAGGGCAAAATAAAGGCTGAACATGAAAGTGCTTTAACATGTATGTGAATGGCACACATGTGGAAAAGACTCAACATGTGTAGAAGATGCTGCCACTTCACACCTCACTTGGCATAAACACATGAAGGAAAATTTTGTAGGTTCACCCAAATAGGGCACACAGTTCAAATGTGTCCCATGAGATATTCTTCGACTAGTGACCCTGGCGTTGAGTAAATTGATGAATGTGTCTTTCCCTGAAACTGTAATATCAAAAAATTAATTCTTATACTATATTTATTTAGTGTATTTTGGAATAAGAAGCTTATTATACAGAAATAAGGTGATGAAATTTATATGGAACCCAGAAAGAACCCAAACAGCCAAAGCAATCCTATGCAAAAAGAACAAAGCTGAGGGCACCAAATTACCTGACCTCAAATTATACTACAAGGCTATAGTGACCAAAACAGCATGGTACTGGTATAAAACTAGACACATAGATCAGTGGAACAGAATAGAGAACATAGAAATAAATTCACTTATCTACAGCCAACTGATCTTTGACAAAGTCAACAAAAGCACACTATTGGGAAGGGACATCCTTTTCAATGACTGGTGCTGAGAAAATTGGATTGTCATATGCAGAAGAATGAAACCGGACCTCTGTCTCTCACCATATGCAAAAACCAACTCAAGATGAATTAAAGACTTAAATGTAAGACCTGAAACTATAAAAATACTAGAAAGAAACCTAGGGAAGACATTTCTGGACATTGGTCTACGCAAAGAATTCATGACTAATACCTCAGAAACAAGTGCAACAAAACCAAAACAGATGAATGGGACTTAATTAAACGAAGAAACTTCACAGCAAAAGAAACAATCAACAGAGTGAACAAACAGCTTGCAGAGTGGGAGAAAATATTTGCAAAATATCCATCTGACAGGGGACTAATATGCAGAATTTACAAGGAACTCAAACACTCAAAAAAAAAAAAAAAAAGAAAGCAAATAACCCCATTAAAAAGTGAGAAAAAGACATGCAGAGACATTTTTTGAAAGAAAATATACAAATGGCCAACAAGCATATGAAAAAACGCTCAACATCACCAATCATCAGAGAAATGCAAATTAAAACCACAATGACATATCATCTTACACCAGTCAGAATGGTTATTATAAAGTCAAAAATAGGCAGGATGCGGTGGCTCACGCCTGTAATCCCAGCACTTTGGGAGGCTGAGGCAGGTGGGTCACCTGAGGCCAGGAGTTCAAGACCAGCCTAGCCAACATGGTGAAACGCTGTCTCTACTAAAAATACAAAAAATTAGTTGGGTGTGGTGGCAGGCACCTGTAGACCCAGCTACTTGGGAGGCTGAGTCAGGAAAATCACTTGAACCTGGGAGGTGGAGGTTGCAGTGAGCCAAGATTGCACCATTGCACTCTAGCCTGGGCAACAAGAGTGAAACTCCACCTCAAAAAAAAAAAAAAGTCAAAAATAACAAACGTCAGCAAGGATGCAAAGAAAAGGTAATGCATACACACTGTTAGTGGGAACGTAAGTTAGTGCAGCCTCTATGGGAAACAGTATGGAGATTTCTCAAAAGAACTACCATTCAATCCAGCAATCCCACTACTGGATATCTACACAAAGGAAAAGAAATCATTATATCAAAATGATACCTGCACTCGTATGTTTATTGCAGCACCATTCACAATAGCAATGATATGGAATCAACCTAAGTGTCCATCAGTGGATGACTGATTAAAGAAAAATAATATATATAAATATATATCACATTTTAGATATATAAAGAAAATGTTATATATTATGTGATATATATATATAAAAAAACACTATTCAGCTGTAAAAAGAAAGAAACTGTGTTTTTTGCAGCATTATGGAGGGAACTGGATGCCATTATCTTAAATGAAATAACTCAGAAACAAAGTCAAATACCACATGTTCTCACTTACAAGGCGGAGCTAAATAATGTGTACACATAGACATAGGCAGTGGAATAATGCACACTGCAGACTCAGAAGGTGGGAGGATGGGGGTGTGAGTGGTGAGAAATTACTTAATAGGTACAATGTCCACTACTTGAGTGTGGATACACTAACAGCCCAGACTTCACCGCTATGCAGTACAGCCATGCAACAAAACTGCACTTGAACCTCTTAAACTTTTACAAATTTTTTAAAGGGGAAAAGTGGAAACAAAAACTGGAAAGTGGTACAATTTTTCAGACAGCATTTGAGTCACTACGTCAGGGAAGTCTTATAGGTCCTTCACCTATGTGCCTCATCCAATTCTCAAAACCACTGTCAAAGTGAGATTTAAGTTTCTGAAACACTATTTACCTTGCTAGAAATATCTTCTGTGTTCAGAAATTTGACTCCCAAAGCAAAAGAAATTGGGGAACATGACAAACTGTGCTAACTGCCTATCCAATATTCATTCTTCTCCTTTCCTTACTAAGAGAAAGCCGATTTCATTTCGGACAACAATGTGCCTAGTTAAAAATATTGAGCCTTCCAGACTTCCCTGCAGCGAAGAGTGGCCATGTGACTCAGTTCTGTCCAATTAGACATAAGCAGAAATGTACCAAATGGAGCTTCTGGGGAAGTATTGTTCTCCAGATAAGCAGTGTAGATTCAGCTGAATTTTTACCTTTGCTCTTTCCTCCTTTCCCCACCTGGAATGCAGTCTCAATGCCTGGAGACCCATCCTGTGATACTGAGGGCAAAAGTCTCCAACTTAGGGTGCCGAGCCTGAAGAGGGAGGCAACCTGGACATTTATAACATCGGGAGCCCTGCTCTGGCCCTCAGCCATCCACCACTCACCTTCCCTCTATATGGGAAAGAATAGCTGCTGTCATTTAAGTTTTCTGTTCCATCCAGCTGAATTCATAATTATTATAGAAAACATATTATTTCAGTTTACAGCTTATATTTCCAATGTTCCATATGTTACAAACAGGGCTTGCTGTTTTAAAAAAGTAAACTGGCTCTGTGATAACATAAAACAGTAACTAGATTTATCAAAAAATATATATTTTAAGAAATATGCACAAAATGAGAAAGATTTAAATTAACAATTATTTCATTTTCATTGCCCACTAAATTTAGCCTACTAAAAACTTGTATTTCAGGTCAATGATGATAAAATATGATAATGTATCTCTGAATAGAATGGGTCATGGTCATGGGATTTACTTGTTTGTTTATTGATCTATCATTTGTTTATACCTAGAATCTTCACACACACAAACATTTCATTACAAATGTTTTTAATGAAAGATGAATGTACCTCCATGATTAAAATAGGGAGAAAAAATTAATAAAACATGTTTTTAAAAAGAAAACATAATCATAATTAAAAACTAACTCAAGAATATTGAGTAGCCAGGCATGGTGTCTCACACCTGTAATCCCAGCACTTTGGGAGGCCTAGGAAGGCAGATGGCTTGAGTCCAGGAGTTCAAGACCATCCTGGGCAACACGGTGAAAGCCTGTCTCTACAAAAAAATATAAAGACTAGCCAGGCATGGTGGTATGTGCCTGTAGTCCCAACTACTTGGGAGACTAAGGCGGGAGGATCACCCAAGCACAGGAAGTGGAGGCTGTAGTGAGCCATGACTGTGCTATCACAATTCAGCCTGGGCAATTGAGTGAGAAGCTATCTCAAAAATAAAAATAAGAAAAAAGAAGAATGAGTATAGCTAAACATTACATTTTGCTCTGAGCCTCCTATAAGTCAAAGCAAAGAAACAAACATATTGTGTGACAGTACCCTTGTCAACTACCAGAAGGAAATGTGCCAGTTGATCAAAAAACACAGTCTGTTTACAAAGAAAATCTAAGATAAATTTATTACATAAATATTTAAATAAGGTACCTCCAATCCTCCAATGATATAACAGTAGTTTGCATTTGTACAGCACTTTACAATTGGCAAAGCATTTTTATTTTATCCTATGGCAACCCAATAAAGTAGGCAAAGCAGTTATTACAATGATCCTTTTACAGATGAAGGAACTGAGGCTCTAAGGCTGATACTATTAGCATAGCTCTGCTAGACAGATCAGAAACTGAGGCTTACAGAGGTTAATAGAAAATGTGTCTGGGCAACTGAAGAGATAGTAATATTGGTTACTGAAATGAAGAAGGCTTGGGATGAAAAAAATACCGTGGATGGATAAAATGCTTAGTCTATATTAAGCTGGAGTTTCCTAAAAGACATGTTAAGGGAGCAGTTTCATGCATGAATCTGGTGCTCAGGGGAGAAGCTCAGACTGGAAAAATTAATTAGGAATCATAAAGTAGACACAATGTTTAACATTATGGATCCGTTGACATCATCAACATATGAGAAAGTACATGTGAAGGCCAAGGACTGAAACATGCCAACATCTAGCAGGAAAGGGGGTGGAGGAGAGGTGAGGGCAACAGAAAAAAATACAGGTAAGCATATTGTGATGGCATTTCAAAAAGGAGAAAGTGGTCACTGAAGTCAGATACCGCTGAGATGTCAGGTAAGATTTGGAGATTGGCTTTGCCAAGACCAGGCCACCGGTGGTCTTGATGAGAGACAATGCAGTGATGGGGATGACAGCCCTACTGGAGAACACAAAGAAGGGAATAAAGCAAAGAAGGGAGTCAGCACCCATGAAGATCTCTGGACATTTGTTACAAACAAGAGCAGGAAAGTAGGTGATAGCTGATTGTGGACTTCAAGTCAGGAAACAGGCAGAGAAAGCAACCAAAGCAAACTCTGAAGGGGCACAGGAAGGATGAAACTTACCAGCTTCTCTTTCCAACTCAGAGCCTGAGGTCACACTTTTGTGTTTTCATAAATCTCATGTTGCATAGATTTCTTTTACCAGCCACAGCAAGAAGGATATGCAAAGGATATTTCTCCCATCTGTCCAAAGTCTAAATAAGAGATACTGTAGCAATTCAATCAATACTTGCCTATAGTGCCCCTCTTTTATTTTTTATGCTTCTATGTGGCTTTTTTACTTCCAAATATTGCCTTCTGGTCCCCACCTCATCTCCATGCCCTCACAGTTCTCAGAATAATTGGACAAAAACTGAGCATGTCTTTATGACTCGGGGCCCAGGGCCCTGCAGGGGAAGGCAGGAGGTAATGGGAAAGGGGAGATGACATTTAAAAGTTATGTCATGTAACAAAAGCAAAAAAAATGACAATTGGGATCTAATTAAACCAAGAGCCTCTGCACAACAAAAGAAACCATCATCAGAGTGAACAGATGACATACAGGATGGGAGAAAATTTTTGCAATCTATCCATCTGACAAAGGTCTAATATCCAGAATCTACAAGGAAATTAAACAAATTTACAAGAAAAAAACACACAACCCCATTTAAAAGTGGGCCAAGGACATGAATAAAAACACTTCTCAAAAGAAGACACTCATGCAGCCAACAAACATATGAACAAAAGCTCAACATCACTGATCATTAGTGAAATGCAAATCAAAACCATAATGAGATACCATCTCATGCCAGTCAAAGTGACTATTATTAAAAGGTCACAAAACAACAGATACTGGCGAGGTGTGGAGAAAATAGAATGCTTTTACACTGTTGGTGGGAGTGTAAATTAGTTCAACCATTGTGGAAGACAGTGTGGTGATTCCTCAAAGACCCAGAGGCAGAAATACCATTTGACCCAGCAATCCCATTACTGAGTATATACCCAAAGGAATATAAATCATTCTATTATAAAGATACATGCACACTATGTTCATTGCAGCACTATTCACAATAGCAAAGACATGGAATCAACCTAACTGCCCATCAGTGAAAGACTGGATAGAGAAAATACTATGCAGCCATAAAAAGGAATAAGATCATGTCCTTTGCAGGGACATGACGGATTTGGAAGCCATTATCCTCAGCAAACTAACACAGGAAGAGAAAGTCAAACGCCGTGTGTTCTCACTTATAAGTGGGAGCTGAAGGATGAGAATACATTGGCAAGTGGGGGAGAACCACAAACTGGGGACTTTTGAAAGGAGTGGAGGTGGGGGAAGGAAGAGCATCAGGAAGAATAGCTAATGGCCACTGTGGTTAATACCTAGGTGATGGGATGATCCGTGCAGCAAACCACCATGGCACACATTTACTTATGTAACAAGCCTGCAGATCCTGCACATGTACTCATGAACTTAAAATAAAAGTTGGAAAAAAATAAAATACTAAAAATAATAAATAAATAAATTTTTAAAAAGTTGTATCACAGCTAGGCCCAGTGGCTCACCCATGTAATCCCATCACTTTGTGAGGTCAAGGAAGGAGGATCACTTGAGGCCAGGAGTTCCAAGACCAGCCTGGGCAACAAAGCAAGAACCCCACCTCTACAAAAGTAAAATAAAATAATCAGCCAGGCGTGGTGGCCCACACTTGTAGTCCTGGCTACCTGGACTTGGGAGGCTGAGGTGGGAGAATAGCTTGAGCCCAGGAGATAGAGGTTATAGTGGCTGTGATTACTCCACTCCAACATGGGCAACAGAGGGAGATCCTGTCTCAAAAGCAAAAATAAAAAAAGTTCTATTGCGTTCCTAGTGCTAAACCAGGACTCCCTGATCTCAAACCCACTTCTCCTTGCACCTCACTAATAGGACTTCTCAGCACCATTTACAGAATAAAGGTCAATTTACCTGCAAAGGAATTCAAATTATTGGTACCATTACAGTGAAACCTGGACAAATGGAAATACTAGACCCCAAATCCAGCATGGGCTTTTACACCCCCTGCCCAATGTTAGACAACGGAGGCTCAGAGGTGGCTATGCCTTGTCCAACGAAGAAAGATGCCAGGATTCCAGGGCCAGCTGGGCAAATGGGAAACTGAGGAGACAAACCTTTTGCTCCCAAAATATAAAACTGCTGCACAGTTTCATTTTTGTTGTTTATTTATAAAACTACTTATTGAATCTACAGCTTAACAGATTTGCACAAACTGAACACACTCATGGAACCGGCCCCTAGATCAAGAGATAGACACTTCCAATTCCATTTTCAAAGAGTTAACTGCATTCTATTTGAGATCCAGAATTCTGATGAGGCTGAAATTGTGCGATGGTTAAGTTTTGTTCTTTGGAAATATTTATACTGTTCTTATTTTTATTATCTAGTATACATTTAATCAGATGATCTTAAGTTATTCTGGATAGTTTTACAGTAACGGTGCAAAAGAACTCTTAGAAGTCAAAATTAATTTCTGAGAGTTGTGAATCAGAATAAAATCCCCACATTCTCTGGATAGATGGATACACATACAATGGGGCAAGGACAGTACCATGTTGGTGGCAGGACTTAAAGAGTGGGTATAACAGTTTCCTGTAGAAATCTTTCATCTTTGCTATATGTTTGACAATTTTCATAATAAAATTCTTGATTGCTTACAGTGATAATATTCGAGTTTTAGTCTCTCCCTTGGAAAAAAAATTAATTGGATTAAAGCTGATTTTTTAATGATCAGCTTAGTTTTAAACAAACAGATTTAATAATATTGTATCTGAATACTTTTTAAAATGTAAATTATTATCATTACTAACAAAATGCAATGCCTATTATGCATCTTTTCCAGGTCCTATCCCTCTGCCAGCCTTTCACTGTCTCCACCAAGGGACTTTAAAATGAAGTCCTTTAACTCAAGCATCAAAGGCCAACCTAGAATATCACAGCACACCTGTATTGTGCGGATTCCTTCCATTTAGGCTCATCAAAAGCTCATTTGAGGCGTGATTGCACTGACCTTGTCCAGCCAGTGGTCGTAAGGTCACATTCCAGTGGCCAGGGAGCCTTGATCAGTAGATAAGGCAGTCAGCAGCAGCCAGGTCAGCCCTTCCAGGAGCAAATCTCCTACGTGGTTCTGCCCCCATGGCTAGCGCTCTCTGTGACAAAGGAAATCCAGAGCAAGTATATCTACAGGCACGACAGGAAAGCGGAAAAGTGCTTTGTGTGGTAGTGTGACTCTAATCCTGCACTTTAATGTCTGGGACAGAGATGCAGCAGGGCAAACACGCATCTGAGGGCCGTTCACGCAAGCGCAGCTCCGGCGGGAGGAGGGCCAGAAGGGGGCGCTGCTGTGCGCGGAGCTGGGTCTGAGGCGTCAGCACTTTCTCCCAGGTGCGGCCTCTTCGTGGGACACCCATTAATCACATCAAATGAAGAAAATGAGTTGCTTTCTTACAGGCATTAAAAGTAAAAAGCACAAAAAGTGTGCAACATACAGCAGTCATGCTAGCTGAGCACGGCCTAGACACACACCTGAAACAGCCACAAGCCCCCAACTCTTCTTCCAAGATAACTGTCCACTAAGCCAGGAGGCGTGCAGCCGAATGACCGCCAACTCCAGGCTCCTCGTGAACATCAAACAAGGAGGTAATACTGGCAGCCACCGATTATCGAGTATTGATTGCGTGCTCAGTATTTGCAAACGTTTCCTCGTTTATTTCTTACCACAAACCTTTCCAGAACTGCTAACCCATTTCACAGATGATGACACTGAGGTCTGAGTGAAGACAAGATTTCAAATCAGTGAATGGAGAAACCAGATTTCAAACCCAGCTTGGCTTGACTCCAAAACTTATATCTCTTTCAGAAATATGCTAGATTGTCCAGGGTTCAGTATAACTCACTCCCTATAACTTCCTCCTCACAAAGCAAAACCTGAATAAGGTAAGGGGGTTCAGAGTTAAAAACAAAAATCTCATAGCATCCAGTTCAGCTTGGACAAAATGCTGTTTCAAAGTTAATTTTGTTCCTCTTCTACCAGAACAAGTTTCGAAATTAATTTTTCCCATTCCATCAAATATCAGTTATTTGCTTACCACCTTGAACGTTCAGCTAGTATTTAATTAAAACATGCCATTAAATCTAGTTGCTTTCTTACTTAAATAAATATATTTTAAATGGAAACTCGACATCACTACCATAAGTAGAAAACCAATATTACCATAAATAGAAGGTGACTTTCATAGCTGATACATAACTTTGAAAGGTGATATAAAAATATCTACCAATGCTCCAGCTAAAGTCATTCTATGCATTCTATAAGAGCCAGGCATGGTAGTACACACCTATGGTCCCAGCTACTTGGGAGGCTGGGGTGGGAGAAACACTCGAGCCCAGAATTCAAGGCTGCAGTAAGCTATGATTGTGCCATTGCACTCCAGCTTGGGCAGCAAAATGAGACCTTATCTCTTAAAAATAAATATGTAAATAAAATAATTCTACAAGGATGCACAGAAAATTAATACTAGAGAAATAATACCTCACCGACCAATAGAAAACCCCCTAAATGTGGTAGGAAGGAAGCTTAAGGCAAGGAATTTTTTTTTTGTAGTAAAGCAGATTCTAGTTTATTAGGTCTGAGTTGGGGTCCACTGCATTTCTAACAGGGTCTCGGAAGATGTTGATGCTGCTAGTCCAAGACCACACTTTGAAGTAGAGAGACATAAGATGGATCCAATGGCCTCTCCAGGTTCCTCCTGGTCTAATGGTTTTGAGATTTCGTAGCATATACAAAAGGATACAAAACAAACAAAATCTCCACATGCAATCAATTCTAATTTGTCTCCACTTCACAGAGCAAATAGAAGTCATATTTTAATGATCACATATATCCAAAACCATAAATATTATGCAAACATTCATTCATTTAGGAAATACAATTCCATTTCCTGCCTTGATGGGGTTGGGAGAGGAAATCTTCATTGAATTTTTCTAAAAGAATCATACTTTTGACCAACGTTGGCAAGAAAGTAACTTTCTTTTGGGGACTATGAGCTCTCTGTTGTCTAACTGAAAAAAAAAAAAACTGCTGCTGATTCTACTGTCAAGCTAGTGACTTATTTGTGCTTTACCTGAGGAACCAATTAAGGCAAGGAACTTTTTTACCTGTTGCCCAAGAGAATGATCATTTGAACAGGTAACTAGTGCACACACCACCAAAAACAGTACACCTCTACTGGGTCTTAGGAGACCTGGGCCTCTATGACAACACTGGTCCACGGGACAACGGATTGTACCATACCTGATTCCAAACAAACCAGGAGCCTCAACTTCTTGGTGCAGCCAGTTCCAGGGAAAGCAGGGAAGTTTGGGCTTTGCCAACCCCCAACATCCCCTGTCATGGCCCCACCAGCCTCTCACCCTCCTTCACTACCTGTGCCACCCCAGTTCTTCATTCAGTCCCCAGAAAGCTTTGACCACAGTTAGCTGTCACCTAATTGCTGACATGGTGTGGATGCTAAGACTTAAACCTGATACTATGCAGCAACAGATGCGCTTAAGAAGCAGGGCTGGGAGCCCTCAATGCCCTCCACACCCCAAGGAACTGCATTTCTAATGCTGGACATTCATGCACTTTGATAAGTAAGTGATGAGATATTTAAGCCAATGGGGCCTCGGATCATGCCATATAGACAAGCACCTTTTAATGACATGAACTTTACACCTTACATATAACCACGTATTGTCTTTTCCTTAAAAGCTTTAAAAGTCAAGGTGAATTAACCACAAAGAAATTATCTTCCTGATGAATTTATGGCATTTGCAGCAAGCTGGATGAGATTGGAGACTATTATTCTAAGTGAAGTAACTCAGTAATGGAAAACCAAACATCATATGTTCTCACTCATATGTGGGAGCTAAGCTATGAGGATGCAAAGCCATAAGAATGACACAATGGACTTTGAGGACTCAGGGGGAAATGGTGGGAAGTGGGTAAGGGATAAAAGACTACAAACTGGGTGCAGTGTATAATGCTCAGGTGATGGGTGCACCAAAATCTCACAAATCACCACCAAAGAAGTTTCTCATGTAACCAAACACCACCTGTTCCCCAATAACTTATGGAAATTAAAAAATTTAATTAAAAAAAAGAAATTCTCTTCCTGGCTATTACCGGAAAAAAACACACAAGAGAATGTCCCATATTTTAGAGACCATAAAACATGCAGTGGGTAATCCACAGCCTAAGTTCGTTGAGGTAGAAAAAGTAGTGTGTATGTGTGTGTGTTTTGTGTGTGTATGTGTGTGTGTATGTGTTCTTTGCACTATTTCCTGACTAGAGGTAGCACTGTGTTGATACCTCTATTTTAGCATTTCTCACCTAAGAAGTCTTTCATTTTGAGCTTGGAAGAGATCAGAATCATTTCTTATCTGGATCACTAGCATAATGGCCTGATCATCATATTTAATAAATAAATGAATGAGTGAATAAATCTGCTATATTTTTTGGAACCCCTTCTCACATGAATTCAGTGCTTTTTCACTCATTTTATTTCTACTTGTGAATCCTAAAATCAAGACATTTGACAGAGGAAGTTTTGAATCACTTTCCTTTGAACTTGTAAGCAAAGGTATATTTAGCTTCTCAAAAAAGGGCCAGCAACAACTTTGGCCTGGAGTCAACTGACCAGGTTGAGGTCCTGACCCTGTCATTTATGAGTTGTAGGTCCCTGGACTTCTCAGCCTCTGTGTTTCAGCTTTCATCTATAGCGTGGGTGGGCTTTTTAGAAATAAACTCTACAGTGATGGGGAGTACTGGAAACAGTCCTGAAATCCCATGGGTAGAGAGGTAGGAGGTTATTGGTGTGTCGGGAACTCTATGGGAAGAGCAACAAGTGAGTGCCACAATTCTCCTTCTCCTGGACTACAATGGGACTGAATGCCCACGGTAGTCACTCATTAGCAAGGCCCGTCCCATGTACTGCAACATTCCATGAAGCCTGAAGACCAAGGCTCCCACAGGGCACTGCACAGAGCACATGCCATTGAATGCAGTCAGTGAATGAATGAATGAATGAATGAAAATTACTGGATTTATTTTGCCCAAAGTGACACTATAAAGGCAATAACTCTATTCATTATCTATTGCTACATAACAAATTTCCCCCAACTTAGTGGCTTAAAACAACAAACATCTTACAAAGTTTCTGAGGGTCAAGAATCCAGGAGTGGCTTAATTGGATTGTTCTAGACCAATATATGTCATGAGGCTGCAGCCAAGCTGTCAGCTACAGCCACAGCCATCTGACAGTGCAACCTGGGCTGGAGGATCTGCCTCCAGGAGGGCTGACTCACATGGCCATTGTCAGGAGACTTCTGTTCCTTGCTGACTGTTAGCAGAAAGACTCAGGTTTTCAATCCATGGGTCTCTCCATAGAGCTATCATTGTATCCACAAGACAGGGCACCTGGCGTCCTCCAGAGCAAGTGACCCAAGAGACAGCAAGAAGGAAGCCACAGTGCTTTTCATCACTTAGTCTTGAAAATCACCCACCATCATCCTCACATGACTTTGTTCTTTAGAAGCAACTCACCAAATCCAATCCAGTCTACACCTAAGGGAGAGGAATCCAGTCCCATCTTTTGAAGAGAATATCAAAGAGTTTGTGGATATATTTTAAGCCACTATAATGACCATGTTTTCCTCCAACCCCCTCTAAGCCTATGACATAAAAGACATCATTCTTAGCCTACATTCAGATCCCCCAGCCCTGTCATTCCGATGGATCCCCTAGCCCACTCTTGCACATGCCCAGTTGATCTGCTTGGTGGTCCTCATGCATGCACGGTGCTTTCCCATCTTTCTGCATTTCTTATCAATGTTCCTTTGAACAGGAATATTCTACAGACATTTGGGCATAGTTGAACCCTATCCATTCATCAAACTGAGCCTAAACTTTTCCATGGTGCCTTTCCCAAGGCTCCACTGAAATCCTGAAGCCCTTTATATTTTCCAGGGCACTAGTCATTTTCTTCCTCCAAATTGTATTAATGTCCATGACTTAACTTTCCCAATTAGACTGTAAGCTTTGTGCGGAAGGCCCAGGCACATCACAGTATGTTCAACAGCACTCTCCTGCATAATCAACTCTTTACTGGGAACTGGATCAAACATCAGAAAATGTTTTCTGTAAAGGGCCAGATAGCAAATATTTTAGGCTTTGCAGGACATTTGGTCTCTGTCACAGCTACTCAACTGTGTCATGTAGTATGAAAGCCGCCATAGACAAACTATAAACACATGCATGTGGCTGGGTTCCAATCAAATCTTATTCACCAAAACAAGCAGCAGGCTGGATTTGGCACAGGGGCCATGGTTTGCCAACTGCTGAACTAAAACATCTCCTAGGTATCATCAAGCTCCAGAATTCCAGGCTTTCAATATAGGAGTTGCTGTAATTATTTTAACATGAATTTTTTTTTCTGTTTTAAAGTGTGTTTATTTTCTGCTATTTCTACAATCTAGGTGCTCTTCCTTTATAAGAAGAAAAAAAGTAATACAACCTCACAAGTCTTTCTCTTTCATAGTTTTAGGAATTATTTTAAGGAAAAAGGGGCTGGATGACATACATACACGTAATAATATAGTAGTCACTTCCTTACCGTTCTTCTAATATGAAAGTCTCTTAATTCTTCCATATTTTCCTACCTCATGTGAAAAGCAACTCATTTTATTCCCAGTTACAATGAAACTACAGTTCTATCGTGGCTAAACTGTAATTTCCATTCAAAGCTGAGCTTTAGATTGTTCTAAAAGATGGTCTTAATATCATCTTTGACTCATATATTTAAACTATTACCTTCTTTTATAAGAAGAGATATGAATGAAAAGTAATACCTGAAGAATCAGTGACCCACAATCATAAACATGAATACTAATATGATTATTTAAAGAATGAAGTTGAGCTTAATAAGCATATAATACAAAAATAAATAATTATCAAGTTTCATGGAGACAGCAAGAGGATGTAAAAGGATATAAGCTTGAAAAGTCAAGTTCTGAGTTTTCATGAGGAAATAACATTGCCGAACAAAGCCACTCTTAAAAAGCTCAACTCACCTTTACAACAGTGGATATGAAGCTTGAAAACCACACGGGTGACAAATGAAACTTGCTATTTTCAGGGAAATGTCAGGATACAAATTATATTCTTGTTTGAATAGAGCTAAAAGAGAGGCCACTATGTGTTTTTGACAGTGACAAATGGCTTCCAAAGAAAACAGGGCAGTGTCTGTCCGGTCCTGCCTTTGGGGAACCTGTTTTGCCAGCTGTCAATCCTTCAGCCCCCTTTCTGTCTCAAGTGATCATGGGAAATGATCATGAATTACTTATTGTCTTAAAATTTACATAGACCTCTTCATTTCAACTATTTCATATCACCTGAAACTCTCTATACAAGGGGAGAAGAATGTTACCTGAAATATAACTAATGAATAAATGTTCAAGGCATTCAAACCAGTTTTGACTGTCTTCTCTGTCTTTTCTGACCACAATTATTTCCTGATTACCAGTGGAACTCTGAGGAAAGCATATTTAAGCTTCAGTGTCTCAATGTCACAATAAAATTAAAAAAAAGATGCTTATATCATAAGTGAGAAGATACATACTTCAGTCAATTCTGTGATAATGAACTGCAAAGGGTCCCAATTTGGTGGTTGTCCTATTATTTTGCTGAGTGAGTTAGAGCTGGAAATTAATGGAAGAATCTAAATAGAGTTTTTTTAACACAATGCAAAGATTCCTATTTTAATTATGGGATATTGTTTCTAGTGAAGCTTACTAAAATGCTATATAAGAATATGATTGTCTTATCAAGAAGAGAATGAATAAATTCTGGGATTGGGGGGTGTTTTGTGTGTTTTTTTGTTTGTTAGGTTTGAGATGGAGTCTCGCTGTCACCAGGCTGTAGTGCAGTGGCGCGATCTTGGCTCACTGCAACCTCCACCTCCTGGGCTCAAGCAATTCCCCTGACTCAGCCTCCTGAGTAGCTGGGACTACGGGCACGCACCACCATGGCCGGCTAATTTTTTTTTTTTTTTTTTTTTTTTTTGTATTTTAGTAGAGATGAGGTTTCATCGTGTTGACCAGGATGGTCTCCATCTCCTGACCTTGTAATCTGCCTGCCTCGGCCTCCCAGTGCGCTGGGATTACAGGCATAAGCCACCACATGTGGCCCAAATTGTGGTTTATTTTTATAATATAATACTACACCACAATAAAAAAGAACAAACTACAAGTACCTGTAAAACATGAGTGGATCTCACAGACATAATGATAAGCAAAAGAAGCCAGACACAGGCGAGTGCTCACAGTATGAGTCCATTTATATGAAGCTGGAGAACAAGCAAACCAATATATACTGATAGAAGTCAAAACGGTGGTTAATTCTAGGTAGAGATTAGGTGTAGACTAGGAAGGGGCATAAGAAAGCCTTATTAGATTCTCGATCCCAATTGTAGTCACATGGATCTATACCTTCATAAAAATTCAGCAAGCTGTACTTAAGACTATTGTACTATGTGCACTTTCCTGTACCTATGCTAACCATTAATTTTAAAAAGCCCTAAAATTAAAACATAAGAGATTGTAAATAACTCTAAAACAAGAAATGGTGATCATAGAAAAGATCCAACAGGAAACCAGCAAATCAA
Source organism: Nomascus leucogenys (assembly GCF_006542625.1). Classification (NCBI taxonomy): domain Eukaryota; kingdom Metazoa; phylum Chordata; class Mammalia; order Primates; family Hylobatidae; genus Nomascus; species Nomascus leucogenys. The sequence continues at coordinate 43,334,147 of NC_044393.1, forward strand.
AAAGTGAGGAGTAAAAACTTCAGAATATAAGTGGATAACAGAGGAAGAGAGAATTAAAACAGAGAGGAAAGAAGGAGGAGGAGAAGCAAGAAAGAAAAACATTAATTTTGAATGAGAGAAAAGAAATGAATTAACTATATGCTTAACCTGTGTAGAATCTTACATGATCTACAGTTTCTTCACACTTATCTTCTAGTCTCCTATTTTCTCATCAGGAAGAGTAAATTGGTAATAACAACTAGTGAGCTAGAGAAAAGTGGCCTATAATTACATATCAAAACATACTAAAGAAGTAAAATAATCAACTCAATGTACAAAGGTGCAAGAGTACACAGACAAACTAAGTGAATAAAATAGACAACCCTGAAAAAAACACCACTTAATTTATTATAAAACAACTGTCCAACATGAACAAGGATGGAGAAAATGTTCAATAAACTAGGTTAATACAACTGGTTAAATCCTGCATATCCAGCCTAGCGTGGAATCAGATCCATTCCCCCGAGAGGCCAAAAAGCCCAGAGGTCTTAGGAGATCTGATTACTAGGAAAGATAAGCATTTGCAGAAAAGCTGAAATAAATATTGATTATGAACACTGAGTTAACCAAGAACATGTTTGAGGAAGTGCAAATGTTTATGTTTGTAGTGTGGTCAGAAGCTCACAGAAATATTCACAGGTCTTCCTCTCTCAGTGGTTCAGAGGCTACCCAAAAGACATACGCCCGCTACTGACCATTTTCTATTTTCTGGCAAAATTATCCTCTTATCAGTCCCGTTTCCTACAGATGATGTCCCCTGGGGGTCCTCCATAACCATGCATAACAGTATGGTCTCTTGTGTGCCCAGTTTTCAGCTTTTGATAATGGTACCCTGGGAGATAAAGATGAGTATAAGTAGGAGGACCTGCTCATATATTAGACTTCATAACCTTCATTCTCACAGCCTCTGATGCAATTTAGTAAACAACACACCCTAAAGAAATAATCTAAGACCTAGACAAATCCACATGTTCAATAATATGTATTGCAAAGTGATTTATATAAATAGTAAGATTTGGAAACAACCTACACGTCCACCTAAAAGGAACTAATTAAATAAACCATAATATGTCCATATCATGGCGCATCATACAACCAGTAAAAGTTATTTGAAGAATGCATGGAGCACTTGACAGGGATTATGTCATCTAATCCTCATAAAATTATATGAGGTGTATCTTATTATCATTCACATTTTACAGAGAAGGAAACTGGGGCTCAGCATGGCTGTTTTCAGGAGGCCTTAGTCCCTAAAAACATGAACCTCCACATGAGGTGCTTGAGCCTCCTCACAACATGGCGGCTGGCTTCCCCCTCCCCCAAGCAAGTTGTCCTTGTGAAGCACAGTGGGAGCCACAGTGTCTTTTATGACCTCATCTCAGAAGTCACATGCTGTCATGTCCACAGTGTCCTGTTGCTAACATGGGTCAGCTCTAATCAGCGTGGGAAGTGACTACTGAAGAGCGTGAGCAGCAGGAAAGGAGGGTCAGTGGGTCCCACTTGGAGGGTGGCCCCAAAAAGGGTCTTCAGGAAGGACAAGCTGCCCCCAAGAGTTTCCTTGGGTTTCACTGGGGAATCAAAGACCAAACCATAGAGGCTCTTGCTGAATACTTCTGCCAGATTTTTGGTTGCTGCATCTCTCCAAGCTATTCTAGGAGTCATTTCTTCAGGGACTAAGGAACAAATTCTCTCCTTGCTTGGTGATGTTGAGGACTTGGCAGGGTTGATGACCTAACAGGCATGTATGTGCATGTGTCAGGCCTGCAGGCACAACAGCAAGCTGGTCACCTCCTCAGATGAAGCCAACCCCTACGCAGAAGCAGTTCTTCAGTCCACTGCCCCTTTTCCTCCTTAGGCTGTCAATTCCTCACCTTTTCCACATACACCTTTCCCATTCCATGTGGGTACCTTTTCTAGGAAAAGTGTTCATACTTTCATTCAGAAAATGGAACGGAATGCTTGTTACCTACTAAGCCTCCCTGACAGTTGCTGGGGACTCAAATGCTGAGCGTACTCAGGAGAACAGGCAGCAAGTGACAATGTGGACAGCGTTCCAAATCTCTTAGCCTCACTAGTGTAGAATTCACAGAACCACCTGCAATTCAAGTTAGAGGATTGCAGTCCGGTTTTCTAACGGTAAGTAATTTCCATCACTATGAGTGCAGACGTGTGCCCTGGGATGAGATGAGTGATATTCCAAGTTACCACCCTGAATGAGGTCCAGGATTGACAAAGATGCACCTTACCTTCCTCAAGTTCTTCTTCCAAAAACCCAGAGATCTCACTTGCCCAGAGCTCAGGCATCAGAACTGATGGAAAAACAAGGTAATCTTAGGACATACCAGCAGGTCAGCACCCAAGTTCCCAAGAGCAACTGTTTTGAGGTCTCCTGTAATATAATTTTGGTTGAGGAGTAACCCGAAGCCCTATACATTTTGTAACCAAGACTGGAAAAAGGGTATGAGGAATGTGTGAAAAATATCTATCTTATTTCTGTTTCAGGTAGCACATTTCTCCGAGAAGCTCAGGGGGCTGTTTGAACACAAGTCAACATTATATATGGTGCTTCTGTTCATGCCTGTTTGCTTGGTTGCTCAATTCTGCTTCCGCTGTGGGTTCTTTGTTTCCTTTCTTTTGCTTATTGCTGCTCACGGTTGTAATGGTGTTCTGTTATATCCATTTACCTAAAGGACTTGAGACTTATGTTTTAGGAATCTAGAAGACCAAGAAGACATGCTTTAAAATGGAATTTTTTATGATTTCAACATGGTGATTCACCCTTTTATATATTACAAGTTCAATAAATGCATCAGCACACTGAGAAATATTTACAACATGTCCTGCTTTTGTCAAAGTGCCAGTGAATGCACATCCAGCAGCTGGGAGCAAAAATGTCTGAAGAAACAGAGACAGATGTTCTTCTTCCTGTAGGATTAGGTTCAAGGTGATTCTCCCCAGAGAATGGCACATAACCCTGTGGGGGTCAAAGTGACAGCTTTAATAGGAGATTTGGCAGTATTTAGATGGAAGATGTAGATTAGATTTGAGGCTGCAATGGGGATCTCTAAGCCTGACTCTGAAAGAGGGAAACCTACACCTCTTTGGCTCCCTGTCCAGTTCCAGGTAGATTCACTGGATCTCCCTGCAGAGGCCTTCATAAGAGTGAAAGGAGGAGAAAGACTTGCCCTGGGTTGCTTGTGGCACAGGAGCCAGGGGATCCAGGGATGTTTTACTCACTCATGAGAGAGACAGCACAAAAGAAGAGAAACTGGGCCCTGGGGCTTGTGTTTGAGGCCCCATAACCCCACCCTTGGGCAGCACAGACCTTAAAAAGAGTAGGCTCTTACCAATTATATTAGCTCCTTCCTTGGGGAAAGAGGAAGCAGAAGAGACACTAAAAGTTCCCATTCCAATGTTGCTTCCCCCTGAAAAGCGGAGAGAAAACATGAGAAGGGAAATACAACTGACCCTTGAATAATCTGGGTCTGAACTGTGTGGGTCCACTTATACATGGATTTTCTTCTACCTGTGCCACTCCTGAGACAGCAAGACCAACTCCTCCCCTTCCTCCTCCTCCTCAGCCTATTCAGTGTGAAAACAACAAGGATGAAGGCCTTTATGATGATCCACTTCCACTTAATGAAGAGCAAATATATTTTATCTTTCTTATGATTTTCTTAGTAATATTCTTTTCTCTAGCTTATTTTATTGTAAGAATACAGTATATAATACATATAACATAGACATACGTGTAAATTGTTTATGTTATCAAGAAGGCTCCTGGTCAACAGTAGCCTATTAGTACTTAAGTTTTGGGGAAGTCAAAAGTTATAAGCAGATTTTGGTGGCAGATGATGTTGGGGGTGGTATTGGTACCCCCTAACCTCCGTGTTATTCAAAAGTCAACTGTAAGTCTGCCTATTTCACATGTATTTGTCAGAAGACTGGGGTCAGTGAAAAAACTTTTTTATTTATAAACATAACTAATATTCTTCGTTCTTGAGGGTGGAGGGCAAAGGAATTGGGGCAAGAATTTAATCCCAGCCTCCATCTTGACAGTCACAGTTACCCAGCTACCATAACTTTGCAGGGAGAAATGAGAGTAATAATCAAGACCATGTCATCCCAGTCCTCTGGGGCCACCAAGCAGTAATCCCACGATTTTTCCTCTTCCACAAAGTATCAAATTGGCTTCTCCCTCATTGTACTCAGTGCCTCCCCATCCACACCCAACCCTGAGGCAGCATTCTCCATGTGGCTCCAATTCAGGTCAAACTTCATCCCACACTGGTGATTTCTGTTGGCTTGATCCCTGCAGAAGGGAACATGGTAAGTGGCTTGCACTATTTATGTTATGAATAAAGCACTTACATGCCTAATCCCTTTTAGGCCTAGCTAATTGTCTTTCAGGCCTAAGGTACCATTTGTGTCACTGCCTACATGTCCCAAAAGCAATAAAAATCCTTGCCCGGTTTTCTGAGTCAACTGACTACTGGGACCAATATTGCCTGAACGGCTTTCTTACTGTATATACTTCTTTGGATCTATCGCAGGCACAGTCATATGTGTGGCTGCAAGTTGTAGGTTGTGTTTGTGTATGAGTGATGAATGTGACTGTCTCCATTGGAAGTGTGGCTCCAACCAAGCTCAGGATAAGAACACCAGCTAGACTAACAAACAAGCTAAGCTGACCCCTGTTGACAAAACAGCCACCACTCAGCTTACTCCTTCCTGCCCTTTTTGACATGTCCAAACACTTTCACTGTTGCCTTCACTGAGGTGCCAATCCTTAGATGTGGTTGATACATGGAGCTGGGGAGTCTTAAATAGGACTTAGTTTCAAAAGACCTGGTTCAAATTCTGGTTCTGCACTTAATAGGCATGTCACCTTGAGAAAATCATTCTTAGTCTCAGATTTATAACCTACAAGACGAGAATTTATTCTTTAAAAACAGGGGATGGGGGTAGAGACAGAGTCTTGCTCTGTCACCCAGGCTGGAGTGCAGTGGCACAATCATAGCTTACTGCAGCCTCCAACTCCTGGGCTCAAGCAGCCCTCTTACCTCAGCCTACTTAGTAGCTGGGACCACAGACATTTGCTACTATAGCAGGCTAATTTCTTTATTTTTATTTCCTGGTAGAGATGGGGGTTTCACCATGTTGCCCAGGCTGGTCTCGAACTACTGGCCTCAAGTGATCCTCCCACCTCGGCCTCCCAAAGTGCTAGGATTACAGATGTGAGCCACTGTGCCCAGCCTTCTAAAAGTTGTATGTGTGAATCCAGCTATGGTGGGCTAGCTTAGAATAAATCAAGCCCTCTATGCAGAACAACTAGAAAACTTGGAAAAAAAATCATGAAAAATACCTGTTTGGAGATAGCAGAGTACTGTGAAGGCTGCCTGAATCTGAAGAGCCGTGATCCAAGACAGAAGAAAAAAGTCCAGCCTTTCTCCTTGAGAGACTGATGGATTCCAAAGCAGCAGGCTAGGGGCCTAGAAACTGAAGGGGAGGAGAACAGAGAAGGAAGTGACAGCTCCAAAAGTCTGAGATATACTAGGCATAGCTTTAAGCAGTCTCACAAAGCTGGGTGGGAGGAACAAAAATTAGAACTCAGAGCCTGACAAAGAAGAGAAGCTCTGGAAAACACCACAGGCTTTGGGTTGGGACTGTTGCAGGGATGAACCCTAGGAGTAAGGCAAACTAGAGTTAAACAAGCCATGACAAACACTGGGTCACCTCCTGAGGCTAGACTGATGATCTCTCCTTCCATCACAGCCTGCCTGAAGCACAAGTAAACCCTATCTACAGGAAGATACGACTGTCCAGAACCTCCAATTATCACTAAAATGTATTATATATATTATCTGGTATTTAATAAAAAGTACCAGGCATACCAGGAGATAAGACAAAATGACAATATACAAGTTTAAAGAACAGTCTTATAGAATGTAATGTAAATGTAAATGTAACCCAGTTAACAGAGTTGTCAGAAAAGAACTTTAAAATAGCTGTGATAAACATGTTCTAGAAAAGAGAAGACAAAAAATTTCAGCATATAAATCCAATTTTAGAAAAGAATTAAATCCAGGTTCCGTACTGAAAAATAAAGAAACTGGAAATAAAAGCTACATTAGATGGGTCCAAAAGCAGATTAGACTTGGGGAAAGAAAGATCAGTAGAAATTAAACAAACTGAGGCACAGAAGAAAAACAGATGGAAAATACAGAAAAGAGCATAAAAGAAATACAGGACACATGAAAAAGCATAATACATAGTATAACTGGAATCTCAAAGTAGAGGAGAGAGAGAATGTGACAGATGCAATATTTAAAGAAATAATGACCCAAAACTTTCCAAAAGCAATGGAAGACAGAATGTCTTACATTTAGGAAGTGCTATGAACCTGAAGAGAAAAACATACAAAGAAAACCACATCTAGGCCTATCAGGGTTTTGTTAAGTAGAGCAAACAGAAGAAAAAATCAGGAATAATATAGAAGATTTAAATAAGGTACTCAATAAGCTTCAATTGTTTGACATATGTAGAATATAGCAGAATAGACATTGTTTTCAAGCCCACATAAAAAATAAGAAAAGTAAACATAAAGATAAAAGTAAATGTAAGTAAGGGATAATAAAGTAATCTTAATGAATATCAGAAGTTTGAGATCAGAGATGTCATGTTTTTGGTCACAGCAGAATTAAACTAGAAATTAATAGAAAAAAGATAACTAATAAAATCCCAGTGTTTGCAAAGTAAGTAATACACCCTAAATTCCCTATGGGCTAAAGAAGAAATCACAATAGAAATTATAAATTATGTGGAACTGAACAGTAATAAAAATGTGATATGAAAACCTTTGGGATACAGACAAAAACATATGCAGAGGAAAATGTATGGTCATCAGTGAATATTTTAGAAACTAATAAAGGTAGAATTAATGAGCAACCCAAGAACTAGGAAAACAACAGCAAATTAGACCCAAAGAAATGACAAAGATGAGAATAATAAAAATGATAACAGAAATTGGTGAAACAAAACTAACATACAATAGAGAAAAATCTAGAAAGTCAGAAGTGGATTCTAGAAATGAAGGGAGGAGAACACAAACTACTAATATCAGGAATGAAAGAGAGAACATCTCTACATAGTGAGAGAACATGATAAACAACTAATTTAAAACCATGTACCAACAACCTGGGCAATATAGTGAAGGACCTGAAGGACCTGCCTAAGGCTGATTTACATTAATTTTTTTTATAACAGGAAAGAGTACACTCTAAAATAATAAACAGTATAGTATAGTAGATAGTAGATACTATAATATAGTATAGAAAAGACATCAATCAATAACATAGTCATTTATTATTATTATCATGATAATAAATGAAAAAATGTGCAAGATCTCTACACATAAAACTAGAGAACATTATTAAGAGAAATCAAAGAAAACCTGAATGCAGTAATGCACCACATAACAATGTTTTGGTCAACAACAGACTGTATATACGATGGTGGTCTCATAAGATTATTATAATAGAGCTGAAAATTTTCTATGACCTATATGCAGAAAAAGAGAAAAAGTTTCTGAATCGTTTTATGATGCCAGCATAATCTTGATGCCAAAATCTGAAAAAGCCATTACGAAAAAGGAAATTGGCAGGCTAATGTCACTTGTAAATACAGATGTAAAATTTTTAACAAAAGATTAGAAAACCAAGTTATTACACATAAGAGAATAATATATCATGACCAGCTTGAGTTTATTTCAGAAATGCAAAGGTGATTAAAATTCAAAGATGAAAACATAATTTACCGCATTGTTAGAATAAAAAGAAAATTATATCATATGACTATATAAGAAATACAGAAAAGCTTTTGAAAAAATTCAATACCCTCATAATAGAAAATAAAAATTGTTAACAAATTAAAAATATAAGGAAACTTTCCTAATATAATAAAAATGATATGTGAAAATCTAAAACAAATATGATACATAATGGTGAGCTACTTAAAGTTTTTACCTGCAATGAGGATTGACACAAGATGTCCACTGTTAAATATTAGTCTAGAACACTATAAAGCAGAAAAGGAAATGTAAAGAATACAGGTTGAAAAGGAAAAAGATAAAGTCATTAATTACAGAATACATAAAAGCATGTACTTAAAATACACAATAATCTACTTACAAATTATTAAAATCAGTAAGTGAATTTTAGCTGGGGCAACAGAGGTCAATACACTGAGGTAAACATCTAGAAAATGAAATTTTAAACAGATCCTACTGATTCTACAGATGCTAATAATAGCATCCAATCCCTAGAAATAAACCTAAAAAAAAAGTGCAAGATCTCTACACATAAAACTAGAGAACATTATTGAGAGAAATTAAAGAAAACCTAAATACAGTAATGCAACACATAACAATGTTTTGGACAACAACAGACTGTATATACAACATACCATGGTGGTCTCATAAGATTATTATAGTAGAGCTGAGAATTTCTATCCTCTAGTGATGTCTTAGTCACTGTAACATTACTCATACTGGTGAAAACAAGCCTACTGTGTTGTCGGTCATATAAAAGTATAGCACAAGCAATTATGCATAATACATAATACTTGATAATGATCATAAATAACTATGCTATTTGTTTACATCTTTACTATACTATACTGTTTTATTATCTTAGAGTGCACTCTTTCTACTCATAAAAAACATTTTAATGTAAAACAGGCTCAGGCAGTTCCTTCACCAGGTATTCCAGAAGAAAGCATTGTTATCATAGGAGATGACAGCTCCATGTGTGTTATTGCCCCAGAAGATCTTCTCTTGGGACGAGATGTGGAGGTGGAAGACACTAATACACACCTCATACAAATGGGTGCCCCTCTGGGACAGAGCTTCCAGAGGCAGCAATATTTGCTGTTCTACAATATTTGCTCTTCTGCTGCCTCCACTGGTAATCCTGACCCTGTGTAGACCTAGGCTAATAGGTGTGTTTGTGTCTTAGTTTTTAACAAAAAAGTTTAAGAAGTAAAAAGTAAATAAATTTTAAAAATAGAAAACAGTGGGACAAACATAAATATGGCCGAACAGGAACAGCTCCAGTCTGCAGATCCCAGTGTGATTGACACAGAAGATGGGTGGTTTCTGCATTTCCAACTGAGGTACCTGGTTCATCTCATTGTAACTGGTTGGACAGAGGGTACAGCCCATGGAGGGTGAGCCGAAGCAGGGTGGGGCATCACCTCACCCGGGAAAAGCAAGGGGTTGGTGGGTTTCCCTTTCCTAGCCAAGGGAAGCCATGACAAACTTTACCTGGAAAAACAGGACACTCCTGCCCAAATACTGTGCTTTTCCCATGGTCTTAGCAACTGGCAGACCAGGAGATTTTCTCCCGTACCTGGCCCAGCAGGTCCCACGCCCCCGTAGCCTTGATCACTGCTAGTGCAGCAGTCTGAGATCAACCTGCAAGGCTGCAGCATGGCTGGGATAGGGGCATCCACCATTGCTGAGGCTTGAGTAGGTAAACAAAGCTGCCAGGAACCTCAAACTGAGCGGAGCCCACTGCAGGTCAGCAATGTCTACTGCCTCTGTAGACCCCACCTCTGTGGGCAGGGCATAGCTGAACAAAATGCAGCAGAACTTCTGCAGACTTAAATGTCCCTGTCTGACAGCTCTGAAGAGAGCGGTAGTTCTCCCAGCACGGCGTTTGAGCTCTGAGAAGGAAAAGACTGTCTCCTCAAGTGGGTCCCTGACCCCTGTGTAGCCTAACTGGGAGACACCTCCCAGTAGGGGCCCACAGACACCTCATACAGATGGGTGCCCCTCTGGGACAAAGCTTCCAGAGGCAGCAATATTTGCTGTTCTGCAATAGTTGATCTTCTGCAGCCTCTTCTGGTGATACCCAGGCAAACAGGGTCTGGAGTGGACCTCTAGCAAACTCCAACAGACCTGCAGCTGAGGGACCTGACTGTTAGAAGGAAAACTAACAAACAGAAAGGAATAGCATCAACATCAATGAAAAGGACATCTACACCAAAACCTCATCTGTAGGTTACCAACATCAAAGACCAAAGGTAGATAAAACCACAAAGACGGGGAGAAACCAGAGCAGAAAAGCTGAAAATTCTAAAAACCAGAGCACCTCTTCTCCTCCAAAGGATTGCAGTTCTTCGCCAGCAACGGAACAAAGCTGGACAGAGAATGAATTTGATGAGTTGACAGAAGTAGGCTTCAGAAGGTCAGTAATAACAAACTTCTCTGAGCTAAAGTAGCATGTTCAAACCAATCTCAAGGAAGCTAAACACCTAGAAAAAAGGTTAGACAAATGGCTAACTAGAATAAAGAGTGTAGAGAAGACATTAAATGACCTGATGGAGCTGAAAACCATGGCATGAGAACTTCATGACACATGCACAAGCTTCAATAGCCAATTTAATCAAGTGGAAGAAAGTGTATCAGTGATTGAAGATCAAATTAATGAAATGAAGTGAGAAGACAAGTTTAGAGAAAAAAGAGTAAAAAGAAATGAAAAAGTCTCCAAGAAATATAGCACCATGTGAAAAGACCAAATCTACATTTGATTGGTGTACCTGAAATTGATGGAGAGAATGGAACAAAGTTGGAAAATGATCTTCAAGATATTATTCGGGGGAACTTCCCCAACATAGCAAGGCAGGCCGACATTCAAATTCAGGAAATACAGAGAACACCACAAAGATACTCTTCGAGAAGAGCAACCCCAAGACACATAATTGTCAGATTCACCAAGGTTGAAATGAAGGAAAAAATGTTAAGGGCAGCCAGAGAGAGAGGTCGGGTTACCTACAAAGGGAAGACCATCAGAATAACAGTGGATCTCTCAGCAGAAACCCAACGAGCCAGAAGAGAGGGAGGGCCAATATTCAACATTCTTAAAGGAAAGAATTTTCTACCCAGAATTTCATATCCAGCCAAACTAAGATTCATAATTGAAAGAGAAGTAAAATCCTTTTCAGACAAGCAAATGCTGAGAGATTTTGTCACCACCAGGCCTGCCTTACAAGAGCTTCTGAAGGAAGCACTAAACACAGAAAGGAACAGTCGGTACCAGCCACTGCAAAAACATGCCAAATTGTAAAGACCATAGAGGCTAGGAAGAAACTGCATCAATTAATGGGCAAAATAACCAGCTAACATCATAATGACAGGATCAAATTCACACATAACAATATTAACCTTAAATGTAAATGGGCTAAAATGCCCCCAATTAAAAGACACAGACTGGCAAATTGGATAGAGTCAATACCTATCAGTGTGCTGTATTCAGGAGACTCATCTCACGTGCAGAGACACACATAGGCTCAAAATAACAGGATGGAAGATCTACCAAGCAAATGGAAAAAAAAAACACAGGGGTTGCAATCCCAGTTTCTGATAAAACAGACTTTAAACCAACAAAGATCAAAAGAGACAAAGAAGGCCATTACATAATGGTAAAGGGATCAATTCAACAAGAAGAGCTAACTATCCTAAATATATATGCACCAAATACAGGAGCACCCTGATTCATAAAGCAAGTCCTTAGAGACCTACAAAGAGGCTTAGACTCCCACAGAAGAATAAAGGGAGACTTTAACACCCCACTGTCAAAGTTAGACAGATCAATGAGACAGAAGGTTAACAAGGATATCCAGGATTTAAACTCAGCTCTGCACCAAGTGGACTTAAAAGACATCTACAGAACTCTCCACCCCAAATCAACAGAATATACATTCTTCTCAGCACCACATCGCACTTATTACAAAATTGACCACATAGTTGGAAGTAAAGCACTCCTCAGCAAATGTAAAAGAATTGAAATCACCACAAACTTGTCTCTCAGACCACAGTGCAATCAAATTAGAACTCAGGATTAAGAAACTCACTCAAAACCTCACAACTACATGGAAACTGAACAACCTGCTCCTGAATGACTACTGGGTAAATAACGAAATGAAGGCAGAAATAAAGATGTTCTTTGAAACCAATGAGAAAAAAGACACAATGTACCAGAATCTCTGGGACACATTTAAAGCAGTATGTAGAGGGAAATTTATAGCAGTAAATGCCTATAAGAGAAAGCAGGAAAGATCTAAAATCCATACCCTAACATCACAATTTAAAAAACCAGAGAAGCAAGAGCAAACAAATTCAAAAGCTAACAGAAGGCAACAAATAACTAAGATCAGAGCGGAACTGAAGGAGATAGAGAGACAAAAAAATTCATCAAAAAATCAATGAATCCAGGAACTGGTTTTTTGAAAAGATTGAAAACAAAATTGATAGACCACTAGCAAAACTAATAAAGAAGAAAAGAGAGAAGAATCAAATAGGTGCAATAAAAAATGATACAGGGGATATCACCACCAATCCCACAGAAATGCAAACTAACATCAGAGAATACTATAAACACCTCTACGCAAGTAAACTAGAAAATCTAGAAGAAATGGATAAATTCCTAGACACATACACCCTCCCAAGACTAAACCAGGAAGAAGTTGAATCTCTGAATAGACCAGTAACAGACTCTGAAACTGAGGCAATAATTAATAGCCTACCAACCAAAAAAAGTCCAGGACCAGACGGATTCACAGCCGAATTCCACCAGAGGTACAAAAAGGAGCTGGTACCATTCCTTCTGAAACTATTCCAATCGATATGAAAAGAGGGAATCCTCCCTAACTCATTTTATGAGGCCAGCATCATCCTGATACCAAAGCCTGGCAGAGACACAACAAAAAAAGAGAATTTTAGACCAATATTCCTTTTGAACATTGATGTGAAAATCCTCAATAAAATACTGGCAAACCGAATCCAGCAGCACATCAAAAAGCTTATCCATGACAATCAAGTCAGCTTCATCCCTGGGATGCAAGCCTGGTTCAACATACGCAAATCAACAAACATAATCCATCACATAAGCAGAACCAACAACAAAAACCACATGATTATCTCAACACATGCAGAAAAGACCTCCGACAAAACTCAACAGCCCTTCATGCTAAAAACTCTCAATACACTAGTACTGATGGAACATACCTCAAAATCATAAGAGCTATTTATGACAAACCCACAGCCAATATCATACTGAATCAGCAAAAACTGGAAGCATTCCCTTTGAAAACTGGCAGAAGACAGGGATGTCCTCTCTCACCACTCCTATTCAACATAGTGTTGGAAGTTCTGGCCAGGGCAATCAGGCAAAGAAAGAAATAAACAGTATTCAATTAGGAAAAGAGGAAGTCAAATTGTCCCTGTTTGCAGATGACCTGATTGTATATTTAGAAAACCTCATCGTCTCAGCCCAAAATCTCCTTAAGCTAATAAGCAACTTCAGCAAAGTCTCAGGATATAAAATCAATGTGCAAAAATCACAAGCATTCCTATACTCCAATAACAGACAGAGAGCCAAATCATGAGTGAACTCCCATTCACAATTGCTTCAAAGAGAATAAAATACCTAGGAATCCAACTTACAAGGGATGTGAAGGACTTCTTCAAGGAGAACTACAAACCACTGCTCAATGAAATAAAAGAGGACACAGACAAATGGAAAAACATTCCATGCTCATGGATAGGAAGAATCAATATTGTGAAAATGACCATACTGCCCAAGGTAATTTATAGATTCAATGCCATCTCCATCAAGTTACCACTGACTTTCTTCACAGAATTGGAAAAAAACACTTTAAAGTTAATATGGAACCAAAAAAGAGCCCACATAGCCAAGACAATCCTAAGCAAAAAGAACAAATCTGGAGGCATCACTCTACCTGACTTCAAACTATACTACAAGGCTACAGTAACCAAAACAGCATGGTACTGGTGCCAAAACAGATACATAGACCAACGGAACAAAACAGAGGCCTCAGAAATAACACTACACATCTACAACCATCTGATCTTTGACAAACCTGACAAAAACAACAAATGGAGAAAGGATTCCCTATTTAATAAATGGTGCTGGGAAAACTGGCTAGCCATATGTAGAAAACTGAAACTGGCTCCCTTCCTTACCCCTTATACAAAAATTAATTCAAGATGGATTAAAGACTTAAATGTTAGACCTAAAACCATAAAAACTCTAGAAGAAAACCTAGGCAATACCTTTCAGGACATAGGCATGGGCAAGGACTTCATGACTAAAACACCAAAAGTAATGGCAACAAAAGTCAAAATAGACAAATGGGATCTAATTAAACTAAAGAGTTTCTGCACAGCAAAAGAAACTACCATCAGAGTGAACAGGCAACCTACAGAATGGGAGAAAATTTTTGCAATCTACCCATCTGACAAAGGGCTAATATCAAGAATCTACAAATAACTTAAACAAATTTACAAGAAAAAGACAATCCCATCGAAAAGTGGGCAAAGGATATGAACAGACACTTCTCAAAAGAAGGCATTTATGCAGCCAACAGACACATAAAAAAATGCTCATCATCACTGGCCATCAGAGAAAGGAAAATCAAAACCACAATGAGATACCATCTCACACCAGTTAGAATGGCGATCATTAAAAAGTCAGGAAAAAACAGATGCTGGAGAGGATGTGGAGAAATAGGAATGCTTTTACACTGTTGGTGAGAGTGTCAATTAGTTCAACCATTGTGGAAGACAGTGTGGTGATTCCTCAAGGATCTAGTACTAGAAATACCATTTGACCCAGCCATCCCATTACTGGGTATATACCCAAAGGACTATAAATCATGCTGCTATAAATACACATGCACACGTATGTTTATTGCGGCACTATTCACAATAGCAAAGACTTGGAACCAACCCAAATGTCCATCAGTGACAGACTGGATAAAGAAAATGTGGCACATATACACCATGGAATAAAAAAGAATGAGTTCATGTCCTTTACAGGGACATGGATGAAGCTGGAAACCATCATTCTCAGCAAACTATCACAAAGAGAGAAAACCAAACACCACATGTTCTCACTCATAGGTGGGAATTGAACAATGAGAACACTTGGACATGGGGGTGGGGAACATCACACACCGGGGCCTGTTGTGGGGTGGGGGGAGGGGGGAGGTATAGCATTAGGAGGAATACCTAACGTAAATGACAAGTTGATGGTTGCAGCAAACCAACATGGCACATGTATACCTATGTAAGAAACCTGCACTTTGTGCACGTGTAACCTAGAACTTAAAGTACAAAAAAAGTAGAAAAAAGCTTATAGAATAAGGATATACAGAAAGAAAATAATTATACAGTTATCCAGTGTGTTCATGTTTTAAGCTAAGTATTATTACAGAAGTCAAGACTTTTTTAAAAAATTGAAGTTTTAAAAAGTAAAAATGTTACAGTAAGCCAAGGTTAATTTATTATTAAAGAAAGAAAAAAATACTTTTATAAATGTAGTGTTCCCTAAGTGTACAGTTTATAAAATGATACACTCTGTATAAAGTGTATAAAGTGTTTGTAAAGTCTACAGTAGTGTACAGTAATGTCCTAGGCCTTTACATTCACTCACCACTTACTCACTGACTCACCCGGATCCACTTCCATTCCTGCAGTCTCCATTCATGGTAGGTGCCCTATACAGGTGTGATATGGTTTGGATATTTGCCCTCCACCAAATCTCATATTAAAATATGATTCCCAATGTTGGAGGCGGAGCCTGGTGGGAGGTGATTTGATTGGGGTGTCGATCCCTCATGAATGGCTTGACACCATTCTCTCGGTGCTGTCCTCAAAATAACCACTGAGTCTTGCTCTGAGTTCACATGAGCATGTGGTTGTTTAAAGTTGGCACCTCCGCCTTGGCTCTCTCTTGTTCCTGCTTTCACCATGTTACATGTTGGCTCCCCATTGCCTTCTACCATGAGTGTAATCATCCTAGGTGTCACCAGAAGCAGATGCCAGCACCATGAATCCTGTAAAGCCTACAGAACCATGAGCCAATTAAACTTCTATTCTCCCAGCCTCAGATATTTCTTCATAGCAATGCAAGAACAAGCTAATAAAAAGTACATCATTTTTTATCTTTTATATCATATTTTTACTATACCTTTTCTATGTTAGATATGTTTAAACTCACAAACACTTACCATTATGTTACAGTTGCCTACAGTATTCAGTAAAGTAACATGTTGTGCAGATTTGTAGCCTCAGAGCAATAGGCTATACCACATAGCCTCAGTGTGTAGTAAGCTAGGCCATCTAAGTTTGTGTAAGTACGCTTGGTGATGTTCACACAATGACAAAATCACCTGACACAGTTCTCAGAATGTATCCCCATCTTTAAGTGACACCTGACTATAAATAGAGGCATACACCATCTTCAGGAATTAGAAGACTCAGTTTTGTATTTATATCAATTATCTCCAATTTACTCTCTAGATCTGAAGCAATCCACATCAACACCCTGACAGACTTTTTCTATGTAGAAAGTTGTGAATTTATATGTAAATGCAAAGGGCCAATGTGGTCAAAACAATCTTAAAGAAAAAGTTGGAAAATTTACATGATCACATATCAATAGTATCTGGACCTCTTTTTTCTTTCTTTTATTTTTCTTTTTTTCTTTTTTTTTTTTTTTTTGAGACAGAGTCTCACTCTGTCACCCAGGCCGGAGTGCAGTGGCCTAATCTTGGCTCACTGCAAGCTCCACCTCCCAGGTTCACGCCATTCTCCTGCCTCAGCCTCCCAAGTAGCTGGGACTACAGGTGCCCGCCACCACGCCCACCTAATTTTTTGGTATTTTTAGTAGAGATGGGGTTTTACTGTGTTAGCCAGGATGGTCTCAATCTCCTGAACACGTGATCTGCCCACCTTGACCTCCCAAAGTGCTGGGATTACAGGCGTGAGCCACCGCACCCAGACCCGGACCTCTTTTTTCTAAAGATACTTAAAGAAATTATCCAATCTAAAGGGTAGAAAGAAAAAAGATGGTTTCAGAGATCTATGGGATGATATCAAACAATGTAACATATGTGTAACTGGAGCCCGACAGGAGAAAAGAGTGAGAATGATGCCAAATATATATATATTTGAAGAAATAATTGCCAAAATATAACTAAATACAATGGAAAACATCAATTTGAGATTCCAGAAGTTCAGCAAACCCCAAACAATACAAAGAAAGCACATCTAGATATATCAGAGTAAAACTGCTAAAAGTAAAAAGAAAAATCTCAAAAACAGAAAGTGGAGAGAAAAGATGTATTACACAAAAGAAAAAAATAATCACAAATGACAGTTAATATGGTTAGGCTATGTTCCCACCCAAATCTCATCTTGAATTGTAGCTCCCATAATCCCATAAACCCCCCAGTGGGAGGTAATGGAATCATGGGGGTCAGCTTTTCCCTTGCTTTTCTTGTGATAGTAAGTCTCATGAGATCTGATGGTTTTATAAAGGGCAGTTGCCCTACATACACTCTCTTGCCTGCTGCCATATAAGATGTGCCTTTGTCTCCTTTGCCTCCCCAGCCATGTGGAACTGTGAGTCCATTAAACCTTTTACTTTATAAATTACCCAGTCTCAGGTATTTCTTCATAGCAGTATGAAAATAATAGACAAATACAACAGCTGACTTCATGTCCTAACCAATAGAACCTAAAGGACAATAGAACACTACATTTGTAGTGCCAGCTGAAAGCCAGAGAGAGATTGTCAACCCAGAGATTAATATCCGGTGACAATACCCTTCAACATTGAGGGTAGCCTTTGGTCCAAGGTGGCAGGGCTGAGCCAGCAGCGCCTCCCTCTGCTCCCCAGCTCTCCACACTCCATTGTCCTGCCTGCTGCCATGATGGAACAGTCCAACTCCTTCACCAAGGACTCCCAGATGGCCATGGCTCAGATCCAGCAGGTCAAGCTGCTGCTGCTGCAGGTGCAACATGCCAGTAGCAGATCACAGCCCACAAGCACCACAAAATGTGGTGGACGGACTGAATTCTATGCTTCTCCAAGGAGCATGGGGCTGTCCTCCTGGAAGGGCAACCTTGCCAGTGCCATCCATTACTTCCCATGCAAGCCCTTAACTTTGCCTTCAAGGATAAGTACAAGCAGTTCTTCCTGGGGGTGCAGAAAAGCACATGCAGTTCTGGAGGTGCTTCGCTGGCCACCCGGCCTTGGATGGCCTGGCTGGCACCTCCACACTCTGCTTCATGTACCCCCTGGATTTCTCAGAACCTCCTGGAAGCCGACATTGGGAAATTGGGCACAGTGCATGAGTTTGAAGACCGGGGAGCCTGGCTGGTGAGGATCACCAAATCCAACGGACCCAGGGCCTGTACCAGGGCTTCAGCATCTCACTCAAGGCATCATCATCTACCCAGCAGCCTCCTTCCACTAGTAGGATACAGCTGAGGGCATGCTCCCCAGCCCCAAGAACATGCACATCCTGGCAAGCTGAGTTACTGCAAAGACTATGAGGGCCATGGTCAACATGATCTCCTATCCTCCCACACGGAGCTCAAAGGAGCCCACATCATGTATATAGGGACTCTAGATTGTTGGAGGAAGATCTTTAAAGATGAAAAGGGCAAAGGCTTCTTCAAGGGCAAGGTCCAATGTCCTTGGAGGTTTCGGGGGCACCTTGCTGCTGGTCCTGTAAGAGAAGCTGAAGAAAGTCATGAAGTGCCTTTGTCTCCTCCACAGAAACAGGAAACAACAGAATCATGGTGAGTACTCAACAGCTGCAGACCACTGACCTTCAAGAAACTCCAATTGTCTATCCTGGCCAGACATGTCTGTAGAGGGTGGGGGAAGGCTCTGGAAAAGGGGCACGTTGTGATCACATTCGACCATCAGCATCACAATCAATGACCATGATCAATTCCATGAATTGATCACTGGGGGGAAGCAGGCCCACTGGCATTTTCTCTGCTGCTCAAAACTAGAGTCTAGTTGTTTGTAGGGCCTGAGTGGTGTGTAAGTATTTATGTAAAACAAAAGAAACATGTGTCCCATTTGTACTTAAGCACTGGCTCCTCATTTGCACAGCCAAATATTTGCAGTTATGTTCTATGTGGGCATTCTGCTGCAAAACAATAAAAAGAGAACACTGAGAACCTCAAAAAATGAGGGCAATGACATTTTCACAGAAAATAGAAACTGAAAAAGAATCATCACCAGCAGATCTGTACTATAAGAAATAGTAAAGAATGTTCTGCAGGCCAAAGGCAATTGATTCCAGATAGGGATGTCTATCTACAGGAAAGAAGGAAAAGCGTGAAGTGAGTAGGAAAATATAAAATAACCTGGAGTTTCTTTTCTTCTCATAATTGTCTTAAAACACAACTGACTATACAGAGAAAAATATTGTAAGGTGAGGTTTACAACGTATATTGAAGTACATGTCAGGGGAACAGGTTCAAGGGAGTTTACTCTTGTAAGGTTATTACATTTATAAAGTAGGAAGTGAAACATTTCAGACCAGGTGTGAAGTACAAACTGAGAAATGGTACAAGGTTGACTTTAAGTAAGCTTTGATAATTGAAGGATGCATATTGTTAGCCATAGAGCAACCACTTAAAAATTAAAAGAGATATTCCTAGGAAACCAATAGAGGAAATACAGTCTTATAATCCAATAAGCAGATGGCAAACAACCCAATAAAATATAAGCAAAAGGGCCATGCAGGGTGGTTCATGTCTGTAATCCTAGTAGTTTGGGAGGCCAAGGCAGGCAGATCACTTGAGCCCAGGAGTTTGAGACCAGCCTGGGCAACATGGTCAAACTCTGTATCTACAAAAAATACAAACGTTAGTCAGGCATGGTGGCACACACCATGGCACTACTTGGAAGGCTGAGACTGGAGGATTGCTTGAGCCACTACTTGGGAGGCTGAGACTGGAGGATTGCTTGAGCCCAGGAGGTCCAGGTTGCAGTGAGTTGTGAGTTGTGATCATGCCACTGCACTCCAGCCTGGGTGACAGAGCAAGACCTGTCTCTTTCTCTTTCTCTCCCTCTATCTCTATCTCCCAAAAGATTTTTTGCATACATATATGCAAAAGATTTACAGAAGGAAGTATACAAATGTCCAGCAAGTCAATAAAAAGCATTTGCATAGTCATCGAAAGATACAATTTATACCAACATGTGATATCACTATACACCCACTAGAATAGATATAATGAAAAAGGCAAAACTTTCTTAGCGTGGGTGAGTATCTGGAGTAAGTGGAGTAACCCATTGCTGGTGGGAAGAGTATGTTGAAGCCAACAATTTTGGAAAAGTGTTTGGTAGTTTCTAGAAGCATATACACACTCTATGACCCAGAAATCCCACTCCTAGATATTTATTGAAGAGAAACAAAAACATGCCAACAAAAATACTTTTAAAATATTCACAGTAGCTTTATGCATACCAGCCCCAATCTGGAAACTACCCAAATATATATCCCCATTGGGATAGATAAATGGTGGTATATTCTACACAATGGAATAGTGTACAGTCATAAAAGGAATGCTAAGTGAAAGAAAACATACACAAAAATAATCCACAATGAATTATTCCACTAATACAAATGGAAATTTGGGCAAATTGGGAAAAATTAATATTTATTTGGGATAAGAAATCATGAGAGCAGTTAGCATTGAGGGAAAGTAGGATATGGAGACTGAGAGGGACAAAAGGAAGTTTCTGGGTGCAGATATTATTCTCTTCTTGAGCTAGTCAGAGGCCACATGGATGTGTTCACCATCTGAAAATTCATCAAGATATGAACTTCTAATTTGTACACTTTTCTGTATATGCTTTACTTTGATAAAATAGTTTACTTTAAAAATATATTTGGCTGCCACCACAATAATCATTGTTTCAAGCAAGAATCATCAGTTGAGGGAAATAGCTGATTGGAGACAAGTCTAACCTGCAGCCCCCACTGAGACAGAGCAGCATGGAGAGACACACCTTGTGAAATTTTGTTCCAGGAACTACCGCAGGAACATACCAGGAAAGCTGAGAGAATCCACAGGCCCTTTGAAGGAGGTGAATTGCCCCTGCAGGCTCTGTGGGACAGCTGAGGAACTGTGAGTCGGCTTGCTTTCTCAGCTGGGAGGCTTGCAGCCTGGGGCAAGTGCTCAGCCCTGCTCACTGGCTGCCTGGAAATAAACTCAGTGCTGTTGGGGTGTGGTGGAGGGGGACATGCTGGGAGAGAGACTAGCTTTTTGGGCTGCATGGGAGCTGGGGGAGACCTGTGGTTGCTGGCTTTCTCCCACTTCCCTAGCAACCTGTATGACACAGCAGAGACAGCCATAATCCTCCTGGAAACATAACTCCATTGGCCTCCACACCCCCATCCCCCTCAACAGCTGCAGTAAGCTTTGCCCAAGGAGAGGCTGAGCTCAGACACATCTAACTTTGCCCCACTTGATGGTCTTCCTCACCCGCCCTGGTAGCCAAAGACAAAGGACATATTATCTTGGGAGCTCTACCACCCACCTCCTGATCCTCCCTATATTTCTGCAGCTGATGCACTCTTGCAAGCGCCACCTCCTGGCTGGAGGCCAACCAGCACAAAACCAGCACACTAAACAAAAATAGAACCAAGAACCCTCACTGAGTCCACTTCACTCCCCTGCTGCCTCCACCAGAGCAGGTGCTGGTGTCCACAGCTGAGAGAATTGAAGACAGATCATATCACAGGACTCTTTGCAGACACTCCCCATTACAAGCCCAGAGCCTGGTAGCTCCGCTGGGTGGCTAGATCCAGAAGAGAAATAACAATCACTGCAGTTCAGCTCTCAGGAAGCCACATCTCTAGGGGAAGGGGGAGAGCACTACATCAAGGGAGCACCCTGTGGTACAAAAGAATCTGAATAGCAGCTCTTGAGTCCCAGATCTTCTCTCTGACATAGTCTACCCAAATCAGAGGGAACCAAAAAAACAATTCTGGTAATATGAAAATCAAGATTCTTTAACATCCCCCCAAAAAATGACACTAGCTCACCAGCAATGGATCCAAAACAAGATGAAATCTCTGAACTGCTGCAAGAAAAATTCAGGAGGTTTACTATTAAGCCAATCAAGAAGGCACAAGAGAAAGGTGAAGTCCAACTTAAACTAATCAAAAAAAAAATTATACAGGATATGAATGGAAAAATCTTCAGTGATAGCATAAATAAAAATCAATCACAACTTCTGGAAAGGCAGGACACACTTAGAGAATTGCAAAATGCACTGTAAAGTCTCAGCAACAGAATCAAACAAGTAGAAGAAAGAATTTCAGAGCTCAAAGACAAGGCTTTTGAATTAACCCAACAGTGACAAAAAAAAAAGAATAAAAAAAGAACAAAGCCTCCAAGAAATTGGGATTATGTTAAACAACCAAACCTAAGAATAATTGGTGTTTCAAGGCAAAAGAGAAATCAAAAAGTTTGGAAAACATATCTGAGGAAATGATTGAGGAAAACTTCCCCGGCCTTGTTAGAGATCTAAACATCCAAACACAAAAAGCCCAAAGAACACCTGGGAAATTCACCATAAAAAATAAATCATCACCTAGGCACATAGTCATCAGGTTATCTAAAGTCAAGACAAAGGAAAAAAATCTTAAGAGCTGTGAGGCAAAAGCATCAGGTAACCCATAAAGGAAAACCTATCAGATTAACAGCAGATTTTCTCAGCAGAAACCCTACAAATTAGAAGAGATTAGGGTCCTATCTTCACCCTCCTTAAAAAAAATTATCTGCCAAGAACTTTCTATCCAGTGAAACTTTGTATCCAGTGAAGCTGCATAAATGAAGGAATTATATAGTCTTTTTCAGACAAACAAATGCTGAGAAAATTTGCCACTACCAAGCCAGCACTACAAGAACTGCTTAAAGGACCTCTAAATCTTGAAACAAATCCTCAAAATACACCGAAATAGAATATCCTAAAGCATAAATCCCACAGGACCTCTAAAACAACAACACAACAAAAAAAAATAAAATAAAAAATAAAGGTTTTCAGGCAGGCAACAAGTAGCACGATGAATAGAATAGCACCTCATATCTCAAAACTAGTGATGAATGTAAATGGCCTAAATGCTCCACTTAAAAGACACAGAATGGCAGAATGGGTAAGAATTCACCAACCAAGTATCTGCTGTCTTCAAGAGGCTCATCTGACACATAAGGACTCACATAAACTTAAGGTAAAGGAATGGAAAAAGATATTCCATGCAAATGGACACCAGAAGTGAGCAAGAGTAGCTATTCTTATATCAGATAAAACAAACTTTAAAGCAACAGCAGTTAAAAGAGACAAAGAGGAACATTATATAATGATAAAAGGACTAGTCCAAGAGGAAAATATCACAATCCTAAATATATATGCACCTAAAACTGGAGCTTCCATATTTATAAAACAGTTACTACTAGACCTAAGAAATGAGATAGACAGCAACACATTAATAGTGGGGGACTTCAATACTCCACATAGCACTAGACAGGTCATCAAGACAAAAAGTCAACAAAGAAACAATGGACTTAAACTATACCCTAGAACAAATGGTCTTAACACATATTTACAGAACATTCTACCAGAATATACATTCTGCAGAATATACAACTGCAGAATATACATTCTATTCATTGGCACATGGAACATTCTCCAAGATAGACCATATGATAGGCCACAAAACAAGTCTCAACAAATTTAAGAAAATTGAAATAATAGCAAGTGCTCTCTCAGACTTGGAATAAAATTGGAAATCAACTCCAAAAGGAACACTCAAAACCATGCAAATACATGGAAATTGAATAACCTGCTCCTGAACGATCTTTGGGTCAACAACGAAATCAAGAGGGAATTTAAAATCTCTTTGAACTGAATGATAATAGTGACATGACCTATCAAATCCTCTGGGATACAGCAAAGGTGTGCTAAGAGGAAAGTTCACAGAATTAAATGCCTACATTAAAAAGTCTGAAAGAGCATAAACAAATAATCTAAGGTCACTCCTCAAGGAGCTAGAGAAACTAGAACAAACCAAAACCAGACTCAGAAGAAGAAATGGAATAACAAAGATCAGAGCAGAACTAAATGAAATTGAAACCAAAAAAATACAAGAGATAAGTGAAATATAAAGCTGGTTCTTTGAAAAGATAAATAAAATTGATAGACCATTAGTGAGATTCAGCAAGAAAAGAAGAGAGAAGATCCAAATAAGCTCAATTAGAAATGAAATGGGAGATATTACAACCGACACCACAGAAATACAAAAGATCATCCAAAGCTACTATGAACACTTTTACACACATAAACTAGAAAACTTAAAGGAGATGGATAAATTCCCAGAAATATACAACCCACCCATATTAAACTAGGAAGAAACAGAAACTCTGAACAGACCAATAACAAGCAGTGAGATTGAAATGGTAATTTAAAAGTTACCAAAAAAAAAAAAAAAGTCCAAGGCCAGATGGATTAACAGTTGAATTCTAGCAGGCATTCAAAGAATTGGTACTAATCCTATTGACACTATTCCAAAAGATAGAGAAAGAGGGAATCCTTTCTAAATCCTTCTGTGAAACCAGCATCACCCTAATACCAAAACCAGGAAAGGACGTAACAAAAAAGAAAACTACAGAACAATATCCCTGATGAACATAGATGCAAAATCCTCAACAAAATATTAGCTAACCAAATCCAACAGCATGTCAAAAAGATAATGCACCATGATCAAGTGGGTATCATACTAGGTGTTGCAGGGATGGTTTAACATCTGCAAGTCAATTAATGTGATACATCACATAAACAGAATTTAAAACAAAAAATCACATGATCATCTCAATAGACACAGAAAAATCATTGGATAAACTCCAGCATCCCTTTATGATTAGAACACTCAGCAAACATGGCATAGAAGGGACATAACTTAAGGTAATAAAAGCCATCTATGACAAACCCACAGCCAATATTATACTAAACAGGAAAATATGAAAGCATTCCCACTAACAACTGGAACAAGACAAAGATACCCACTTTCACCACTTCTACTCAGCATAGTACTGGAAGTCCTAGCCAGAGCAATCAGACAAGAGAAAGAAATAAAGGGCACCCAAATCAGTAAAGAGGGTGCCAAACAATCACTGTTTGCTGATGGCATGATTGCATACCTAGAAAACCCTAAAGACTCACCCAAAAAGCTCCTGGATCTAGCAAATAAATTCAGCAAAGTTTCAGGTTACAAACTTAATGTACACAAATCAGTAGCCCTGCTATACAACAATAGCAACAAAGCTGAGAATCAAATCCAGAACTCAACCCCTTTTAAAATAGCTGCAAATAAAATAAAATACTTAGGAATATACTTAACCAATGAGGTGAAAGACCCCTACAAGGAAAACTACAAAACACTACTGAAAGAAATCATCAATGACACAAACAAATGGAAACACATGCCATTCTCGTGGATGGGTAAAATCAATATTGTGAAAATGACCATACTGCCAAAAGCAGTCTACAAATTCAGTGTAATTCCCATCAAAATATTATACCACCATCATTCTTCACAGGACTAAAGAAAAAA
This sequence comes from Nomascus leucogenys, assembly GCF_006542625.1. Lineage (NCBI taxonomy): Eukaryota > Metazoa > Chordata > Mammalia > Primates > Hylobatidae > Nomascus > Nomascus leucogenys. Next base: position 43,359,698 of record NC_044393.1, read on the forward strand.
CAATCCTAAAATTCATATGGAACCAAAAAAGAGCCTGCATAGCCAAAGCAACACTAAGCAAAAAGAACAAATCAGAAAGCATTACATTACCTGTCTTCAAACTACACTATAAAGCCACAGTCACCAAAATAGCATGGTACTGGTATAAAAACAGGCATATAGGCCAATGGAACAGAATAGAGAACCAAGAAATAAGCCCAAATACTTAAAGTCAATTGATCTTAAACAAAGCGAACAAAAACATAAAGTGGGGAAAGGACACCCTATTCAACAAATGGTGCTGGGATAATTGGCAAGCCACATGTAGAAGAATCAAACTGAATCTTCATCTCTCACCTTATATAAAAATCAACTCAAGATGGATCAAAGACATATCTGAGACCTGAAACCATAAAAAAATCTAGAAGATAACATTGGAAAACTCCTTCTTGACATTGGCTTAGGCAAGACTTCATGCCCAAGACCCAAAAGCAAATGCAACACAAACAAAGATTAATAGATGGGACTTAATTAAACTAAAAAGCTTTTCCACAGCAAAAGAAATAATCAGCAGAGTAAACATACAGCCCATAGAGTGGGAGAAAATCTTTGCAATCTATACATCTGACAAAGGACAAATATCCAGAATCTACAAAGAACTCAAACAAATCAGCAAGAAAAAAACAAACAATCCCATCAAAGAGTGGGCTGAGGACATGAATAGACAATTCTCAAAAGAAGATATACAAATGGCCAACAAACATATGAAAAAATGCTCAACATCACTAATTATCAGGGAAATGCAAATCAAAACCACAATGAGATAACACTTTACTCCTGCAAATCAAAAACTAATAGATGATGGCATGGATGTGGTGAAAAGCGAACACTTTTACACTGTTGGTGGGAATGTAAACTAGTGCAACCACTATGGAAAACAGTGTGGAAATTCTTTAAAGAACTAAAAGTAGATCTACCATTTGATCCAGCGATCCCACTCCTGGGTATCTATCCAGAGGAAAATAAGTTATTATATGAAAAAGATATTTGCACATGCATGTTTATAGCAGCACAATTTGCAACTGCAAAATATGGAATGAGTCTAAAGGCCCATCAATCAACGAGTGAATAAAGAAAATGTTATATATATAACATGGAATACTACTCCACCATAAAAAGGAATGAAATAATAGCATTTGCAGCAACCTGGATGGAATTGGAGACCATTATTCTAAGTGAAGTAACTCAGGAACGGAAAAACAAACATCGTATGTTCTCACTTATAAGTAGGAGCTAAGTTATGAAGATGCAAACGCATAAGAATGATATGATGGACTTTGAGGACTCGGGGGAAAGGGTGGGATTAGGATGAGGGATAAACGACTATACATTGGGTGCAGTGTACACTGCTCGGATGATGGGTGCACCAAAATCTCAGAAATCACCACTAAAGAACTTATTCATGTAACTAAATACCACTTGTTTTCCAAAAACCTATTGAAATAAAAATAAATAAATAAATAAAAGTAAAGCAAAGCCCCACAGAGGGGGAAAAAAAACAGAATCATCAGTGGATGCCGAACCGTGTGGCCTCAAGGCATGATGGAGAACAGGAGATCTGTAGTCTCACTCTCTCCCCACAACACACTTACCACTGGCAAAGACAAAAATAGTAATTTTACAATAAAGGGAATTGAGGACACCATCTAACCAAGTGATCAACATATCAACATTAACATGTGTGTTAGTTTGCAAGGGCTACCATAGTACCACAGACTAGGTGGCTTAAATCACAGAAATTTATTTTCCCATACTTCTGGAGGCTGGAAGTTCAAGATCGAGGCATCAGGAGGGCTGTTTCCTTCTGTGGGCCATGAGGGAAGGGACTGTTCTTCCAGACCTCTCTTCTTGGCTTGCAGACAGCCACTCTCTCCCTGAGTCTTGATAGCATCCTCCATTTGTACATGTCTGTCCAAATTTTATCTTTTTTTTTTTTTTTGAAACAGTTTCACTCTGTCACGCATGCTGGAGCGCAGTGGTGCAATCTCAGCTCACTGCAATCTCTGCCTCCCAGGTTCAAGCAATTCTCATGCCTTGGCCTCCCAAATAGCTGAAACTATAGAGGCGTGCCCCCACACCCAGGTAATTTTTGTATTTTTAGTAGAGACAGGGGTTTCACCATGCTGGTCCAGCTGGTCTCAAACTCCTGACCTCAAGTGATCCACCTACCTCGGCCTCCCAAAGTGCTGGGCTTACAGGCACAAGCCACCGCACCCAGCAGATTTCCTCTTCATATGAAAACACCAATCATGTTGGATTAGGGCTCGCCCTAATGACTTCGTTTTAACTTAATCACCTTTTTAAAGAACTTCTCCCCAAATCCTACCACATTCTGAGAAACTAGGGGTTAGGGCTTCAACATCTGAATTTTAGGGGACAAGACTCAGCCCATGACAATGTGTACCAGTCATGGAACAATAGGGCACCATGGGCCTCAAGACAGAAGAAATTGAAATGCTCACAGCATCATTTTTGCGACTTTCTTGCCGGAAATCTCAAACCTCCATTTCATCATTAAAAAAGAAAAAATGAGAAAAACCTAAATCGAGGGACATTCTACAAAATAACTAACCTGTACTCAAAAGTCTCAAGGTTATGAAAACAATGGTTAAGGAACTGTTCCAGATGAGAGGAGGCTAAACGGACACAAATTAAATGCAATGTGTGATCCTCGACTGGCTCCTGGCCCAGATGAAGGAAACAATTGATGAAATTTGAAGAAAGTCTATCAGTTGGATAATAGCATCATATGAATATTAATTGCTGATTTTAATAATTGTGCTGTGGTTTATAGGAAATGTCCTTGTCTTTTGGAAATTTTCACTGAAGGATTTAGACATAAATATAAATTTGGGGGATCTTGGTGAAGAGTCCTTATATCATTTTTGCAACTTTTCTGTAAGTCTAGAATTATTTCAAAATTTAAAAAAAAGTTACAGAAAAGTAATACTTTAAAAACTCTGCAGTTGAAAAAACAGTGTGTGTGTGTGTGTGTGTGTGCGTGTGTGTGTGCCTGAACACATCTAACACACACAGCACCTGAGAAAATCGAGGATACCCATTTGCTCATTCTTGCATATTTATGTAACTAGGAATTATTGATATAGCAAGTTGAAACCAAAGACAAAATGTGCCTAAACTTACACCATCTAGGAATCAAATTAATTGGCAGAGTGGCCCTTTAAAATAGGGGTGAGTGGGTGATTTGCTCAAAGACCTTCATCTTGGGTTCCTCAACTGTTCCCATAGCTTTGGCTCAAATTCCGGTTAAAAGTAAAATTTCAAGGGCATGAATCCTAATTAAAATGTTGCTGGTGCTGCCTGGATTTATATTTAAAACCAAAATCATAGTATAAAATTTCATGTGACTCCATTCTCCCGTGTTTTACCTCTGAAAACATTATATGACTGTCACACAATCCCCAAAATTAAGATGACAGACATTTCCCCTCCAAAGATGATTATTTCAGCATTGTGTAGGTTCAGGTTCTAACCTCCCTCAATCAGGATTTGACTCAAATCTTCCACGTGGTTATCTCCTGATTTGTTCAGCCAGCAATCATTGAGTGTCCAATGTATGCCAGGCACAGTTCTGTAAACTACATGAGTGGAAAAATAAATCAGACATAGAAACTGTCTTTGAGGGGCTTGCCTTTACCTAAGATGTTGAGAATAAATGTTTTCCCTTTATTCTTAAAATTATTATTAAAAATAGGAATTATTTGGCATTAAAATCTTGTGTACTGCCTTAGTTTCCTAGGGTTGCCATTCATAACAACAACAAAAGAAGCCCAAAACCAAGGTGTGAGGAGGGCTAGGCTCCCTCTGAGACTCTGGACAGAACCTTTCCTTGCCTCTTCCCTGCATCTGAGGGTAGTTGCCAGTCCTTCTGCGGCTTGTAGCTGCATCAACTCCAACCTCTGCCCTGTTGTGACACAGTATCGTCCCAGTATGTCTGTCTCCACATGGCATTTTCCTCTTCTTATAAGGACACCGGTTATACTGGATTGGGGCCCACATTAATGACTTTATGTCAACTTAGTTGCAGCTGCAAAGATCCTGTCTCCAAATAAGATCACATCCACAGGTAATGGGGATTGAGGCTTCGACACATCTTTCGACAATTCAACAATTCAACTCCTATACGCACATTTCAATAAATGGATTTGGTCTTCTCCTCAGGGAACTTAAATCTTCCTAATGAGAACACAAATTTGTGTTTCAGACTTGTTTTCCAAAATACTATAAATGACTTTCCATGATGTGAAGGGCATCTTTCTGGGCCTCAGGAGAAAGTTTAAACGTAATACTTGCTTAGTTAGATATGTGGGTGAAAGGATGAGTTCAAGTGTAACGCTAAGTATGAGGTCTCAAGGCCGCTCTGATCCGTTATTACATAAATATTAAACCTGTATTATCCATTATTACATAAATATTGAAAACCTGTACTTCGGGCTGGGAATGGGGGATGCAGGGAGGAGAGGGGAAGGGAAAGTGTGTAACTGTCAGGGTAGAGGCGGCTGGATCCCACCCCAGCCAGAACAGCCATCATTACCACCTTACCTGCTGTATACACTGGGCTCCTGCACAAAGATCCCCCTCTAGAAAACAAACAAAGCAAAACAGGGGTTCCCAACTTAAAACACTTGAAAATCAATGGCTTAGATATCTGTGAAATTTTTTCATACATAGATTGAGGGGGTACATGTGCAGATTTATTATGTGGGTATATTGTGTAATGCTGGGGTTTGAGCTTCTAATGAGCCCATCACCCAAATAGCGGACACAGTACCCAGTAGGTAATTTTCCAGCCCTCACCCCCTTCTCATCCTTCCCGATTCTGGAGTCCCCAGAGTCTCTTAATTCTGTCTTTATGACCTTGTGTACTCATTATTTAGCTCTCACTTATAAGCTAAACACAGCCACATTTTATTCCTATGGTGATATTTTTCTTTGTCTTCTTAATAAAATTAGGCTGGTCAATTTATTTTCCAGTTTCAATTATATTTTCCAAACCATTGTTTTTCTGCTCCTGTACTAATAAAATGCTGTCATTGTAGGTCCCTGCTAATAGTAAAAATGTTTAAACAGTGGAAAACTAAAATATTGTTCCTCAGTTTTTCTGACAATAATTCAAAGATTTTTTCCTTAAAAAAAAAAAAACAAGTTCTCTTTTAAAATTCAAATTCCAGTATTGATTTAAATGTTATTACCACTGATGTATGAAAATTTCAGGTCACTTTTTTCTTTGCATTTTTAATCTTTTCTCAATACACTTTCACCTTCTAATTTCTTGACTCACAGAAGAAAAATTGTATGAATAAAGTTAGTTCTCTACCTTCTTCTTGCCATACCTTCTTTTATCTTACCTCACTGTCTTTACATCCTCCCTACATTATTCCTTTACCGTTCTTTTCTACTATGCTTACACTTCCACAGTTTTTCATTTATTTATTTTTCTAAGCCTTCTTTATTTCTAATTTTATACTCACATATTTTAATAAACTTGAATGAATCTATCTGGCATTTTTTATTACTCTTACACCACTTTTAGTAGAAATTTAAAATATACTGTCACATTAAACATCTTTATTGAAAAATTTTTGAAATACAGATAGATTTAAAATTTTTTTTAACTCCTGAACGACCACTTGGACAGCATTTTCAATACTTTGATGTTCTGTATATACTTCCAGACCTTTGCTATGTAAACAGTTTTTATTAAAATGTAAGCATATGGTAAGCTGATATTTGTGGATAGGCCTAGTGAAATTGCAGGTAATTCACAGGGAAATCTACAACTGGCAGCAGCGAGCAGGCCTGTGGTTGGCCCTGGGGTGCTGCGTGGAGAGGAAGCGGCTGCGTCCCAGCGCACCCATGGAAGCATCCGCGTGCCCCACTTCTAGGCCCACACGTGCGGTCAGCTGCATCCGTGGAACCCCATACTGGCCCTCAAAAAGCTAAGGGAATCATATCCATCCACCTCCTCCCCGCTCCTCCCCAGCACCCCAGTCCTCACATCCTAGGTCCTCCGTGCTCCGCCTCTGATGGTTTGGAATGTGCTGGAACCCAGGACCCATCGAGCAGCTGCTGAGAATGCCACAGCGCCCAGGCCACAGCAGCCAATCCTGAGGGGTGGCCTTAGCTGCAAAGTCACCCCCAAACCATGCTCAACCTGGCCCACTTCCGGGATTTAAAGTTCCGACTCTCTTGCCGGAAGTTGGGACGGTTCCGGAGGACCACTCATCTTCAGAGCTGCCCCCTACAGCATGGCAGACAGTTTTCCGCCGCCCACTCTTGCTTCGTTCTCGCCCCTTGCCCTCCAGGTGCAGATCCCAGGAACAGCTCCCAATGTGTCCAGAGTTTGTTCCTGCCAGTGGGTGCGTGGTCTCGCTAATTTCAAGAATGAAGCCACAGACCTTAGGGGTGAGGGTTACAGCTCTTAAAGATAGCACGGACCCAAATAGTGGGCCGTAGGAAGGTTTATTGTGAAGAGCAAAAGGACAAACCCTGCACAGCCTGAAAGAGGATCCTCAAGGTTGCCACTGCTGGCTGGGGTGGCCAGCGTTTATTCCCTTATTGTCCCCTCCCATTTTCCATTTCTGTCCTATCAGAGTGTCCTTTTTTAAATCCTCCCGCCATTGGCTACTTTTAGAATCCTGCCTATTGGTGCATTTTACAGAGTGCTGATTGGTGTGTTTTACAATCCTCTTGTAGAGCGGGAAAGTTCCTGATTGGTGCATTTTACAATCCTCTTGTAAGACAGAAAAATTCCCCAAGTCCCCACTCGATCCAGGAAGTTCAGCTGGCCTCACCTCTCACCAAAAGGCATCCCTCACGCTTATCTCCATCTGGGGATCCCAGCCTTGCACTGATAGATGGGATTCTAGAAACAGCAGCACCGATTTTTCCTCCCTCTGCCAACCACCAGGCTCCCTTGGCCCCTCAACATTTTAACAGATCTTTGTATATTCAGTTTAAAAAAAAATGGGGCCAGGCGCAGTGGCTCACGCCTGTAATCCCAGCACTTTCGGAGGCCGAGGCGGGTGGATCACGAGGTCAGGAGATCAAGACCATCCTGGCTAACACAGTGAAACCCCATCTCTACTAAAAATACAAAAATAATTAGCCAGGCGTGGTGGTGGGAGCCTGTAATCCCAGCTCCTCTGGAGGCTGAGGCAGGAGAATGGCGTGAACCCGGGAGGCAGAGCTTGCAGTGAGCCGAGATTGCGCCACTGCACTCCAGCCTGGGCAATAGAGTGAGACTCCGTCTCCAAAAAAAAAAAAAAAAAAAAAAAAATGGTAGCTGATTTTATTTTGCCTTTCTTTGATCACTACTGAAGTGGACATTTGTTTCTCTTGCTTACTGGGCGTTTTCACTTGCAATTTGTGACTGTTATATAAATCATTTTATTTTCACTCAACCACTTTCTCCTACTGATTGGTAAGAGCTTCTTAATGAATTGTTAAAGCTTTGCTATACATTACAATTCTATTCCTAGATGTATTCTTTATTGTCTAATGCTATTTATAATGTTTTGAAATAAGCTGAAGTTTTTGTTTGTATTTAGCCAAATGTCTCAGTCTTTTCCTTTGTGACTTAGCGTTTGTAATATCATATACACAAAATTCTCGGTCCCTCCATGATTATATGAATATTCACCAGAGGGAAAAGATGTCTATAATTATTTCAGTGAACATTATGAAGTTGTCTATAAATTGGGAAAACTGTTATTTGTTTTGTCAATGTTTAAAAAAACTCAATTTATCAAGGGAGAAGATAAAAATCAACCACTATGACATTCAGAATGACATTCAGAAAGGCTTGTGCCCTCCCTCTTGCAGACTCTGAACTCATTCATTTTCACAAGCCAACCAGGTGTCCTGGTGCAGTCTTCTCCAGGACTATCTTGGCCTTTATTGCCTTGTAAGCTGTATTTTCTGGGACCAGGAACAGCAACATAACTTGCAGGGCCCAGTGTGAAAAGAAAATGTGGGGCTCCTTGCTCAAAAAGTATTAAGAATGTCAAGAGGGTAACAACAAAGCATTAAACTAAGCATGAGGTTGCACAGGGGTCTCACACCCATGAAACTACCCTCGGAACACAAAGAGCAAACCTTCTAGATCAATTCCTTTTACCAATTAGATTAGTCAAGTCAGTCAAAAATATATTTCATGAGTTTTTCACTTGATTAGTTCTTAAAAAGATGTGATTGAATTCTTTTTAACTGAATTAGGTGGATCTATTAGGATGGGGGAAAAAGTGAGGATGTCATTAGGCTGAAAGTTCTGCAAACAATTTGGGGGCAATATTTGAAGTTAAAATCTGAGATCTATTATCTTTGAAGATCCCAAAGTATAATTCCATAATTAGATAATAACTGCCAATAATGATCTCTGGCCAAGATCCTGGGCTAAGAGTGTTTACAGGGAAACCTTCATGGCAATCTCATGGGTCAAGGAGTCACCCATTTTACTGATGGTTCACCCATGGATGGCTCACCGATTTTACAGATGCAGAATTTGAGGCTTGAAGGAGAGCAAGTAACTTCCCCAGTTAACACTGCCAGTCAGCAGCAGAACAAGGGCTCAGATTCAGGTCTGAACTTAGAGCCTCACTCTTGGCCTCCGTGTTGTTCTGACATCATGATGACAGGTCCCACCTTCTACAAACACAAGTGAAAATCTGAATTTGGAAAGTGCTATGGTTTGAATATTTGCCCCCTCTAAAACTCATGCTGAAACTTAATTCTCAATGTGGCAATGTTGAGAGGTCAGACCTTTAAGAGGTGATTGAGTCATGAGGGTTCTGCCTTCATGAATGGATTAAGCCATTCATGGATTAGAAGATTAATGAGTTAATGAATTAATGGGTTATTGATTAATGAGTTATCAGGAGATTAGGACTAATGGCTCTATAAGAGGAAGAGAGACAAGAGCCAGCACAGACAGCCCTTTGCCACGTGATGGCCTGCACCATCTCGGACTCCACAGAGTCACCACCATCAGGAAGGCACTTAAGAGATGCAACCCCTCAATCTTGGATTTCTCAGCCTCCATGAACTGTAAGAAATAAATGTTTTTCTTCATAAATTACCCAGTTTCAAGTATTCTACTGTAAGCAACAGAAAATGGACCAAGACAGGAAAGCAGTAGGGAGGCTCACCTGGTGGTATTGCATGTCATGCATTCTTTTTTTTTTTTTTTTTTTTTTTTTTTTTTGAGATGGAGTCTCGCTCTGTCTCCCAGGCTGGAGTGCAGTGGCGCAATCTCGGCTCACTGCAAGCTTCGCCTCCCGGGTTCACGCCATTCTCCTGCCTCAGCCTCTCCGAGTAGCTGGGACTACAGGCGCCCGCCACCACGCCCGGCTAATTTTTTGTATTTTTCAGTAGAGACGGGGTTTCACCGTGGTCTCGATCTCCTGACCTCGTGATCCACCCGCCTCGGCCTCCCAAAGTGCTGGGATTACAAGCGTGAGCCACCACACCCGGCCGCTGTCATGCATTCTTAAGATGGTCCTCGTACTTGTAAAAGAGCCAAAGCTCCTGGATGGCACTGAACTTGTATGCCCACATTTCACGGCTGAAGGAGGTGGAGCTACTCTGTTTTCATATAAAGACAAGGAATTTTTTTCTCCTCTGTATAAACAGCAGGTTGTTTTCCTAGTTCTAAACTGAATGCCAAGCTTCACTTAAAAGAAAATTTTTTTTTGCATAGAACATTAAGGATTGGGCAATTGCATCTCAAAATCCCAAGTGTTCAGGTTCCACGTAGTGGCCAGCATTTCAGGTGCTTACTTAAACCTTGCCCTCACCCAACAGAGTTTAAAAGCTGACAGTTACAAGCATTTGCATTAGATTAACCTTCTGCCTTTGATCCTACCAAAAACAGTAGGATCAAAATGACCTGTTCATAGCACTGTGTTACTTATCTGCTTTTGTGGCTGCCTACAGACCCAAAACAAAGCTAAAAACAAGAATTGAGTCATCTGCACGATTTAAGCCAGAATCAGGGAAAAAAATATATATTTTTTAAATATATTCCATGTATATATGTAACTTCTTCAGTTTTCCAGTTTACTTTCTGCATATAAACATCAAAATAAAATATCAAACACATATTTATCTTTTCATACTTCCCACAGTCCCTTCAGGATGCAGTCAACTGGACTGAAGTTTTCAAAAGACATTTATTTGTTTTTTTCACTCATATCTAATTTGATAAGAATTCAGAGGGCCTCCCAATTTCATACCTAATGTTTGTTTAGCACAGTGATAGCCAGTGCTTTTAATGAGAACCCTGAAATAAGATGCAGAAGTGACTTTCAACCATTAAAAATAATATTGTAAATAGGATGTTGCAAAAACTATGTTTTATAATATTTTAGAAATTGAAAAACCCTTTTAATATCACTTACGTATCTTTTTAGTGGTGTCTACTCTGGTAGATCACCCAACCTGGCCATAAGTTTCTCCTATCCAGGTATGCATGCCCCTTTGTAATATGACTTTGCTGTTCTCCCATAAAGAGGTAGAGCCTACTTTATCATCTCTTGAATCTGGGTTGGCCTGGTGATTTGGTTTGACCATTAGAATGCTGTAGAAGTGATATTTATCCAACTTTCAAGGCTGGCTCTTAAGAGACCTCGCAGCTTCCACTGTCACCCTCTTAGACTGCTGCCCTGGGACTGCTAGGTAAGAAAGTTGGTCTAGCTTCCTGGATGAAAAGAAGCCATGCAGAGCAGAGCTGAGAGCCCCAGTCAACAGTCAGCAGCCATGGCCAGCCACGTAAGTGAGGTCACTTTGGGCCTTCCAGCCCAGCCAACCTCCAGCTGAAGGAAGCTGCATGAGTGAGCCCAGGGGAAACCTGCTAAGGAACCACCCAGCTAACACACAGAATCATGATAAATAATAAATTGTTGTTGCTTTAAGCTACCACATGTTGGTATGGTTTGTTATACAGCAATAGATGGCTGATATATATACAGTAATGTTGAAAATATGATGTACAAATAATTCTGCATTGCATTGGAGGCTACTGCAAATGTAGGGACTCTCCAATTATGACATTATACAGACATCAGAAACAAGTAAGATCTCAAGGGTAGACGCTTCACTTGTGGGCAGGGAGAGAAGAGCCACTAAAGGACTTATAAGTATCTCCTGGTTTTGCAGGGATTAAGCAGGGCTCTGAGGCCAAACTGTATAAATTCAAGTTCTGGCCCTACCATTATTAGGTGGGTAGCCTCAGTCAGGTTATGTTACCTCAATTTCTTCATCTGGGATGCAGGGGTAGAAACAGTACTTCCCCCTGAAGTCTGCAAGGACTGAATTAGAAAGTGTTCGTATTTTGAAACATACACGGTACCTAGTAAGAGTATAATAAATATTAGCCTTTATCATTGGAGGTAGAGAAAGCCTACATATTTCATAAAAGCAAATTTAATATCAGAAGATGACAGCCTCCATTTGTGCAGCTGGCTTTCCTGTACTCTGACTTTTAAAACTGTAGCCTTCGCACTGGATGCCGTCAATGTCACGTCTTTCTTTCCAGAAAAGTTTGGGGAAAACAAGGGACTCCACATTTATACCTACACAAGAGCATTTCATAAAAAATATGGCTCTTTCAAGCCTTTAACTTTTTTCTCCTACTAGTCTCTCTTTTGTAAGCCATAATACTTCTTTTGAATACTTTACACATGTGAGGGTATGAGAAATTTATTTTTATCCAAGGGAATCACAAGTTTAAAGGCTCTACATGGATAAAAACAGATGGAAGTGAACTAGACCATTTATTATTTTCATTTGTATTAAACTCTCAAAATAAACCTTTTACCAAACCAATACTTACCACCATTACTGACTGATAACATCACAGCTAAAAGTGGAACTTGCAAGAAAAAAAAAAATCTGTGCTAATTTGTTTTTATTTAACTAAACAAAATGAAATCCTTGCAGCCAAAATTCCTTCTGATGCTGAGCCTAGCATAACCTGAATAATTCTCTAAGGCTATGTTATCAAGACAATTAAAAATAAAATGTTGGCTGCATTCTTGACTGAACTGGTAGATCTTTAATTGATTCCAAGCACCACTCAGATACAAATGTTATTTTACATTCTTGACAGAATCCATTCCATGTGACCACAAGGAGCTGAACATGCTTTCCCTGCACTTTTTTCCTCTCTCAGTCCTCTTATGCCTCAATGTAAATATTATCATGAAGCCTCAACTGTTAGACTTGACTATGGTGTTATACAAATTTAAGAGAGTGATAGTGTGCTGAGCATAGCAACCTGGAAGTTTATACAGGAAGAAATGAGACTGGCCATAAGCTGTGGAATGTGCTTAAAAATAGAAATTCAAATGGCAAGTGCCTCTCTGGAGCTTCTTTCAGAGAAGCATCCTTTTGGGGTAATATTAATCACTATCTGATGGTTCAAATGACATCATAGGATAGAGGAGTCTGCGCGGTTTTGAATATGTTAGGCACCTTTGATTATTTTCAAAGTTTCCACAAGAACATAAAACATATTGTAGCCAGCACATTTTCTTTTAATTTTTAAATTCATGCATATTATCAGAGAAATGAAATCCATATGCTTGTGAAAATTCATTTACACTTTGCCCTTCAAAATGTGTGACAGAGTCTCTTCATAAATCTTTTAATGTCTTTGTTTACTTTTGCAAGCATCCGGTTTGTGAGAACAAACTCCAAATAATTTGGAATCAGAACCCAGCTGCCATATTCAATTAGCATGCACCCTTCACAGATGACTAATAGGGCTGTAGACATCTGGAACAAACTCGTGGACACTCTAAAACTAAGATGCACTGTTAAGTAAGAAGGCCTGATGAATGCTTGTGAATGTTACTGTAACAGTAAATTCTACTGCTACCTTTTAAGTCGTCTTTTGTCACTAATTTGGTGTGTGTGCCTTGGAAGTCTTTGAGAATTTGTGGATTTCCTCTAGTTAAAGTTCGGCAATATATGAGGATCTCACCTACATTTTGAATTTCAAATGACACCTGAGAAGGACAGGACGTTTCCTCTCTCAATGGCTGTAAAAATCTGATAGGATCTTTCAAAGAGGGAATATTTGAAATGTAACTCTTACTGAAGATGATGAGTTAAAGGCTTGGTGCTATCTTGCGGTGTCTCCAGTAGCAGCTAGAATATGTAGCTTTGCCTTAATGAAAGTCATTTACTCATCAAAGAGACACAAACTGAAGCCCAACATGGCTACCCATAATCATTGCACTAAAGTCGGCAGTAGATGCAACAGGCTTTTCAGCCCCTTTGAGGTGAATGCGTTTTCCAAGTAGGACGAGGTCTCTGCACACCAGTTCTGGATCTGTGGACATGACACAAAGCATGATCACATAAAATTGATCTAAGTGGACTTGCTACACACATTCTACTTCAGTGCAGTAATGGCAGTGACCTGCTGGCTGTTAATCCTCACAGGTCTAGCCATGAAATCATCAAGTAGTCTTAAGGTCTTGGTGAATGTCCCAAAGCCATCAGATATGATTAGTAGCTGACGATGGCTCTTCCCTCTGATGCTGTCAAGTGCTCCAGTAAATTCAGAGATTTGCATTAGCAGTCCTGATGGGCTCTGGATCATTAACAAATCTAATATATAGCCAAGGCCAGGTGCGGTGGCTCATGCCTGTACTCCTAACACTTTGGGAGGCCGAGGTCAAGGTGGGAGGATGGCTTGAGCCCAGGCGTTCAAAACCAGCCTGGGCAACACAGCAAGACTGCATCTCTACAAAAAATTAAAAATAAAAAAATTAGCCAGGTGGTGCACGGCTGTAGTCGTAGCTACTCAGGAGGTTGAGGTGGGAGGATCACCTGAGTCTAGGAGTTCAAGGATGCAGTGAACTATGATCAAACTATTATACTCCAGCCTGGGTGACAGAGTGAGATCCTGTCTCAAGAAACAATTTAAAAAAATAATTTTATATATATATGTAACATATATTATATATATATATGTGTAATAGCCAATGTGGTCTACAAGGTTAAAACACGATTTAATTCACCACAAAATGTTGATGTACAAAGAAAAAGAAGAAAACAGCAACAACAATTGGAACACTAATAAAAGCTGACTGTGACCCAAAGCGAGTCCCTACTCTTTATGTATATTATTACATTTAATTCTCAGAACAGCCCAGGGATAGAAGTATAATTTCCATTAAACGGATGAGGAAACTAAGGCTGAAACGTTTTGCATAAATTTACCCAAAGCAACACAACTGATAAGTGGTAAAACTGAGACTTTGAACCTAGATAGCTCTGACAACTTTTAGCTACACATCCCCTATCTTTTCCTAAACTGCTTCCTGCATAAAGATGTTCCACAGCTGGTATTCTGAGTTAAATATGTGCAAAAGACCACATTACAGATGGTAAAAGAGGCTCCTTTTTTTAAATTTAAGAAATAAATTATCATTGCCTCACCCATGGTGATCTTTCTGGATTTTATCCTAAAATAAATAGAAAGTGGAAAGATAATCATTTTCCTTGCTGTTTGTTGCCTCTGTAACATGTTGGTCTTTACACAGAAATATTGTATTGTGACTTTAAATGATTAAAACTTTCAAAAAGATCACTAAATATAGATAAGTTGCTTAAAATGAAAGACAAACTCAAATGAACCAAAAAAATTAAAATTTCACAAATATAAATGAAATTGATTTTATTTCCCAAAAATATCAGTTTAGATTAGATTGGTTTTTTGGGTTTTTTTTGTTTTTTGTTTTTTGAGACAGAGTCGTACTCTGTCACCCAGGCTGGAGTGCAGTGTTGCAATCACAGCTCACTGCAGCCTCCCTCTCCTGGGCTCAAGGAATCCTCTTGCCTCATCCTCTCAAGTATCTAGAACTATGGGCATGCACACCACATCCAGCTAATTTTTGTTTTGTTTTGTTTTTTGGTTAATTTTGGTAGCGATGGGGTCTCGGTAGGTCGCCCAGGATGGTCTCAAACTCCTGGGCTCAAGCAATCCTTCCTCCTCAGCCTCCCAAAGTGCTGGGATTACAGGTGTGAGCCACTGTGCCTGGCTAGTTGCTTTTAAAATTCACATATGTTTATTTTAAGCTCAAAGACTTCAATATATGTATATATTACAGTCAAAGTTGGAAGTGAAACTTATTTTCAAGGTGCTGTTGATGTCTAAGCTAACTTGTTTGCTAAGTCATGTGTTGATGAGCCTAGAAAGTCCATTTCTTACCACATGTGCAAGCATCTGGCTAACAATAATAATAATAACAACAACAACAACAAGAGCCCTTCTCTTGTAAGTAGACCTTCACAACAGGACAGTTGCCACTTTAACAAAACGACAAATCTTTTACACTGTATTATTTATCTTCATGCTTGTCTTTATCTCCTGGAACACTGTGTGCTCCCCCTGGTGGCCAGAATAATACTTTCGGCTTCCCAGTTCAAGCTAATCATGTTACAACTTGTTTGCCAGAGAAGCATTTTATTTTTTATGTTTCACAAGTTTCAGGCTCGAATTCAACTTTTTAAGAAGTCAATTTCTTTCCATTCATTTAAATATCTTTCCATTCATTTAAATATCTTGCTTACTTTTCGTCTAAGAGATTATTCAATCAAAACCGTCTAGTAATTTTTGTTTTGTTGTTTGTTGTTTGGGGTAAAATAAAATCTTACAAAGCTAAAACCACATCCACAAATGACTGGAAGAAACCCGGAAAGTTAAAATTGTGAGGTCTATATAAGAAATGACACTGCAGATAATCCATCAAGTCAATATATTTCACCAGAGAAAAAGGAAATAAGACGTTACAGGATGGAAATGTAATTTAATAGCTGAATGAATACTTGTCTGCCTATTTCATCCTTAAGAAGAAAAAGGAAAGTGAAGGCAACCCAGGTGATTACATTATAATGCAGTTGAAATTCTGCCACCCATGAAAACTGCAATTGGGATTCCACTTTTGGATTTGGCCAGCCAGAAACAGATGTGTGTTCCAACAAGAATCACAGGCTGCATCTCCTGGACAAGAGCTCTTTAGAGTGCAGCAGGAGTTTCAACTGGTCTCAACTCCAAAGAAAGGACTAGACTAAACTGAGTATAATTGTTCCAAGTGTTTAGAATTCCCAAGTTGGACTGGGGCTAAATGTGTGGTTCTCATTTTATGGCCCTGAAAAAGAAGACAGTGTGATTCTTCCTTGTTCTGTTAAAAAAAAGAACCAAAAAAAAATTTAAGGTTGAGATACAAAGGTTTGGCTAGAAACATCTCAACCATAGGACATTTCTTCAGTGAGTAAGGCTATGGTTCAGACAGCAAGGTCAAGGTGAAAACTGAATACCACTTTGTGCATAAATCTTGCCCATTAAAAGAAGGGATTCAAATGTTTCTTATTATATAGCCTGTCTGGATGCATAATCCTTTCAACTGAGTTCCTCAGGCACATTCTAGCAAGATTCTAAATGCATATCATGCAGCATTACATGGGGCAGGTAGAGTTTCTTTTGAAAAGAAACCCAGGCCAATGTAACCCTAGCTAGGGAAGCTGATGCCAGGAAATCTACAGTGTGCTTTACCGAAACCACAGTTCAATTAAATAAATTCCATCCTTCTTACCAGGAGTCAAGAAACACACAAATGGCAGAAATACAGTTGTCAGTGAGTGGGGTTCACTCATCAGGAGGTTAATTCCACGTAGATTTTAGTAAATTGAATTTGGGATAGGTTAAAAAAAATGCTTGTGCCAGTATTGGAAATCTAAACTTTATTTGTAGCTGGTATTTCTTCACACAAGGTTTTCCCGCACCCCTCTGTCTCCATGTCTCTTTCCTGGCCCAGAGAGACTGACTCCCTCCAAAGGAGAGGAAGCCTTCCCCTCACACCTTCAAATGACCTTCAGTGATCTGTAGAACAACTCGGGGCATATTCAAGAAGGGCAAAACTTCATGCCTCTTGTCCCTCAATCCTCCTTTCCTTTGGTTTGTTTTCCTTACTTTTTGCCAAAAAGCATCTACCTTTGGCAGGGAAGTTATTACAATCCATTGCAAGTACACCCTCCAATAATGAACGCAGCAAAATCCTGTCTTTATTCATTTAAAGCACGAAGCTGGCCCTCTTTACAAATACCCTGTTTTTAATAAATCCTCGGTAATAGACATCCATTCACGAGAATAAAGTAGGTACATTGGAGCTGAAGCTGGTGGTACACAAAGAGCAGATCTTCAGCTCATGTCTGTGTGTGCACAGCACAACTCATTAGTGTGCACTTTTAAATAACACATAGAAACAGGTATTTTCCCGCATGCATGTTTTTCCTGGAAAGATTCACAAAAGACTATAACAGCATTCACCTTTAAGAACAAAAATGAGAGCAGGAAGAACTTCCACTTTTCATTTTAATGTTTCTGTACTGCTTGAGTTTTTTAGTGATACGCATATATTATTTCTATTCTTTCAAAAACTCAGAGGGCTATCTAAGTGATTATGTCTTTATTTTCTTTGGGTTGCATCTCTATATTTTTTTTCAAAAAAAAACTTAAATTAAAAAAATAAAAGGCAAAGACAAACTGTGTTTAGGGAGTGATTGTTTCTCAAATTATTCTACCCGACGTGGTGCTGCATAATTTTATTATGAGCTCTCAGTGCCTCCACAGATCCATATGAACAAAGAGCAAAAGTGCAATATTCCAATGGGATCTTTTGGAAAATATTTAAATTCTGGGTCTCCCACCAGCCTTACAAGTGATTCCTCTAACTTTTGTTAACAGATAAGCAAAATTGTCTCCAGAGAGGTGAAGCCACACCAGTGCCAGTCTTCCTACAGGCCAGGTCACCGTGCGCGTTACTGCATTGAAGGCCACATTTCACAGACAGGTTCAGAGAGGTCCCAGTCCCCTGACACGTACAGTGGAGCAGAGATTTAAGCAAAGTTCACTGAGACGTTCCGTGACCCCCAGCTGCGAGAGAGGGGGTATATCCCTCTACACCCCACATGAAATGTCAGAGCCTGCTGGCTCTGGGATGAAGGCTGCCTGTCCTCTGTGAATGCTCGCCCCAGAGCCAGGGAACTCAAAGACCCGCCTCCAGCCACAGGATACAGGGAACAAGAGGCAGATTTGAAAAATGCCTCCCTTTGCAGGTGGCACTTAAAACACAGGTGCTTTGCATCCATCCTGGGGCGCGCTTCCCAGCTCTTCTCCCCCATAACCCTGATCAGCTCAAACACAGAAGTGGGCCATAGCAGGGAAATGGGGATGGTGACAACTCAGAGTTAGAAGTTGTCATATATATTCTTCTCATTCCTTCAGAAAAGGATGTGATGTCTTCCTCCTGGCCTGAGCAAGCCAGTCCTTCTCCAGGCAGCACAAATGGGTGCATGAAAATTCTGTCCAGGATGTCACGACTGAGCATGCAATGCTCATTAAGCACAAGGAGACAGGCTGAGAGGATGGGGGACTTGGGAACATGCTTCTCTGTCATACATTTTTCCTATTATCAGTATGACAAGCTCTTCTACAGGATATGCTGCCATGGAAGGCTGAGGACCTCAGTTTCAAATTCCAAGTCTCAATCCTGCCTCTCTGATGAGATAGTGTCACCCAGTTTCCAAGCACAAGCCCTCTAAATCATACCTTGCTATGTGGTCCAAAGAAAACAAATCAGATCTCTAGCCATCACTAACACTGTCTACAAAATGAAACTTTAAAAAAAAAAAGACAAGAGACTTTGAATCTGAGGAGAAGAGTCTCTCTAGGAAAAAAGTAAGTACTGTTTTATAATTGATACCTTCAACAGGTACTATCGCAAAGAGTTGAAATAAAAACTGTTTACCACTGGTCCCCTAGGTGGGACCAGTGCACACACCAAGCAGGCAGCTCCACTCACAAACAGCAACTTCAATTCAAAAATCTCTTCGATCAGTTTTAGAAAGTCAAACAGAGGGAGGAATACAAACAATTAGCCGGAAGCCCCTTTGTAGTGCAAACCCCCAAGATTACTTGGTAGCCTGGGATTGTCTTCTCTAGCTTTTAGAATACTAGAAATGTTCTGAAGAAATCCTCCATTCTGGCTCATTGCCTTTTGCTCATTTTACTCTTTTCAGAATTAACTGCATTTTAAGGTGGTTTCTGCATATTGCCTCTCTAGCTCCGTTTCTCAGGGCTCACCTGGCATTTCCTGGCTGGCTAACATGCCCATCCCTTGTGAGGGAAGAAGGGGCTCCCCACCCCATTGGCAAATGCCTTCCCCATTTCCATTTCGCTTTCTCTTCCACTTATTGACCAACCTGGAATGCAGGTGCTCATGAGGAAACCAAGAAAATAATTTCCCTTGATAGTGTTCATCCCAGGAACTCAGGGGAGAGAGTAGCTGTGGAGTAAGAACTCAACACTCTGCGCTCAGAAACAGACTTGCTCACCTCACCACACACCTTTCAGACGCTTTCCTTTATTCAGAGGCAGCCACCTTTAACAGGCGATGTTAGGCTCTCGCCAGGGATATTGCTACGACTACAGAATGGCATTATGTCCAGGGGACCACCACCAGCTCGCCTGACTTGGAAGCAGTTCACAGCTCTTGTGGCTGGCTCTAGAAGATACTTTCTGGGTTGTTTTGTTGTTGTTGTTGTTTGTTTGTTTTGTTTTTAATCCCCATCCCTTGCAAACCAGAAGTCCAAATGAACCTTTGTACCTGGAAGCAGTTTGTGGTTTAAATTAACAAATGTGCTGACCCCTGAACACCAAAAAGTGCTGATGTGTTTACCACTGGTCGGATTCCCTAGCAAGTGTTGCGAGAGGAGGGGTGGGAGGAGACACCTGCAGGACACCCAGTTTTCTAAGCACTGAAAACACCAACAACCCCGTACTCCTTACTCCTACCCCAGTTTTCTTTGGGGTGACATCATCTCAGAAGGAAAGAGAAGCCCGGCGGCCAGTGGGCTCCGAGAAAACAGATTTCCAGACAATATGCTGCGGGGATCGACGGGAGAGGACAGTTCCTGGAGGGTTTTTTAGGGTTTGTTATTACAAAAATATATATAAAATAAAGGCTGTGGCTTTTCTGTCCACTTCCTAGGTTTGAGCCCCCCTCCATTAGGGCTGGGGGGCTCAGAGGAGTGAAGGCTACAAAGTCCCAGGTGCCAGAGAAGGGACTGTCACCAAGATGGCTCTAGGGCTCTCAGGGACTGAGGGAGGGTTGGGGAAGCAGTAAAACAAAGGGAATCAGGGCCCTTGACAGTAGAACAAGAGAGACAGAGGAGAGGGAACGACAGGGATGGACCAGGAAAAAGGGCTGAGAGCATAAGAGGAGTAGATAGAGGAGACGGGGAAGGAGCAGGACTGGAGCAGAGGTCGGAGCAAGGAAACGAGAGTGGAAGGGCAGAGGGAGCCCTGGAAGGTCGGGGAAAGCCGGGGTGGAAGGTAGGGAGGAAGGGAAAGAGAAAGGGAAAGGAGGGAGACTGAGAAAGAAAGAGGGGGGAAGGAAAGAGGGAGAGAGGAGAGACGGAGAAGGACAAGAGAGTGACAAAAAAGAAATTTGAGGCTGGCAGAGCGAAGGACGCCACGTCAGAGCAAGGATTGTGAGGAGGGTGCGACAGTCCAAAGCCAAAGTTCAGAGAAGCCTAAAAACCCAGGCCAATAAAGGAAGTGTGGTGGGTCCTGCCATAGGCAGGGCTGGGCCTGGGGGCTAGTGGGCGTGCACCCCGCGGGCCGGCGCTGGCTTCCTCCGCCGCGCGTCCTCCGATCCTGCCCGCGCCGGTTGCCGGGGCCGCCGCGCAGCCCTGTGCGCCCGGGTCCGCCTGCCGTTTCCTCCGGGCTCGGGTCCACGGAGAGCTGCCCCTAGGAGGTCGAGGCCGGGATGGGCAGTCCGTGTAAGCTACTGAGGGCGTCCGGGGCCTTGCTGCCGGGGCTGGGAGGCTTCCTGTCAGCCACTGCGGGAGGAAGCACACAGGCGTCGGATCACTGCCTAGCGCCGCGCAGTGCGAGAGGCACTGGAACTCAGGACGCCTGCAGAGCGAGGTCGTGAGCGCTCAACCGTTGAAGGCTCTGGAAGAGGGAAGCAGAGACTCGCGCTCTCCAGAGACCCCAAGCTTCCGTGGGCGACCAGCCCTTCCTCTCCCGCTAGGAGAGCCACTTGCAAGGAGAGCGTTGGCAAGCAGGACTCCTCGCAAGGCCATTTGCAAACACTGACCTCTGGCCAGGTGCAATTCCCGTTGCCCTCCAACCCCCTCACCACCTGCTCAGTAAAGGAAGTGAAGGGCGCAGAGGGCTGGGAAGGTTTCAGGTCTGATGGAGACTTCCGCAGAAAGGAGCGGGACTCTAACGTTGCGCGGACCCTCACCCTTTCCAAACCCCAGGCGCGCGCACAAGTGCGAAGAGCAGCCAATGCGTCGCGTCCGCTGACACTCGCGGCTCGGAGCTCGCTGTGGGCAGGGGGAAATCGTGCGGGAAATGAGCCACCAGAGATTTCCCTGGAGCGGCCTGGATTCCTCCGACGTAGGAGGCAGTTGCGCTTTAAGTGAGCGGCAGACTTCGTTGTGCCCACGAGGTGCGGGGATCCGGATGCGCTCACCACTGTGGGCACAGCACGTCCTGGGACCTGTGGGCCTCCGGATTAAGTGACAGTGGGATTACCAGATCGGGCAGTATTCTGCGCCTCACTCTATTATTTAGGGGTTTGGGAAGGGGCCCAAGTTTTGCTACCGGAAGCCAGAAAGTGACGCCACGATTGCGCAAGCCTGTTTTTCCTTTCCCAACCTTGAGCCACTCTGCTTCTCCTACACTAGGATCCACAGTTTGTTTATACCTACAGGGGCCTATTTTCAATTTTCTTTTTTCCCCAAGTCCCTCTTTAAAGGGGGAGCTTGGAGCGCCTCGATTTGAAGTGAGGGGAACTCTGGATATTTTTCTCCTGCAACTTCCCTCGCCTCAGCCTCAGGCGCGACTTGCTGTGGCTGCGCAGAGCTGGGCCAACCACCTCTGTGCAAGACACACACACACACACACGCACACACACAAACAAACACACGGTTTCGTTGAGGTTTTAAAGAGGTCTAAAGACCTTCCCAGGACAGAGTGGCCCCTCTGCTTTTCCCTGGCTCTCAGCTCTTTTTCCTAAACAAAGTTGTGGCCGCCCAGCCAACAAGTATTCAGACCTTTTCTTTCTACCCTGGACACAAACTTCAAAGTGAGGACCTGTTTAGAAAACATCTGAGGAGGTGGAGGTTTCTCAGCCAAGGGACGGTTACCTTAGAGACAAGCAAGAAACTGAACTCATGAAAAATAAACACCCAGGACGACTGCATCCCACCCTACAGGGGCAAATCCTGCTGTGTTTTTAGCCCTGTCCAAGCCATCCTTCCTCATAGGGCCCCTCCTGCCCTCCATTCCCTCCATAGGACAACATGGGTGGGTACTTCTGGGCCCTCGGAGGCCAGAGCCTAGGTCAGGCTCATTTAATTCAGGGGCTAAGAATGGGGAGAGGCATTTTTTAAGTATTCAACAGTAACTGCAGGGCACTCTGGGACCACCGTTGAGGGGAGGCAAGGGTCTGGGAAGGGATCCCCGGGGGCTGGGTCAAACGGAGGCTGGGGTTGCCAGCGTCCGGGTGCGACAATGCCAGCGCCCTAGTGCTCTTTGACAAAGTTTACTTTTAGGATCCTCCAAGAACCAATCCCGAGGCAGAGGTAACTGGAGCGAAGCTGCAAGTTATCTTTAGCAAATATAAGCACTACATTTTCTTTGTGCCTATACAATATCTTATAGATTGGATTTCCAAATCTTTAGTCATTCCAGAGCCCCACGAGGAGGAACTTAAAACCCTGAGGTTTTGAGGGTCTCTGAAAACATCCTGTAAATACCAGCTGTCTTGAGGGAACATCTGGTGGTGTCTGTCACCTAAGGGTGGGGAAGGGGAGATGGTCGTGCCCTGGCTGTGAAAAAACATTTGGATGTGGGTGGAGAATCCTAGAATGTCAGCCTCTCCAAGTGAAGATTAAGCAAAACTTTTTCTATTCTTCTCAATTCCCAAAAATTAAAGTTTCCTTTCAGGGGATGGGAAATGTAAATCACACTTTTTGCATACATAATAGGAAACCCAGACTCACTACCTTTAAAAAGAAAAAAAGAAAAAATTCATTATAATATTAATTAAATAACACAATTAATTAACTAATATCTAATTAAATGCTAAATTTTCAATTTGACATTTGATTAAGTTTCACTTAGGGTAACTGTTAAGCTGTTCATTTGCACTAATTTGGAGGACATATTGATATATATTGCACTGTGTGTGTGTGGTGTGTATGTGTTAGGTGATCAAAGGTATTTTCTTTTACTGAGCATTTATTATATTAAATTGCTTTTCATTACACAGAAGAATTTTTTCTTACTGAAAAGAAATTCAGTAAATACTATTCTTATGAACTGAACAATTGCTGATAGTAAGTTGTCCTCTGGGACAGATTTCTTTGAAGATATTAATTTCTTAAGAACTGATCAGAAAATAAAAGGCAGTGATTCTTATTATTTTTCTGTCTTTTCAAAGACCAGTTGTGTTGAGGGAATAGATCTTTGAAGTCAGCTGTTCTACCAGTAAGGAGTAAAAATCCATAACCCAGCTATGTATGTAATTCTCAGGCTATGAATATAGATAGATAATGAATGATTATTTCTACATTCCTGTTCGAACACAAACAGTTGCATGCTAGCTTGAGAAATCATTGCTAATGGTGTCCCCAAGTTATCTGATTATCTTTTATTAGAACTTTTAAAGAACTTGGAGGACCACAAAATTAAATTATTAATAACTAGAGTAACAAATTATTGCTGTAGTTTTTAAAAACAGGTGGGATATTACATAATAGGAAACCGATATAATGGTAAAAGGGACTTAAATGCCAGCACCGTTCAATGGCCCTGTATTTCTGAAAAGGAAAGTGTCTTCTAAAGAAAGTCAATCACCAGTGAGGCTTAATGTTAAAATCAGCTTCCCCACAACTTCCACCTCAAATTAAAAGAGGTAGTTTAGAATTAGGAACTGTGTGTGTTACCTTTGGCTTATTATCTGCACTTTATAATTTGTGTCTAATGTAGAGCTTAAAATGCCTCCAGGGCAAAGTGGCTCTATTGAAAACAAATGCATTCCTCTGAAGACTGTGGGTCTTTTTTCTAAGTCTTCCTTCTCCTTAAGATGAACCCAGGGAAATATTTCAAATCTGTTGTTCTACTTTTTTAATTCAAAAGAACCTGCTTATTTAAGTGATTTGTGTAATGTGGTAAATTTTATTTTGATTTCGATTTCGACAGATAACCTCAATTGTTGAGAAAACAGGTTGATTGGAGGCTGAGGATGAATGAAGCGCTCATCTGCGACCCCTTAGCTATCCTTAAACATACAGCTTAAAGGAGTTCTCACTCTCAACTTTTAACATTTCCTTCACTTGGATTTTTCTCTAAATGAGCAAGTGATAGTATCCTATTTAAATTAAACTTAAAGTTTAAAAGAGCTCCAAATCCCAATTTTTATAAATTTTCCTTATTTGGATTTGTCTATAACTAGGCAAGTGAACATTATCCTAATATCCCAGGATGTCTGTGCTCTAGGAAAGGTGGAAATAGAAAAAGTATTTTTCTCCCTTCATTTCACTGTTGTGGATGGCATGTTTATTTCCTTCCTGCCCCCTACTCCACCCCCACTCCCCAGGGCATGCCCTCCTATCTTATCAAGACTACTTGGAAATAGCACTTTTTACCTGGGCAGCACCAAGGAGGATGGCCCTCCTGTCCCATGCCTGCCCACTGCCACCTGCCACTACATCCACCTCGCTTCCAGCCCTGGACAGGTGGAGGCAAAGCAGCTAGTAAAAATCCTTTTATAATCTGGGAACTCCATGCTTTCCCCCAGGTTTGTGCCTTGTCCGTTTCTCTGCTGGAGCTGGGATGCCCTGGGGTGACCCTTTTCTTTCCCAGGTTGATTGAAGTTGCAAATTTCTGGTGCTCAGAACCTGAGCACCGGCAAGTTTGAACTTAGCAAATCAAGCCATTCCTTTTAACAACAAAGAAAATGAGGATTCAAGGGCTGGTGAGCTTTTCCCAAGTTAAAGGAAAAACTGGAACCCTCCTGGTAGTGTGAGAAGATGCCCCTCACACTGCTGACTGTCAATGAAATACCTAAAATCTGTTCCTTGACTGTTCAGGAAGTGGACTTATGGAAGAGGAAGAGGAGAAGGAAGCGGCAAAGGAGGCAAGACTCCCAGGCACATTTTGCACAGAAAGAGAGAACCCCCCCACCCCCACACCACAACCACACAACCACCACCACCAACCACAGGAAGCTCCTCAGCCTGGAGTAAAAGACACTGATTCACATGGCCTCTACTTTCCCACAGTGTGTATTTAAGAAAAAGAATCCAAAGGCCTTTTTTTTTCTTTAAGGAACCTGGAAAAAACAGATGGGCAGTGGGGCAGAGACGGGGTCCTGGGATGGAGGTTAGGTGCCACTAGCAAGTCCAACCCCACCTAAAGGCTTAGGTGCCAGAACAGGTCTACAGAAAGGTGAGCCTGGAGGGTGCCTGCTAGACGTGTCTCTGGATGGAGAAACAGAAACCCAGAAAGAAGCAGGAACTTGGTCGAAGGTGCCAGAACCGGATCCAAACCCATCCGTCCTGTGTGCCAGAAGGACCCCCTTTCTCCTCTCCCCTCATAAGTGGAGGGGACATGGGGCCAGTCTCTCTCAACCTCGGGTACCTTTATAGGGACACCTGTCAGAACTAATCTGCTCCAAGAAGCTACAGGCTTAACGGTTAACCCAGAAGAAGGGTTTATGCCCAGGACCCACCTCTTCCCCACCCGCTCTCCCTTTTCCCAGGCTCACACCCCCTCCCCAGTACCCTTCCTAACACTTCCAGCATCCACCCGCCTCCCTCCCTGCGCTCCTCACCTTCTCGGCTGGGATGCTTGAAGGTCATTGCTGCCGCGAGTTCCCCGCCATGCACAGCTACGCCGGCTCCGGGGGGCGCCAGCGGAGGGCCTTGCGCAGGCGGCCACGGCGGGCCCGGGGCTAGGTAGCCGCCGCCCGGGGCGCTGTACACCCCGTGCTGGTTGGAGGCCGGGTAGGCGCAGGCGGGGAGAAAGCTGCCCACGGCAGAGAGGGTGGAGGCCGACTGTGGGGATAGAGAGGGACCGTCAGCAGCAGAAAATCCTGCCTTCTCTAGCCCACGCCATCACTGAGACGGGGGTTCTCGTCCATTATCCCTCCCCCACGTCCTGTCCCCATCCATTATCCCCATGCGAGGCCCGGCCTCTAAATTTCCTAGTCAGGACTCTTTGGCAAAGTGATTTCTAAGAATTCACTCAAACTGTTATAAATAACGATTTGAAGGGGTCATGGTATTCATATCGGGATTTACAGAAAGAAGGCCCTTGACTGTGGATTTGTGATCTGGAGTTCCAGCTTTTTTAGCTAAGCTATCTTGGCAAAGGCAAGTCAACCCCTCGAAAGTCAGACTCCCCCAAACTAGTACGCTTGAGGAAAGGACAGAAAGGGCGCTTGCTGGCCGGCTGCCAGATACAACCATCTCTCTGCCTGGAAATTTTTTCTTTTCTTTCTCTTTTTCCCCACTTCCCCAAACCTTCTGCTTCCCTACTTAAGGTCACCGCCTCACGTGCCTTCTGGTTACCTGAGTGTATTTAATGTCTGCCTCTAAGGCAGGTTTCTCGAGCCCATTCACTGCGGGGGTGGCGGGGAAGGCCGTGCGGTTCACGCCAGCCCAGTCTTCCATCTTGGGAGAGTAAGTGGTGCCTTCGCTCCCAGCCAGGGCCCCTGCAGGAGACAGAGGACGGATTAAAAGGTGCCTCCGAATCTGCCCTGGGCACACGTGTGGCCAACCACCCAATCTGTATCTGAAGACAGGGCCAGGGGTCCCACAAAATTTGTAGGTGGCCTGACACTCCACCAGGAGGCAGAGGGCGGCAGGGACTGGGATGTTCACCACTCCGGATGGGGCGGAGGAAAGGCAGCCAGGCCTGCTGCCCGGGACTCCTAGCCTTCAACCCGCTTCCCACGAACGGGAGGCTGCTGCTGAGTCAAAGCCTGGGCAGACTCGGCCAAAGCGGCCGCTCCATTTTCCAGACACGGCTCCCAGAAACTTCCGAGTTCAAAGCTACAGCAACCTCACGAAAATTGTATTGATTTCTCAACATCTGCACAAGCATCTGGAGGGCAGGGAGACGATTCTACAAGAACTGCCTCTGGAAACGCCCAGGGTCTCCCAAAAGAAGCGTCAACATTGTGGTCCCCACGGGTCAGATAGAACCACACAGCTGCTCCCCGGGGCCCTTGTGTGTGCCAGGAACCAAGGGAAAGCTCCAGATCTGCGTGCAGGCTTGGTGGGGTCACCTGCCGACCAGCTGCCCACTGCCATTCCATGGAAAGCTTTAGCCTTAGGCTGGGTTAGAGCCACCAGGAGACACAAAGCCAGAGCAGAGCCACAGAGGCGCTGCTGCTGCTGGAGCTGAGCACTCACAGTTTCTTTCCAGCCACCACTCTTTCCTCCTAGGCTACCGTGAATTTTGCTTCTTACCCTCCTCCTGAGTCTGATCACCTAAGAGTGTGCTATCCCCTGGCCAGCTGCTGGCAGCTGGGGACAGTGCAAAGAAATCCAGACCCGATTCTGGCCGGATTCTTTCCCAGCCAGGCATCAAAGTTGTTCCAAACATCCCGCCTTCCCCGTCTTCCTCGTCACCCACTTGACCAATAGTTTGTTGAGCTTTAATTGCAGATAAATGACAAATCCTTGTGAAGGTGGCTGCAGCCCCAGCAGCCATCACCCAAACTCCAGGACCTGCAAGGCCACAGGACCTTAGAGATGTAGGCCACTCGATCGACTACAAGATCCCCTTTCCTTTAACTCAGAAGAGCCACTGGGCCTGGGAGTAGGGGACAGAACCCTTAGGAAATCGTGAAGGATTCTGAGAACTAAAGAAAGGGTCTCAAAATTGAGCGGGTTTTTTTCCCCCTTAGATTTGGCAACAGGGGTTTGCATACTTTTTGCAAGAATGAAAAAGCGCAATTTCAGGCCTCCAAATTTGTGGTCGGCGATTGTTCTTCTATTTGGGAAATATTTTCCATGTTTGTCATAAAAAGTTCAAGATGTCCGAGGTCTCTTACAAAAGGCCCAGGACCCCCAGCCTCCCTGGCCAGTGTGGAGCCCTCCCCTGAGAACCGGTCCCGGGAGGAGAGCGAGTGTGAGTCCTCTCCTGCAAGCCTGCCCGCCCCAGGTTCTGCCCCTTAATAGAAGGCTACGGAGGCCGCCACGACTGACCTGTTTGCTCCATAAACGTCCGGATGCCCAGGATGTTGCTGACCGAGTGTGCCGAGGGCCATGAGCGCGGGATGCTGACGTGGCCCGCCGTGCCCGGGACCCCGGGGTGGCTGCCCATCTTGGCGCCCGTGGGCGACACGGGACTGGGGTAGGGGTACTGGTAGATGTGGTTGTAGGGCAGCGTAGGCTGCGACGGCGGCTGCTTACTTGCCTCGTACGGTCCGGGCTGCGCCAGGCTGCCTATCTTGTTGCGCAGGATGCGGCTGATGGAGCTCACCGAGGGCACATTGTACTTGTCACAGACGCCGTCGGCCAGCAGCCGGTCGCGGATCTCCCAGGCAAAGATGCCAGGGTCTCCCTGCTTGTAGTCCCGGATGTGCTTGACCACGTTGGGAGTGGTGACGCGGGGCTTGCTGCCCCCGATGGCCCCGGGCAGAATGGAGCCGGTCTCGTTGTAGCGCGCCAGGATCTTGCTCACGCAGCCGTGGGATACGCGGAGCTGCCGACTGATGTCACAGGGTCGGATGCCCAGCTGCGCCAGCTCCACAATGCGCAAGCGGATGGCGTTGGGCAGGGGGCGGCCGTTGACGAACACACCGCCCAGCTGGTTCACCTCGCCATACGTCTGCTCTGCGGATGCGCCAGACAAGAGTGAGCCGGTGGGGGAGAAAACACCCGGCGGGTTAGCCAAGGGTCCCCACGCGGAGCGAGGGACTGCACCCAGGCGCACTTCCAAAGGTGACCTGTGGGTCCCCAGACAGCTCGGAGTCCAAGGGCAAACCGCCTGGGTCCGGCTTGGAGTGGGCAAGGGCGCAGAGGAGCCGCGGAGTGGAGCGCCGCGCATTGTAGCCCTCCGTGCCCTTTCGCGACTTTTAGCGCCTCTACTTGGAACACTCCCTTCCCAGACTTGCTGAACTGCCCCCTGAAGGCTGGTGACCAGAGGAGAATGCAGCTTCTCCAGGACCCAGGACTGGGTCGCCCAGGGAAAGCGGACGAGAGGGAAGGGAGGCAGGCGGACCCGACCCACCTCATCAGCCCGCCCGCGCCCTGCCTGTCGCCCGCCCCTTACCCATAGCTCGCGGGCGGGCCAGCTGCCTGGCGCCGGGGTGGCCGGGGTGGCCGGGGCTGGGCCCGGAGCAGTCCGGGAGTGCTTGGGCGCCGCCGCCGCCGCGGGAGAGGCATAGAGGGAGGGCGCGCGAGAGCCGAGAGCCGCGGCGGCCCAGCCGCGGGCTGGAGAAGCGCTGTGCGCGGCAGCCGAGCGCGCTGCCGCCCGCTCCAGGGCCTGCCGCCGCCGCTGCTGCCCCCTCCCAGGACACTCTCCACGCCCGCGACCCCGGGCCCAGGGTGAACTTCATCCGATTGGGAGAAATTCGTCTGACCGGGAGGCTGCAGGGTGCGGGAATCAATTTGACGTGTCCTCCACGTCAATCTCGGCAGTCACGCCGGAGACGCGCGAGTTGGCAGCTCATTGGTTCCCGTCACTGCGCCCCAGGGCCCCCCTCCCCGCCCTGAAACTCTACCCCCTCCTGCTATCCTCCCCCCTCGGCCCTCCTCCACCCCCCCCCGCCCGGAACCCACCCCTCTACACACACACACACACACACACACACACACACACACACTCGTCCCAACCCCAGCTGGGCTCGGGACCTTCCACTGCTCTGAGGCCCTTGCAGCCCCCTCCCTCCTCTGGCTTTGGAAATGATGGGGAAGTCATCTCAAACTGATTAGTGTGTTAGTACTAGTACTCGTTTTCGTTTTGGTTTTAGTTTTATTTCCGCCATCATTAATAATAAGATAGAGAATAAAAGTTTATCGTGGCAAGGTGTTTAGGGTGTGGCTCTCTCTACCTCCCCACTCCCTGGGCAGTGGCCGGGGAAGAGTGGGATCAGTACCCCAGCTGGCTGGGAGTGTCAAGGTGAGCGTCCAGCGCGGTGCAGGGCTCCTAGCAGGAAGACACAAGGCGGAACTGATTCCTGCGTGTACCATTCCTGGCCAGGTCCTCAATCCTTCTCTCAGGAAATCTTCACAACATTTAATAGCCAACCACTCTTGGAATAGTGGGGGTGATTTCGGTGACGCGAGAGGGGCACGGTCCAAATCCTGTCTCCTACAGCCAGGCCCAGCCACCAGAACTCATTCCTCTCCAAGAAGTGACAGAAGGGGCAGGAGGAAAAAGGATCCCGATCTGCTGCTAAGAGGCGCATAGATCCGGCGCCCTCCTGTCCCCAAGCGCTACCGGCGGGAGGCCAAATGCATAGCTCCAGCTCTAGGCCTGAAAGACAAGTTCCTTTCTCCCTGGCAGTGGAATCTCGCACCACTCTATCCCAGGTGGCCTGGCTTCGTCTTTCTCCCAGCACCTGCAGCTTCAGGAAGTCTCTGTCAAACCACAGAATGATCATTTCTCCTTCATTTAAATGAGGTTTTGCGCAGCCCTGAATTATTTACCGCTGAGATTGAACATCAACAATTTCTCTGTTTCTACCCTGCATCAAAGCAGTTCTGAACTCCCCAACCTGTGCAGCTAACCGTGCCCGGGAGCCATGCGGTGAGGGCCAGGAGGAGGAAACTGGTGGTTTTGAACATGAACTGATTTGAGGGGGTCCGGATCTGGAGTTCTGAGGTTGAGCCCAGTAAGCACCAAAGGCGTTGGGCTGAATGTGCTAGACCAGGAAGAGGGCATAGGGGAGAGAATAGAAACAGCCAAGGTTTCTGAAACTCCCAGCGCTCCCCTGGAGGCGAGAACCCTCTTCCCCTCCCTCCTGCCCACCCCAAGGGTCTAGCTCTCCTTAGCCACCCAGAGTTAAGTATGGCGCCAGCGCGGTGACAGTGGCTGAGGAGCACATGGACCCTATCAGCCCACCCTGGGGAGCCATGGCTGCGGAGGCCCCGACCCGTTTCCCTCCGCTGCGGGGCCAGAGAGCATCCCTGGCTCCTAATCCACCTGTCTAAATGTATCTGTTAGGAGAGACTGGCTCATAATTCCTGGGCTCTCTAGAGAGAGCACGCGGTGGGGCCACAGACAGGAATTACCCCTGGAAAAACAAAAATCAGGTTTAAAAGAAGTGAACTCTTCCTCTCCGGCGGCATGAACACAGTACAGTCTCTGGCTCTGGGAGGTCCTGGAGACCTGGAGGAGGTTTGAGGGTCAGTGCACTGGCAGGAGGGTGCGAGAGTGGGAGCAGGGGAACCTATGTAAAAGATTAGGCCTGTCCACGACAGCTTAGGTTTGGAGTAAGGGACGGGGAAAGAGAATGGTTTGGATTAAAGTGGGCACGCCTAAGCCAGGAGTTCCGCGAAGGCAGCGAAGAGAGGACTAAGCACGCACAGTATGCCCGGGGCTCCGGGGGTGCGGGGAGTGGGGACGCACCCTGCTCAGTGCTCTCCATTGCGGAATCTGCTAGCTTCATCGGGCGCGAGATACCAAGAAAGGCTGATTTCCAGACCTTGGAGTCTCTGAGATAAAGGAACGCCACATCCCTGCCTCAG
Organism: Nomascus leucogenys; assembly: GCF_006542625.1. NCBI lineage: Eukaryota > Metazoa > Chordata > Mammalia > Primates > Hylobatidae > Nomascus > Nomascus leucogenys. The sequence continues at coordinate 43,391,552 of NC_044393.1, forward strand.
TCCAGTGCATACTTGTGATCCGGAAAAGCAGCTAAAGCCGCTTCTTCCCCCCCAGTAGGTGAGGAGTCAACAGGCACACTCAAAGGCGAGGAAATAAAGCCAGTCGTGACACCGTAAGAGCTGGTTCGCCCAACTACCCTTTCAGGGGAACATCCACCCCACCTCTGCTGCTGAGCTTGGAAAAGTGGCAAGGAGTCGCAGTCCAGAACAAAACTCCGCCCCCGTCACCGTGAAGGCCGCCCGTGGCTGGGGGCGACTGTAGAGGGGTGAGTTTGGGGATTGCGCACGATGAGAGGGGGTGGTTCTCCCCGGTAGCAGAGTCCGCGGGCCCTGGTCTCAATCCTGGCCCCTTTCCCGCAGCCAGTTGTGCGCGATCGGGAGCACACAGCCCTCGCTGCAGCCTTCTGCACGGTCGGGCATAGGGAAAACCTTACAGTTTGTCGCCCCCTGTCGTCCCCTGGCCGGGCATCGCGGGTTCCCGAGCTGCAGGCTAGGCTTGGGGAGAGCGGCCCTAAGATGGGATTGCAGAAGGGAAAGAAACGTCTCTCCCACCTCCCAAGGAGGCAGCTTAGCCCTCTCCATGGCCCGGGGACAGCTACTAGTCAGCGCTGAGCGCACAGAGGTAAAGAGCTCGCGGATTCTGCGTTTTTGTTTGGCTGGGTTTGGCACCGTATTTCAGCGTGCTCTGGGCGCGGAGTGCAACAAAGTTCCTTTTCCAGGGTCTCGGGAGCCTGTTAGCTGAGGGCGCACTCAGAAACCTGGGGCAAAACTCCTCCGCCTGGGGCTGGACTCCTAGCAGGGCAGAGGATGGATTTGAGGGTACCCCAGGGGCCTCGGTTCCTCGCCCAGTTTTCCCAAGGCATGAAAAGAAAGGTAAACTCTGTGCCAAAAGCAGGAGTCAAAAAGGAGGCGCGAAGGGGTGCCTGCCCTTCTGGGGACTAGGGGTTGGCGGCAAGGGGGGTTACTGATGAGTACTCCCTTGCTGCACGCCACCTGAGCCGTGAACTCGGCATCCGAAACTTCAGACTGCTAAACACCCAGTGGTTCGGTGACAGGGCCGCTCTCGGAGCTACAGTCGCCCCCACTTCGTGTCTCCTACTTCGCTTTGATTTTTGGTGGGTTTGTTTCCAGGAGTTAAAACAAGCAACAGGCCGGGATGTTCCCTGGGCCTATGCATTTCAAGGTCTCCAGGAGAAACCTTAAGCAAAAGCTGATTTAAGTCCAACTTGGGCATATAGGTGCGCATTTCGGTTCTTGCGGGAAGTAACAGAGGGCAGAAAACACAGGTGGCACTCTCCGAGATCCCTGGCCAGACCTGGGCCTAACAACAAACGCTGGTACCCACCAGCAGCAGCCCACAGGGGCCGCAGGGCCGGGATCTGGGGTCTTCCTCACGACGTCCTAGCCTCAGGCCTTAATAGGCCCGCTTTCGCTCCTGCATGAGTCCTGGCTCTGCTCAGGACCTGCGCTTTTACTGTGTTTTTAAGAGTTTTAAGAGCACTGAGCCGTGAGTCCTGTGGTTCAAAATCAAAGTCAAATTGAGTCTCTTAATTTTCTTCTTAAATTTACTTTTGAAGAGAAAAAAAAAAGCAGCTCAGGCTACAAACGCACTTTATGCATCAGGTTATAGTACCAAGCTCCACACGTACACATGCCCATAGTTTTGCAAAAAAGATCCGCCACATCGTACTTAAGAAGAAAATTGACGAAATGAGAAATGAGGAGCTGCTAGCTGCAAAGAAACCATGGGAAGAAGAGCTGAGCCAGATCGGGGAGCTGCAAACCCTCGGGGAATGCGAACAACTAACAAACCAAAAGCTGGCTTGTGCGACAAAGCAACGAAACTCCGCGGCCAGTGACTGCGGCTGTGGAAGGAGGGGGGCGAGGAAGGGGAGAGGAAGACTGGATTCTGAATTGGCGCCTGTGAGCGCTGCCTTGGAGCGCAAGGTCAGAGCGTCCTCCCAACAGTGTGGATCCTCAAGGACGAGGTGGGGAGTGCGTTTTGCACAGAACCTGCCTCTCCTGACTAGGACACACAGACTCTCTAGACCCGAAATGGAAGGTGTTGAGGACCCTGCCAACTGGCGTTAACAGAGCCCCCAAGAGCGAGAAATAACGTCCTTGGCTTCGCGGACCCATTCCCGCGGCTTATTTTCATTTGGCCTGCTGCTGACCAAGGCGGTCGTAAAGTTGGTTCTTTGCCTAGGCGTCCATGATGTTCGCTACCCTGGAAATGTTTATTGTCGAAAACGAGTCAGGTCAGCAGTGGTGGATGGAGCACCGTTTCCGCTGACACTGGCCACTACCAGCGAGCAATGTCCTTGGCAATGCATGGCGAGAGAAGCTAGGAAAACTTTTTTCGTTTTCCTAAAGTGAAATGAATAAACAAGAATAGGTGAACATTTTCAATGTGATTGACAAAACGGTGGAAGACCAGTGCTCCTCAATTCTGTTCAGAGATGTAAGAAAAAAGCAAATTGGAAAACAGATTTGCTGTGAAACCTGCACTAGAAATAAATAGGGGGAAATTGAGTGTTGGCAACGAAGATCTAAGATACTTTCTACCCTGCAAGGCAGGGATCTGACTACTACATTAATAACATTTATTTTGGACTAGAAACATTTTAAACGTGGAATTTGGCTGATAAAAATAAACTACAGAGGGTTGGTGCCTTTTGTAGGAAGAACGGTTTCTAGAGCCTTCAGGAGGATCTGGCATTCTTGCCATTCTCGTGTGTATATTCTCACTAGCCCCAAATCGAGTTCTGCAGATTGCTATTATGTCTCTCTCTTTCCCTGGCAATGAGCATGTCAAATAAGCCTCAATTTCCTCTTATATAAAATGACCTCTACCGTGCAATTAGATCTTATTTAATTTCATTTCATCAACATGAATGCCTGCAGAAATTTCCAGACATGGGTCAAAATTCCACTTTTGCAGTGAGCACTCAGAAAATGTTTAAGTGACAGTATTAAGTCTAAATGTCACTAATAAAATGGGAATTATTTGGGAAACTTGAAATGTCCATGTGGCATATCTCCTGGGTATTTGGAAAAGGGGAGATCTAAGAGTAGCCACAGGGGTGCAAAGGATAGAAATGGCATTTGTGAAGGGAGCTGAGAGGGAGGTGGTGTAAATACCTGCAGGATTGTTCGGAAAGGCAGCAGTAAGGAGGGTCTCCTGCTGTCTAGAGCATACCCCTGCAGATCTGACTAGCTCAGCTGCAAATACTGACGCGTGTGAGACATCCACACTGGCCCAGCCTAATTGGAACCAGCTTGAAGTGTGTTGCCCTTGAATGCAAGGGTAATGCTTTGTAAATTCTGTTCCTACATGGTAATAGAACCTGAATAATGGACAAGGAAGCTGAAGGACCCATGTGGAGCGCTTTGTCTTGATTAAAGACAACGTCAAGCCAGTCCTTGTTTGCCTGGATTTGTCTAGTTTCTTATTAAAGATCAGTCCTCTCCAATCTTCAGCACACACCCACACAAAAACATAATTCAAGCCCTGAAAATTAGATAGGTAGGTCTGCCAAAGGAACGCTAACGCCTGCAGCTACTGCAGGTGTTAAAACCAAAGTACTGCCCCCATCTTCAGTTATCCATTTCTTCCATTATTAAAATTATGATTAGAATTAGATGCTAAGGCTTTTATTTTTTATATCCAGCGTACTATTTAGAAACACCGCTATTTTGGAATAAAGACTTTGTTACGGGGTTTTGTAAACTCAGAAGTCTTGAAGTCCTTTATAATTGAATATTCTCATGAAAGTAGGATCTCCTTCATGTTCATTTAATTTCTCATATGTATATCACTGTTATTTCTACCCACCATGGCATAAATCATTTTCCTTGTTAGAAATCAAGTATCTTTTATGATGAGATTTCTTTAAGGCACAAATGGATTATTTTTACTTGTGAGTAACTTTTTACTGTCTGCCTAGCCAATCACTTTTAACTAATTATTGTTCTACATATTTTTGTCTCTAATTGCTACGACATCCCAATGCTTGCTACATATATATACATACATACATACATACATACACACACACACACACACAAATACACACACACACACATAATATGTCCGCAGCTTGGTGATGGTTTTAATTTTCTTCTCCCTCCCCCTTGTGTACAGACTATGAAGTTTTATTGAAGACCCGTAATGCCTCCGGTTTTGATTTAATGTTTTGGAGTTTGTGATCTCATTGCCTGGCATGGAAAATATTAGACAGGGTCTGTAGATTGTATGCAGGAAAAGACCCGCATCACCGCCGCGGGTGCGTGCTTCTCCCCAGTCCTGCAGTAAGCCGACTGAACAGCCATTTAGAGTCGATGTTCAGTTCTGTGCCATTGAATAGACACCACTTCAACCAGTCCTGCTTTTGTAAAGGGTTCTTTAAGAAACACCGAATCTCAACTGGTGCTGCATATTGAATTCACCAAAGGGAGCCTCAGAAGGCCCTGATGCCTGGGCCCCATCCCCAGAGATTCCGATTGAATTTTTCTGGGCTGTAGCCTGGACACTGGGATTTTTAAGAGCTGCCCAGGTGATTCTAATGCATATTAAAGTTTGAGAATCTTTGCTTTAGGAGAAACTGGGAAGAGAAGGGCTGGTGTAACATGATACTTCTTGCTTCACAAGTGTTTTCCTGGATGCCGGAGGAAAGGCTGGCGGCTCACTGGTCTCACCTCTGTGAACACCTTACAGTGGCTCATGAAAATATATTTAAATCCATGTCTAAAACAGCCTTCCTGGGTATTTTCACACTATGTCACTTTGACCCCTCCTGGAAACAGGGAGAACACTGCCTTCCCAGGCTGGGTTGGCTGCCTGAAGTTTGTCGTCTTTAAAGATTCCTTTGTCTTCCTGCCCTCACACAGGTGACCCCAGCCTCCTGCTTAGGTGTAACCGTCTGTACAGCTTCACTGTACAGTAAGCTGGAGCGGGTGGGGAGCAGCAGAGAGTCAGCGACTGACTTAGCCTCTCAGGCTGACAGATCAACTTTGGGAGAGGTGGCAATGAATCATAAATGCTACCCGGTGGGGGATTCAGAATGATTTCATTGTCCAAGGAGGTGGGAGTTGAACTCGACTCTTAGCACTGTTAAATAGCACCGTTCTCTAGATATGTAAGGTCACAGAGCAATCATAACCCTCAAGCTTCTGATGCCATCTGAGAAATACAGAATCTTCTGAGGGGCTCAGTGTAGTTCATATCTTTATGACTAGTGGGGTTGTTAACATTATTTCATTGCCATGCAGCTTAGAATGGGGGTGACTTTTGCACACTGGCTAGGGACTGCTGCATTGCAGATCTGAGCATTGCTTTTATCCAGACCCAGACTTGTGGTCCTGATAGAACCCTTCACTTATGCTCTTCCAAGTCTCAGAAATCAAATAAAAGGAAGCTCCTTTTCCTTTTCACTAGCCTCACCTTGGTAATAAATGTTAAAATCTAAACTGCTTGATTTGATTGGATTTTTATTGTTTTGTAAGCTTGTTCTAAAATACAAACCTCATTTCATTTTTTAAACAAGTTGCAAAAAATCTGGAAGTAACTGCATCACTGTAGGACCTTTATGTCCTCAAAAGGTACATAAAAGTACAGCATTGTAAGCAATGGTTTTTCAGATTCTTTTTAGCTACAAAATGTTGTAACTAAGTCAATATTAAGACTAAAAAAGCAAATACGCAAATTATTGAGGGGCTTTGGGTCTTGTTTATCTTTTAAAATCTTGCATGGACACCTCTTGAGAAGATCTTGAAATGCATATTTTAGAAACCTCATCAGTTTTTGTAAAGTATCTTGTAAAATATTCTTTACATTCATCTACTTTAATAAAATTAACTGTGGGTTATATGATGATGTTAAAATAATTTAAAGGTACATGAAAATTAATAATAGCAACAACAGAAACTAAAATGTCCTTAAAATGACATTTAATATTTGGTATTTCTCAGAAACACCCAGAAGCTTAAGGGCTACAGGGTTATAGGAAATGCAGTAACAGATGCTGAACGAGGGTGCAGGACTATAGATTTTATGAACGGGTATGCTGAGAAAATGAGTTTTGACAAGGTTTCTAGGCATTTCAACATTGGCAAAGTGGATAATTGAATTAACATCCATCAGACTGGGAAATGCTCTACGTTTGGAATATCGCTTTTTGACAGGCCAACAAGGCGAGAGGTTTGCTCCCCTGTAATGGGTACCCTGTAACAGTACTGTCCATTTCGTTTTGCATAATAACACTTCTGGCTGAGCCCAAATTCTGTGTGGTTTAATCTCTGTTATGCAATTTTGTTATCCAAAATATAACCCAGTTCGTTTTGCAAGGGGCTGGTCATTTCATGTGCAGGATATGTGTTCATGTTTGCGATGTCAGCCAGCTGATTTGGGCAGATTGAATGAGGCACTTTCGTCTTACTTTCTCTTTAAACTAGGGTGTAGGTAACTGTGGAAGAGGAGCTGTGGAACTGGCTGGGGCTTGGCATTCAGCAGAACTTTAATTTGGACGAATAGCTTTAGGCAGGGTTTGATAGCGTTTTATTACCACTCAGGCTTGAGGTTCTTCTGCCATTTTAGGCTGTACTCACCTGCCCTTCATTACAGAGGGAGTGGGGACTTAATTAATGACCCTCTGTTCTCATTGTGCCTTCAGAGCTTCTCTTTGCAGCTCTAGTATTTAGGCTGCTAGGAAGGTTGAAGAAATTTGTGACCAGACACTATTAGAGCTACTACCCATGGCTAGTGCCTGCGTGTGTGTGTGTGTGTGTGTGTGTGTGTGTGTGTGTGTGTGTGTGTGTATTTCATTGTCGAGTAAGCACACAGAGGATCTACACATTCTCTTTAAGTTTCAGTATTTATAGGTCAAAAAATGCATATGCACCTCAAACTCAGAAAACCACCTGGCTACAGAAAAGCACAATATGGACAAGTCTAGGCATTTTTTTTTAGCTCAAAAGTCCTCAGGCTGAAATCCATGTTCTGGATTCCACCTCCTGAGGCTTAATCTCACGGATCTCACGGACCTCAGTGTTTTCATCTATATGATAGGGTCATGGCCAGGGCCAAATTACCTAACCACAGAAAACACTTGATGACAGGAGATGCTGAATCACTGGCCATTATTCTCATTATACTATTTTTCTATACTTTTTTTTGAGACAAGGTCTTGCTCTGTCAGGCAGGATGAAGTGCAGTGGCACAAACACAGCTCACTACAGCCTCGACTTCCTGGGCTCAAGCCATCCTCCCACCTCAGCCTCCTGAGTAACTGGGACTACAGGTGCACGCCACCACATCTGGCTAATTTTCTTAATTTTTTGTCTCACAATGCTGCCCAGGCTGGTCTTAAACTCCTGGCCTCAAGAAATCCTCCTGTCTCAGCCTCTCAAAGTGCTGGGATTATAGGCATAAGCCACTATGCCCTTCTTATTTTTCTATACTTTTAAAAAACTAATGCATTTTAATTTGTCTTTTTTTTTTCTGATGAAGTTTCTCTCTTGTTGCCCAGGCTAGAGTGCAATGGCATGATCTCAGCTCATCACAACCTCCGCCTCCAAGGTTCAAGTGATTCTCCTGCCTCAGCCTCCCAAGTAGCTGGGATTACAGACATGCACCACCATGCCCGGCTAATTTTGTGTTTTTAGTAGAGATGGAGTTTCTTCATGTTGGTCAGGCTGGTCTCGAACTCCCGACCTCAGGTGATCCACCCACCTCAGCCTCCCAAAGTGCTGGGTTTACAGGCGTGAGCCACTGCTCCCGGCCTTTGTGTCTCTTTTATAGGACATCTGTTAAACATGCAGTGAATGATTTGCCAATAGAAATATGTATACATCAAGCCATCTTAAATTGAGTCTCGAGAAGAAAACAGCCCTATTTTTCTGAGTTTCCATTAGCTTGTCACGTTCTTCCCTGGTTCAGAAGCACTTCACAGGGCTGCGTTCAAGACCCTGAAGTGACACTCACTAGGGAAACAGGGTCAGCAGCGTCTGTTGCCAATAGAAGATGAGTGATGGAGGTGGTGAGTGACAGCTATACGCTCTCCAGTTTCGGAAAGCCGAGGAAGACGGCAATCCACAGCTGGCCAGGTATTTTCCTGTAACATGGGAGAAGTATGGTTCTTGCTGAGGTCCAGTCCTCTTGAAATGCTGGGCCCTGCGCTAAACAGGAATCACCGGCTTGTTCTGGCTAAACCCACTGTAACATCAAGCTCTTCCTTTGCCAGAAAGAAGAAGATATTTTACTTCTGTGTTTACCGTTATGCTTTTTTGTCCCGAGTGTGGTTTTTCCCCTTCCTTGTTTGCCTTCTGAACATGTTATTTCATCAGGAGCTCCCTCAGGGAATGGGCCAGTCTCTTACAAATCAAGCCTGGGCTTGGGGCTCAGGGACTGGCTCTCTGAGCAGGCCCCTGCTTGTGACAGGGTTCCTGACTAAGGAACAGTGAGACTTGACTCTTCCTTTATCCCAAATTACCATTTTTCAAAAAATTCACGCCTCTCTTGGGTTGCCCCCATCTATAACTTCTCCCCATTCCCTGAAGTGCCTGATGTCTAAGATTTTAGTGAAGTGACATCTTCTATTATGAAAATGTTGTACTCTTGGGATAAGCAGGCTCCTAGTTATTCGTCCTTACTAATGCAGTGGAGTGCTGTAGGGAGCTCATGGCCTCTGTTCACCATGAGGCTGGGCAGCTGTGTATTGTAGCTAACACTGACCAGCATGCCCAGATCCCCCCACCAGCACTGAGATGCTCATTCCCTCAAGGCTGGTGGCTCACAGCAGAGCCTCCTTTCCATTGCCCTAGGCTAAAGAGAACCATAAAACCCAAGCAAACACCCCCTTCCTGGGGACCACTCACTGTGGGGTACAAAAGCTTCAATGGAGGACAACTCTGAGGACCATCCCAGCACCGGAGCTCCACGGAAGATCAGCTTGGGTCTGTTTTGCTACTGCATCACAGTCAGACTTCTCTCCTGGTCAGCCCTGCTCCTCATCCCTCACAGGCATCAATCCCGATAACTCTTCCCAGTACACCAGCTGCCTGCCGGGAAACCCAGCCCATGCCATGCCAACCATGTGGGTTTGTTATAACAGTTTCCTTGCTGCAAAGATGAAGGCATGGAGATAAAATCATTGCTACCCAATCACACAGAGATAGAAGCCAGGGTGGCTCCAGCCAGCTCACAGCCCCCCTGCCCTGGCAGGAGGAATTATTTTGAGAAGGTGGGAGTTCTTGCCGAAAGGAAATGATTTAGCCTGTGGTGCCCCAAGCAAGGAGGGGGCAGGCTGAGCTGCAGCAGGGCCACGTCAGAGTTAGGTTAACATCGGGTCTCTTAGAATCTCAGCGGCAGAAGAAAGGCAACGAATATGGAGGTGGGAGGGCTCTGGGACAAATGCAGCGATTTAAGAATGTGGTCTGGCTCTGTTTCCAGCACATGTAGATTTCTGAAATGGAAAAGCAACAGAACCTCCTAGGGACCCCACAAATTAGAACTTGGGAACACAAACTATGTTGGTGGGCTCATACCAGCTCTAAAAAATAGCTTCATTGAGCAAATTTATCAAGTCATTTTGATCACAAGGAAAACCCACATCTACTGAGAAATAAATGATTTTCAGACCCTTTAAGAGGTGATGTTAACATGTAATCCATTTGAGCAAATATAAAGTTCATTCTTTCTACAGTCGACACGGCTGGTGAGGCAGGGCGAGAGGCAGTTTTTGCCTTCGAGGACTTTGTGTTTTGCTCACCTGCTTCTTAAACTTGGATGTGCCTCTCCTGTTAGTGCTTGGCAGTGGGATGGAGGAAGGGCCCGCCACGGGAAATCACGTCTTCCTGAAATCTCAACCTCACCTAATGATTTTGGAAAATAACATTATTTTGATATCAAAACAAGTGTAGACTCTTCATGGCACGGGATAGAAATTTTTGTCCATTTGAAGGACAGAATAGAAAACATTAAAAAATGCCGCCCTGGTTATCTAGAATGCAGGTTGAGGTCCCTTTCCGGAGTGGCAGGGCATTTACCTCTGGGAACCAGGAGGGGGTGCTGTGGCAGAATACTTTGAGCCCCACTGTAAGCAGAGGGAACAAGGTAAACACACAGTTCTAAGAATGAGGAGGCCATGGGCCGCCAAAGAATACCGGGCATTTCAGGAAGGAATTGGTATCTCAGACGGACCTTGACGAATGGGTGGAGTTTGACAGGCGGAAGTCCAGAGGCCAAAGGAAGGACAGGAAACGTCTGCCTGGGAAAGCAAAGGTGGTCACAGAGGTAAAGTCACAGGAAAGCAGGCTTGAGACAATTTGGCTCAGGAAAGGAGCTGGGCAGTGTGGGATGTGGTGGCGCAGAGAGCAGGAAAGAGGGTTGAGGTTGATCACTCGTGAGCCCAAAAGGCAGGTTAAAGTGCGGTTACTGAATTGAGGGGGGTATCCAGCGAGGGGAGAGGCCCAAGTCCTGGGAGGTGGAACATTGACTTCAGCCTGAAGAGGCCTCCTGACTCATCCACTTGCATCCTGTGACCCAGGCAAGTCATCTAACCTCCAAACATCAGTTTTTCCGTCTGGAAAATGAAGTCACAACAGAACCCATTTTGTGAGGACGGCCAACAATTAAATGAGATGAAAAAGGTAAGGTGTTTGGTACAATGTCAGCTGCATAACAAGTGCTCAATAAATGATTGTTATTATAATAATATTATATAGCTATAATAGATGACAATTTTCATATAATACATAATTGTTATCATGGTTTTCAAGACTAACCATGAGAGTTCTGAGAAATCAAGAGGAAGCCAGATGAGCTGTGAGCTAGGAATGCCAAGAGAGGAAAGATGCTCAGACAGACTTCCTTGCTTGGCTAACTGTGAGACGACCATAGCTATTCACTAAGGCAGAATTTCTGCAAGCCATATCCTGCTGGCATCCTAGATATTCCTTCCTGGAAAGCAACAAAGCCTCATTTTTAAAATCTCTTCTGAGTTGAGTTGCACTTTCACAATGTTCTTCCTCTCTATACTCCCACCCTAAAACACTCAGTCTTGGGAGCAACCCCTGGAAATCAAAGCAGCCCTCGGAGGATGGCCTTGAGGGGCCAGACCACAGAGGGAAGCAAAGGCAGGAGTCAAGGAGCCCAGTCAAGGGCCCCCGTGGGCTTCAGTAGGGGAGGACTCTGGGCAGAATCACCTCTGTTTGCTTCCTTTAACTTTGACTTTCAGACACCAACTTCTCCGCCATTGTCTGTCTTCTGGGTCTCTGCCCAGCTGCTAGTAACTGGGGGTTCCCCAAAGCCAAGGGCTTGGCCCAGCCTTCAGGCTTCTTATGTGATGGTGGGGTCAGCCCTGCAGTTCAGGGAGCCCCATCTTCAGCCTGCTGTGGGACCGTGACCCTGCTTCGCATAGACCCCTGGCCCACCCTCTTGTCTTCTCTCACTTTCGAGCTCCATGGAAAGGAGAGTGCTGTTTCCCTCCTCACTCTCCTGACCTCTGGCTCAGCCAGCCTCTCTTGCTGGGGTCCCCGGTTGCCGCTGACTGTGTCTGAACGTGCTCCAGGCTTCTCCGGAGTGGTCTTTGCATCATGCCTTGCCCTCCATCCCTTCTGCCTTCCTGCTCTCAAGGCTCTAATCTCCCCAAGATCACCCAAATCTTGTGATTTTTTTCTCTTCCTTCACTCATGCCTCCTTTCAGCCCCTGCACCCTAAAATGTAACCATTCTCAATCTCTTTAGTTTTACTTTTTCCTCTCTGGAGGACTTCTGCTGTATCCACTGCTTCAAGCCATGCTCACAGGAATTCCAACATCACAGCCCCCTCCCCAGCTGCCACCTCTTCCCAGAGCCCTGATTCTCATTTCCAGCCACCAGCTGCACTCCCGCCCCATGACACAGGCCTTCAGGACCTTAGGAGGCTGACAGGCTCTTTCTCCCAGCTCTGCCCCTCTCCTGGCTGTGACTCCGGCACCCTCTTTTCCACTTCACCACTTCCCCATGACCTCACCTCAACCACCATCACCCCTAATCCTGTTTGTCCTGTTTCACTGGTACTTTTCGTACAGTTGGAACCCCCTTCATTCCAGCTCCAGACAACCTCTCCTAGATGCCTTGATTCACCTGCTTTGCTGATTGGATGCCTGACTCCAGCATCTTCTCTCCTCCCAAATCTCTACAACACTAACCATTCTCTCCTCCGGAATCTCTACAACACTAAACATTCACCAGATGAGCCTTTCCACTTTTTATTTAAGCATCCCAACTTCTCTGGAGGCTCCCCTAGGCCTCCATCTTCCCCTAAAATGAATGAATTGAACCTGTTTCCTGTTACTTGGTTCAGACTTCTAGTGCCTCCCTCAGCACACAGCCCCTAGTCATTTTTTATAAACCTGTGTCCCCAGGAGATCACCAGCTCCTGACTGGGTGCTGAGTGGTGCTCATCTCAGTGCCCCAGCACCTGGAGCAGTGCCCACTGTCTTAGGCACACAGGAAACGCATGAACAGATAAACAGAACTGCAGCTCTGGTGGATTCAAAGGGACTCAAAACCCTTTAATGGCACCCCACCACCTGCAGAATAAAGTTCAGGCTCCCATCTGGACAGGTGGGGCCCCCCAATGCTGACCCCAAGGGCCATTTTTGTCCTCCAGTGCCCTCTGCTCCCAGAAGGCCCATGGTGCTCTCAGCTGCTGCCCACACTCACCCAGACATTGCTCCTCTGAGCTTTTCCTCCTGCTATTCACTGCCTGTCAGCTTCTCCTCAATCAGCACCTGTTGAAACCAAGATCCAGCTCAAGTGCTTCCCCTTCCATGACACATTTTTAAAATTGCCCCCTCAAAATCATGGGCCACTGTTCCCCAGTGAGTGCTTTTTGCAGGGTGCATCTTGTTGCGGGGGCTTCCTGTTACATATACTGGTACACAAGCCTTCTCCTTCCTGAACAAGCTGTATACCTTTCAGACCCAGGACCATTCATGTTTTTAAATTTTTTTTTCTTTTGAGACAGTCTCGCTCTGTTGCCCAGGCTGGAGTTCAGTGGCATGATCTCAGTTTACTGCCTCCCGGGTTCCAGCGATTCTCCTGCCTCAGCCTCCTGAGTAGCTGGGATTACAGACACCCACCAACACTCTCATCTAATTGTTGTGTTTTTAGTAGAAATGGGGTTCCGCCGTTTTGGCCAGGCTGGTCTTGAACTCCAGACCTCAGGTGATCCACCCACCTCAGCTTCCCAAAGTGCTGGGATTACAGCCACTGCGCTCAGCTGTTTTTAAATTTCATTTTTTGTAAATATGTAAGATATTCGCATGACTCGAGGGCCCATACGATAGATAAAGGTCCACCTTGAGAAGCCTTCTTATTCACACCCTGCCCTGTCCTCCCTGAAGTCAGTTTTTAGTCTGTTTCTTTTGTTTCCTTTTATGCAAGTACATGCAAATAAAAGTACATGGTCTTTTCTCTCCCTTTCTTACCCAAAAGGCAGCATGCCAGGTACTCTTTCTGCACTTGCCTGTATTCACTGACTCCAGTGATTTTTCCATAACAGCACATGGAAAGCCTCACGGTCTCTGTTAATAGCTGCACGGTGTTCCACCGACTGAGGTACCAAAGTGTTTTTGGCCTTTGAATTGTGTCTAGTTCTTTGCTTTTTGTGGGCACACAGGTATGCATCTGTGGGATAAATTCCAGAAGTAGGATTTCTGTGCAAATAATATATGCATTTGTAATTTTGATAAATATTCCCAAATGGTCCTCTCCAAGGGTTGTACCATCTTCTGCCCCCAACAATCACTTTTTTCAGCCAATCTAGTTGAGATGTATGTTAAGTTGTTATTACATATCATGACAGTTATTACAATTACATCTGCATTTCTCTCCTTAAGAAAAAGATTAAACATCTTTTCACATGTTTAAGGCCTTTTGTAGTGGTTTTGTGAAATGTTTTTGTTTATTTTTATATTGGGTTTTTGGCCCTTTTCTCAGATTCTCGGAAATCTTCACATATTAGAAAGATTTGCACTTATCTGTCATATAAGATGCAAATATTTTTCCCAGTTTCTCAGTTGTCTTTTGATTTTGCTTATGGTGATTTTTTTTTTTTTTTGATGTACAAGTTCTTGACTCTTAGGAGTCAGAGTAGTCTTTTCTTTTTAATGGATTCTGGATTTTGTGTTACAACTAGAAAAGCTTTCCTTCCTCCATGTTATAAAAAAATTATTCCATGCTTCTGTCTAGTACTTTCATGGCATCATTTTCCATATTTAACCCACTGGGGTTAACCTAAGTGTGTGGTGTGAGCTATGGATCTGTCTTTCTTCAGGCCACCTAGTAGAGGAACAACCCACAGAATTGTAGGTCTGAGCTTGACCATTACCAAAGCTCTGAACACACTCTCTTGGCCTCTTATCCTGCCATTCTATGCCCTTCCTTCTGTGTACAGTAATTGACCAATTCTTCATTCTAAAATGCCTTTGACAATGCTATTCTCCAACCTACAACTTTCAGTACTCCTCCTCCCTACTCGGCAGCACCTATGGCCAAATATTCCACAAATGGTCCAGGCTCAATATTACCAAAAACAGAAAGGAGAGGAGTTCCCATTTCTCACTTTTGAGCAACCAGGTCATTCTGCCTAGGGAGGAATCTTCACCTCCTCTGGATTACCAGGCTGACTTAGGGAGGTAGTAGAGTAAAGTGGTTCAAGCTAATAATGGCAATAATATCATTATTTAGTCTTGCAATGCACCAGACTCTGTTCTAAGTATATATATACAAAGCACTTGGCACATGGCCTGTTATATGTGTTTTTAAAGTATTATTATCCATATTTCTAGCTTCATCTTGCTTTGCTTCCCTCTATGAGGTTTCTATTTTTGATATGAGTTTATTAGCTATACCCAGAATACTTTAGAGTTAAAAAATTGTCTTCAGGTCTTTCACGGCCCTAATGAAATCCTATTCATCAATAAGGCTGTCAACATCTGAACCAAGTGATCAATCTTTTTCTTTTTCTTTTTCTTTTTGGAGACAGGGCGTCGCTCTGTTACCCAGGCTAGAGGAGTGCAGTGTTCAGTGGCACGACCATAGCTCACTGCACCTTTGAACTCCTAGACTTAAGTGATCCTCCTGCCTCAACCTCTTGAAGCACTGATATTACAGGTGTGAGACACTATTCCTGGTCTCCAATTATTAATCTTAATATCACAAAGAGAGAAACAACCGGACCTTATGTGTCTCTGTATGGTGCAGTAGGAAGCCCCAGGCCCATGGAGTAAAACTGAATCTGATAAAAACTTTGAGTCTAATCACCAGCTTACAGGAATTATAAGATGAAGGTTCTTATTAAATGACCTCATGAGGATGCAATTAGCCAAATCTGAAATGTGGGAAATTTTACAGAGCAATGGCCTAACACATTCTGTAAATAAATGGCAGTGGAAAACAGAAGGGTATGTAACACACAAAAGTAAAATTAGAAGAAATAAAAGAGACCTAAGAGATAGATCAACCAGTGGAGAGGGTTGACCTTGTTTGAATTCTGATTCAAACAAATCAACTGAAAAAATTCATTTATTGATCCACCACAGAAATGTGAACACTGACAAAATGTTAGAAAATATTTTGAAATTATTGTTAATTGTTTAGGTGCATAGTAGTGTTGTGTGTGTGTGTGTGTGTGTGTGTGTGTGTGTGTTTTCAATCCTAACCTCTTAGCGAGACATTCTGAGACATTTTCTGATGAAATGGCATCTGAGATTGGCTTCAACACAATCCAGCAAATGTACGAGCTATATTCCAATACATTTCTTGCCCATGCTTATTATATCAGAAGTCATTCAAGGTCAGGAAGCAGATACTCAATTCTTCCACTGAGCCTTGGTGTAGATTTTCCAGGAGGCATATGCTGAATTTTCTGAACACAGTCACATCAGCAGAGGAGCAGAGCTTGGTTGCCAAGTGCCCATCATTTTGAGGGTTGGGTAAGTTGGGTCATCACATGAATATGACAAGATGATAGGAGTCTAGTGAGAGTTGGCCTTCTTGGTTTTTCATGGAAAACATTGCCAAACCTATCCTCAGCACCTAGTCTCTTTCCACCAACAGAAGCCTGGGAAATGGCAGTAACAAGAGCTTCATTATTGTAACATCCAACCCCCCTTGTGTGGAGCACAGGAAAATAAAACACTATGTAGTCCACTTAAAGTGGTCTTTAAGGCTTTTAGTGTTTTGTTCCCAAACATAGTTGAACTCAAATAGCTCTCTAAAGACAGGCCAGAGTCCATTGCTCTGTTTCTTTTCCTAAATGCTAACCTCCTGTTCACCTACAATTTAGAGAGCTACAATTCCTGCTTACTTAAAATACACAGATGAGGCCAGGCGCGGTAGCTCACACCTGTAATCCCAGCATTTTAAGAGGCCAAGCCGGGCGGATCACTTGAGGTCAGGAGTTTGAGACCAGCCTGGCCAACATAGTGAAACCCCGTTTCTACTAAAAATACAAAAATTAGCCGAGCATGGTAGCGTGTGTCTGTAATCCCAGCTGCTCAGGAGGCTGAGGCAGGAGAATCGCCTGAACCTGGGAGGCAGAGGTTGCAGTGAGCCAAGATCATGCCATTGCACTCCAGCCTGGGCAACAGAGTGAGACTCCACCTCAAAAAAAAAAAATGTGAAGTTTGAAGCTGAGTTTATTCATGCCATATGAAGCACAGTTTTCCAGCTTTAACTTTATCACCAAATCAGCATGAAGAACACCAGTAAAATGTGTCCATCAAGGAGAACGTTTTTTAGACTCAAATTGTCTTTCTTAAAGAGCTGGTCTGCTTCCTCTTCAGATGCACAACTCTATACTCCATCATGTTTCGCCAACATTTTAATGTTCAACTTCAACTATTATATTGGCTATCACTGCTGGAATATTCATCATCCATTTTTGACCTTGCTATTTAATTTTTTATTTTATTAGCCTTATTGAGATACAACCCTACTGACACACCAATATAAAATAAAGCAGATATTTAGAACTTTTACGGAAGCCTAACATGTGTAGAAGCTGTCAGATGCTATTGGATACGATTTTGAAAAATGTCAGGTTTTGATGTAATGGGAGGCAAAGATGGGTGATGGCCTGGTAATCTGAGGGGAAGTCCTCTCACCATTCATAATGATCTTGCATAAAACACTCTACCTATGGATACATTTTGTTTTCTCTGGAATGGGACATTGGCCATCCTGTTCCATTTGTTTTTCTCATCTCTAGTCTCAGAAATTTTGTGTGGGCAACTTTGGACAGCAAAGAGATTATCACATTACTCCTGAAAACCACAAGCAGATTCTGTTCAGAAACCACAGAGTGGCTTGGAGCTCAGATGCAGCAATGCTCTGACCATGACCTTCAGTGTCATCATTCCTAGGACTTCTTGATCCTTTGCTTCAACTGCACATTCCTCCACAGAGGCATCTCCAGCTGGCTCTTGGCAGTGCAAGGAAGTCTGAGTTCTCCCAACACTGGTGGATTGTCTTGAGTCATTTCTACTCCCAAGCCAGAGCTGCCCCAGACGGGAGCACACACTGAGAAATGGCTGCTCAAGCCAGGGTGTCAACTGTATCTCATTAATAACGAAGGCCCCTCTAAGTGTCCCTTGCTGCAGCAGGCACTGGAGCACAGAAAAAAAAAGTGTTGTTTAGTATTTCCAGCTGGGAATCACCTGAATTGCATTATACTCACCATTCAGGTCATGAAAGCAGAATTGGAACTCTGAATTTCAAAAGAGGTGAAGAGGGTTCCTGTGTTAAAAAGATAATAAATTTTAAAAAAAGAATATAAGGTGTTTTTATGTTTAAAAAAAAAAAAAACTATTTCCAGGGAACATTCCTTTTAGGCCTAGGAATAGAAGCTGTTTCCAAGGTGAAACTCCTGAGGTGAGGATAGTTTATGACCCAGTGCTAAGCCCCTGCATGAGAGGACCTGCATCTGAAATACTGGAAAATCACAGCAGCTTCACACATAGAGCAAATGAACAATTAAAGGGGACAAAGGAGACAACGCAGTCGCTTCCGAAGAAAACAGGCCCCTTTTTGATAAAATATTCTTTACCTTACCAATTTAAGTGAAGAAAAATGCCAACTTGGATGTTTAGCCCCACAAGGACTAAAAATGCAGCTGATGAGCAAACCTCAAGGTCGGGTCTTGCCTGGTTACCGAAGAAATTACAGCAGCTGCCTCACTGTCAACTATCCCATTCCACTGGGTCCATATGGCTGTAAACTGATGTGCTCCTTCTTGACCTTGCTAGGAAGAGCTGAGGCTTGCTGAGCAACTTTTATGTGCCAGGCATCATTCCAGGCATTTCCACTTACTTTCTTGCTTGAGCTTCACAACAGCCCTGGGAGGCTAAACTAACCAAGTTATCTCCAATGTACACACGAGGAAATTGAGGGCTGTAAATGACAACTCACCTCCAGCCAAGCAAACCAGGAAGCACCTGAACCAAGATTTGAACCTGGCATTTGACTCCAGAGTGCACATTACTTCCCTGTGCTATTCAGGGGATGAGAACGTTGGGGCACAAACACTTTGTTCTCAATTCAGAAACATCCAACCCTCCTCTAAGGTTTAATATGCAGCCCACTCAGAATTTCCCAAAAAGGATTTCTGACCAGCAGGCTACCCAGTCCCTGAACGACTCCTGTAGCCCCCTCTAGAGACCCACTGGGATGCTCTGAGTGCTCACCAGTGCCTCCACCAGGAGGCAGCTGATGGGAGGAGAGGCAACGAAGGCAACTGGGGAATTTGACTAAGGCTGTTTTCAAAAATATTTGGTAGATGATTTGTAAGGTGAAGACCTAATAGAATTTACAGATTTTAATTATCTATCCATTACATTTTAACTGGAGATCCCAGGTGCCATGGATGGCCTCTGGATCCACAAATCCACTAACACTGCAAATTTGTGTATCTTAAATAATCCTTTGTTTTCATTATATTGTCAAAAGGCTTACTAAAAAATTTCTAAAATCATTGCTATCTTTGTTATTCAAACTTGTGAATAAGTAAAAGTGTATTGTGAAATAGGCAACACAGTGGCAAATGCAATCATTTAAGGTAGCACAAATTTTATTTTGTTTCCTACCAGGAGTCAATTTTGCTTTTTAGAAAAGGCATTGATCTTGAAATTGGAAGACCTCGGTTCTTATGCTGGCTCGGCTATTCACCAGCTGTGTGTCCCGAGGAAAGGCCTGTATTTCTCAGCTGGCTTGTTTTGTAGAACGAGGATAGCAAGATTTTGCCCTGCCTGCTAAATCCAATGGTTCAGTTATGGATTTTAAAAATATTACATGGTCTTGTGAAAGAACATTAGCCCTTGAAAATGTCCATGGAGTTTAGATACAATATTTTCCTAAGCTTTGGATAATATTTCCTAAGGACAATATTTGTCCTTCAGGGAGTGATCTGAAGGACAAGCAATCCTCTTGCCTGGCCAAATTCGCAACAATCTTTCACTTCCATGAAAGACGGGCATTAAAATGAAAGGAAAAGCAGGTACTTGTCCTTATGTTGAACGTTGGGAAATATTGCTGCCTTCTCAGGCTGCAAGGACTCTGGACTCTTGAGCGCCCCAAGTGCCATGAGGTCTGTCTACAGCCAGAGGAGACCCTCGCTGAGAATTCAGGGCCTGGCAATGAACATTAAATGCCTGAGTCTCCTTTATCTTTTCATGAAGTTGTCTTGCTTGGTCCCACCTCTGTTTCAGGTGATGAACCACACTGACCTTGCAGGAGGAAGGTGGAATCACAGTACCTGGGCCCAACCTTGTCCAGAAATTTTTAGCCAAATATGGCAATTGCTAACAAATGCAGGCTCCTCCGTTGACAGTCTCAATGTATTCATTAATAACCATATTCATTAATACTGGTGGCCCTAAATACCAGTGACTACTCACCCCTGTTGAAGAACCTCATCTCAGACCCCTTAACACTTTTTTGAGGCCTCTATTTGAAATAATTTATAGTCTTTAGTCTGGTGGCTTTGTATCGCTGAGCCTAATGACTGTTTCTATTTGAATTTCAGATGCTTAATTACAGTGGAACACTTCAACACCATTAAGTTAACGCAAGCTACTAGCTTGTTCTTGATCATGGCCTGGCACACATTTATAGCAATATCACATATTTGATTCATACCACACATTTTGCAAACCTTGGAACAGAATGGGAAAATGCCTTCAAATCAGCTTGTGAGCTAAGAACTCTTCCACCAGGGAAAGAGTTTGGGGCAGCATGTCTCATCTGCTAATGAGATTTTAGTGTTTTGCGGACATCAGAGTCCCTTTTCTTGAGGAATAATGATTTTCCAATTTGGTTTTCATAAGGACTGCTTATATTACATTATGTGAAAACTAATAAAATTACATATTTCTTGTAATCATGGTCTTATTTACACCACCATATGACCAAGCCTATTATTTGGACTTGGCAAATGAGCAGATAGGCCATTAATCCTCAGCCTTTCGGTGTAGAAAGCAAGCTTTTCAGGTGCCACAAAATCCTGCAACACAAGTACCTATGTTGGAAGAGAGTTAAAGGCAACATCAGGCCCCTGTAAGATAATATTCCTTGGGAATGGATGTTAAGAGTTAGTTTGTATCTTTACAACATCAGTCATATGGGTATTGTTTGCATCTGACAGTTTTTCTTTTAAGATTAATGTGCTTATGAAAACCTTGTGCGTTACTCTACAAGGCAAGCTTGAAATCCATCAGCATTACCATCGGAATGACACAATGCTGGGAGAGCAAACCAAATGACAAACAGAATCTGGTTTTCAGAGGCCAGTGTGTGTTGAAGAGAAATGATCTGAAGCCAAATTTGGCCTCCTTCCAGAAATTCCTCTTGCTACACTGTTGGCACAGCCCACCAAAGGGTGGGGGCTGAGGGAGGAGGGAGGGCACTCGGACATGGAGCGGGAGACAGTACCATGGGGACAGGGGAGTCGGAAGGGAGCATGATGGATTGCAAAACTTGATCTTTATTGCAAACAATAGTCATATGTAAAACTAAGTCATGGAGAAAGAAAAAAAAACCTTTGTGAAAAATGGGACTTTTTCTGGATCATTAGGGAAAGTCGTTTCTAACATCACCATTTGACATGCAGTTGGTGACATCCATGCAATTGGATTTGAGGCCTAAGAGCAGAATGGGGAGGGGGCGGTGCACCAGCTTAAGGGGAGGAAAATCTCGAGGACCTCCACTGCCTCAGGAGCCTTTGGGTACGGCAAAGGGATGCTTGCGCTTATGAGAAGAGGAGGGGGAATTGCGGTGTGGTCTGTAGGCCAACGGGAAATCAAAGCAGTGTCCAGCTTGAGAAATGAGGTTGCTGTCTGCGGCAGCCAGAGATGCAAACAGCACTCACTGGGCTCAGGGCAAACAATCATATAGAGATGGAAAACGGATGCCGGGACTGGCAGCAAGAGCAGCAGGCAGGGTTGGCGAGGCCCCACTCAGGCGTCCGGACTGACAGTCCACCAAACTGAAAGGGGTGAGGGGAATCTCACCACCCACTGCCGTCACGTTGGCTACTATCTTTCTTGATTTCAGCAGTTTCACTTCGGCTCAACTTGGCCAGATCCCACTCCCTCAGCTCAGAAATAGGTGGCCAGAAATAGAAGGGAACAATGCTTCAGAGTTTCCTCGATCCACAGCCTTTTTGAGTCCCAAATCACTTCCAAATGTGGCAGCCCAGCAAAGCACTAAGAGATCGCACTGCCTGCAGCAACCGCACATTGGAGATATGATGAATTGGTGGGACCCCACGGCAGGCGTTGCCAGTGGAGCAGGCCAAGAGGCTCTCACTGCCTGGGGGAGTTAGGAAACAGTGGGACAGGCTGGGTTTTCACACCATCTCAGCCCAGGCCGGCACGCTGCGACTCCAACAGCTTCCAATGGGTGTTGCCTCCTGTCTGGCTTGGGAGAAGCTGCACAAAACCAAGTGTCTGAAACAGAGAGTAGATGCAAGAGTGGGGAAGACGGGAGAGGCATGAGCAGTAACCAGAGAGCAAATCCCACCAGCTGCCTGGGATTTGTTCCTAGACATCTACATCTGGGGGCCCCTTCTCAGCTCAGGCCTTAGAAAAGTGTGTGTGAGTGGAGTTCAGATTGGCTGGCCCGAGATGGGATTTCTCAACAGGCTGCGGGCATGCACATCTCTGCAGCTTTCAAGGAAGGGAGGGAGGCCTGGTGGCTGAGGCTACTGTGAGCCACAAGCCTCCACATGGGCTTCGGTCTCCTCTCTTGACCTCACAGGCGTCTCATCTGCTGAACAGATGACGGTCATTCTGTGTGCATTTGGTGGGTGGGCTACTTAGCCTGTCCCGGGGGTTTTGAAAGCAGAATTATTATAATACACCTTGGCTTCTTGAGAATCCAGAGTTGATTCCTCTGCTGATTCCTCTGCTGATTTCTTTCCTATGGAGGTGGCCCTCATCAAAGCCAGCTCTGCAGGGAGAAGCAATGGTCCGGAACTGGGTGAAACCCCTGTCAGGCTCATTTTATTTCAATCTACAAGTTCTGCAGGAGAGAGGCAGCCAGGTGGGGGTATGCAGTGTTCCAGTCTCACTCCTGACACTTACTTCCAGCTGTCCCTGACCAGCTCATTAACAACCTGGCACCTCCACTCCCTCATCTGCAAAATGGGAGTAATACAGTGACCACCCATGCATAAGGCGGTGGCAGTGAGGAATGTACTGGTTGCCGGGTTTAAAAATCATCATCATAAACCTAGTCTATTGACAGAACATGGGATTTTCTAAGTGAATTCAGCTCAAACTCTTGAAAAGTAAATAAATGGAGTACAATTTCAAAGGCTTGAGTGCCTTTGCATGATGGTGACATGGACATATATTTATTTCATTTTGGTGACCCAAAGCTCTTAAGAATTCAATCTTTCTTTTCTTTTCTTTTTTTTTTTTTTTTGGCTTTTTGTTTTTGTTTTTGTTTTTTGTTTTATTTTGTTTTTGAGATGGAGTCTCACTCTGCTGCCCAGGCTGGAATGTAGTGGCACGATCTGGGCTCACTGCAACCTCTGCTCCTGGGTTCAAACGATTCTCCTGCCTCAGCCTCCTGAGTAGCTGGGATTACAGGCACACAGCACCATGCCAGGCTAATATTTTGGATGTTTAGTAGAGATGGGGTTTCACTGTGTTGATCAGGCTTGTCTCAAACTCCTGACCTCAGGTGATCCACCTGCCTCGGCCTCCCAAATTGCTGGGATTATAGGTATGAGCCACTGTGCCCAGTCCTTTCTTTTATTTTCAATAAATAAATCTATTTATCTATTTCCTTTCTCCTCCCATAAGCCTACACCATAAACCAGCCTATTCTTCTATTATGCCATAAAAAGGTTGAGGAGACATTATTATTATTATTATTTTTTGAGACGGAGTCTTGCTCTGTCGCCCAGGCTGAAGTGTAGTGGCGTGACCTCGGCTCACTGCAAGCTCCGCCAAGGAGACATTATTCTATACAGGTCCTAGAGAGCATACGACATCACTTGTCTCTGCCCTGTTAAGTGGTGCATTCCGGAAACATTTTTAATCTATAGGAATGAACTAACCACTCCATCCTCGAGGCATCCTAAGTCTCAGTGAAACACTTAACTTACATGCTCTTCATGCAGCCAGAGACCATGTCATACATGTGGTCTGACATTGACAGAAACATTGTTACATAGCACATGACTGTATAGAAAATTGTTTAAACTATGGTACAATAGAGTAATATGCAACCAAAATTAACACGATATCAAAAAACTAACATGTGGTGAAAAAATCAGAGCAGTACTTTCTTGAGAGTGGAGTGGAGGTTTGACCAGGAAGAGACACGGGAGAACTTATAGGTTGATGATAATGCTTTACACCTTGACAGGGCTGTGTATTACCCAGGTGTATGCATGTGTCAAAATTCTTTGAATTATTCACTCAAGATTTGTGCATTTCAGTGTATGTAAATTTCCCTTAAGCAAAGAGCCATAAACAAATATTGAGCTCTAGTTACTCGTGTGCATGCTGAAGTGTACTGGTTTTTGCAACTTACTTGAGGCTACGGTCTGAATGTATGTGTGCCCCAAACGTTCGTGCACTGCAACCTGATCCCTAATGTGATGATGTTGGAGAGCAGGGCCTTTGGGAGGCGATTAGGTCATCATGGGGTCTCTGCTCTCATGAGCAAGATTGGTGCGCTTGTATAGGAGACCCCAGAAAGACAGCTAACCCTTCTACCATGTGGGGACACAGCAAGAAGTTATCATTTATGGACCAGAAAGTGGGTCCTTACCAGACCCTGAATCTGCTGGCATTTTGATCTTGGACTTCCCAGCTTCTAGAACTGTAAGAAATAAATTTCTGTGGTTTGTAAGTGACCCAGTCTGTGGCATTTTGTTACAGCAGCCCAAACAGACTAAAACCTTTGAAATCTGTTAAACAGAAGATGGAATGATCGATGGATACAGTGATGGAGAAATGAATAGATATTTAATAAAACAAATATAGCAAAAGATTAGTAACAGAATATAGGTGGTGGATATGCAGGTGTTCTCTGCCTATAATTTCTGTCATCTTTCTGTATTTGAAATTGTTATTAAAATATAAGGAACTGGATCACAGGGAATATTTAATGACATTTATCCTGATATTTAAATATATTTCATTCCATTTTTTTGTGAAAATGTCAAAAGGTGTTATTTCTAAGTATTGGAAGTAGAAATGGCTTGCTTATGTTCACATTCTGAGAAAATGTGTCAGTTTGAATTAGAAGTTGCTTTTTATAACCTTGCTTCTCCCACTGCTCGAAGTGGAAATTGAGGCCAGTGTTGCCAGGTGGAGTAGACAGGTTCTGCACCTCCAGCCCACCCTATAAGGGCCACTGAGGACCTCTCCCATGTGAGGTCCAATAGATTTTGTGATCGCAACCACAAATAAATGTGTGTTTGTCATGCAGTTTCCAAAGCCTCAGAGGTGTGTTGCTCAATTATAAATTGAGGCCAAACTTTCTTTTCTTTGAGACCAAACTACAGATGGCTT
Source organism: Nomascus leucogenys (assembly GCF_006542625.1). NCBI lineage: Eukaryota > Metazoa > Chordata > Mammalia > Primates > Hylobatidae > Nomascus > Nomascus leucogenys. The sequence goes on from NC_044393.1 coordinate 43,416,625, forward strand.
GAAGATAATCATCAGAGGTGATGTGATGATACACTTGGTTTCCAAACAGCTCCATGAAGTTGTAAATCAAATCCCAGTTGTTTTTTCCCCAGTGTTTCCTACAGGAATGATAAGGCATATTCAATGTGAAGGGAGGGGTGAGTCCTAGAGTTATTGTGGCAAATGTGCTAAGTGAGTCTTGTACCCTCACTATGTGGTGAGAAGTAGATCTCGTAGAATAATTTACGAACACGTCATTTTTGATGAACTACTGAAGAGAACATTTGTATTATTTTCTGCCCTGACACTTTTAAGTAGACAGGAAAGATTTATTTTCTTCTGTTGAATTATTGACACAAATACTTTTGCCCTTTCATTCTAACTTTTTAATTTTCCAATTTACATACAGTGAAATTCCATTTTCTTGGTATACAGTTCTATGAGTTTTGACGAATGCATAGTCATGTAACCACAACCCTAATCAAGATGTAATCTTTTCTCCCAAGAAGCACACGTATAAATATTTGAGCTTCTGGCTGTGGCAATGCTTTGGAATGTTGTTTCAGTTCTTTATTTTTTTAGAGATGGAGTCTCACTACATAGCCCAGGCTGGTCTCAAACTCCAGGGCTCAAGCAGTCCTCCTGCCGCACCCTCCAAAGTAGCTGGGATTACAGGTGTGAGCCACCACGCCTGGCTCAGTTCATTTTATGCCTGGAGAAATAGAGGCAACATAAAGATTGTGGAACCTCTTTGCTGAAAAATGGTATTTGAAGTTTTGACTTTTGAACATTTATCCTCTTCTTGAAATAAATCAGATTGTAGGAAAAGTTGAGTAAGGTGTGGAGTGGGGGGAACACTGTATGAGTAAATAAGATGACATTTTTTGCAATATAACTTCAAAATCAAAATGTGGAGCATAGCTGGATGGTGCAGGAGCCAACGGTGATATTTACTTAGGGCATGGATGCTGATGCCAAACTCCCTGGGCTCAAACCTTGCTCTGCCACTTGCTAGCTGTGTGACCTTGGACAAAATTCTTCCTTGCTCTGTGCCTCAGTTTTCGGATCTGTAAAATGGGTCATAATAACATTAATCGCATAAGGGCATTGTAAAGATTAAAGGAGGATTTAGGTACATGGTAGGCAATTGATAAACTTTTATCACACAATCAGGAAATCCTATTTCTATGTATATAATTCTATTTCAAATGTATATGCTGGACCCAGTCACATGGAATACAAAACTGAAAAGGTTAGGAGAGGGGAATGTGCCTCTGACTTCAGGCAGCTTTTTAATGGAAAATTCTACCAAGAGAGAAGGCTGGTGAAGAAAATCCCAAAAGCTTTTGCTCCAGGGAAGATGGGAAGCCAACTGGGAAGACATTCTCTTTAAAGTAATTGACAAGCCACACTTGCCTACTACACCTGCCCACAGTGTGCAGGACATGAGCTCAAGAACGTCACACATTGGGATGCCTTTTCCCACTGCATCAGACTGGAATGGGAAGGCTGTGGAGGATGCCTCTTAGGCAGGGCCCCTCTGTGTTGCCTAAAAACGCTGGCTTTGAACAAGAGCTGTCTGCGGTTTGTCAGGCAGGCCCACCATCAACAGACACATTACATCCCTGCTTGGGCCTGCAGTCCTGCTCACCAGCGCACCCATGTTGAGGAGATGAGGGGGATGTTGTATACCATGCTTATCATATTTCTGTAGACGCTGGAATCTCAAATCTCACTGGGGATTCGAAAACAGTTCCAGGAAATGGCTCTTGGGGAGAAGAAGGATCTCACCACCTGTGTTTGTGGAGTCGCTGATTGGGCTGGCTTGAGCCTGTCCTGGTTCCCATCTCTTTCTGTCATGCTCTGAAGCCTGGTACCATCCCTCCTGCTCACCAGCCTTGCTTCCCACCGCTCCCTAACCTCGATGGCTACTCCAGTCCCACTCTCCCGTTACCATCACTCCGCTCAGCTTGTGGCCCAGGACTCCAGCCCTGCCTTCTGAACTGGGTTTTCTTTCTGAGAAAGCTCCCCTCCTCTCCCACCCTAGCATCCCATATGTCTCTTCCATTCTACAATCCAATTACATGGTTGAACTGACAACCCAAGTCTCTCCAGACCCTGTGCCCATTGAATCCCTCTGAAAACTGAAGAACAACTTAGGGAAAAGCACAGTGAAGAGTTCAGCTGAGGGTCGGGAACTAGAGGCTACCAATGGGGAGCAGGGGACGGACTCTGGATGCGGCAAGGCAGAGGGACTGCTTCAGACGGGTCTAGTACTTTGTTTCTTTCTCCTAAATTCTGGTATTCTAAGAACTTCTACTAAGGAATGTCGGCCATTGTCTCACCTAACTCTAGTCATGTCAGACACAATCAATTCCCCAGAGCACTAGGCATTGAGAGAATTTATGACCTTGATGTGTGTGTGTGTGTGTGTGTGTGTGTGTGCTGGATTTGGATTTCTGCTTACCAAATTCTTTTTTTAAAAAAGTAAGGAAGAAAATTGACTGCTCCATAAGGTAATCAGAAACTCTCCACAACGTGAAATTGTGACATTTTTACATAAATTTGAACAAATGTATTCAAATTAATCACAACAGTCTAAGCAAGAATGGCCCCCAGTGAGATAGAGCAGCCAAGTTTTTTTGAGTGTTCTGCTAAAAGTAGATTGGCCTAAATTTGCAGCTGCACATTGAGTATTGAGGGTTGAAGGAGGTTGAAGGCACCAGGTATGTCACGAGATTGAGAACACACTGGCAAGAACAATGCCATCCCTACTCTTCTGTGATCCCCGCTGCATACCACCCCAAAACTTAACGGTGCCAAAGAATACCCATTTGATTTCACCCAAGGATTCTGTATGTCAAAGTGGGAAAAAGGGAGGGTGGTTGTCTCTGCCCCTCCATGTCTGAGGCCTCAGCTGGGGATACCTGACCGGGAGTGACTGCAGCTGCTGGAATCATCTGGAGACATCTTCACTCACATGTGTGGTGCCCGGGCTGGGGTGACCAGAAGAATGAGCCTGCTGACTGGAGCACCAACACAAGGCCCTGCACATGACTTGGGCTTCCTCACAACATGGTGGCCTCAGGATACTGGACTTCCTACATGTGGCTTAAGACTGAGATGTTCCAGTGTCCAAGTTGGAAGCTACATGGTCTGTCATGAATTTGCTGCAGAAGTTCTGTGACATCACTTCCAAAAAAAGGTATATGTGCAAGTGTCCTTTGCTGGTGTGTTTCATATTCACTCCACTCAGATGTACAAGAAAATGCAACTTCTTTTTTTTTTTGAGACAGAGTCTCACACGGCCCCCCAGGCTGGAGTGCAATAGTGTGATCTCAGCTCACTGCAACCTCTGCCTCCTGGGTTCAAGCAATTCTCCTGCCTCAGCCTCCTTAGTAGCTGGGATTACAGGTGCCTGCCACCATGCCCAGCTAACTTTTTGTATTTTTAGTACAGATGTGGTTTCACTCTGTTGGCCAGGCTGGTCTCGAACTCCTGACCTCATGATCTGCCTGCCTCGGCCTCCCAAAGTGCTGGAATTACAGGTGTGAGCCACCACGCCCAGCCGAAAAATGCAGCTTCCTTACTTTCCATCACTGCTTCCATCATTCTCTGGGGCCCCACCATCCCCAGTGGGGAGACATAGGTTGCTAATTCACAGTATTTTTGCCATCTTTGGTTTAATTAATTACCTTCTACTGAAAAGAGGCTCTATCCATGAAATATTCAGTATGTTCAAACTGCAGCACCCTGCCTCCTTCCCAAGATGTCGCCTGGGGCAGCTGAGAGTCCCCCAGGAGGTTGTGGCAGGTCTCCCTGGACTCCTGTTTATCCTTGTGGAGATGTGGCTGAGGGGCAGTGGGTCTGGTCTTTGAGTGTGTGCAGGCTGATTTAGCTGAGGTGTGGCTCATATGAGTCTATCCCAGGGAACCTTGCTGGTGATTTCTGCTGGCCTCTGCACCTGGAGAACTCATGGTCTTCTCTCAGCTCTCTAAGGGTCAGATGGTTTCTCTTACTGAGTCACAACACCATGGCTCTTGCATGACACCATGACTGCAGAGCCCTCCTGGCTCCTAATTGTTCTTCAGCCTGGTTACCTTCCCTGGAGCTTTCAGGTGCTAGCATTTTCCCCTGTCCATGTGGTTCTCAAGCCACACTCTTAGATACATTGTTAAAACACAGCTGCACATTCTTTAACATTGTTTTCATTGAGAAGTGGTGTTTCTGTACTTTCTCTTTGAATCTGGAAGACTTTTGGATACTTTGACCAATAGATTATGGCTGAAGTAAAGGTTTATGACCTCTGAAGCTAAGGTATAAAAGACCATGAAAGTTTCTGCCTTGTTTCACTGGAATGCTCTCTGTTAAAACTGTGAGCTGCCATGTTAGAAGTCAGCTGCCCTGTAGCCGCCTTGTTGAGAGGAAGCCCAAGCCACATGGAAAGGTCATATGTGGGTGCTCCAGTCAACAGGCTCAGCTGACCTGTTCTTCAGGCATTCCAGTCCAAGCACCAGCCATGATGGAAAGGTGCTTTGAGATGATTCCAGCCCCAGGAAATTTGAATCTTCCTAACCGAGACCTCATTATGGAGCAAAGACAAGTCATTCCCACAGTGGCCTTTCTGGATTCCTGACCCACAGAATCTTTGAGCATAAAAATATGGTTGTTGTTTTTACACTACTAAGTTTTGAGATGGTCTGTAGGGCAGCTAAATAAAGATAACTGTAGCCATTGTCATCCCACTTGGGCATGTGGCTCCTTCTGGGCCACATGTGAACCATGAGGAGATCAGAATACTAACTCTGGTTCATCTGTCTGGCCACCTCTTTCTTCTATCAAGGCACCATTCCTTCCTACATTCATGGAGTCCACACATCACCCTGTGAGTGAGCTCCTCCTTCCAAGTCTCAGAGCAAGCAAGGGCAATAAGTCCCCCTGATTTTACCTTTAACCCTTCAAAATATCCAACACATCCTTTGCAGGATTTTGGTTCAGAACCAGAAAACCAGGGCATGTGCACACTGACCACCTGCCTTTCCTGTTGTGCCAAGTCCAGCAGGTACTTCATCCATTTATCTTTATTCTTTGTGTCATGGGCTTCCCTTACATCAGGTCTTGAGATTCCCTCTATTCCTGACTCATAGTAAATGTCTTGACATTACCCACAGTGTTGGGCTTTTGATATTAGAAAGCACTTTGGTCTCTCCCCAAAGCCTAGCTTCCAATATTAAAGTTGAGAACCAGAAAAGAAAAAAAAAAACTTCCTTTCTATCTCAAAAGTTGGACATAGATTCTTGTCTCGGCATTCTTTTTTGTAAGGATCCTGTTCCTCCTGGAGGCAACTGGCGGGAAGCCACAAAGAGCAAAGACAGTGATATATTCATAAACATTGTCCCTAGTACTTCAGTTATGCCTTAAACATAGATGGATACTCAGACTGATCATGAGCTCTAGTGACAATAATAGCCAGATCTTACATTGTGAATTGTGCAATTTGGAATGTTATTTCTTCGACAATAACTTACTGCATTTTCACAGCCTTCCTGTGACGTAGCAGGGGCGAGCCTCACTACTGATGAAGAAACCAAGGCTCAGAGAGGTTCAAAGGCTCTCCTTGGGACAGGCAGCAAATAATGTGAGCAAGGGAGCACACGGATTACTTGAGCCCAGGAGTTTGAGACCCGTCTGGACAACATGACAAAAACCTGTCTCTACAAAAAAATTAGTCGTCCATGGTGGTGGTTCCCTGCAGTCCCAACTATTCGAGAGGCTGAGGTGGGAGGATCGCCTGAGTCCTGGTTGAAGCTACAGTCAGTCATGATTGGGCCACTGCCCTCGAGCCTGGCTGACAGAGTGAGACACTGTCTCAAAATAAATAAATAAAAATAGATGATAAAGGTGTCTCTGAAATGTTATGGTGTTGAGTGGCCTTTCTTTTTCGGGGCGGCAGAGGATCCCAGAGTATAAAGACGGGATACTGGAAGACAGTGGCAAGGGAGGCGCGATTTTTGAAGCCTTCCCATCGCCCCCTTCACAACACACAAAAATATTAAAATGGAGAAACCAAAACCCCAGGAACCCGAAAAATACCAGCAGATAGAGATGAACCACCCAGTAGCTACAGGGTCAGCATGGGCTGTGCAAGGGGAAGGAGAGGGAGGTGAGGGGGTGTCTGAAAGCCCTGAACCCAGTTTTCTCCTCAGAGCCAGGTGGCATTTGCCACAGTGCTTAGTTAAGGTCTGAGTGGCCGGAGCAAACAATATGCTCTCAAAACTGACCCCTCAAACTCTCTCAGAATAAACTGCAGAGATCAGAATCCAACCTGAACAGTGCAGGTGCAGAAGAGACAACAGAAAGGAAAAGTCCAGAGAATTGTGGAGAGGCACAGACCCAGAAGATCTCAGTGCCAGCCACCAGGCTTGTTCACACTCACACCGACAAGGGAAGCGCCCTCGGGAGCCATGACATTAGAAAACTTCTCAAAGTACACTTCCCTTTTAAAAGCTCCAAAAGTCTAATTTCACGGAAAAATAAGAACCAAAAAATGATTGAAGTCAAATCCGATACAAAATTATTATAAGAAAAAAGAGAAGAAGGTAAAGAAAGAAAAGGGTGCACACCAACAAAAACTCACACTTCAAAAAGTCTTTACAATATAATTTACATCCATACAAATATGACTTTACAATAATTCCTAATAATGTTCAAGTGATAATATACTTTAAAAGCCTAAAAAAGGATAAATAAAAAATAACTCCCAGGCATGTGGAATTTATCCTGTCACCATGAGCAAAAGCCAGTCATCATCAAAATTGTCCTCATGCTGGGCACAGTAGCTCATGCCCATAATCCCAGCACTGTGGGATGCTGAGGCTGGAGGATCACTTGAGCCCAGGAGTTTGAGACCAGGCTGGGAAACATAGTGAAAACTCAGCCCTACAAAAAAAAAAAAAAAAAATAGGCAAGTATGGTAGCACATGCCTGTAGTCACAGCAACTCAGGAGGCTGAGGTGGGAGGATCACTTGAGCTCAAACAGTAAAGGCTGCAGTGAGCCATGATTGTGCCATTGTGCAACAGAGAGAGAGAGAGAGACTCTGTCTTTAAAAAAAAAAAAAAAGTGTGTTCTGAGTGCATCCTGCTTCAGACCACACTCCCAGAGATAGGAGTCAAGTTCTGGCTTATGCCAGGACCCACGGAATCAAAGGGAGGTGTGAGTGTGTGTGTGAGAGAGTGTGTGAATGTGCAAGTGTGAGGGGGCTGTATATGTGCATGTGTGTGAGTGTGTAAATGTGTGTGCATGTGTGTTAAATGTGTGTGAGTGCATGTAGGTGTGGGAGTGTGTATGCATGTGTGGGAGTGTGTATGCAGTGGGAGTGTGTAAATGTGTGTGTTGCCGTGACTGTGTGTATGTATATGTGGGGGGTGTAATGTGTGTGTGTGTGTGTGTGTGTATAGGAAGGAGGTTGGAAACCCGATAGACTGACCTTGTGCTTATCAATAACACTGTTCTGAAAAATAAAACACAGATGATTCCCCAGTTTAAAACCTGTCCTGGGTGAATGGGAGTACCTTTGACAATAGGGTGCTAGTGTAAGCAGATGGGGAGGGTCTCCAGGGACCATAGAAATTTAACTGACTTAAGCAATCGGCCTGTTTTACAGCCTCCTGCCTTGCAGCTGGTTTTCTTTTCTTTTCTTTTCTTTTCTTTTCTTTTCTTTTCTTTTCTTTTCTTTTCTTTTCTTTTCTTCTTTGAGACGGAGTCTCGCTCTTTCGCCCAGGCCAGACTGCAGTGGCGCTATCTCGGCTCACTGCAATCTCCGCCTCCCGGGTTTACGCCATTCTCCTGCCTCAGCCTCCTGAGTAGCTGGGATTACAGGTGCCCGCCACCACGCCCGGCTAATTTTTTGCATTTTTAGTAGAGATGGGGTTTCACTGTGTTAGCCAAAATGGTCTCGATCTCCTGACCTCGTGATCCACCCGCCTCAGCCTCCCAAAGTGCTGGGATTACAGGCGTGAGCCACCGCGCCTGGCCTGCAGCTGGTTTTCTCCCAAACCTTGAGTGGAATGAGGTCACTTAGTCATTGGAAGCAGCTCCTGACAGACCTCAGCAACTTACAGACAGACCCAAGTGAACTTTCCACACGACCATGCTAGCGTCTCCACCCTGGAAGGAGCCACAGCTTCATTACCATAACATTCGACCTACATGCTGGTGTGATGACTCGCTGCGTCTGTGCCACTGGGACCCCTCCTCCACATGCCATGACGCATCCTCTCCCCTCTCCATCACCCCGTAAAGCCCTCCTGTTGCTTTCCCTTGGGGAAGCACTCCTTTGGAAAGCATTCCAGTGCTCTTCTTACCTTAGGAATAAAAATCCTATTGCTCAAAACCTGAATTCTCATGGAGAGTTGTTTGTTACTCGCCAGGCAAACAAACCCCAGGTTTTGAGGGGAAACACTAGTTCGGAGATGAATATGAAATTTGGCTTTGGGCCTGTCGAATCTGAGAAATGACGGAGATGACGGAGATGCAGGCAGAACTGCCCTCCTGGCACCCAGAAACCTGAGACTGGGACTGAAAGGAGGTGGCAGAGCTGGAAGCTGCAAGAGGAACTCGTGCTTGGGGCTTATCGTTCTGCATTTGCCATCTTGAAATTCTTGTATTATTTTTGGATTTGTGTTTTGCAACTGAATCCCATGGACAGTGGGGCACAGGCCAGGTAGTTGGAGCTGCGTCTCACACATGGTCTTGCAGTCCAAAACCTTGGATGAGTTCTAGGCCCCCCGCTCCCTGACCCCAACTCCCCCGCCCCCGCCAGGCTTCCCTTTGCTCTTTCCTCATGACCATGGCCACCCTCTGTTTGGGGCAGTGACCTGGTTACATCAGTAGGACAAAACTGTGTCCTGGCATTGCTCTCTGTCCCTAGTGAACACCTGAGTGAGGCCAGAAGAGGTTAGGATCAAGTGTTCACCTGTAGAGTATCAGGGCAGGACAAAGCCATCCTCAACCCCCTGCAAGACTGGCAGCACCTACACATTCAGCCAGTGACTTGGCAGAAGGCATTTTGCCCATCACCAATCCATATGCCTTAAGATGCCAGGGATGGTCTCCCAGCTGCAGCTGAAGTCAGAGGTGGGTCAGGGGAGACAGGCTGGGCACCTGGACTTTTGGCGACTTAGGGGAATATTTTCAGTAGAGTGGAAGGACACATCACATTGGAAGGGGCTGTGATGATATCAAAACAGAGGCATACCTAGAAGCAGAAGGAAGGAATGAGAGCAAGTGTCAAGAAAAGACTTCTCTGAGATGCAGACAGCCTGGAGGAAGAAGACCTAGTAGCGCAGGAGAAGCAGAGAAAGGAGGGGTGTGGTGGACAGCAAGGCATGCTGACCCCATCTCCTCTCACACTTGCAGCCCTGCTGGGGAAAGCACTGCCTCCAGGGGCCTCCAACCATCAGAGCCTCAGGGTCTGGGTCAGAGAGTGCCCCACCCATACTGAAACCCCTTCCCAGGCTGTCCCAGGTCCCACAGCTGATTGTTATGGGAGTGGAGGGCTGGCTATCTTGACCAACTCAGGCCAACTTGAAAAGGCCTTCCTGCTGCAGAGCTCCCTATGGAGCTGGCCAAGGCTGTCCTTGGATGGGAATCACAGCTCCACTTCTCCCTCTGCCCTCTCCTGCCTCCTTCCCTCCCCTTCTACAAGGGTGCTGCTTCATATACAGCCTGCACACTACACTCCATGTCAGAGCCTGATTCCTGAGGACCCTTCTTGTGGCAGGTAGAATCAAGGGTCTATGAGACTGTGGACAGAACAATAGGGACCTATGGGATCTCTGGGGCATGGGTGGAGAGGCCAGCCTTCTAAGAGAGGCCTGAGATTCAAGCACCGAACCATTGGTCCCACCCAGCCAACCAGCTCTGAAGATCTACATCCCATGAACCCCGTGGTTTGTGTGTGACCAGCCCTCTTGAGCCATCAGACCATCAGAGTGGCACCTGAATTAGCTCTCAACACCCCCAGGCATTGGTCACACTCGTAGACCTGAAATACTTAGAAATAAATGCTGTATGTAATCAATTGTGTGATATTGGGCTGTTCAAGTTTAATTACACTGGAATTACACCCTAGAAGTATGGAATTATCCATGATAATGCCAAAATAATAACAAAGGGAAAATAAGTATAAACAAGACAACTGCACTTAGGATCACATCCAAAACTCACATACCAGGCCTGGCCGCTCCCGATTCATCATTATCAATAAAAGGTGGCATAGGGCCTGCTCAAGCCAGTTGTCTGATGATGTGGCCCCTAGAGAGTAAGTTTTTGTTTTGTTTTGTTTTGTTGTTTTTGTTTTTGTTTTTGTTTTTGAGACAAAGTCTCACTCTGTCGCCCAGGCTGGAGTGCAGTGGTGCCATCTCAGCTCACTGTAAGTTCTGCCTCCTGAGTTCATGGCATTCTCCTGCCTCAGCCTCCCAAGCAGCTGGGACTACAGGCGCCCGCCACCACACCTGGCTAATTTTTTGTATTTTTAGTACAGACAAGGTTTCACCATGTTAGCCAGGATGGTCTCAATCTCCTGACCTCATGATCCGCCTTTCTTGGCCTCACAAAGTGCTGGGATTAAAGGCGTGAGCCACTGCGCCCGGCCCAGAGTAAGTTTTTATGCTCCTCTCCAACATTTTCCCTTCCTCTGAGACTGAAGAGCAGGAGGAGAAGCTGGGAGCTTCTTTTGGAGAAAGGGGATGCTTCCAAGTGACTTTGTTAAAATGGACCTGCTTTCAACCTCTGGGCACAGGAATCATTTCTTATGCTTTACTATCAATATAGAGGAAGGATAGCAGGTAAGATGCTATGCAAAACACAGAATGAGTCTGCTTTTCTTTCTATTGGATTTATGCCCTAAATTTATTAATTCTAAAAATATAAGACATATACAAAAAGTTCTCAAATCTGTGATAAAGAGACAAACCTCAGAGGGCAAAGGACATGAACAGGAAATACACCTGAGGAATACAGCTAATGTGCGATGAAGTGTTCTAGCTTACAAACTGAAACAACAATGTGTCAGCCTTGTTCTTCTATCCTAACAGCAATAATTAAAACATAGATGCAACCCAGTGTCAAGGGTGGAGGGCAAAGGGTACTTTTGTACAATATGATGGGCGTGTACTACCTTTCTGGAGATCAGCTTGGCAATATGTGTCCTAAGGAAAGGGTCATTCATGACCTGTAAAGATTTGCCCACAAAGACATTCCTTGCAACACCGTTTGTAGTAGTGAAAACTAAAACCAACTGAAGTGTAATTACAGCATTGGTGAAATCAATCATAGTACATCTAAAACAGAATAATACAATACAATCACAAAAAAAGAATGCAGTATATTTGGGGAGTGGAGGAGAGTAAAATGACAGTGATTAAAAGCGTAGGCTCCAGAATCATACTGCCTGGCTGTAAATCCTACCTGTTCACTCACAGCTGTGTTAATTGCTCTCAGCCTTAGCTTCCTCCTCCATTGGATGAGGACAGTCACGTCATCTTCATAGGGTTATGGCAAGAAGGCAATGAGACAATGCTTGAAAATGCTTGGCAGAGGATTTGACGTGGAGTAAGTACTCAGTAGTAACAGTAGTAGCACTAGTATTTACCAACATGGAAAGACGCTCACTGCAGGCAAGTGATTAAAAAGATATATAATGTACTAACTAGAATCAATGGACTGAGAGCTTATTAAACAGAAATAAATGAAAGAGAAAGGATAGATGAAAATACACTTAAGTCTTGCATGACTGTCAAGTTATGTGGTGAAAACTGGAAGCCTAGTGGAACATTTTGGCACAAAAAGAAATCTTTCGTCTGAGTGATCTAAATGGGAGTTTTCTTGCTTTTTTTTTTTTTTTTTTTTTTTGAGACAGTCTCACTCTGTCACCCAAGCTGGAATGCAGTGGTGTGGTCTCGACTCACTGCAACTTCTGTCTCCTGGGTTTCAGCAATTCTCCCGCCTCAGCCTCCCCCAGTAGCTGGGATTACAAGCACCCGCCACCATGCCCAGCCAATTGTTTTTGTATTTTTAGTAGAGACAGAGTTTCACCATGTTGGCCGGGCTGGTCTCAAACTCCTGACCTCAAATGATCCGCCCGCTTAGGCCTCCTAAAGTGCTGGGATATAGGCATGAGCCACCGCACCCAGCCTCTCATTTTTTCTTGACGAAATATTTAATTTGCTATTCTCTGCCTCTGTTGGGGTTTCCTGCTGGTCAGGAATGGCTTACAGATTCTTAGAGGAATCTGTTGGTGACTCAGGTGAGATTTTCCGGAAGACGTGGTGTCTTAGACAAGCTTCTGATAAACATGCTCCTTTGAGAAGCCCGTGAATCAGCCTGGCTGAGTAACCAGTGAACAGGAGAGAAGACAAACCTTGCAGGCAATTTCATCCCCACTGGGGGTCATGAACCTTATGTGGGAAACAGCTTGGAGAAGAAAAAGGAATTCTGGTTAAAAGGATAGTAAAGGAAACTCAAGTTCTTCAAGGTTACTGGCTGAGCTCATGAAGTAAACACCCAGATCTGAATCACTGACGACAAAAGAAGTCAGTAAATACACAGCAGAAAGGGTCGGAGGAGAGCACATCATTTTAAAACGAGTTCCAGTATTTGTGGAGGTCACATGACACTGTTGCACAAAGGGTGGAGCTAGACCCTAATTCTACCCTCCCTGGAGTTTTTTTTTTCATCATCCCAAATCCGCATTTGTAGTATTTTCTCCCTTTGGGGTGGATATTCTGCTCCCTACCTTCCAGTAGAATTGATAGAAGCAATACACCAATGGTAGTGAAGTCTGTGTGGGAAACGAAGATTGAGGGTTTATCAACATCTTTCCTGCTGTAATGCAAAGTGAGCTCCCAAGTTCAGCTGTGCCTGCAGCTGCAATCCAAACCCCAGACCTGAACATGAAGGAGATTGTTGATAACACTTAAAGGAAACTCAAGGTGGCTTAGATATCCCGGGACATCGTATTGGGTAAGTAGGATCTTCCAAGAGACCAGGTCAGCAGAAGCATTGCTCTCACGTCCTCAGACACTCCTCTACACCCCTGGTTGCAGCAGGGGTCTGCTGAGTGCAAGGGAGCCCTTTGAAGAGATGGGATGGGGCTCCCCAAGCATGTTTGTCTCCTTAGGGTCGATCTGTTCAAAAAATGTTTCCCCATTGCCTACAGTGTGTAAGGAGTGAGCAGCCACATACAAGCTTCTTCCACAGGGCTTGCTATCCAGTGGACCTTCTGAGAATGGGTAAATAGAATGGAACCAAAAGAAATCAGAAACTGCAGCTGGAATCACAAAGTACAGCTCTAAGCGCCAGATAGTGCCAGCTGAGCCAGTGCTATGCCCACCCTTCAGGGTTCTCCTTTCCTCAGATTATAGAAACTTCAGGAAAATTTTAGCCTTTGAAATATTCCTAGTTAAACTGATACCGCTTGGTCTTTTTACCACAAGACGTGTTTAAACCACAGCATTTCAGCGTTAACTTACTGGCTGAGTTGAGAACCATGTTTCCTTATTTGAGGCTGCTGGTCAACCCCGGCTCACTGTTCGGATAATTTTCCGTGAACTTGGAGTCAGACAAACCTGAATTTGAGCCCAGGCTCTGCCAAGCAATCTTACTACCTTTCCTTTGTCCAGCATTTCTCTAAGTGTGAATGGGGTGCCTGAGACCCTTTCAGGGGACCTGTGTGGTCTAAAAATATTCATAGTAATATCAAGAAGTTATTTACTTTTTCCATTCTTCTTTTCTCACAAGTGTACAATGGAGTTTCCCAGAGGCTACAGGAAGTGGGTCATCTTAGCAGATCGAATGCAGAAGCAGTGATGAGAATACAGCTATCTTCTATTAAGCCAGACAATAAAATAATTTGGGAAAGAAAGGTAAAACTGCCACTTCACTCACTTCCCAGCCCTGGTTCTTACCGTACTCACTAATCTTTTTGTTTTGGATAATAGTTATTTTTTAATACAATGAGTCATGCTAATATGTAATGGGGTTAGTACTCTTACTTTAAAAATGTATAATTAAATTTAATTTTTTTCAGTTAAAAAAAAAACAGTACATTTGGATAGAGATAACCCGTACAAATAAAAACTCCTTGAGGTCCTCAATTTTTAAGAGAGCAATCGGGTCCTGAGACCAAAAAGTTTGAAAACTGCACACCCTGGTTCATTCATTTTCCCACTCAAATACAATGGCTTTGTTTCTTATTTCACAGACAGAGCAAAAGCAATCAGAAGAAAGGAGAACTAGCTGTGCAAGGTGGCTCACGCTTGTAATCCCAGCACTTTGAGAGGCCAAGGCGAAAGCCCAGGAGTTCAAGACCAGCCTGGACAATATAGGGAGACCTTGTCTCTGCTAAAGAATAAAAATAAATTAGCTGGGCATGGTGGTGCACACCTGTAGTCCCACCTACTCAGGAGGCTGAGGTCAGAGGATTGCTTGAGCCCAGGAGTTCAAGGCTACAGTGAGTTATGATCATACCACTGCACTCCAACCTAAGAGACAGAGTGAGACCCTGTCTCAAAAAAAGGAGGGAGTAGAACAGCCTCATATTCCCACCACTAACTTCCCAGCCCAGCTGCATCTGTCTCCATGCAGCCTCCTTCCCTCCAGCTCCATACATAAATTGACCCATCTTCTATCCAAATTTAGTTCACCACTCTTGCCCAGACCCCATCTCCTCTAGCCCTTCCCAGGGATTCTTCCCTGTAATTCTCTCTCCTACATCATGGATTTCTTCTTGGACTATCTTCAGCAGCATGCAAACATGTTCCAGTTTCTCTGTCTTCAAAAGCTCCTCCCAGGACTCCACGTTCTTCTCTACCTACGTACCATTCCCCCATGCGCCCTCATAACAAAGTTCCTAGACATAGCCTGTTTTGACATCTCCATTGATTCACTTCTCTTTTTCTTTTTAATCCATGCCACTGAGCACAATCTTTGAGGTCATAATGGATCTCCATTTTGCCAAATCCAATGGACAATGCCATATCTTTGTCTTACTCAAACTTTGAGCAACATTTGGAATAGTTGGTTACTCCCACCTCCTGAAAACAGTTTCTTCACATGTTTCTAAGACCCCACACTCTCCTCGTTCTCCCTACCCTACTGACCACTTCTTCACAGCCCCCTCTCCAGGCTTCTACTTCTGCACTTCTAAGTGTTAGGGTACCTGAGGCTCAGCCTTGGGCTCTTCTCTTCTCTCTCTACCTCCTTCTCTTGGCGATCTCTGTCCCTTAGTTCCAAACACCATTTCTATGCTGATGACACCCAAATGTATATTTCTGCCTCATATGTCTTCCGTAAGTTCCAGATGCAGCCATCAATTATCTCCTTCGCATCTCAATGTGGTTGTCAAATAGGCATTTAAAACTCAATATGTCCAAGCAAAACGTTCTTTTTAACCCATCCCAAGCTCCTTCCTCCTGCAGTCTTACCCTCTTGGAATATGGCACAACCGTCCACTCAGTGGCTCAGATAAAAAGCCTGGGAGTCATTTTTGGCTCCTCTCTACTTCTCACACCCCATATCCAATCCATCAACAAAGCCTGACTGCTTCTTTTCACCCCCATGGCTGACACCCTGTCCAAGCCACCATCATCTTACACAGGGACTACAGAAATAGCTCTTAACTGATCTTTCTGCCTTCAGCATTTTGCTTTCTAAACCAAAAATCAGAACATGTCACTGTACTCAAAGCCCAACCATGGCTTACTTACATTGTACCTGGAGTCACAGAACATGGTACCACTCCAAGGCTTTTGTGGTCTAATCCATGCCTCCCTCTCCAGCCCTGGTTCTTAACCCATACTCACTCTTGCCATCTACCTTGCCCCCTTTGGTGACCTCATCCCCCACCTCCCTGTGCCCCAGACACATTGGTCTTCCTTCTTGCTGTTCTAGAACAAACCAATTTGTTCTTGTTCCATCTGCCAAGAATGTCCTTCCCTATTCTTTCACATGGCTCACTTCTTCACATCATTTAAAAGTCACCTGCTCAAAGACCCTTCCCCAAACACTCTAAAATAATCTCTTCTATTAGTTAGGTTACATTCAGCTGCAAGTAACTGCTTAAACAAAATAGACATTTAATAATTAAACAATATACACATTTAATAATTAAATAATAAGATATTTAATAATTAAATAATATAGACATTTAATAATTAACAAGACCCATAAGAGAAATAAGCAAAAAATTTACATCACCTATGATCACACATCGTAAATATTTTTAGAAATCTCTCCCAGCCTTTTTCCTATGAAAATGTAATCATTTTAAATCTATTTGGGACCATTCTAGAAACATAGTATTATCTTAGATTTTAATTTAATATTAAATGATAAATGTTTTCCCAAGTCTTGTGCAAACAAAATCACAAGCTCCTTGAACTGTAGGAAACCTTGGAAGTTATTTAGTTCTGGCTCAGCACGCAAACTTTACAAGATGAGGCACCTGAGGGCTGAGTTGTTTGAGTTTCTCCAAAATGTTTTAATACCTCAGTGATTTTCAGTCTGATTAAGCTGATGGAGAGCCAGAAAGCCTGGACCTATTGGTTGCTTTGTGTGCATAACCAACTAAGGGTATGTGTCTCTTTATCCCACAGAAACTGGGCTGCCAGCAGAGCTCTGCTTACCCCTTAGTGATTTTGCTGACAAATATGTTATCCCTCTACACCTTTCTGTCAACAACTCTCCCTCAGGAGAGGTTCAAGACCTCGATAGGATCTGCGCACCAAAGCAAACCTGTCAGACCAGCATGCATTGGGAGACAGCTGCCTGCTCCGCACCCTTCTTAGGGATCTGGGTGTTTTGTCCAGCTGGCACATTTGTACTTCAGAGGTGGGAGGGGCACATAGCACAGGGGAGTATGCCAGGGGAGACAGCACAGCCAAGCCTGGGGCTGTAAGACTGCTCATGGCAAGATGTATCTATGTTCTGTAATGGAATGCCATCTCTCACTATTTTGGAAGCATGATGGCATGGAGCAACTGAAAGACTGTGGGATGGGTTAAAAAACACGTCCATTGCTTTATTGCTATGGGATCTGGAGCAAGTTCCTCTCTGATCTTTAGTTACCTCCTTGGTAAAGAGGGCATCATAGTTCCACCTTGTAGAGTTTTAACACTTTCAACATTTGTGTAGGGATACTCAATAAGCAGCAGCTGTTATTAACAAACATTCTTTTTTCCCTCTGTAACAGTCTAAGACACAGAGTAGGGGCTCAGTTAATATTTGTTGCATAAATATGGGACCCAAACAAACAAAATCAGATCACATATTTTGAGACTAAACTACTGAGTCTGCAGGAATAACAGTAATAATTGTTGCCTACACATGATTCTGGAAAAGCCAGAAGCCAGGTCTCTTGAAATAGACATTTTCACACCCTCTTATTCTATCAGGATTTCCTTTTGTTCCCAAATCATTTTGACTTAATTAGAAAGAGGATTTTTTTTTACTTTATTTGCCTCCAAAGAATCAAAATAAATAGTACTCTTTCAGATTTTCTAAGTCATTATCTTATTATATAATACCATTGGTTAAGTTCTCTTCTTCATTACAAAAATGACAGTTAATTATAGAAAATTTGAGAAGTACAAAAAAGAAAAAATGGGCGAAAATATCACCAATAGCTATAAAAATGTTGGCATATTTTCATGCACACTTAGTTAATTGTGATCCTACATTATATCCAATTTTATCTTCTGGCTTTTCTCCTTAACATGATGAAATGTAGTTTTCCAAAATATTCCCCTATTGTTCATTCTGTTACCAATTGTTCACAATTTTAAATAATGCAAAATGAATATAATTCTTAATTATATACTGCAGTCATGGAAACATTTCTTAGGCTAAGTTCCTAGAAGTGAAATTATTATTTTTAAAAATGCAAACATTCTTTGGTACATACTATTAAAAAGGCATTCAAAAATTGTTGGAGAAATTTATAATCTTTCAACAGTCCTGGATATTCTCATGATAATTGGGAAGAAATATTTCATTTTAAAAATTATAATCTATTTTTTTACCAATGAGGCTGAAAAGCATAAAACATTTATTAAATAACAGTATTTTCTCTTTGGTGAATTATCACAGTTTGCTTTTGCCCATGAATTTTTGTGGGGTGGGGTGTGATTTTTATTAAATTATATGATACTATATTTTAAGGATTAAACTTTTGTCAAATGTTATAATTTTTAAATGTCTTTCTGGGTGCATCTTTATTTTGTTTATACACCCTTTTGGAAATTAAAGGGATTTTAATTCCTGTTTGGAAAATTTCTATTAATATTTTCATTTATGAGTTTCTTATTGGATTTATCCTTTGAATTACCTTTCCCATTTAAAGATCAGATAAATACTCACTATCATATTTTAAAATGCTTTAATCATTTATATTTTTTTGGATAGGGTTTGCTTTTACTATTTTTTAATTGTGGTGAAATATATATGATCAATATATGTATGATCAATGGTATATTGCCATTTTAACATTTTTAAGTGTATAATTCAGTGCCATTAATTACATTACAATGTTGTACAACCATCACCACTATTTCCAAAACTTTTTAAATCACCCAAACAGAAACTCTGTACCCAGTAAAAAATAACTCCTCAGCCCCTAGCCCCTGTGACCTCTAACCTATGTTCGTCTTTGTGAGGTGCCTATTCTATATACTTCATATAAGTAGAGTCATGCAATATTTTTCCTTCATGTCTAGCTTATTTTACTTTGCATAACATTTTCAAGGCTTCTCCGTATTATATAGAGCATGTCAGAATGTCCTTTGTTTTATGGCTGAAGGGATTTCAGTGCCATTAATTATGTGTATACCATATTTATCCATTCATTCATTGATGAACACTTGGGTTGTTTCCACCTTTTGGCTATTGTGAATAATGCTACTATGAACACAAGTGTACAAATATCTGTCTTAGTCCCTGCTTTCAATTGATATGTAGATATGCCCATAAGTAGACTTGCTGGATTAAGTAGTAATTCTATGTTTCGCTTTTTTTAGTAACTGCATGCTGTTTTCCACAGTGGCTGCACCATTTTACATTTCCATCAGCAATGCACAGCGCTCTAATTTATCCGCATCCAGGCCAACACTTGTTTTGTTTTGTTTTTTGATAATAGCCATTCTAATGAGTGTGAAGTGGTATCTCATTGTGGTTTTGATTTACATTTCCCTGATCATTAGTGATGTTGAGTGTTTTCTTATATGTTTGTTGGCTATTGGTATGTATTCTTTTGAGAATTGTCTATTCTTGCCCTTAGCCCACGTTTTAATGGGATTTTTTGTTTTTTTTCTTGTTTATTTGTTTGAGTTCATTGTAGATTCTAGACATTAGTCCTTTGTCAGATAGACAGATTGTGAAGATTCTTTCCCACTCTGTGGGTTATCTGTAATCACTCTACTGACTATTCCTTTTGCCATGCAAAAACTCTTTAGTTAAGTCCCTGCAATTTATCTTTGTTTTTATTGCATTTGCTTTTGGGTTCTTGGTCATGAAATCCTTGCCTAAACCAATGCCTAGAAGGGTTTTTCCAATGTTATCTTCTAGAATTTTTATAGTTTGAGATCTTAGATTTAAGTCCTTAGTTCATCTTGAGTTGAGTTTTTTATAAGGTGAGAAATGAGGATCCAGTTTTATTCTCCTACATGTGGGTAGCTAATTACCCCAGCACTATTTGTTGAAAAGGGTATCCTTTCCCCACTTTATGTTTTCGTTTGCTTTGTCGAAGGTCAGTTGGCTGTAAGCATTTGGGTTTATTTCTGGATTCTCTGTTCTGTTCCATTGATCTATGTGCCTATTTGTACAGGTACCATGCTGTTTTGGTGACTATGGTCTTATATAGTATAGTTTGAAATCAGGTAGTGTGATGCCTCCAGATTTTTTTTTTCTTAGTCTTGCTTTTGCTATGTGGGCTGTTTTTTGGCTCCATATATATTTTAGAATTGTTTTTTCTAATTCTGTAAAGAATGATGGTGGTATTTTTATGGGAATTCTGTTGAATTTGTAGACCGCTTTTGGCAATATGGTCATTTTCACAAAATTGATTCTCCCCACCCATGAGCATGGGATGCGTTTCCATTTGTTTGTGTCACCTATAAGTTCTTTCAGCAGTGTTTTGTAGTTTTCCTTGTAGAGGTCTTTCACCTCCTTGGTTAGGTATATTCCTACTTTGTTTTGTTTTGTTTTGTTTTGTTTTGTTTGTTTTGCAGCTATTGTAAAAGGGGTTGAGTTCTTGATTCGATTTTCAGCTTGGTCGCTATTGGTGAATAGAAGAGCTACTGGTTTGTGTACATTAATTTTGTATCCAGAAACTTTGCTGAATTCTTTTATCAGTTCTAGGAGCTTTCTAGAGGAGTCTTTAGCGTTTTCTAGGTAAACAATCATATCATCGGCAAACAGTTACAGTTTGACTTCCTTTTTACTGATTTGGATGCCCTTTATTTCTTTCTCTCGCCTGATTGCTCTGGGTAAGACTTCCAATAATATGTTGAAGAAGAGTGGTGACAGTGGGCATTCTTGTCTTGTTCCAGTTCTCAGAGGGAATGCTTTCAACTTTTCCCCATTCAGGATTATGTTGGCTGTGGGTTTGTCATAGATGGCTTTTATTATATTAAGATATGTCCCTTGTATGCTGATTTTGCTGAGAGTTTTAATCATAAAAGTTGCTGGGTTTTGTTGAATGCCTTTTCTGCATCTGTTGAGATGATCATGTGATTTTTGTTTTTAATTCTGTTTTTGTGGTGTATCACATTTATTGACTTATGTATGTTAAACCATCCCTGCATCCCTGGTATGAAACCCACTTGATCATAGTGGTTTATCTTTTTGATATGTTGTTGGATTCGGTTAGCTAGCATTTTGTTAAGGATTTTTGCATCTATGTTCTTCAGGAATATTGGACTGTAGTTTTCTTTTTTGGTTATGTCCTTTCCTGGTTTTGGTATTATTACAGGACCCCAACACTTACTCATAGGTAGCCTTTGAGTCAGGGTTTCTGCACTATAGTCCCTTCTGTGGTAGCCACAAATATGTTACAGGACTCCAACACTTCCCCAAAAGTAGCATTTAGGAAGGGAGTTTCCACACTATAGTCCCTTCTGTGGTTGCCAGAAGGATGTTACAGGAAAGGGGTCTGATCCAGGCCCCAAGAGAGGGTTTTTGGATCTCACGCAAGAAAGAATTCAGGGCAAGTCCTCGGTGCAAAGTAAAAACAAGTTTATTAAGAAAGTAAAGTGGTAAAAGTACAGCTACTCCATACACAGAGTAGGACATTCCTGGAAGTAGGAGATGGAACGCATCCACCCTAGGTACAATGCTTGTATATATGGGGAGATGTGTTTTGCTACAAGGGTTTGTGATAAAGGGTTAATTTTCTTAATTACTATATTTTGCAAGAATCAATATTATTGTCTTTAAAGCAAAATTAGGAATGCCTTTGTTCTCCAGATATTGGGATATCTGGACACTCCCAAGTCTGGGTGTGTTTAGTAAACATTATTAATTTGTCCCCTTAACCGTAAACATCTAGAGGCTAGGAAAGCCTAACTTTCTGAGAATGTAGCCCAGCAAGTCCCAGCCTCATTTTCCTAGCCCTCACTCAAGATGGAGTTGCTCTGGTTCAAATGCCTCTGATATATCTCCCCATTCCCTTTACAAGAAGACCCTCAATTCTAAGGGTTGCAGAGGGATGAAGATCCATCTTCTGTAACTTCTTCAGGCTGAATAAGGGTGGTGATATTCCTGCCTATTAGGGTGTCTTGCATCAGGGTAGAGAGAAGCTCAGTCCGAGAGTATTGCTATAGTGAAGGTCTTTACTAACTCCAAGTTCCGACAAAAGGTGGTATCTGGAAGATTAATAAGTGTTCAATTTAAGAAAGCATTGAGTGAGCTTGTCTTGCATTTCTACACAAAGAGTACAATCACAATATATTCCACAACAGCAAAGCAAAATAAGTAAAACCGTTCCAAGTAAACTAAACAGGAAGGCTTTCCAAGAACTGGGCAGTTGTTGGAACCAAGCCAATATAGGGTCAACTGATAGCACATCAATGGCAGAGACCTGAGTGTCTAAAGCTTTCATAGCCTGAGTAATATTACGTGTATAGTCTGGAACATATACAAAACATTCAGTTTTGATCATACACAAGTTCCCCCTTGGGCCGCTGGTACATTAAAATGTCCACATATCCAACAGTTTGTCTGATTATGTAAAGAGGCTAAAGTCTATGCCCACTCAGTAAATAAGTTACTCTCTGCATGATTCCAACTTATACCCAAAAGTAGAATGCCAATCCATATCTTTATGTTACTCATCCCTCTCATTTCTTCTGAACAGGAGTCAGAGATTGGCTCACAGGAATAAAGAGGATCAGTCTCTTGTGTTCCATTGGCCTGTGGGACTTCATAAGAGACAGGTTTAATTCAAGATAAGTGGACCCAGCTGTTTATTCACAGAAGTTTAACTTCAGTTGGGGTACTAAGGAGAACCTGATAGGATTCCTTCCATTTTGGGGGAGAGTTGATCTGCTGGGGATCCTTCCTTCCAAATTTTTAATAGGACCCAGTCTCCCAGCTGGGTTGTAATGAGATTATTTTCCTTAGTGGGGGAAGGGAGTCTTTGATTTCCATATTCAAGTAGTGCGTTTTGCACTTGTCCTAAGTTGATCACATAATTCTGTAGCTTGAAAGTATCTATGTCTATTAGACAGTCTATAGTTAAGAAAGGCCTGCCATACATTATTTCAAAAGGACTGAGCTGCAGATTTCCCTTAGAGGCTATTTAAACCAGTAAGAAGGCTACAGATAACAAAGACAACCAAGTTTCTGATGTTTCTTGGCATAGTTTAGCAAGAGTCATTTTTAGAGTTTGAGTAGCTCTTTCTACTTTCCCTGAAGACCATGGCCTCCATGTTTAGTGAAGGTGATACTGAATTCCTAGGGCTAAAGATATGTTTTGGGTAACTCTATGAAAGATGGGCCGTTATCACTCAGCAAGCTCTTAGGCAGACCAAATCTAGGAATTATTTCCTTTAGTAGGAGCTTAGAAACCTCAATTGCCTTTTCAGACCAGGGAGGAAAAGCTTCGATCCAACCAGAAAAGGTGTCAACAAATACTAATAAATATCTAAACCCTTTACATGGGGGCATTTGAGTATAATCTATTTGCCAATCTTCAACAGGGTACATTCCCCTGTGCTGAACAGGCCTTACTAGAGGAGGAGGTAAAGATTGGTTATTTGGGTTATTCCGGGCACATAGTTCACAGGCCTGAGTTAGCTGCTTTACTGTTTTAAGTAAGTCTTTTCCTATAAAAAGGAGAGACATTAATTGAAACAGGGAATCTCTTCCCAAATGACTAGAGTCACACAAATGCTTAACTATTTTCCACTGATTAGCACCTGGTAATAACAGTTTGTTGTCATTGATAAGCCAGCCAGAGGATCTTTAATTAAACCCTGACCTTTAGCCCATTCTTGTTCCTCTTTAGTATATCTAGGGTCTGTCATTGCAGTGGCTGAGGGCACCAACATGCCAATAACTCCTATTGGCTCCTTTAGTGCTGCTGCGTTAGCAGTTGCATCTGCAAAGGAGTTTCCCTTAGCCACACCAGAGTCTCCTCTTTGATATCCTTGGGCAGCAAAACAGCATCCAATATGTTCCGAATTTCTAAGTAATGTTTTACAGGGGAATCCTTAGCACTTAAGAGTCCCTATTCCTTCCAGATAGCAGCATGAGCAGAAGTACCAGAAAGGCATACTTAGAATCAGTGTAAATGTTAATTCTTAGGTCCTTTCCCAATTACAGGGCTCTAATAAGAGCTATTAATTCTGCCTTTTGAGCTGAGGTAAAAGCTGGTAAGGCTAGAGATTCAATTACTTCATGTTGACTGACAACAGCCCTAGCTTTCCAGTTTCCCTGGTGCATGAAGCTACTTCCATCTGTAAACCATTCTACCTCAGGATTATCTAGAGGCTCATCCTTTGAATCCAGATGGCTGGAGTAAACTAGCTCCATAATTTGTATACAAGAATGATCTAGGGTGCTGGTTCAGGTAAATAGGTAGCTGGATTCTGTCTGGCATACTTTAAGAATTTTATAAGGATGTTTAGCAACAAAGCCTGATATTTATTCATAGGAAAGGAGAAGGAGAAATTTCTGTCTGCCTTGTGATTTATGAAAGATACTACTGTTTGCAGCGGAGTTAACAAGTCCCTTCCCGACAAGGTATGGGGCATTCAGGAGAAAAACCAAAGTCCCTGATGAGCAACTTAAAGGACTCTTAAAATGGTGTCTATGGGATTGTCCATCTATCCCCATGACTATACCATTTTGGGGTGACAAAGACCCATTATAATGGGTCCAAACAGAGTAAGCAGTCCAGAAGGGAGTTAATATTCTTACCTGCCACATCAAGGATTACCCAAGGCTTCTCTGGAGGTATGGCTAGTTGTCCAATGGGAATTTCAGTGGAAGGTCTCAGAACCCATCACTCTTGGGCTTGCCTGGCTATTTCAGCCATTATTGGTTCAGGTCCCAGTGACTCCCTTCCCAACCCTGGGGAATCCTTCTTCCTATGGCCAGTTTTCTTACAGTGTGCACATGATTTATGCCCAAGGCACGGTGACTCAGACTCCCAGCTTTGGGCTTCTCACCTTTCAGCTTGTCCAGGCCAACATCCAGGAGGGCAGTCCCACGTGGGAGGTAAGTTTGAGGCTGCAGCCAAGAGCTGCACCTTGTGGGAGGTCCTTCTTGCTCTTTCTGCTTCCTCTGCTTTGTCCCTGTTATTAAAAACTAAAAATGCCATCTCCAAAAACTGTCCATAGGAGTTTAGGGACCCATAGCTGCTTTTTGTAGTTTCCTATGGATATCAGGGGCAGACTGGGTTATAAAATCCACTCCCAGAGGGTTTGTCCTTCCCTTGAAGCAGGATCAGTGTTAGTATATTTCCTCATTGCCTCAACTAAATGCCTTTGCAATAAAGCTGGATTCTCATCTTTGCCCTGAGAAACATCCTTAACCTTTTCATAGTTAATGGGATTTTTCATACATCTCTTCATCCCTTCCTACAAACAAGTGACCTTATAATTCTCCTCCCCAAGTCCTCACTGCCCCTTTGATAGTTCCACTCTGGATCTTGATCTGGAACTGCTATACCTCCTGCCTGATATATATTATGGTTCAGATTGTGAGCCAATACCTCATCTGCATGAGTCATAGCTGTCCCCAAAATGCGTTGTTTCTCTTCCACTGTACAACACAGAGAACACAAAACATGCAGATCTTGCCAAGTTAAACTATAGGTCAGAGTTAATTTCTCAAACGTCTATGAATTTTCCTGGATCTTCAGAGAAATGACCACACTTCTCTTTACATAGAGCCAAATCAGACATAGAAAAGGGAACATGTACTCTCATAGTGCCTTCTTTCCCATCTGCAACCTCCCTAAATGGACAAAGATTTCCTTTTGGAGGCTGATAGGAGGCTTCACTATGAGTAGTACTCGCTGGGCTAAGTTCGTCAGGGAGTGGTGGGTATAGAGTAGACTAGACAGGTAAGGAGGAGGGGACAAAGGGTTCTCAACTGAACTTTCAGGTGGACTGGAGGGAGAAAGGACGAACACATCTGAACCGTCAGAGCTGAGAGAAGGAGGGTCTGCTCCACCCAAAACTGCCTGCTGAATGGCAGAGAGGGGAGGGGTGTATTAAAGAATCATCTAGTATATCTAGCTCTTTTTCTTATTTTCCTTCCTTTCCTCTCATCAAACATGATTCACATTATCCAAATAACATAAGTGAGCCGAGCCATGAATCTCAGATAAACCACAATATGGACTTTGACAAAAATGTCAAATAAGGCAAAGGAAATGAAGAGGATTTAGATGGGAATGACCAGAGCAAGCAGGTTCTGGGAAATAGCGGCAGTGTGGATTGAACAAGCAAAGCCAGTTTGCCTGAATCCAAGAAAGGAAAGAAGTTTTTTTAGTGTGGAAAATGAAACAAAACAGCAAGGAGAAAAGTCCCCTGATTTCCATCCTAGTGCTTCTCGATCACACCTAGTCAGCATAGTGGCAACCAAACATGACCACATCTGTTTAATTTTATTGCTTATAACTGTTAAATACCAAACCTCAATCAGCAATTTTAGAGACAGAGCCTTCAATGGTTTTTGCTCCCAATGTTTCACAAGTAAACAGACAGAAATCAAGAGGCACATAGGAAAAGAGTAAGTTAAAATCCCTAAGACCCGTTAAATAAAGTCTTCTGAAAATGACAGCGAAACAGACAGCAACCAAGAAATTGATTCATGCAGCAAGGAGAACAAGGCAGATTAATACAAAGAGCATAGCCTGTGGTGCCAAACTCATTCTTAGCTGAGAGGGACTTTACTGAGAGAGGCCTCCAGCCCCCTAAATCTTGGAAGGGACTTTAACCCTCCTAAGTCGGGCCTCTAACCCAAGGTGGGTCAAGTGTCCTTGCCTTTCATTAACAGGGGCCTCTAACCCACTCTGGCTTGGGAGAGACTCTAACTCCCCCATTTGGGCCTCTAATCCAATTCCATTCTTTACCCAGGTACCCCACCACTTGCTCAAAGTCATCCAATCAATACTACAGTCTATATCCTTTGGGTTGGGGAGTTTCTTCAGTATTGTCCATTCCATGGTTTGCCAGAAATATGTTACAGGACCCCAGTACTTACCTAAAATTAGCATTTGGGAAGGGGGATTCTACACCATAGTCCCTTTGTTGTCGCCAGAAAGATGTTATAGGAAAGGGGTCCTGATCCAGGCCCCAGGAGAGGGTTTTCGGATATGGCACAAGAAAGAATTCAGGGCAAGTCTGCAACGCAAAGTAAAAACAAGTTTACTGAGAAAATAAAGTGGTGAAAGTACAGCTACACCGTAGACAGTGTAGGACATTCCTGAAAGTAAGAGGAGGAACGCATCCGCCTTAGGTACAATGCTCGTATATATGGGGAGATGTGTTCTACTACAAGGGTTTGTGATAAAGGATTAATTTTCTTAATTACTATGTTTTGCAAGAATCAATATTATCTTCAAAGCAAAATTAGGAATGCCTTCGTTCTCCAGATATTAGGATAGCTGGACACTCCCAAGTCTGGGTGTGTTTAGTAAACATTATTAATTTGTTCCCTTAACCATAAACATCCAGAGGCTAGGAAAGCCTAACTTCCTGAGAATGCAGCCCAGCAAGGCCTAGCCTCATTTTCCTAGCCCTCACTCAAGATGGAGTCGCTTTGGTTCAGACGCCTCTGACAGTATTAGGGTGATACTGCCTTCATAGAATTATTTAGGGAGGGTTCCCTCTTTCTCTAACTTGTGGAATAGTGTCAATAAGATTGGTACCAATTCTTTGAATGTCTGATAGAATTCTGCTGTGAATTTGTCTGGTCCTGAACATTTTTTGTTGGCAGTAATTTTTTAATTACCATTTCAATCTCTCTGCTTGTTACTGATTATTCAGGATATCTAATTATTCCTGATTTAAGCCAGAAGGATTGTATCTTTCCAGGAATTTATCCACCTCTTCTAGATTTTCTAGTTTATGTGTGTAAAGGTGTTCACAGTAGCCTTCAATGATCTTTTGTATTTCTGTGGTGTCACTTGTAATATCTCCTGTTTCATTTCTTATTGAGCTTATTTGGATTTTATTTCTTATTTTCTTGGTTAATCTTGCTAATGGTCTATCAATTTTATTCATCTTTTCAAAGAACCTACTTTTTGTTTCATTTGTCTTTTGTATTTTTTTGGCTTCAATTTCATTTAGCTCTGCTCTGATCTTGGTTATTTCCTTTCTTCTGCTGGGTTTGGGCTTGTTTTTTTCTTGTTTCTCTAGTTCCTTGAGGTATGACCTTAGATTGTCTGTTTGTATTCTTTCAGACTTTTTGATGTAGGCATTTAGGGCTGTGAATTTTCCTCTTAGCACTGCCTTTGCTGTGTCCCAGAGGTTTTTGATAGGTTGTGTCACTACTGTCATTAAGTTTGAAGAGTTTTTAATTCCATTTTTATTTTGTTTTTGACTGATCATTCAGGATCAGGTTATTTAATTTCCATGTATTAAATATTGTATAAAATATTTAATATTCCATGTATTAATTGCGTGGTTTCGAAGGTTCCTTTTGGAGTTGATTTCCAGTTTTATTCCACTGTGGTCTGAGAGAGTGCTTGATATAATTTCAATTTTCTTAAATTTATTGAGGCTCATTTTGTGGCCTATCATATGGTCTGGAGGAAGTTCCATGCAATGTTGAATGGAACATATAATCAGTGGTTGGTGGATGGAATGTTCTGTATATATCTATTAAGTCCATTTGTTCCAGAGTATAGTTTAAATCCATTGTTTCTTTACTGACTTTCTGTCCTGATGACCTGTCTAGTGCTGTCAGTGGAATATTGAAGTCCCACACTATTATTGTGTTGCTGTCTATCTCATTTCTCAGGTCTATTAGTAATTGTTATATAAATTTGGGAACTCCAGTGTTATGTGCATATATGCTTAGGATTGTGATGTTTTCCTGTTGGACAAGGCCTTTTATCAATATGCAATGTCCCTCTTCATCTTTTTTAGCTGCTGTTGCTTTAAAGTCTGATTTGACTGATATAAGAATAGCTACTCCTGCTCAGTTTTGGTGTCCATTCACCTGAAATGTCTTTTTCCACCCCTTTACCTTAAGTTTGTGCAAGTCCTTATGTGTTGGATGAGTCTCTTGAAGGCAGCAGATAGTTGGTTGGTGAATTCTTATCCATTCCACAATTCTGTATCTTTAAAGTGGAACATTTAGGTCATTTACATTCAATGTTAGTATTGAGATGTAAGGTACCATTCCATTCATTGTGCTATTTGTTGCCTGTATACATTGGTTTTTTTGTTTTTGTTTTTTAAATTGTATTTTTGTTTTATAGGTCCTGTGAGATTTATGCTTTAAAAAGGTTCTGTTCTGATGTGTTTCCAGGATTTGTTTCAAGATTTAGAGCTCCTTTTAGCATTTCTTGTAGTGGTGGCTTGGTAGTGGCAAATTCTCTCAGCATTTGTCTGAAAAAGACTGTATCTATCCTTCATATATGAAGCTTAGTTTCAGTTGATGCAAAATTCTTGGCTGATAATTGTTTGGTTTGAGGTGACTGAAGATAAGACCCCAATCCCTTCTAGCTTGTAGGGTATCTGCTGAGACATCTGCTGTTAATCCGATACGTTTTCCTTTATAATTTACCTGGTGCTTTTGTCTCACAACTCTTAAGATTCTTTCCTTTGTCTTAACTTTAGATAACCTGATGACAATGTGCCTAGGTGATGACCTTTTTGCGATGAATTTCCAGGTGTTCTTTGTGCTTCTTGTATTTGAATGTCCAGGTCTCTAGCAAGGCTGGGGAAGTTTTCTTCAATTATTCCCCCAAAATGTTTTCCAAACTTTTAGATTCCTCTTCTTCCTCAGGAAAACCAATTACTCTTAGGTTTAATTGTTTAATATAATCCCAGACTTCTTGGAGGCTTTGTTTGTATTTTCTTATTCTTTTTCTCTGTCTTTGTTGGATTGGGATAATTCAATGACCTTGTCTTTGAGCTCTGAATTTCTTTCTTCTATTTGTTCAATTCTATTGCTGAGACTTTCCAGAGCATTTTGCATTTCTATAAGTGTGTCTATTGTTTCCTGAAGTTTTGATTGTTTTTTATTTATGCCAACTATTTTCTTGAATATTTCTCCCTTCACTTCTTGTATCATTTTTTGGATGTCCTTACATTGGGCTTCACCATTCTCTAGTGCCTCCCTGATTAGCTTAATAACTAACCTTCTGAATTATTTTTCAGGTAAATCAGGGATTTCTTCTTGGTTTGGGTCCATTGCTGGTGAGCTAGTGTGATTTTTTGGAGGTGTTATAGAACCTTGTTTTGTCATATTACCAGAGTTGGTTTTCTGGTTCCTTCTCATTTGGGTAGGTTCTGTCAGAGGGAAAGTCTAGGGCTGAAGGCTGTTGTTCAGTTTCTTTTGTCCCACAGGGATTCCCTTGTTGTAGTACTCTTTGAGGCTTCCCTAGAGCCCAGCTGTAGTGATTGTTATCTCTCTTCTGGATCTAGCCACCCAGAAAGTCTACCCAGGCTCTGGGCTGGTACTAGGGGTTGTCTGCAGAGTCCTGTGATGTGAACCATCTTTGGGTCTCTCAGCCATGGATAACAGCACAGTACTTGTGGTGTCTCCTGGGTCCTGCAGGAGCAATCCACTTCCTTCAGGGGGGTCTGTGGGTCCTCTCAGGTTTTCTGATTTATTCCTCTAATCACTCTGGAGCAAATATTCATGATGTAAGCTTCCCCCTGCTTCTCTGTCCATCAAAGTTGGAGCTGCAATCTAGTCCTGCTTCCCATCTGCCATGATCTCTAGTTTTTATATGTAACATTAGTCAAAGGTCCAACTTCATTCTTTTGCACATGGATATCCAGTTTTCCTAGTATTGTTTGTTAAGTGCCTTCAACAAATGATAATACTTCTGCACTGAATAGTTTTGGCAACCTTGTCAAAAATCATTTAACCTTATATGTGGGGTTATGTATTCCTGGGCTCCCTTTTCTGTTCCATTGAGCTATATGTCTGTGTTTATGCCAGTACCACACTGTTTTGATTCCTGTAGCTTTGTAATATATTTTGAAATCAAGAAGTGTGAGACTTTCAACTTGGGTCTTTTTCAAAATTGTTTTTGGCTGTTTGGAACCCCTAGAGATTCCATGCGAATTTTAGGACAAATTTTTCTATTTCTGCAAAAGATGCCACTGTGATTTTGATAAGGATTGCATTAAGGCTGTAGATTTTTTTTTTTTTTTTTTTTTTTTTGAGACGGAGTCTCGCTCTGTTGCCCAGGCTGGAGTGCAGTGGTGCAGTCTTGGCTCACTGCAAGCTCTGCCTCCTGGGTTCACGCCATTCTCCTGCCTCGGCCTCTCCGAGTAGCTGGGACTACAGGCGCCCGCCACCACGCTCTGCTAATTTTTTTGTATTTTTAGTAGAGACAGGGTTTCACCGTGGTCTCGATCTCCTGACCTCGTCATCCGCCCACCTCGGCCTCCCAAAGTGCTGGGATTACAAGCGTGAGTCACCGCTCCCGGCCTGTAGATTGTTTTGTGTAGTGTTGTCATTTTAACAATATTAAGTCTTCCAGTTCATGAACATAAATAATCTTTCTTTTTATCTATGTCTTCTTTAATTTCTTTCAGCAACTTTTTATCATTTTCTTTCGTTTGTTTGTTTGTTTTTTGAGATTGATCTCATTCTGTCACCCAGGCTGGAGTGCAGTGGTGCCATCATGGCTCACTGAAACCTTGACCTCCCAGGTTCAAGCAACTCTCCTGCCTCAGCCTCCTGAGTAGCTGTGATTACAGGCACATGCCACCACACCTGGCTAATTTTTGTATTTTTAGTAGAGATGGGGTTTCACCATATTTGCCAGGCTGGTCTCGAACTCCTGACCTCAGGTGATCCACCACCTCAGCCTCCCAAAGTGCTGGGATTATAGGTGTGAGCCACTGTGCCCAGCCAACTTTTTATCATTTTCAGTGTAGAAGTCTTTCACTCTTTGGTTAAACTAATTCCTAAGTATTTTATTATATTTGATGCTATAGTAAATGGAATTGGTTCATTTAATTTTATTTTTGAATTGTTCATTGTTAGTGTATGAAAATGCAACTAATTCTTGCATATTGATTTCGTATTCTGCAACTTTGTTGAATTTATTAGTTTTAAGACTTTTTTGTGGAACCTTCAGTGTCTTCTACATATAAGATTATGTCATCTACAAACAGAGATATTTTTATTTCTTCGTTTCCTATTTGGAGGCTTTTCTTTGTTTTCCTTGCCTAGTTGCTCTGGATAGAGCTGCCAATACTATGTTTAATGGAAGGGGTAAAAGTGGGCATCCTTTCCTTGTTCAGGATCTTAAAGGAATTTGTCAGCCTCCTACCATTGAGTATGATTCTAGCTGTGGATTTTTTATATATACCTTTATATTGTTGAGGTAGCTACCTTGAGCGTGTGTTTTTTTTTTTAATAATGAAAGGATGTTGACTTTTGTCAAATACTTTTTCTAAATCAATTGAAATGATCCTGTGGATTTTTTTTCTTCATTCTGTTAATGTGGTATATTACACTGACCAACTTTTTTATTCTAATAATATATTGTATTTAGCCCAATCATATCCAAATATTATCATTTTAACATGCAATCAATATAAAAAGTGTTGAAATCATTTGCATTCTTTGTCACTCCAACTTGAGAATACCTTTATATTCACATATATTTTCTTGCTTTTTAAAAATGGCTTAAGCTCGTTGGAGAAACAAAGCAAAATAAAGACAGATCCACATTGACCCATTTTTGCATATTGAACCATCCTGCATTCCAGGAATAAACCATATTTTGTCATGGTGTATAAACCTTTTAGTATGCCACTGAATTTAGTTTGCCAGTATTTTGTTGAGGATTTTTACATTAAAGTTTATCATGTATATTGATCTGTAGTTTTCTTTTATCGTAATGTCTTTGTCTGGCTTGGTGTCAGTCAACACCCAGCCTCACAGAATTAGGTAGGAAGTGTTCCCACCTCTTCAATTTTTTGGCAGAGTTTGAGAAGGATTCATGTTAGTTCTTTAAATGCTTAAGAGAATTCACCAGAGAAGGCATCAAGTCCAGGGCTTTTCTTTCTCAGGAGGTTTTTGATTACTAATTCAGTCTGTTTACTAAGTAAAGTTCTATTCAGATTTTCTATTTCTTCACGATTCAGATTTGATAGACTTTGTGTCTCTGATTTATTACTTTGTCTAGGTTATTTAATTTGTGGGCATACAGTTGTTCATAGTGCTCTCTTATAACCTATTTTATTTCTGCGAACCAGTTAGTAATGTCCCCACTTCCATTCCTGATTTTAGTTATTTGAGTCTTCTATCTTTTTTCTTAGCCAGTCTAGCTAAATGTTTGTTAATTTTGTTAACCTTTTTGAAGAGTGAACTTTTGGTTTTGTTGATCTCTATTATTTTTCTTTTCTCTATTTTATCATCTCTGCTTTAATCTTTATGATTTTATTCATCTGCTAACTTTGGGTTTAATTTGGGTTTTTTAGTTCCTTAGTTGTAAAGTTCATTTTTTCACTTGAGATATTTCTTCTTTTTTAATATGTTCACAGCTTCATTTATTTATTTATCTATTTATTTTTGAGATGGAGTCTCGCTCTGTCACCCAGGCTGGCGTGCAGTGGCGTGATCTCAGCTCACTGCAACCTCTGCCTCTCAGGTTCAAGCAATTCTCCTGCCTCAGTCTCCTAAGTGGCTGGGACTACAGGCATGAGCCACCATGCCCAGCTAATTTTTTGTATTTTTTTTTTTAGTAGAGACGGGGTTTCACCACGTTGTCCAGGCTGGTCTGAACCTCCTCACTTCGGGTAATCCACCTGCCTTGGCCTCTGAAAGTACTAGGATTATAGGCATGAGCCACCACCTCTGGCCTAATGTGCTCACAGCTTTAAATCACTACTTTTACTGAATCCCATCGGTTTTCGTATGTTGTGTTTTTATTTTCATTCATCTTTAAGTATTTTCTAATTTCTTTTGTGATTTCTTCTTTGATCCTTTAATCGTGTAAGAGTGGCTTGTTTAATTTCCACAAATTTGTGAAATTTACAGTTTTTCTTCTGTTATTGATGTCTAAATTGACCCCATCATGGTCACAGATGATAGTTTGAATATATCTGTTTCTTGAAATCCACTGAAATTTGATTTGTGGCCTGACATAAGGTCTGTCCTGGAGAATGTCCCATGTTCACTTGAGAGGAAGTTGTTCTGTTGCTGCTGAGTGGAGTGTTCTGTATGTATCTATTAGATCTAGTTGCTTTACTGTGTTGGTCAAGTCCTCTGTTTCTTTACTTATCTTCTTTCTGGCTTTTCTGTCAATCGTTGAGATTGGGTTTTGGAGTCTCCAATTATCATTGTAGGGTTAACTAAGTAATATCTGTGATGAATGTTTATAAGTAGGAGTTTGTCACAGAACAACATGGAATGAGTCAGGGATGGGGAGCAGGTTACCTTCTCAGAAGAGAAGATAACACATACAAAGGAGCTGAAGTGTGGACTCATAGAGAATAGGTGTGTATGTTGTAGCAAGGTAAGTGCTCCTGGGATAAGTGAGCAAGGCTAGTCAGATGGTGAAAGGTCTCGCACGCCATGCTAAGGAGTTGGAATATCACCCTGAAGGCAGTGGATGTCCATGAGCTTACAACAGTAACATGGTCAGGGTTTCATTTTAGAAAGCTGATTATTATTCCAAGAGGGAGAACAAGTTGAAAAGGTGACACAGGAAGCAGGTATAGGAGACAAGACCACTGCCATTATCCAGCTAAGGAAGGATGTGGGCCTGGGCTAAGGGTGACAATAGGGTGGAAGGTTAGGTTTTCCAGATAGGAAGTGACTGATCACCATTAGCAGGTGGAAGACAGAGAGAAGAAACAATAACGCCTCCCACCTTAGAAATCTTAATGCGACCACAGCGAACCCCAGAACAATAATCAAAGTGGATTTAAGCAAGAGCATCCCACAAGAGGAAAATTATTCTTCTCAGGTAGCCTGAGGAAGCCTCCATACTAGGCACCTGTGGAGTACCCATCAATTGTGTTTGTGCTAATCCCAAGGATCTTGGAAAGCAACACGGATTACTGGTGTCCTGTTAGGTCAGAGAGGCCTCCTGTTAGTCTTTCCTTCTCCTGTCTTTCCCCTCAGCCCCACCTTTCATTGTATTCCTAGGAGACAACTGTTTTCCTTCTCTCACCTTCTTCCCCCTTCCTGGGCTGCCCCAGGCTGACTGACAAGGGAGCCTTCAACCGTCATGCACATGAAGCCGAAATTTAAGTCCCTGCACAATGCTTACCCAAGCTCCTCCAAAAAACTTGTCCTTGCATGTTTGTAGTAGACAATACGCTGTTTGTTTTGGCTAACACACACACACATACACCAAAAAATGCTGATGGAACCAAGCACGCAACACTATATGACAGGTTTATTGCCCGAAGTTTTAAGGTCAGTATGAAGCTGGGCTGGAGAGGACAAGGAGAAAGAAAAAAATTGGTTTTCTTTATCATTTTAGGAGAGGGCTCACTATTTGGGTATTTTTATATACCTGACATTCCCATGGTCACAATAGAGCAGTTATTAGGGGAGAAAATGCCACAAATGGAAAAATAAAATGCATCAATATATGGAATCGTGTTGCTTGCCATGAACATCTCAAGGTAACTTCTTTCATGCAATCTCATATGAGTAAAACTATGTTGATTTTCGAAATGTATTTTTGTATCTAGTCCATTCCTATGTAGTTCAAGAAAGTGATGACTATTAGACAATAATTTGGAATCTTACTGACACTATAGCCTGGCCAGTGTTTTTTAAAGGGTTCCACTGTGACGTATTGCTGAAACTTGTTAACCTGCCTATATTTCATTTCTCTGTTGATTTTACTGACTCTGGGTTGGCTGTAAGATATTAACAAGCAAAATTTTTCCAAAAATTAGCTTATCTTATGAGACTCAAAAAGACAGTCTATTCATGGATAGGCCTATCAGAATTTATTAAAAGTTTAGGTTTATAGGGTTTTTTAAAGAAAGGAATATGCTTTTATTATCACTTCCAGCCTCTGGAAGTAGCAAAACTCCTATTGCTGGAAGCCTATTGCTGGAAGTAGGCTGGTAAAAAGATATTGTCTAACAGGAAGCCTCAGGGAGCCCTATCAGGTATCAACAAGTGACCTCACATGTCCCCAGCACTGAGCTCATATTACAGCATTCTCTCCTCTGGTCTTTTCAGTAACCCTGTGATGTAGGTACTGTGATTATTGCCCCATGCAGGTAAAGAAACTGAGGCACAGACAGTTGAAGTTATACAAGTTCACACAGCAAAGACGTGGAGGAGCTGGGATCCATGCTTAGTGTTGGAAAGCTGGAGTTCTGGCTTTTTAGCTATTTTGCTGCACAATGCCCAGAAAGACACCAGGAGCCGTAAACTGCATGTCCCTCAGGAAGGGTTCATGGCATTGGTACCACAAGCCTATTTTAGGCTATACTGCCTACTCCTTGACCCTAAGGTTTTTAAAATACAGGTGGGGGATGGGAGAGAAACACTCCCAAAGAAAGCAACCAAGGCAATTACATGCTAAACACATAATCACATCAACTCTATGTGAGTAAATCAAATCCTTGCTTCTAGGCTTTCTGTCACTGATTTTGTCTTAAGTCCTATAATTTGTTCTCTCAATCTGCTGAGCACTGCTCTTTCTTATCGAGAAGACAAACTTCTGCCTAGTACCCAGTCAAGTGATCACAAAAAGCAGGTTAATGGGGGTCTCTGAAGCAGTGAGAGCATCTGTTTTTAGAAGTCAACCCAGAGGTATCTTGGTTGGAAAGAAAGATACAAACTGTAAAAAGAAAACTGCTGGGGTTATAAGATCCATTTAGTGTGTCACTGTCAGCTTTTTTTAAAAAAAAAATAAGATATAATACAAAGTGAAAATTGTTTCATGAACTTTTAATTTCAATTACAAATTTTACATTAAAATGTGTATAATGGGTTATATTGTAAAATGTATTTTTTGTATAACTTGTGGTCAATAACATTTGAAAGACATTGTTCTTAAAAAGCAAATCATTGCCCCCATGTTGGGACATCTCTGGTCTTTTTATCCCAGTGGGGTTCTTCACCGTGTGCGTCTGTGTAAATCACACCAAATAGAAGATGTACAGAACACCTGCAGTAATAGGGGTCAGGGGAGCTGCAGGAGGCCCCCTAGAGACTGTGATAGACTCTTTATGATGCCACCTTTTCTAATAAAGACTTGAGTCTAGAAAGTTCTGAAGGCTTGAAAGATATTTATTCAAGAACAGGAATGTGAGATAAAAGGTGTCAGGCAAGTCAAGCCTTGTGAGTGCCTCTGAATCTGGTTTGCTGATGACATTCATATTATCCACACTGATGCGGCTGCGGCTGCCCTTCCTGATGGGCCATAACCTGGTGCACAGGAATCCCTACACTAATATTTGTCACCATCAGCTCCCGGGTCCCCCCCCAGCCAACAGCTGCTTTGGCCCGAGACTTCTCATCTGCTGGACCAATCAAAGTCCATCACAGCAGCTCCTCTGATGCTTCCTCCACCTCCACAATATTTTTTCCCCACCAAGTTGGGTTCCTTCTTCCCAATTCTTCCCAAACTCCACATCTTCACCAAACCTTCCTTGAGCAGCCCAGCCTCCTGCCAATCCCTGCCTCATCATCCTTCCATCATGTCTTTCTCATCCTCACAGCCTCCACATATCCCCACAGTCAGTACTTATGGGATGTTTGTGCCTGTGTTTGCCCATCCAGCTGTTTGCATCTTTGTGCCTCCCCGCACCTTTCTGGGCTTGGACCACATGCCCAGGGTACGGTCAGCCCCTACCAGGGAAAGGAGCACAACTGGCATGTGTTCACAACCCCCAAAGGCTGCACACCATTTGGCAGGTGCTCAGATGCAGCCTGGCTACTCCCAATGTGCCTGGCTACTCCCATCTGCCAAGAAGGTAGATATTCTAGCTCAGAGAGATGAAAAATCCTTAGAAGATGGAGTCTGTGCTAAGCCAGGCTGTTTTGAGAAGCTAGTGTCTGCATCACATACATTCAGACTTAAAGTACTTCTCTAGAGGTATTCTTTGACTTAAACCGCATAGCTACTTCTATCGCCTTGACAGCTAGGCTGAACCACCCACCTTAGCAGGTTCTTCTTTGCTGGCCCGTTGCTACCACCTATTGGCTCCTGGAGGAAACAAGAATGAGCCACATGTCTGAGGATAAGTGCTTCCATCTGAGTTCCTAAAAGGCTTTCGGGGGCTGGAAAATGATCACATGAGAAGCCACCATGTAGGGAATCCGATGCCTGCAGAATGCTTTTGCCATCTTGGCTCTGTCTTCCTGCCCCTCATCAAAGTTGGCTCAGGGAGTTCAAATATAGAACCAACATTTGTTTTAAAAACATAAAGGCAGGCAAGCCCTACCCAATAAAAATTGACATAGAGAGGTAAACTACCCCACATTCAGAGAAAAACTACTATTCCAGGCCGACCTTCCCCAGCACCTTGCTTCTGCAGGATTTTTATCCATGAGGCATCTGTTAGGTTACCTGCCTTTGCCAGGGCCTAAAATCCCGCCCCTTAGCAAAGCAAAAACCTCATCTAGATCTTTCTAAGATGAAAGACACTCCTGTCTCTTTACATAGTATCAGCATAAGGATGGACACTGAAGCAGAATGTCACATGATAAATTAAGCTATCCTTGGAAAACACAAGTATTTCCCAAAGTAGAATGTAGACTGTGCCACAACCCACCAAAAGTGGAAATTTTTGCATTCAAATTTCCTGGCTATGAGCTCAGACCACTGCCACTACCAAACAAAATCTGGCTAGAATGGACTGCAGGGAGTGAAGTTGATGCTGATTTTCTCAGGAGGCCAGGGTTTAAAGTTGGGCTTTTCCTGCTTCCAATTCGTTGTCTGCCATTGCTCCAGGAAGAATATAGCTCAATTGTTCCTAATTTTGAAAAACATCAGAGCTGACCATTTGCCACAAGAAGTTAATTTTCAATGAAAAGAGAGGCAAACTCTTTCAGTTATTTATTGCTGCATAAAAAACCACCTCAAAATGTAGCAGCTTGAAACAACTTATTATTAAGCTAAAACAAGTTATTAAAGCTACACCATGTCAGCTGTGGCCATTCCTGTGTTCAGCTGGGTGGGGCTAGAGCCTCCCAGACAGCCTCTGTCAGGTATCTGCACCTGCATGTGCTGCTGGGTGGCCTCTTCCTCCATGTATTGACTCATCCTCCAGGGCCTTTTCCCATGGCATCGCTGTACCAGGATAGCATGGATGTTCTTACAGCACAGCAGCCCATTTCCAGGAGGGCCAACACAGAAACTCCCAGATCTCTCAACCATTAGGCCTGGAATTGACACAGTGTCACTTCTGCTTCATTCTACTGATCAAAGCCAGTCACAGGCTCGCCCAGATTCAGGGAGCAGGAAACAGATTCCACCTATTAACAGGAAGAGTGATAAAAGCCTATGTGGAGGGGATGATTGTAGGCACCATCTCTAAGACAAGCTAACACAGACCTTAACAGAAGAAAGAACCAGATAGGCCTCATTATTCCACTGTCCATATGGAGGATCAACGTCTCTATCTGTACAATGGCATTAACAATGACCACTTGGAGCATTGTTCAGATTAAAGGAGATAATGACAGTTAATGCTAGGCACATGGTACATGCTTGTGGCTTTCCAAGTGTAGCCAATTCCCATGAAACGCTGGGCTCCACCAGGAGCCTGTGAAGACCAAACCTGAGAGGAGGTGCCATTTTGAAAGCATGCAGGGTTCAAGGCTGGCTCCAAACTACACCCTGCTGTGAGTTTGCCAGGGAATGTTTATGCTCTGGTTGACTTTTCTCACCTTCGTTTTCTTCCCCGACCCATCTAAAAAGGCTCCAAATTTATTTCTTTTGAAATCAAAGGTTCAGAGGAGACTAGTTTCTCACTTGCAATAAGGATGCTACCATACCGAAGGGCACCCCGAGACCAGCACACAGCAGGCCAGTGAGGCCATGCATGCAGGACGTGGAGCCTGCTGGCCCTCCAACAGGCAGCTCAACTTTTAACCATTTTAAGCCTTAGGGTCGTTCAATATAAAATCTGGTGTGTGTTTGGAACCCCTGGTTTATTACAAAGCGCCACCTTGGCTAGCAGAATGTCAGCAGACTGGAACACCAGAGAGCCAAGTTTTGAAGGGGATGAGAGAGATTTATACTTTAAGAGAAGTGGGCAAAGAGAAGATGCATGATTGAGGGAAGAGGGCATGCATAAAGTGAGCATCTTGGCAGCATTCAAGAGATGAAGCAGAGTATGCGTATGTAATAGATGCATACAAAAAAGCCTTAACAAAGGAGGAAATCCTGCCTTCGCAACAACATGAAGGAACCTGGAGGACACCATGCTAAGTGAAATAAGCCAGATACAGAAGGAAAATTACTGCAAGATACCACTTTCATGAGGAATCTAAAACAATTAAACTCAGAAGCAAAGAGTAGAATGATGGTTGCCAGGAGCTGAGGGGAGGGGAAAAGAGAAAGATATTAGTCAAAGGGCACAAGGTTTTGCTTATAAAGATGAGTAAGTCCTAAAGAGTTACTGTACATCAGAGTGTCCATAGCCAGCAATACTATACTGTGTACTTAAAAATTTGTTAAGTGGATAGATCTTGTGTTATGTGTTCTTATCACAAAAATAAATAAATAAAAAGGGGACAAGGACACTTTGGGAGGTTATGGATAGGCTTATGGCCTTGACTGTGGTGGTGGTTTCACCTTGCATACTTATCTCCACACGTACCAAGTTGCATGCATTAAATATGTACAACCTTGTACCCATGAAAATTAAAAATAAAACATTTTAATAATATATATACAGATTATTGTATGTTAATCATCCCTCGATAAAGTGTTGTTTGTTTGGGTTTTTTAAGAGAGAGATGAAGCAGAGTTGGAGAGTGCTGTGACCTCTGAGCCAGTCTCTGCCAGGCCTGCCACATCTCCCACCGGGAACTGTCCCTGCGCTTATTCTTGGCTTCCAGAATCACTGCATCAGGGCATTCTCCCTGGAAGTGCTGGGGAGTCACCCCTAGTGAGACACTCAGCTACAGACAGGCAGGAGTGGTGGTGAATACCTCATCTTTCCAAGCCCGCCTTCTTATATCTGGCGGTGGAGGGAGAATCCCCTAGTTTGTCCCCTTGGTCCTCACCTCCACTACTTGTCCTCTTGACTACTGGTTTTAACCCATCCTAGCCACTCTTTCCATAGACAGGGAGACAAAAATGAATGGAATTTCTCAATGATCTTGTCACTGTAAAGGGCAGAAACCAAACTTATATTAGCTCAAAGAAATACGAGATTTATTGCTCACTTAACTAAAAATTCCAGCAGTCTTCTAGCTTCAGGCACCGTGGGAGTCAGGAGCTCAAATGATGTCATCTCCATCTCTCAGTCCTGCTTTCTTAGGGGGATTGTATCCTTAGAGGGCTGAGATTGATGCCCGCAGTGCCAGGATTAGTGGCCTCAGTGCAAGGAGGACTCTTCCTTTGATGGTTCTAGTATAAGTCTGGGATGGAGTTCTCACGAATCTGTCCTGATAATGGGCCAACCCTAAATCTATCACGGTGCAGAGCAGTAAGGATGCTCTGGTTGGCCAACACCGACTTGTGTATGCACTGCAGGATTTAGGCAGCACTGGCTCCACACAAAACACATAGAGGAAGGTGATTTTCTTTTCATTATTATTATTATACTTTAAGTTCTAGGGTACATGTGCACAACGTGCAGGTTTGCTACACAGGTATACATGTGCCATGTTGGTTTGCTACACCCATCAACTCATTATTTACATTAGATATATCTCCTAATATTATCCCTCCCCCCTCCCCCTACCCCATGACAGGCCCCGGTGTGTGATGTTCCCCTCCCTGTGTCCATGTGTTCTCATTGTTCAACTCCTACTTATGAGTGAGAACATGCGGTGTTTGGTTTTCTGTCCTTGTGATATTTTGCTGAGAATGATGGTTTCCACCTTCATCCATGTCCCTGCAAAGGACATGAACTCATCCTTTTTTATGGTGGCATAGTATTCCATGGTGTATACATGCCACTTTTCTTTATCCAGTCTATTATTGATGGACATTTGGGTTAGTTCCAAGTCTTCGGTATTATGAATAGTGCCACAATAAACATACCTATGCCTGTGTCTTTATAGTAGCATGATTATAATCCTTTGGGTATATACTCAGTAATGGGATTACTCGGTCAAATGGTATTTCTAGTTCTAGATCCTTGAGGAATCGCCACACTGTCTTCCATAATGGTTGAACTAATTGACTCTCCCACTAACGGTGTAAAAGCATTCCTATTTCTCTACATCCCTTCCAGCATTTGTTGTTTCCTGACTTTTTAATGATGGCCATTCTAACTGGCGTGAGCTGGTATTTCATTGTGGTTTTGAATTGCATTTCTCTGATGACCAGTGATGATGAGCATCTTTCCATATGTCTGTTGGCTGCATAAATGTCTTCTTTTGAGAAGTGTCTGTTCATATCCTTTGCCCACTTTTTGATGGGGTTGTTTTTTTCTTGTAAATTTGTTTAAGTTCCTTGTAGATTCTCGATATTAGCCCTTTGTCAGATGGATAGACTGCAAAAATTTTCTCCCATTCTGTAGGTTGCCTGTTCACTCTGATAATAGTTTATTTTGCTGTGCAGAAGCTCTTTAGTTTAATTAGATCCCATTTGTCAATTTTGGCTTTTGTTGCCATTGCTTTTGGTGTTTTAGTCATGAAGTCTTTGCCTATGCCTATGTCCTGAATAGTATTGGCTTGGTTTTCTTCTAGAGTTTTTATGGTTTTAGGTCTTAGATTTAAGTCTTTAGTCCATCTTGAGTTGATTTTTGTATAAGGTGTAAGGAAGGGATCCAGTTTCAGCTTTCTACCTGTGGCTAGCCAGTTTTCTCAACACCATTTATTAAATAGGGAATCCTTTCCCCATTGCTTGTTTTTGTCAGGTTTGTCAAAGATCAGATGGTTTATTTCTGAGGCCGCTGTTCTGTTCCATTGGTCTATATATCTGTTTTGGCACCAGTACCATGTTGCTTTGGTTACTGTAGCCTTGTAGTATAGTTTGAAGTCAGGTATCGTGATGCCTCCAGGTTTGTTCTTTTTGCTTAGGATTGCCTTGGCTACGCAGGCTCTTTTTTGGTTCCATATGAAATTTAAAGTAGCTTTTTCCAATTCTGTGAAGAAAGTCAGTGGTAGCTTGAAAGGGATACCATTGAATCTATAAGTTACTTTGGGCAATATGGCCATTTTCACAATATTGATTCTTTCTATCCATGAGCATGGAATGTTCTTCCATTTGTTTGTGTCCTCTTTTATTTCATTGAGCAGTAGTTTGTAGTTCTCCTTGAAGAGGTCCCTCACATCCATTGTAAGTTGGATTCCCAGGTATTTTATTCTCTTTGTAGTAATTGTGAGTGGGAGTTCACTCATGATTTGGCTCTCTGTTTGTTATTTGTGTATAGGAATGCTTGTGATTTTTGAACATTGATTTTGTATCCTGGGATTTTGCTGTAGTTGCTTATCAGCTTAAGGAGATTTTGGGCTGAGACAATGGGACTTTCTAAATATACAATCATGTCATCTGCAAACAGAGACAATTTGACTTTCTTTTTTCCTAATTGAATACCCTTTATTTCTTTCTCTTGCCTGATTGTCCAGGCCAGAACTGAGGAAGGTGATTTTCTTTTTCTTTTTTTTTTTTTTTTTTTGAGACGGAGTCTCGCTCTGTTGCCCAGGCTGGAGTGCAGTGGCGCGATCTCGGCTCACTGCAAGCTCCGCCTCCCAGGTTCACGCCATACTCCTGCCTCAGCCTCTCCGAGTAGCTGGGACTACAGGCGCCCGCCACCACGCCCAGCCAATGTTTTGTATTTTTAGTAGAGACGGGGTTTCACCGTGGTCTCGATCTCCTGACCTCGTGATCCGCCCACCTCGGCCTCCCAAAGTGCTGGGATTACAAGCGTGAGCCACCGCGCCCGGTGGT
Source organism: Nomascus leucogenys (assembly GCF_006542625.1). NCBI lineage: Eukaryota > Metazoa > Chordata > Mammalia > Primates > Hylobatidae > Nomascus > Nomascus leucogenys. The sequence goes on from NC_044393.1 coordinate 43,460,368, forward strand.
GATTTTCTAAAGGAAAGTCCAGGTACTGTCACCAGAACAAGAGGAGGATGGAGTTTGGTTAGGAAAAAACAAGTTACCCCCCTCAAGAACTAACAATGCTGAACATATATCATGGTTCTGCCACCTCAGGCTCTATTTATATGCTGTCATTAAATCCTCAGAGGTAGACATGATCCCCAATCCCCCCATTTTATAGAGGAGAATACTAAGGTCAAGGAGGTGAAGGCACTTGCCCAGTGCTGCACCATTAGAAGGGATGATTCCACCCGTGTCCAGATTAGAAGTTATTTGCTTTTCTTCCTGGAGCTCCTGCCTCTACATTCTTTTGGATTTGGGTATGACAAGCTGGCCCACAAATCTAGCTTTGTAGTTTGGTGAGCATGCACTTCTCTGTCTGTTGGTCAAAACTGGCATCCAAGAGCAAGTAGCCTGAGAGTCTTCACTAGAGCCTCCAGCTTCACATCCCTATTTCCCAGAATTCAAGAGGCAGATTTTTGGCTCTCCTAGCTCGTGACTGTGGGGATTTCCAATTCTTTTTTTTTTTTTTTTTTTTTTTTTTCTGAGACAGAGTCTCGCTCTGTCACCCAGGCTTGAGTGCAGTGGCACAGTCTCAGCTCACTGCAACCTCCACCTCCTGGGTTCCAGTGATTCTCCTGTCTCAGCCTCCCAAGTACCTGGGATTACAGGATACGCCAGCACACCCAGCCAATTTTTGTATTTTTAGTAGAGACAGGGTTTCACCATGTTGGCCAGGCTGGTCTCAAACTCCTGACCTCAGGTGATCTGCCCACCTCGGCCTCCCAAAGTGCTGAGATTATAGCGTAAGCCACTGTGCCCAGCAGGGATTTCTAATTCTCAGCCTCATTGCAGAAGAGAAGAGAGTCGTTGCTTCCTCAATTTGACCTGCAGCTTAGTTTGTTTTTCACTTTTCTGGTATAATCTGGGCAACAACTCTGATACTTCATGCATGTCTGTTCTGTTCCACATATGAATGTCCTTGGCAGGCCTTTCTGTCATCCACCAATCTGAAGACAGTGGGGAACAGTTCAAATCCCCTCGAGGCCTTTGCCTTCCCACTGACTATCTCCATTTTCAGAAGGGCAGCAAAGGAAGAAATTATGAGTAAGAAAGCCACCTCACGTCTTCAGCCAGGACCCAGCAAGAGCCCCTGAGAAGGGAAAGTTACTACCCAAAGCCCGAGTAGCTAGAGCAGCACTTCTGAACCATTTTTTGAACACAGGACACTTCTGGTAAAGCCGTTGAATCCCTTCTCAAAATGCTTATAAGCACATTAAGTAAAATACACAGGAGTACAAAGGAAACCACTTATACTGAACTACAGTTATCAAAATATCTTACAACAAATTTATGATATGCTAATATCTGTGATTATTAATTGGCACACTAAATAGCAGGATCTAGCTGTATGTCTAATCGTTAACATGATTTTGAAGTCATAATGAGTGTAAATAATGTTTTCAAATGCCTATAAAACTGTTATGTAATATGAAAATATCTATGGTTTCTATTGATGACAGTCACAGGTACTACTAACACTGCCACGAGTTGTTGTCCACAGAATTGAAGGAAATGCTAAGTTGTGCATCACTTTCCATGTTAATAAAGGTGCAATTATATTATTGAAGTTTACAAATCTCTTGAATTCTACTCCCAGAATTTTGAGGGACTCTCAGCAGATCACAGGCTAAGAACCAAGTGACATTCTAGAGTGTCTGACGTTACAGCATCCATGTATGGGTGTCTACAGCCATCCTCTTGGCAGCCCTGTGAGTATTGTCATCCCCATTCTTCAGTTCAGGAAACTAAGGCTGGAAAAGGCTAAACCATGGGAAGGCACAGCAGTGAGTGGACCCGGCTCTGGAGCCCATGGCCTTCCTGTTTTCCTGCTTCTGTCTCAGCAGCCTCATCGTGGTGAAGCCAGTGTCTCATGCCTCGTCTCCAGGAAGAGGGGAGATGAAGTGGAAAGTCCATACCCCCAACGCCAGGAACAAAACAAGCAACCTGCAGCAATTTCTGCTTCCCGCTTCCCCATGAGCCATTCTCAGAGATGGAGAGAAATGTGGCTATACATGCAAGCCCTTTAGAGGGGAAATAAATGTGTGAAAAATGCCACTCAACCAGGCCTGCAGTTAAATTGTGCCACCTCATGAGGAAACCCAAGGTTCCTGGGAGTTAATGCTTTTGGGGCTGGTTAATATCAGCATGAGCAGTGTCCAAGGAGTACTGCTGAGGCCCTGCACACTTAGGAGGTGAAGAACTGCCTCTTGCCTGTGCAGGACATGAGGGCTCCTGAAGGCTGGGCCTTTGGAAATGAAGCATCAGGTTCAAGTCCTGCCATCAGCCTCCCCATAGCCATTGAATGCAGGGAAGAGTAAAACTGCGGCCTCCTGGCCAAGGCCCAGCTCAGGAAATTGCTTTTTGCCTACTGGGACTCCACATGCGTTTTCACTTTGCTGGCCTCTGTCCCAGCAGCTAGTGCAGTGAACATCTGCCAGCCATCGAGTCCACCTCACTGGCACCCAGGGCCTCCTCTTATATCTCAGCGATTCCTCATGGATGATAATCTCAGTCTGCATGGAACAGAGCAGACCTGTGGGTTGGGAAGGCCCACTGCAGAGATGAACTGGAAATAAAGACTTAACTCAGGGTATAACAGGGGTGTCTACAGTTCCTGTCAGCTCTGTTGGAGTGTTAGGCTGACAATTCAGCTACCAGCCTTACCCAGCTTAGCTGAAATCTGTTCCAGAGGTAGACTATGCCATCCAGGCTCAATTCCCCTGTGCAATAGCGTCCCCGGTGTCGAAGCAAATTGAGAGCAGATTTCATTCAGTTTGAAGCCTTTAAAGGGGCTTTGATTTTTTATTAATCTGAATCTCCTCATGAGGAAACAATCAGACAAATCCCAAATGAGGGACGTTCCAAAAATAACAGCCTGAGGTTTTCAAAATTGCCAATGTCATGGAGGAAGAAAGGGCTGAGGAACTGTTCTACTATAGAGGAGGCTAAAGAGATAAGTCAGCAAATGCAACGTGTGAACCTGGGCTGGATCCTGGAGCAAACACACAGGAAAACGGTTATTAAGGACAGATACTGGGACAATTGGGGAAATTTGAATATACACCATATTAGATAACAGTGTTGTTCCAATGCAAAATTTCCTGATTTGGGTGTAGGCAAAGATCCTTGGTCTTAGAGCATCTGCAGATCAAAGGTTATGTGTGCATAACTGCATCTCAAATGGGTTCAGAAAAGATTAGAGAAAGAGAGAGAGAAAGAAAGGAAGAAAGATATAGATAGATGATAGATGATAGATAGATAGATAGATGGTAGATGATAGATAGATAGATAGATAGACAGACAGACAGACAGACAGATAGATGATAGATAACTAAGCACAAATTGAGCAAAACGTTAACAATTGGTGAATCTAAATGAGGAGTAAATTGGTATCTATTGTACTATTTTGCAACTTTCTATAGGTTTAAAGACTTTCAAAACAAAAATGTGGAAGGAAACTCTTTAGAAAATGAAGAAGGAAAAATAAATTTTGTACTTCCAAATAATGTAATGTAGTGGTTACCTTCCAGGGAAGGTAAGTGAATGGAATCAGGGAGATACATACAGTTAATTTCAACAGTTTTAGTAATGTACACTTTCTCAAGGTGGATGGTGGGTTCAATGTTTATTTTAATACAATGCTTCATCAATTCAAAATGAGATATATTAGAGTCTTTCATATGTATCAATTATTACATAGAAATACATATTTTACCAAAAAAATTACCTTGCAAAAATGTTTTTATTAATATTTTCCTTTTTTCTTTCTTTTCGGTTTTTTTTTTTTTTTTTTTTTTTTGGAAACAGGGTCTCACACTGTCACCCATACTGGAGTGCAGTGAGCCATGATAGTGCAGTGGCATAATCACAGCTCACTGCAGCCTTGACCTCCGGGATCAAGGAATCCTCCCACCTCTGCCTCCGAAGTAGCTGGGACCATAGATGCATGCCATCATACTCAGCTAATTTTTAATTTTTCTGTAGACATTGGGGTCTCACTACATTGTCCAAGCTGGTCTCAAACTCCTGGGCTCAAGCCATCCTCCCACCTTGGCCTCCCAAAATGTTGACATTACAGGTATAGCCACCACACTCAGTCAATATTTCTTTATATTTTTTATTTATTTGTCCTCAGAGGTAGATCAATGAAAGTATTTTCTGAGGAGGTCCTGAAATTCCATGTGTCTGTTATTGGCCAAAAAAGCCCACCCTAGCTGGTAGAAGGATAGAGGGTCTTTATTTACAACAACATAACTGCTTGGCTGTTGATGGCTTGTGGGTGCTTGTTGGTGTTTGTTGCCAAAGATTTCAGGACTGCCTTCTGTAGTGATCACCAGCTCCCTGCTTTGATGGTTGGTTCACTACTGGCAGGCAAGAAGAGCACTTCTTTTGGCCTTAGGGGTTTTGCCCTGACTCTTTCTTTCCCTACAGCCACCCCCACCCCAACACCACCTCCAATGCCTAAAGTTGCTTAGGGGTGGCAGGCAAGTGCTGAAACCACGGGTGGAGAGGGGGATCCCCAGCTGTGCGATTTCTCCCAGCAACTTGATGTTAATGGAAACAAAGCCTGGGGAGCCGCCAAACACAAAACCATGTAACAATGGCCACACCGAGAGTACAAACCAGACGGAGCAGCCCCTGCCTAGACCTGTCCAGTGTCTTCCCAACGCACCTCAAATGAACATCAGTCTCCTTGCTGTGACCTTTAAGGCCCAGAAGTGCTCCTCTAAGCCTCTGTATCCTCATCTTCCACAACATCCTCTCCCTACCTTTTGCTCACAGTATGGCTGCTGTGCTGGTTTTCTCTGCCCCTCATATGCACACACCTCAATACCCCTTGGGGATTTTGCATTTGCTCTTCCCGTCTCCTGGGATGCTTTTCCCCACAATCCTCACATGGCTGATTCTTCTGGTTGTTCAGGTCTCAGTGCCAATATCACCTCCTCAGAAAGCCCCTTCCTGACCCCTTAGTGTGAGACAGCCCCATTTACAGGTACTCGTTTATTTTTTGCATAGTATTTTTTCTATACTTGTCTGGTTTATTTATTAACTTATTTAATTTTCATTTCCCACCAGTGGGATATAATGGCTTGTTCATTGCTGAAGCCCCAGCACCCAGCCAGTGACATCCTAAGGACCTCATATTCACACTTCCACTCACGTGTGACTTAGGCAGTTATTCTCCCTATCACCTTCAGTTTCTTGCTCCATAGAAAAAGTCCTAACACTTACAGCACCATATCAATGTGAAGAAGAGAGTATACATCAAGGGCAGGTATCACTGTAGCCACCGTGCACCTGCTACTGGGTGGGCGCTCTATAAATGCTGGTTTCCTTCCTGTCTCTCAGCTCCTTACAAAGCAGTTTTGACCTATGCTGTACCATTTGCCCTTTGTCAAACCTTTTAGTTAAGCTGTGTTAAACCTTTTGCAGTAGCTAGGGAAGGGATTGTTACCCCTATTGCACAGACGAGGAAATGAAAACTCAGAGAGATAAAATTACACAGAATCACACAGTCAGGGGTAACATGGGCTATTCTTGAATCCAGTCTTCCTGTTTCAAAATTTTGAACCCATGTTCCTTACACTCCCTCACAATACAATGTGCTTACTTAAGGACACACGAAGATAGAAATGAGAGATGATGATGATGGGAAATATTCACCAGCTTTCCAGATGGTGGGAGAGAGAGACAGGGAAGTGTGGCCCTCCTTCGCACATGTTTGTAGAGCTTGCTCTACTTACAGCCAGACCTTCCTTTCTCAGCTGTTGTGGCCCTTGGAGTCTGATCAGGAGAATGGACTTTTGTCCTGGAGCCCTTTTGTCTAGAGCCCTTGCTGGTCTGGACTGGGGGAGATGATCCCTGACACGTCCTTACGAGCCCACATTTCTAAAAGAGCATCCAGAACAGTCTCTGCATCTCCAGACCTCAGCACCAGGGATGAGCTCAACAGGTAAAGTTTCCCTACTCACCAGGAGACCAGGTTGCTGCCAGCTGTTCCCAGGTTAGAAATAACTGACTTCCTCATTGTCGTCGTTCACTGAACAAAGCTGTGTCGCCTTGGTCTATCGGCACCATTGCTTCCACACGGGTTATCTCTAATCTTTCTCTAAGAGCTGAAGATTTGCCTCATCTCCAAGACCAGAAAGCTTCTTCTTTTCCCAGCCATGGGAATGGACAGGATCCCCAACTCTGGCCTCAACTATCACGCACACCTGGGCATAACCTCTCCTGCTGATGTCACCAAAACACCAGGGTTTCAGTCTAGGTAGCATTGCTTGCAGCACAGAAAGCCTATCACTGAGATCACTGAGGTGAGTATTGCCAGGAAAAAAGGCTTTAATTCAGTGCTGCAGCTGAGGAAATGGGAAATCAATCTCAAATCCATCTCCTCAACTGACTTAAATTAGGGGTTTATATAGCAGGGAAGAAATGTAACCATGTGTGGGAAAATAGGTATTAGGGAGGGTAGGGGAGAGGAATTGGTCCACAGGAAGCAGGTGACTGGTTAGGCAGTCACGACAGGTGGGGGGAGTCTGGCATCTCATTGTCCAGATGCAGTGGTCTGATGAGTTTCAGGTCCTTGATATAATCTGGGAGGCCTGATTATAGGTTTCCTGAGGAAGAAACTCAGGTAAGACACATGTAACTTTCTCAAGTTTTAAGACTGGGAGAGTCAATTTCTATGTTTAGTCAAAAGAAACCATAAACATTAGTTATATGGGACAATTGGGCCAGTGTCAATGTGAGCAATTCCTGGCAAGCCAGACATAAGAGGGGAGCACAGGTGCAGGTAATTAAATGATGTGTACCAGGGACTCAGTTTTGCTCCTCTGACTCAAACACCAACTCTGTGCATAGCAAGCTCTATGGCAGTAACATCAGCTCACAATGATGCTGATGACACGTGTAACACTAGCCTTCACTCTGCACTTCAGCTGTGCCAGGCGTGATACACATATGCCCCTGTGCACACTCACCCAGATAAAATCGAGGCTAAGAGAGATTAAATGACTTTCCCAGGTTTGAAAGAACTTTTAAAGCTTTTACTAGTTTCTATTTTTAGCAAAGTTACAAATACATACAGTTTAAAGAGCCTAACAATTCAAGTTTTGTTATAAAATATCATTGCCCCTACTCATCAGCCCCCTTGACGGATCTTAGCTGATTGTTTTGGCATATGCTGGCCTTTCTTGAAGAATATGTTTTTATTGCTACATCTTGACTTTTACGTCACCTCTGTACACACATGCCACTTTCCCATAACCCTGGCTTCTCCCAACATAATTATTTCAAAATTTGTAGTTAGAGATAAAGCATCAGTGTTTGAATTATTATGAATATGTAAATACTCCTCAGATCTTATTATGATTTAATTTTTGTAGTTATTAATACTCCAAAGTTAATCATTGTTTTCTTTTGATTTGCTTAGATTTCTGTGTATTTATCGTTCATTCAATCACAAATGCTATCAATTGTCTAAATTTCTTCTTAATGCATGAGGCTTTCTATTGATTTTAATTTCCTAAGGCAGTCTCCCCAGGAGCCTTCAGAGGGGCTCTAAATTGTCGTGATTTCTCTCTATTTCTATGTCACCCACAGAGAAAATGAAAAGAATGGCTTGCCCAGAAGTTGAGCAGTGTACATCCTGCACAGCCAAATGCAGCAGATCTTTTCCAGAGTCTGCTGCCACTCGGTAACCTCCTGTGTTGGATCTTCTCATTCCTATACCTCTTGTCTTCCTTTTTTGGATTTACTCTGTAATTTTGATAGAACACACACCTTGAATAGCTTTTGGCGGTGGTTCAGCTGGGAGTAGAATTCTAGTTGGTGATCATTTTTCTTCACTAGTTTGAAAGCATGCTTCATTGCCTTCTAGTTGGCATTGAGAACTTCAAAGCCTTCCTAATCCTAGGTTCTTTATAAGCCTCTCTATAGATCTAGATCTATATCTAGATCTAGGTCTAGATATAGATATAGATATAGGTATATCTATAGATATAGACAGATACAGATATAGGTATATCTATAGATATAGATAGATAAAGATATAGGTATATCTATAGATATAGATAGATACAGATATAGGTATATCTATAGATATAGATAGATACAGATATAGGTATATCTATAGATATAGATAGATATAGATATAGGTATATCTATAGATATAGATAGATATACCTCTTCTTTTTGACTGCAGTGATGATGTGCCTTGTCATAGGCCTATTTTCACCCATTATGATAAAAACTTGGGGGACCCCTCCAATCTGAAAATTTACATTCTAAAAGACTTGGAAAGTTTTTTGAATTTTTTCCATTTATTATTTTATTCCATAAGTTTTATTTAATCCTATTTCTGCAACTTCTATTAATCAGATGTTGGATCTCTTGGACTCATTCTCTAATTTTCTTTTCTAGTTTCCATCTATTTCTTTTTGCTCTGTTTTTTGTAAGAATACCTCAACTTTATCTGGAAACTTATTTTGAGGTTTTCTTTGCTGCTATGTTATTTTCATTTCCAAGAGTTTATTTGTATTCTCTGAACGTTTTTTATAACATCTTGTTCTCTTTTGATTATTGCAGTTTATTTTCTTATCTCCCTAAAGCAGGGGTCCCCAATCCCTGGGCTGCAAACCAGGGGCCGTAAGCCAGGTCCATGGCGTGTTAGGAACCAGTCTATGCAGCAGAAGGCGAGCGGCCGGTGAATGAGCATTACTGCCTGAGCTCCACCTCCCGTCAGATCACTGGCAGCATTAGATTTTCATGGGAGCGTGAACCCTATTGTGAACTGCACATGCAAGGGATCTAGGTTGTGTGCTCCTTATGAGAATCTAATGCCTGATGATCTGAGGTGGAACAGTTTCATCCCGAAACCATCCCCACCCCCAACCCCCTCAACCTCCATCGTGGAAACATTGTCTTCCATGAAACCAGTGCCTGGTGTCAGAAAGGTTGCGGGCCACTGCCATAAATTATTAATAGTCTGTTTCTAGAGTGTCTTCTTCCTAACTATTCTATGCTTCTTCTGTCTGATTACTTTCACCTTTATTTTATTCTAAGTCAGTCTTTCTCAACTAGGTTCTTCTTTTGAACCACAGATCATAGAAAATTGTTTGTGACTATTTTCTTAATTCCACCCCCTCAAAATGGTACATAATAGTATGATTCTATGTATGTCTGGATGCCTTAGGCTTACTTCTATCAAGGAAATCCTGATTATTCATGAGACAGTTGTGATATGCTGAATAATGGGCTTCCCATGCCCTAATCTCCAGGACTTGTATATAACAAAAGGAACTTTTCAGATCAAATTAAGAATCTTGAGATGAGGAGATTATCCTGCATTATCTCAGCGAGACTTAAATGTAATTAACAGCATCCTTAAAAGAAGGAGGCAAGATCAACAGAGACAGACGGCCATGTGACAATAGAAGCAAAAATTGGAGTGAAGGGGCCATAAGCCAAGAAATCTAAGCAACTCCAGAAGCTGGAAAAGGCAAAGGAACATATTCCTTGGAGTCTCTAGCAGGAACCAGCCTGGCCAATACCTTGCCTTGACCCAGTAAAATTGATTTCAGACTTCTAGCCTCCAGACCCGCAAGAAAATAAATGTGTGTTGTTTCAAGCCCCAAGATGATGGTAATTCGTTATAGTAGTCATAGGAAATGAATCCCATGAGTAACTCTTAGTTTTCTGCTAGCATTTCAGAGTAAGGAACTAAATGCTAATTGGAAGATCAGAGTGCAAGAACCACACTCGGCATCTGCAGCCCCACTGTAGGAGACTCCAGATGGGCCATGTTTCTGGGAAGCTGCTGATTTCAGTACCTTTAACTCTTTCTTCTTTGGCTGGACAGACTCCTGAGAGAACACTCTCCAGGTCTCCTGACTGGAAGGTGAAGACTGACTGCAGCATCCTGGGAGCCAGGTCAGGAAAGCGGGCTGAGGCTTATCAGCATCCAGCTGCCCCTCATCGCACTGCTGCAGTGCACAGCCCGGAGACCATGCCTTACCCTCTCCAGCCAGTCTTTGCTGAGAGGGCTGGGCAGTGACCTGGCTGCCCACAGTAGGGTGAAGACATAGAGATCTGAGTGCTTACTAAACAAATCCTCCTTATTTGAGTCTTTCTGCCTTACCCCCAATTTCAGAGGTACCTGCTGCCTCTAGTTCCCAAGGTTTGTGGAATTTGCAGCACACATCTGCTGTTTTATAATTTTCCCCACTTCGGCCTTCTGAGCTTTGTTTTCTTTCATCAGTTACCACTCATCTATCTATATTCTGACTCCCAAACCATGTTGTTGTCATTTCTTCTCCCATTTTTTCCATTGTAGTGGGTTTTGCCTTTTTCCAAACAATCCATTGCTTGTTACTATTCCAGTGGGACTTCAGGAGGAGAAAAATGCAGACACATATGTTCAATCAGCAAACTTCACCTAGAAAAGTTTTTAATTCACTTATCCATCTTGTATCTCATTTGTTTTTTGTTGTTTTTTTTTTAATTTAGAGACAGAGTCTCACTCTGTCACCTCGGCAAATGCAGTGGTGTGATCGCAGCCCATTGCAACCTCAAATTCCCAGGCTCAAGAGATCCTCCCACCTCAGCTTCCTAAGTAGCTGAGACTACAGGTGCATGCCACCACACCCAGCTAAGTTTTTAAATTTTTGTAGAGACGGGGTCTTGCTTTGTTGCTCAGGCTGGTTTTGAACTCATGGCCTCCAGCTATCACCCCACCTTGGCCTCTCAAAGTGCTGGGATTACAGGTGTCAGCCACCACCCCCAGCCTTATGTCTCATTTCTATCTTAATAACATCTATGTAAGACGGGTGAAGACCATATTCTCATTCCCATTTCATGAAAAGTGAGCCTCAAGGAAGTCATATGCTTTATCCAAGGATAAGAAGTGTGAGGCTCTGAGTCCTGGTCTGGGATTCCATGGGCCAAGAGGTGCTATCAGTCACATTCTGTCACTGTCACAGAAACCTGCAATACCCCAGAACAGGCATGGGGAAGGTCAGAACATAGAGACGGAGGCAGTGAAAACAGTTGAGGATGCTAAATTGTCTCAGAAGATTCATTGAAGCCAAATTTCAGAAAGAAACAAAGAAGGAAAAGAAACAAGACATGGGGATAGGGAGGGAAGGAGGAAGGAAGAAAGGAAAAAATAAGAAAGAGAAAGGAAAGAAGGAAGGAGGGAAGGAAGGAAGGAGGGAAGGAAGGAAGGAAGGAAGGAAGGAAGGAAGGAAGGAAGGAAGGAAAGAAGGAAGGGAGAAGGGAAGGGAAAGGAAGAGAAGGGAGGGAAGGAAGGGAAGGAGGGAGAGAAAGAGGGAGGGAGGGAAAAGGGAAGAAACGAGGGGGAAAAGGAAAGAAAAAAAGAAGGAAGTAAGCAAAGAAGGAAGGAAGGAAGGAGGGAGAGAAAGAGGGAGGGAGGGAAAAGGGAAGAAAGGAGGGGGAAAAGGAAGGAAGAAAAGAAAAGAAGGAAGTAAGCAAAGAAGGAAGGAAGGAAGGAAGGAAGGAAGGAAAGAAGGAAGGAGAGAGAGAGAGTCTGGCACAAATGAGAATTCCCCGATGAGAAAGCAATCCTAGGAATGTTAATAAATTTTTGAATGAAAGTCAAAGCTTGGACTTTAATTGCATGTAAAATTATCCAGTCACTCAAAAATATCTATTGAACAATTTGCCAGTTATTGAGCTATTATCTCTAAGCTCCAAACTTATCCTTTTCTACCCAGCTTTGTAATGCCAGGGCTAGAACTCTGTATCCACCATTCTGCCCAGCCAGCTGCTCCTTGAGATCCACCAAGTGTGGGTAGTAAAGGGAGACTGTGAGGTTGGGGAAGGGAAAGTGGCCGTCTTCTTCCTGTTCCTGAGTACTTCCTGCTCCTGAATACTTCCTGTTCCTGGGCACTTCCTGTTTCTGATTAGCTCCTATTCCTGAATACTTCCTCTTATTTCTGCATCACTTCCTCAATGATAACCCAGGCACTGGAAGTTCTTTCCTGTAGCAGCGACTCCATCCAGTTTGCAGTTTTTACAGTATACACAGACCCAGTTTCAATGTGGCCTCACTCAGATATCTGAGTCCCAGCTCCATGGGGCCCCTCCTCTGAGCTTCTATATTTTAATAATTTTCTGTTCTTCCTTCTATTCCCTCAACCCTAGGGGAAGTAGCTATTTCCTGCAGTTGCCACCACCATGATTTCTTAGAGTTCTCTTTTTGCCTTTCTGCGAAGGAACCCACTTAACAATTTTTATATAAAATTATGCCTGTTAAAAGGTATGGTTTTATCTCCTGACTGTTGAAAGCACTCACTATGAACCACCACTAAAGCTCTATATTAGGTACAAATCTGGGAGGAAAGAGTCCCCCCTACATAAATGCTGACACATTGCCAAAGGATGAGAAGGTGGCTTTCCTAGATGAATCAGGCTTTGTATGTATGCTGCATTGACCAAATGTTCGGACCAGGGCAGTTTGTGGTTCCCATGGACAGTGTCCCTTAACTCCAAGAAAATGACTTCAGATATCAAGTCCCCCGGGGCTGTCTCTGATGTGCCAGGAGGCAGCATGAATCTTGGACAATGGTGCTATCAATTTTCTGTAAGTCAGCCAGGATGACGGCTTTGCTCAGTAAACAGATTTCTATTTGAGCACTTTCAAAAGCCAGATTCATTCTTTCAAGCGTGGTCGGTGTATGTTTCTGTGCTAGGCAGGTTATTTTATAGCTGCAGAACCAACAGAACATTTCAGATCTCATCAGAGTTCCCTGGACGGCTGTAAAATATCTTCTTTAAATGTCTTCAGGATCCACATGTGAGACTGAACCAGTTTTTCAGGTTGGGAAGGCCGGTGCTGGAAAGGAAGAGGCAGTTTCCGGCAGCCACAGTTAATCAGAGCTCAGCTCCGGCCTCTGAAAGCCACCTCCTTTTCTTCCTGGGTCAGACATATGGGTCATCTCGTTAAGACACATTAACCCCCATGGCTGGTTTTGTCTGTGTCTCCTTCCCACCCTGTCTCCACTAGAATGAGCTTCTCGAAAACAAGGTTAGGGTCTTGTTTATGTCTCGGGAGTGCAGCATGGTACCTAGAGCCTAGCTGATGCTCTTGTTTTTCTAGAGCTGGAACAAGCTGAATTGAGCAGATAATTCCTAGTGGAAGTTTTAAGCGCTATGTAGGAACATGACTCCATGCTCTGATAACCACACTCTATAAATTTTTATGGGTACATACATAGTAGGTGTATGTATTTATGGGGTACATGAGATATTTTTACATAGGTATACAATGCGTAATAATCACATCAGGGTAAATGGGGTACCTATCACCTCAAGCATTTATCCTTTCTTCATGTTATAAACATTCCAGTTATAATCTTTTAGTTATTTTTAAATGTATAATCAAATTATTATTGACTAGTTACCCTGTTGTGCTACCAAATATGAGATCTTATTCATTCTATCAATTATTCAATTGACAGAACATCATTCATTCAATTATATTCTGGTACCCATTAACCATCCCCACTTCCCCTCCCCACTACCCTACCCCCACCATCACTACTCTTCCCAGCCTCTGGCAACCATCCTTCTACTCTCTATCTCCATGAGTTCAATTGATTTAATTTTCAGCTCCTACAAATAAGTGAGAACATGTGAAGTTTGTCTTTCCGTGCCTGGCTTGTTTCACTTAATGCAACCACCTCCAGTTCAATCCATGTTGTTGCAAATGATAGAATCTCATATTTGTATGGCTGCATAGTATTCTCTTGTGTGTATGTACCACATTTTCTTTATCCATTCATCTGTTTATGGACACTTGGGTTGTTTCCAAATCTTGGCTGTTGTGAATAGTGCTGCAATAAACATGGGAGTGCAGATATCTCCTCAATAGACTGATTTCCTTTCTTTCAGGTATATACCTAGCAGTGGGATTGCTGGATCATATGGTAGTTCTATTTTCAATTTTTTGAGGAACCTCCAAACTGTTCTCCTTAGTGGCTGTGGCTGTACTAATTTACATTCCCACCAACAGTGTACAAGGGTTCCCTTTTCTCCACATCTTTGCCAGCATTCGTTACTGCCTGTCATTTGGATATAAGCCATTTTAACTGGGGTGAGAGGCTATCTCATTGTAGTTTTGATTTGCATTTCTCTGATGATCAATGATGCTGAGCACCTTTTCATATACCTGTTTGCCATTTCTTTTGAGAAACATCTATTCAGATCTTTTGCCCGTTTTTAATTGAATCACTAGATTTTTTCCTTTTGAGTTGTTTGAACTCCTTATATATTCTGGTTATTAATCCCTTGTCAGATGGATATTTTGCAAATATTTTCTCCCATTCTGTGGGTTGTCTCTTCACTTTATTGACTGTTTCCTTTGCTGTGCAGAAACATTTTTTTTTTAGACAGAATCTCACTCTATTGCCCAGGCTGGAGTGCAGTGGAGCAATCTTGGCTCACTGCAACCTCTGTCTCCCCAGGTTCAAATGATTTTCCTGCCTCAGCCTCCTGAGTAGCTGAGATTATAGGCATGCACCACCACACCCAGCTTATTTTTGTATTTTTAGTAGAGATGGAGTTTCGCCATGTTGATCAGGCTGGTCTCGAACTCCTGACCTCAGGTGATCCACCTGCCTTGGCCTCCCAAAGTGCTGGAATTACAAGCGTGAGCCACCACGCTAGGCCAGAAACTTTTTAACTTGATATAACCCCATTTTTCCATTTTTGCTTTAGTTGCCTGTACTTTTAGAGTATTACTCAGGAAATTTTTGCCCAGACCAATGTCCTGGGGAACTTCCCAATGTTTTTTTGTTTTGTTTTGTTTTTGTTTTTGTTTTTGTTTTTAGTAGTTTCGTAGATTGAGGTTTTACATTTGTCTTTAATCCATTTTGGTTTGATTTTTGAGGGTATAAAGTGACAGGGGTCTAGTCTCATCCTTCTGCACATGGATAGCCAGTTTTCCCAGCACCATTTATTGAAGAGACCGTTCTTTACCCAGTGTATGTTCTTGGCACCTTTGTCAAAAATGAGTTCACTGACCATGTCAGGATTTATTTCTGGGTTCTCTATTCTGTTCCATTAGTCTATATGTCTGTTTTTATACCAGTACCATGCTGTTTTGGTTAGTATAGCCCTGTAGTAGAATTTCAAGTCAGGTAATGTGATTCCTCCAGGATTGTTTTTTGCTCAGGACAACTTTGGCTATTTTGGTTTTTTGTGGTTCCACATATATTTTAGGATTATTTTTTCTGCTTCTATAAAGAATGTCATTGGTATTTTGATAGGGATTTCATTGAATGTATACATTGCTTTGGATAGTGTAGGCTACAACCTATAATTGGTTTTGCCCTTTCCACTTCTGCCTCCCCTCTTTTTAATCAAAAGAGGGAGAGAGAATGGGCTGGACATTCTTTCCCATCCATGTCCTCAATGAAATGAAAAAGCCTCCAGAAAGAGCTGAGGATAGGAGTACAAGGGCCACCAGTGATCCCAGAAATAGATAGCGGCAGCCCAAGACGAAAGACACCTTCAGGTGAGAACACAATTCTCTATCCACTTCTCTCTCTGTTTAAAATTGAGCCTTTCCTAATAATAAAAATGCAAAATTTTAAAGATCATAAATCATCTTTTTCATCTATGAGATTGATAGTTACTTATTAGTATTATTAACAGTAATACTAATTAATAGTGTTATTAACAGCCAATATATATTGAGATTGACTTTTAAAATTCACCTATAACATTTACAAAGATAAAAAAAAATGGAAGGCACTAAACATAATTTAGAATGGGTTTAAAAAAAAAAACTGGCAATACCAAGCACTGGCAAGGACGCAGAGCAACTGGAACTCTCAGAAATTGCTGGTGGAAACACAGACTGGCTTGGCTGCTCTGGAAGAGGCTTGACAGCTTTTAAAAAGTGAAACATACACTTACTGTGTGACTCAGCAATCCCACTCTGAGGCACCTACCCAAGAGAAATGAAAACTGACGTTCACACAAGAAAACCCTATACATAAATGTTTATGCAGCTGTATTCATAATCAACAAAAACTGGACACAACCCATTTGTCTTAATGGGCAAATGGATAAGCAAACTGTGGTTCACCCACATGATGGAATACCTACCACTCAGCAATAAAAAGGAACGAACTATTGACGCATGCAACAGCTGAATCTCAAAGGCATTATGCTAAATGAAGGTAGAAGCCAGATTCAAAAGGCTGCATATTGTGCGATCTCATTCTTGTAACATTCTAGAAGAGGTAAAACTATAAAGACAGAGATAAGATCAGCAGCTGTCAGGGATGAAGGACCTGTTTGACCACAAACAGGAAGCACAAAGTAGTTTCTGGGCATGAAACTGTATCTTTTCTCCCCAGTTTTACTGAGGTATAGCTGACAGTTAAAAACTGTATATATTTAAGGTGTGTAACTTGATGATTTGGAGTTGTTCTGTATCTCAATTACAGTGGTGGCTTCACAAACCTATATCTATATTGAAATTCCTACAACTACACAAAAAATGTCAACTTTATTTTATATAAATTTTAAAACTAATAATAATGAGAGATTAAATATTAATAAGTATATAAACAAAGATGGGAGGGCTCTCGGAGAAATGGCTGATGCCAGACCTGAGGCAAGGAAAGTGCAAGATGAGTCTGGAGCATCTCGTGCCAGAGAGCAGAGAGGGGCTCAGAGGACACAGGTCCCGCTTGAAGGGGCTGCCACTTGCCAAATTTGGGATGATCTGGCTGTCAAAATAGATAGTTACAGAAATACACTGGATAGAGAAAGAAGCCATGATACAATCTGATACTAAAAAAGTTGAGGGATAGAATAAGAAGCTTTTCTTTATAGAAGAGTGATAACTTTTTTTAAAAGTAGAAAGAATGGGAAATGAAACAGCATTTTATAGCCAGCAAAGCAGCAATTGATCCAGACAAGGATGATCAATAGATTCTAAAATCAGTGGGTAAGAGATTGTTGGGAAGCAAGATATTCCATCTCAAAGTATCACCCAGTAGGTCACTTAATAATCACAAAAGATCAGGGTACATTTCCAATGGAGAAATATAGCAGACACTCACTTAACTGAGTGATCAAAGTTAATGTCACAAATTGTGGACAAATTGGCATCTTGTTGTTCCTCCTGATATGACTCCTTGAGAAGGAAGCAACAGCATCTATATAATATGCCTGCCAACAATATTTATGCTAAATCTAATCCTGAGGCCCAATCAGATAAATCCAGGTCTAAGTACACTCTATAAAACTCTTCAAAATGCCAGTGTCGTGAGAGACCACAAAAAGACTGGAGATCTGTTCTGGATTCAAGAGACATGACTGCGAAACTCAATATGTGACCCTTGATTCCATTCTGGATCGAGACAAATTCTGTTAAGTACAGACAGTCCCCAAGTTACAACTGTTCAACTTACAATTCTTCAATTTTACAATGGTGCAAAAGTGATAGGCATTCAGTGGAAACCGTATTGTGAGAACCCATGCGACCATTCTGTTCTTCACTTTCAGTACAGTATTCCATACATCACATGTGATATCTAACACTTTATTATAAAATAGGCTTTGTGTTGGATAATGTTTTCCAACTGTAGGCTAATGTAAGTGTTCTGAGCACACTTAATGTAGGCAAAGCTGTTATAATATTCAGCAGATTTAGTGTATTAAATGCATTTTTACTTACATTTTTTCAACTTATGATGGGTTTATGGGATAATCTCGTTTTAAGTCAAGAAGTGTCTTTATTCAATGACTTGATGTGGATTTTGTATTAGAAAACTGTATTTTAGCAATGTATTTTAGCAGTTCCCAAGTGTACCGATTATATTATGCTTAGGTAAGGGTGTGTCTTTGTTCTTAAGAGACACACACCAAAGTATTTAGGCATCAAGTGTTATGATGCCTATAGATAACTCCAAAGTTTGATAAAAACTAATAGAGAGCAGATGTGGCAAAACGTTAACACCAGGTGGATCTACATTGGGTGAAGCACTTACAAGCACACATTGCACTTGTTCCTACAATTTTTTCAAAGGCTGGTTTTTTTTTTCTGAAGAAAAATAAAGGAGAGAAAAAACTGATGAGGAAGCCTAGTATTAACAAGGTCGTGGGGCACTGGAAATTCTCCTGTGTGGCTGTTGGGAGTGTGAGCCGGCACATGCTGCCTGGAGGGAAGTCGGGCACATAGTAAAGCATAAATTGAGCATACACTTTGACCCACAAACGCCACACCCCACCAGTTTCAGGTTAACTTAGAGAGAACTCACTAAGGTGCAAAGATGTATATGCCCTAAAGTTTCACTGCAATCTTATTTTTTATACCAGAAAAGTAGGAAATAGCTTAATGTCCATCACTGGAAAACTGGTAAGTAAATTATGGTTCATTTCTAGCCTACTGGTCAAGATCCTAGGCTCTGAGGTCAGATACCCTGGCAGTGCTGATCAATTTTCTTGTGCCACAGCCTCTTCATCTGCTTAATGGGCATAATACAAACTCCTGTTCGGTAGAGTTGTTATGAGATTATGCAAGATCATGTATGTGCCTGGCATATAGCAGGTATGAAATCAGTATTACATACCATTAGCTTTATGTAATTGATAAAAAACAATGAGACCAAATTTATTTATTGACCTGGAAAGACGCTTCTGTCATACTGTTGAATGAAAAAGCAGGTTATGGGATAGAGGAGTACAAGGTCTGACTGCACTTATGTAAAAGTACATTTTTAATTTCCATTTGAATATATTCATAGCAAGATGTCTGGAAGACTGGCCACCTAAGCGTTAATAATAGGTCCCTAAGGTGAGGACGCTTCCAGTCTTTTATTTTCTTCTTTGTACATTTCTATATTGTTTGTTTTTTCTTTTTTTCTTAAATACATGTAACAGTTTTACAATCAGATTCTATTTAATTATAAAAATATTAATAAATCAGATCCATGGATCTTTCCTGCTCAGACCTGACTTTGTCTGAGGGGTTGACCAGATGCCCTGCTGATTGAGATCCCAGAGGCTACTTCCCTACCTTTGGTACAAGTAGCTGTCCCTTTTCTCAGCCTGAGTGTTCTCTCTGCCAGGCACGCTGGAGGCATTTACGTGTTCAGCTCTTTGCTCTCTCCATGGGGTTATATTTTCCCCACATTTCTACCTCATTTTCACGCAGCCTGCAGCGTGTGTGTGAAGCATGTGTTTGGCTCAGGGGATGACAACACACCTGCAGAGGAGTCACTGAAGCCTACCTTGGGGGGCACTCAGCTCTTTTCTGGGTATTTTCTAAGGGCATCCACACTGTCCAGCAGAAATCCAGTTTGCAGCACCATTTCCTCCCCAAGCCTGGTTTTCTGCAGCCTGGACCCTCACCAAGGTGCCAGGATTGAGCTGACCACGAGATGGCAGTCTTTCCTTGCATCAGGCTGGCCGAAGCCTGCATCCCCAGACCTGCGTGCTTCTGAATCCAGCTTCTGTGCTGCCCGAAGCAATTTCAGCAAAGAGATTATTGACTAAAGAGACCTTCACTAAAGAAGAGAACAGTAGGATTAAATATTCGGAAACAGAAGAACTCGAAGAAGAAAATACAATTTCCCAACGTCACATGCTTACCCATCCTTCTCCTCTTCAACAAAAGTCAAAACAGTTGTGTGTCCATTTGCAGTCTGGGGTAGAATTAGAATTGCCAAGCATCCCAGTGAGGTCTGAATCCACATTCCTTTATTTCTTTGTGCCACTCACAGCCAGATATTGATGTCTGAAAACAAGATACATAAGCTTCATTATTTAAGTGTCTCTTCCTTAAACAAGACCGCTTTAATACTTAACAAGGTAGGGAAGCTACATAATTTAAAATCTATGCGACAAGAAATAAGAAATTATTTGTAGCAGGCTCCACTTTTACACCCACCAACAAAGAAAGACATTCACAATTTTTTGCCTTCCCAGGGCCCCAAAATACAACACAGGCCTGTTCTCCTGCTCCGGGCAGAAGCCGCAGCTGAAACTGTTCTTTATCAGCTTTTCTTTCTCAATATTTACCAACCAATAAATCTTTTTTCCCCTAAGACAACTGACATTCGAATCCTGTTCATGTGGAGGCTTGTTATCCAAATAATATTAAATAAACTGCTTCATTTTCCACTGAAAAAGTATTAAGATGGATTTTTTTTTATTTGCTGGTCAATATTGCAGAAGAGAGGGGCTGCTCTCATCCATGGGAAGGGCAGCTGCCTGCCTGCAATGAGCACATCTCAATCTCCGAGCCTCCTGCAGAGGTGCCTCCTCTCTGTCCTGTCCTGGAGCCATGAAAGCTCATCTTCAGGCTCCCACAGTCCCTGCTCTGTGGCACCAGCAGTGTCGAGCCTGTCTGTACCATTGTCACAGTCATAACTGAGGACCCCATAGAATGTTACCAGAGCTGCAGGAGTATTTTGCCCATTTTCCAAAGTGGGATAAGTCAGTCTTTTGAGAAAAATTACAATTCTGTTGTTCCACAAGCCAATTCCAGCTTCCTTTTTTTTTTTTTTTTTTTTTTTTAGACAAGGTCTCACTCCATCGCCCAGACTGGAATGCAGTTGCGTGATCACATCCCACTACTGTCCCAGGTGATCTTCCCACCTCAGCCTCTCAGGTAGCTTGGGATTACAGGCACACACCTCCATGCCCAGCTAATTTTTTATATTTTTTGTAGAGATGGAGTTTCACCATGTTGCCCAGGCTGGTCTTGAACTCTGGAGCTCAAGCAATCCTCCTGCCTCAGCCTCTCAAAGTGCTGGGATTCCATGCATGAGCCAGGGCGCCCAGCTCAGCTCCTGCTCTTTCCTCTGTCAGAGGAGTGTGTAGTGCCAATGGTCACAGAGCTGGCCAGAGGGGTCAGGAGGGAGGAGGTCCGGGCTTGCTTTTCTGCTAACTTCCTGGGAGGATCAGCAATGAGACTTGCATCTCTGGGCCTCAGTTTCTCCATTCATACAAGGAAATGTTGGACCTGACTTTCTTTTAAACTTTCCCGTGATGCTACTTATCAAGGATCTGAAATAAAGGAGGAGGCTTTGGAGCTGGCTTGATCTTAGTGGAAATTAAACATCTGAGTCCCTAAAGAAACTTCTAGGGAAGAGTAAAAAGCTTTTGAAGATTGATAATAGCAGATAATATTTACGTGGAGATGTCGCTATCCTAGGTACCATTCTAAAGGTTTGGTCATATGATTTAATTTAACTCCCACAACACCCCCATATTCTTGTACCCACTTGACACTCAAGGGAGCTGAAGCACTGAGGGGTGCATGACTTCCCCAGGGATCGCATCGCTTGGAAAGATCGGAAAAATGGGAAGCCAGGTGGCTTGGCTCCAGGGTTCATTCTCTTAACTTCCTAACCCCACAGCTGGCAGCAAGCCCAGGAAACCTCTGAGGGCTGCCGCAGCCCGGGTGGGTTGCGGGTGGAGCCGGAGCTACAGGCTCTGGCAGTTGGAGTCATGGGACCCGGCCTTGAGCACTGCTCTGTGAGTGCTCTTGTCTCTTTCTCTCATTTTTATTTGGCCTTTACTCAGATAGACGTTGCTGGGGTGATAGTCATGCTCATCAGTGTACCCAGATTTCTGACATGATTTTATTACTACATAAATAAGACATGAGTAATGTTTCCTCATTAAAAAAAAAAAAAAAAACTCCAAGAATTACAAGTAAGACTAAAAATCCCCTTTGAGCACCACCGCTCTTGGTTTCCTCCTCTCCTACTACAGGAGATACTGTCATCATTTTGGATGTTGCACTACAAATTATTTTCTATGAGGTATGTTCCCTTAGAAAACCTGTGGTCACGCTTTATAGTTTATAAGGTTCTGTTTCCTTCAGCAATGCTATTGTGCTGTGTGTATTATCTGGAAATCGCTTTCCTCAGTCAACAGTGCATCTTGAGACCCTTCCATGTTCCCACTTACGGATATGTCTCTTGAGCATCCCATTGTATGAATGAATCTGAGTTTATCTGTCCATCCCCGTTTTGATGGCCATTTAAGGCATTTCTAAATTCGTATTTTTCTAGAAATTGCCATAATGTATTTCCTTTCACATACTGCCTCCTGCATGTGTACAAATATTCATTTGGTCTAAATGATGAAAGTGAAATTGCTGGGTATCATCATATTTTATTAAACTGGCATAAATATCATATGAGATTTTTATAAAGGCTCCCCCCAAAAATGTTGGGATTTGAAACTCTATAATAACCTCAAATTGCTATAAGTGGTAACAAAACATCAGTAAGATTTGAGGGCCATGAGATGCAATAATGGCAAGAGACGAGTGGGTGATGCCTGTGAATTGTAAGGCTATGCTTTTCCCTTCCACCCAAGAAAGCACAGCAGAATGAAAGAGGGGTGAAAATGACATGAATCATGAAAACTCTTAAATGCATTAGAATTGGAATTTTTTAAGTAACATACTTGCAAACATGGCCGAGATTTGCTGTGATTTACCTGTAGGGTCCGTCCTTCTGCACAACCCATGCTGTCAACCAGGAGCTATTCTGTCCCCACCGACTCAATGAGGTAGCAACCAGTTCTGTACATGAAGATTCCAAGGGATCCCAAATGGCATGTGTTAGAACAGACACTATCCAAGAAGGAAAGGACATATCTGTCAGTCATGCTACAAGTGTCATGCCACCATGGAAGTTGATTGCTAGATACTGGGCTGGCACGTACACACACACACACACACACACACACACACACACACACATGCTGAAGCATCCTCAGAATTCCTGCAACTCCAAGGTTCAAAAATCCAAGAAGAATACCGTGGGGTGAGGACTGTGTGCTTCGCCAGGCTCTTTGGAGCCTACTTGGTGTCTCTGAAGGACTGGAAATAGAATTTGCTTTTAGTTAAAGGAGCCCTAATACCAGTCTCTGCCAGAATGCCAGAAGTTATAAATCCTCATGCCCTGTCCACCCTCTCTCCAGTGGAGACTCTGTGTGTGTGTGTGTGTGTGTGTGTGTGTGTGTGTGTGTGTGTGTTTTCCTGTTCAGTGTTTTTTCTTTTTCTTTTTTTTTTATTATACTTTAAGTTTTAGGGTACAAGTGCACAACGTGCAAGTTTGTTACATATGTATACATGTGCCATGTTGGTGTGCTGCACCCATTAACTCGTCATTTAACATTAGGTATATCTCCTAATGCTATCCCTTCCCCCTTCCCCCCACCCCACAACAGTCCCGGTGTGTGATGTTCCCCTTCCTGTGTCCATGTGTTCTCATTGTTCAATTCCCATCTATGAGTGAGAACACGCAGTGTTTGGTTTTTTGTCCTTGGGATAGTTTGCTGAGAATGATGGTTTCTAGCTTCATCCATGTCCCTACAAAGGACAGTAACTCATCATTTTTTATGGCTGCATAGTATTCCATGTTTTATATGTGCCACATTTTCTTAATCTGATCTTAAGATCAACCTCAGGCTAAAAAACAAAGAGTGAACAAAGTCAGTCTGTATGGAACCCTAACATTCTCTGTCTTGGCGATTCCCCTGCTGAAGATAGCCCACTTCTCTTACTTCTTACACCTGGGTCCCACATATTTTATGGCTTTTTCCTTTGCACCTTTCCCATTCCAACTCTGCCTTCCTGAAAATAGCTTCTGTTTGCTCTCTAGACCTGTGCTAGTCAGTGAGCTGTCCTGGGCACCTGAGCTGGTGCACTGAGGATTTGTGCTGATCTGCAGTGAGATCAGTGGAGATTTGGAGGGCAACCACTTAGAGACTTTGATACCAATTAAACAGAGTAACTTTAGGTCTGTTAAGTCTAATAATAATTTTAGGCTTGAACTTTAGTGTATATTTTTATTTTATTTTCTTAGTAATTCATTGCCATTGCATTTCTATTTTTATTGTTTTAGAGACAGAGTCACTCTGTAGCCCAGGCTGAAGTGCAGGGGTGCCATCATAGCTCACTGCAGTCTCAAACTCCTGGGCTCAAGTGATCCTCCCTCCTTGGCCTCCAAGGCACTAGGATTACAGGAGTAAGCCACCACACCCAGCCTGTTATTGTATTTTATGAAAATGCTTACCCATGGTGGATTGGAAATGCATTTAAACATGTATTTTTAAGTCAAGATGTCCTCTCTCTGTCTCTTAACTTTCCATGACTTGACTAGCAGGCACATTCAAGTTACTTCATGCATCATGAAGCAGATGGAACAGGCGGCTCTCTATTCTAGAGATCCCTGGCTGTGAGGGGCTGTCCCTTTGCTAGTGTGGGAGGTCAGCCTGCCTTGCAGAATGAACCATACGGATTCAAAGACTAATCCCAAATATGCCAGGATTGTCATTTTCATTTCATTAGACTTTCTAAGCCCAACATAAGTGTTGTTTATGCTGAATGGTTGTGTTCCCTACACCTGGTAGAAAAGAAGCCAAGTTCATGAAAAGGCAGGACAGCAGGTGGTTTGTATGATCATGTGTTTAGATAAAGCCACCTGCTTGTAAAGAGGCACCTTGGATCCTTTGGGTTTTTCCTCTCCAGTATTCCAGGAGGAGTGCAATTTTTAAAAAGTCCACATGTGAAGACTTTGCCTTTTGAATAAGACCTCCAAGAGTAACCAAGATTTTGCAAGGTTTGTCCCAGCCCTTGAGGGCAAACGTGACCAAACATTTGCTTGAACTGACGCTCCAATTGTCTGTCGCTGGGTACCAAAACTCCACAAAACCTGGTTGCTTAAGCCCACAGCAAGTTTGTTTGGTTCCTGAAGATGCCATTTGCATAAGGCTCTGTAGGAAGAGTGCATCTCTGCTCTACTAGGCATCAGCTGGGCAGCCCAAAGTTTGGAATGGAGAAAGCCCCTCACTCATGGCTGGTGCCGGCTCTGGGGAGATGCAAACAGGTGGGACTGGACCAGCAGGGGGTCCTCCCTGACCCCAGCATCTCTCTCTGTCCTTGTGTGGTCTCTCCACATGGTCTCTCCAGCACAGCAGCTTCAGGGCAGTTGGACTTCCCATGTGTGCCAGGCTCCCAAGGCACTTGACCCAAAGTGAGAGCCATGAGGAAACCCTACTACCTTCCATGGCATAGCCACAAGGTCACACATTCTATTCACCAAGGTAGTCAACAAAGCCATACCCTTGCAACAAAGTGCAAGGGGAGGGAAAAAGACACTACCTCTTGTTGCGAATGAGGCAAGGTTCTGGAAGAGGATGTGGATCAAAAATACTGATGCAACTGCCTTTGAAAAATACAGTCTATCACCACAGATACACAGCTACAGAAGAAAAACGTGCAAGGAGTTCACTGAGAGTGTCGAGCAAGGCTAGGTGTGAAGGTACTCGAGTGGCGGTCAGCTCTGCTTCTCCAGCTTTGATGCCTGCGGTGGCCCAGATGTAGCTGAGAATCCCCCAACCCACTGTGGTCATGGCAGGCACTTGAAGCCACCTCTTCAAAGAAGAATGAATTGATGGGATTCTTTGCTCTTTCCCACACATTCCACATGCATGTCTGGGGTCAGAGTTATTGTCTGTGACTCTGACACCAAGCCCAGCTAAATGAGTGGTCTGCCCTGATCTGGCGGGGCCATCCAAATCAAGAGCCCCTGCCTCCATGCAGCCCTCCTTGATCCTCCTCCTCCGGCAGGATGCAACATCCCATCTTTTGTGCCACAGCTGGACCCTCCCATAAGCTCTCTATCCGAGTGTGGTAGCACGTCAGTGCCCTGAGTCATTGGCTTGTGTTCCCCGAATAGCCCATAAGTCCCTCAAGGCCTGAGGCCACATCAGCTGTTTGTCATATGCCTTACTGTGCCTGGCGCAGTGACTAGCACACACAGGCCAAGGACTTTTGACTGCTGTATGACAAGAAAAGAACAGGCGAAATCCTGGGATTTCAAGCTGTTTGTTTTGTTTTCATAAAGAGAAGTTGAAATTTTATTTGGTTTGTATTTCTTTCATTGGGAAACTCACTCATATACACACACTTATATGTATCCTTGATGTGGTAAACATGCATTTTTATGTCAGTGTGTATGTCTGTGTGTAAATGTGTGTATGTATATGTGCATATTTTGTGTAAGAATAAGTCTGTGACTGTGTGTATAAGTGTACAAAAAGTGTGTATGTCTGTATATAAATGTGTTTGTGTGGGTGTGGAAATATTTTTGTGCCTGAGTGTGCACGTGTTGGTGTGTGTCTACATTGGTTGTTCATGTGTGCTTGTGTGTAAATGTATGTATGTCTGTGTGCATATGTATTTATGTTTTTGTCTATGAGTACATATTTGAATGCATGAATATATGTATGGTTGCATGTGTGTCTACACATGTGCATGTGTATTTGTGTGCGTGTGTGTCTCTGAGAACATGCACAAAATCACCCATCCAAGAGGCTGGCAGTGGGTCTCTAGGCCTGGGCCAGGAGGCATCCTGCCTGCATTGGTGATTCCTCCAGCGTCCCAGGGAAGCCATCCTCACTTCCTCTCCGGGACGAGGAGCTAAGCAGAGGTCAAGTGACTTGCCCCAGACCCCACAGCAAGTCGGTGGCGGCTCTGCGAGGGTCTGATTGCCAGGCTCACGCCCCTCTGCAGGCCGAGCTGCCTCGCTGTGGCATGTTGGCACCAGGCCCAGGCCGCGCCGCCCGGCTCTGAGAGCTCCCATTGTGGCCGAGAAGTGGCCGAGTGCCATGGCCTGGCATCCGCAGGTGACGGCAGAGGGAGGAGTGACTCCCGAGGCGACAGGAAAAGGGCACCCCTCATTTTGTGTGGCTAAAGGGTTGGAAATAACAGACGTGTAAAAAGGGGAGGGGGAGAGAGGAAACCAAAGCTAATGAGGAATAATGAAGACGTGGAGAGGGACACACACGGAGAACGGTGGGAGCCGTGGGCAACGCGAGAACCCCGCACTCACACAGCAACAGGAAGCAGAGCCAGCCGGAGGCCGCCGGCTCAGGAAACGTTTTGTTTCCTCCTTTAATTGGTGACCCCGCTCAGAGTTGCTGGAAATGGGCACAGCCCGAGAGACTCGAGTGTGGCTGTGGCAAACAATGGGCTGCTGAATGGCCTGGAAAGGCAGCCAAGAGTGGGCGCAGTCCCAGCGCCAGTGGATCTTAGAGTGGCTCTGCTGGGCACAGAAGGAGGGCTCTGAAATGCTCCCGAATTGTGCTCCCAGCTGGGCTCTCCTGGAAACCCACCTGCACAGACGTGCCCGTGAATGGGAGAGCTCTCCACGAGGGATGCCCAAACGCCACTGGAAATAGAGTCACATGAAGAAAACTGCATTCACTGGAGCATGTCTCATCTAGTGTGGCCAAAGCAGATTTTTAAAAATAAGCTTCTAGGGGTAGGGAATCAGAGTTCCCAGGAGTCAAGCTTAGGTAACTACAGGTGGTCCATGAACTTCTACCTAGAGCAGATGGTGCTGGCTAAGAACTGGCTTTTGTTTTGTGGGCCGGGGCCTGTGAGTTAGAGACTGGGCAGTCACCTGGGACGGCCAAGGACCTGTCAAGCCACCACCAGCCATTGCTGTCCAGCACCCCTCCCAGATACCTCTCCTCAAATGAACAAATATTGAAACATCAGTTGAAAGGAACACCAAATTATTTCCCATACCTGGGCTTGGCCAAAAGCAGGACTTGTTCTAATACCAGGAAAATTAACCCAAAGTAGAAATCTTAAAAAAGGGACAAATTGTAGATAGAGACAGGGCATACTATTTGTCTTCCTCTTCTCCTAAGACACCTTGAACATGGAGGAATCAAGGAATAAAAATCTCTTAAGAGCGAAGGATAACAGTAAGGAAACCAACAAGCAAAAGATGAGAGGTTTCTAAAAAATAATGCTGGGACTGAGTGGCTTGAGTGTGTTGATGAACAAGCCTGTGTGAGGGAAACGGTGGCTCAGAAGGCACAGGAGGGGACAGCAGGGAAATGGCCATCCTGCCAGCAGGACACAGGCTCCTCAGCCAGCAGACCAGGGCTAAGCAATTGAGGAAAAGGGACTGCAAAAGAGGAGAGGAATTAAAAACGTACTCCCAACCCACTGCACCATTCATTTCTTACGCCCTGCCTTACTTTTCCTCCAACTCTGAGCACAAAGAGGGCAGGCCGCCCACCCAACTTGTACCTCTGGCTCCTGGGGAAGAGAAAGACAACAGTGACAACAAAGCTTTCTTTTCTAAATTGAACATGCTTTCTAGGAGTTAAGATCCAGGACTCCTAGAGTGTGTAAAAGCACCCATGGCCATGCCCTCCTCATTCTGGCCTTTAGGGGTCCCCAGGCCCAAAACCTCCTTGCCTGCCTCTTCTCTCTAATGTGAAGCCTATCAGTCAGTTAGCCCTGCCCTCATTCAGGCGCCTCACCCAAGCCACACAGCTAATAGCAGCAAAAGTGCACACCAGTTACCTAGAAAAATGGATCCATGTCTTCCTTCTTAAAAATGAATACCATATTCGCCAGGAATATGGAGAATACTAACTACTACACAAAGCAGAAGCACCAAACAAACAGAACTACACAACACCAGAGGAAACAAACACCATTCAGGCAACCAAAGAAGAAATTAAGAAAAAAAAAAAAACCCTAATTAATGACCTCAGAAGGATTTGAGATTATATCACATCTACAAAACAAGAATGAAATGCTCTAAAAAAATGAACAAAAAATAAGAAAGAGCTCTTGGAAATTAAAAATATGTTTTCTGCACCAAAAGCAATGGCAACAAAAGCCAAAATTGACAAATGGGATCTAATTAAACTAAAGAGCTTCTGCACAGCAAAACAAACTACCATCAGAGTGAACAGGCAACCTACAGAATGGGAGAAAATTTTTGCAACCTACTCATCTGACAAAGGGCTAATATTCAGAATCTACAATGAACTCAAACAAATTTACAAGAAAAAAACAAACAACCCCATCAAAAAGTGGGCGAAGGATATGAACAGACACTTCTCAAAAGAAGACATTTATGCAGCCAAAAAACACATGAAAAAATGCTCATCATCACGGCCATCAGAGAAATGCAAATCAAAACCACAATGAGATACCATCTCACACCAGTTAGAAAGGCAATCATTAAAAAATCAGGAAACAACAGGTGCTGGAGAGGATGTGGAGAAATAGGAACACTTTTACACTGTTGGTGGGACTGTAAACTAGTTCAACCATTGTGGAAGTTAGTGTGGTGATTCCTCAGGGATCTAGAACTAGAAATACCATTTGACCCAGCCATCCCATTACTGGGTGTATACCCAAAGGATTATAAATCATGCTGCTATAAAGACACATGCACACATATGTTTATAGCATCACTATTCACAATAGCAAAGACTTGGAACCAACCTAAATGTCCAACAATGATAGACTGGATTAAGAAAATGTGGCACGTATATACCATGGAATACTATGCAGCCATAAAAAATGATGAGTTCATGTGCTTTGTAGGGACATGGATGAAACTGGAAACCATCATTCTCAGCAAACTATCGCAAAGACAAAAAACCAAACACCGCATGTTCTCACTCATAGGTGGGAATTGAACAATGAGAACACATGGACACAGGAAGGGGAACATCACACACCGGGGACTGTTGTGGGGTTGGGGGAGGGGGGAGGGATAGCATTAGGAGATATACCTAATGCTAAATGACGAGTTAATGGGTGCAGCACACCAACATGGCACATGTATACATAGATAAAAAACCTGCACGTTGTGCACATGTACCCTAAAACTTAAAGTATAATAATAATAAAATAAAATAAATATGTTTTCTGGTTTTGAAAATCAGATGGAAATGTTGAGAAATAATGTCAAGGTAATTTCCTGGAATCCAGAGCAAATATACAATGGACAAAATCATAATAGAGAAGGTACAATGCATAGAGAATCAATTCAGGAAAATGATCTGAGCATTAGCAGATTCAGATGAAATGCGGGGGCATGGGGGTAGTGGAGAGGGGATTATCAAAGACATGCAATGAGAGAAGAAAGGCTGCCAGAGAATTTAATCTGAATCTCCATCTTTAAATGGCCCACAGCATGCCAGCAAAATGAGTGAAAAAGGATTCAGAACTGTGTACATACTTATGAAATATCAGAATCCCAAGGACATAATGAAAATATAAAATGCTTAAAGACAGAAAACTTAGATCATATACAAAGGGTTGAGGCTCATACTAACATCAACAATACTGGGTGTTATTAGCCAATGCAGAAAAGTATTCAAGTTTCTATCAGAAAGTTAATTTACAATAATTTTATACTCAAATTAATGTATGCAAGAATTTTATACCCAACCAAACTATTATTAAATCTAAGATAAAATAAGCACATTTTTAATAATTCAAGGACTCAAAAAGTAAATCTCCTAATATCTTTTTCACAGAAATTACTTAAGGCTGTGCCACCACAAAAGAAGAATAAAAATTAATAGACTGAAAGAGTCATATACAAAAAAAACAGTAGAATGAGCCCTAAAGTGCAACTAAAAGAAATTCAAGGGTGAGAGTTATAAAGTAGGTCTATAAAGCAAAACTCCAAATCAGAACAGAAAATAAGTAGGCTCCACAAAGAATATATTCATGAAAGACTGGGAAGAAACCAACTGATAGAATCAGTAAGAAGTTTAAAAGTAGCTGTGACATGGTGACATATCTCTGCAAGAAAAAAATATATAGTAGTTTTCCCTCATTCTCAATGAATATGTTCCAAGAACCCCAGTGGATACCTGAATCCACAGATGGTACTAAACCCTATGTATACTGTTTCTTCTACACATACCTATAATAAAGCTTAATTTATAAATTAGGGACAGTAAGAGATTAACAACAAAAACTAATAATAAAATAGAAAAAGTATAACTATATATTGTAATAAAAATTAGGTAAGTGTGTTCTCTTTCTTTCTCAAAATATAAAAACAGTTGACTGCAGGTAACTGAAACTCCAGAAAGCAAAACCTGGGATAAAAGGAAGAGTACTAGGGAAACAAAACTGCACAAGAGAATCAAGCTCACACTGCAAAACAGACTACACTGTGACATGATTGTGAGAAATCAATGGTGGGTAAAAAGGGGACTCTATTTGCCCTTGGTGCTAGAAACATCCTCCTTTGAGTGATGTAGGATTCTTGGCATGGAACTCATGAAGAAGGAAAGGCAAAACCACTTGGCCCTGCAATTCTCGATAGACATAAAGGCATAATAATGTATACTTAGTTTATTGGTTTTCAACTTTTAGAAACAACTTATAGGGAAAAAGTATCCCAAGATTATTCAAATGTTATTACAGAATGTAAATGTTAGCAATGTAAACACTGTAAAAGTGAAGACAACTAAAAATACATATAGAAAAGTAGAGAAAAGGTGGAAGAGAAAGGAGGGGAAATATCTGATCTTAGACTGAAAATAATCAGAAATACAAACTACCATCAGAGAATACTATAAACACCTCTACGCAAATAAACTAGAACATCTAAAAGAAATGGATAAATTCCTGGAAACATACACCCTCCCAAGACTAAACCAGGTGGAAGTCAAATCCCTGAATAGACCGATAACAAGTTCTGAATAGTTCAACCATTGTGGAAGACAGTGTGGCGATTCCTCAAGGATCTAGAACCAGAAATACCATTTGACCCAGCAATCGCATTACTGGGTATATACCCAAAGAAATATAAACCATTCTACTAAAGACACATGCACACGTATGTTTATTGCAGTGCTATTTACAATAGCAAAGACATGGAACCAACCCAAATGACCATCAATGATAGACTGGATAAAGAAAATGTGGTACATATACACCATGGAATACTATACAGTCATAAAAAGGATGAGATCATGTCCTCTGCAGTGACGTGGATGAAGCTGGAAGCTGTCATCCTCAGCAAACTAACACAAGAACAAAAAAACAAATAGCACATGTTCTCACTCATAAGTAGGAGTTGAACAATGAGAACACATGGACACGGGGAGGGGAACAACACACACTGGGGCCTGTTGGGGGGTGGGGGCAAGGAAGGGAGAGCATTAGGACAAATACCTAATCCATGTAGGGCTTAAAACCTAGATGATGGGTTTGTAGGTGCAGCAAACCACCATGCCACATGTATACCTATGTAACAAACCTGCATGTTCTGCACATGTATCCCAGAACTTAAAGTAAAATAAAATAAAAAAGAATTAAGATATAGTGTCTGTACTTGATGGAACAAGAAATAGAAATCCATATATTTTGATTAAAATTAACTATAAATTTAAAACTAAATCTTTGTTTGGGCTAACCCAGAAGCAGATCCTAAATTAAGGATTCAGCCACAGGTGGTTTATTTGGAAGGTGAAGAAAACATCGGTAGAGGAATAGGGAGGTGGGATAGGGAAAGGAAGCAGCCTTCAAAGGGCCCATTATCAAGCCTGCCATCCCTGTGGGTGATCGCTGCACAGGTGGGAAGTCAAGCTCAGATCAACAAATGCAGGTGCAGCCAGCTGGAAATCGGGCCAGTGTGCCCCTGAAGTGGTAAGAGCAGTGGGATATGGATATGGCAACAACAGACGCCATGTATGTCTATTACAAATTAGAAAGAGAGACACATTTCCAAGTAGGCATGTGCCGTGCCATAGTCTAGGACATATCTAGGTAATAGGTGATGCCAAAGCAGAGGGAGGTGAAACTTAATGCTTAGAAGAGGGGATAGAGGAGATAGGCTGATTCACCCTGAGGAACCAGTTCAGGCTAAGGGATTGGAGGAGCAGCTATTAAAGAAAGGGGGTTGAGGTCTAAAGATCTTATGAAGAAGGTGGAAAACTTCAGAGGGGAGCTGACTGAGTTCAGTTTAAGGAGCAGCCAGAATGCTGAGGGGAGGGAAAGGGAAATGGAGTCAGAGAGTGGAGTGGGAAGGGATTGGGGCTGCCTTTCTATTTCCCCGGAATTAGGGCTACCTTCCTCTTTTCCCAGCAGTAACTCTAACTCGGATTTGCAACCACTCGCAGCCACTTCTGATGCTGAAATCCCTACCTCTGGCTAAGAGTAAGCACTCAATCAATATTTGCTGAATGGCTGAATGAATGAATGTGAACCCTATCGGAGTATAACCAGATATTTCAAGTGCAAAACACCCTCTATGAACTGAAGCTGGTTGCACCTTGTGAGGTGCCTGGTTGAGACATTTTGTTTTACCATAGCCATTCTGCTGTTAATAATAACCACAAACATACAATAAACCTCTATGTCTTCGATCTGAGAAAAGGATTGGAGTGTATGTAGTTATTTGGGAGATGACTTCAAATAAACATGGGTAGAGGAGTGAGGAAATAAGGCAGGGAAGAGTGCCAGTGAGCAAGTTAGTGCTATGAGCAATGGAGGCACAGTCCTTCTAGCTTGGGAATTTGGGGAGATGGTGTAGAACATGAAGGTGGATTGTTGATCCACAAATTCCTATCCACCATGGTTGAGAGCTGCTTCCAATGGATCAACCCTTTCCTTCTCCCCCAGCCCCACTCCACCCAATCCCCACCTCCAGCCCTCCCTACCCACAGTAGAGCTTGCTTCCCAAGCCCCAGGAAGCCCCAGGTGGAGACGTGCATATATGCTTGAGGAGGAAGCCATTGATAGTGAATGCTGAGGGGATATGAATGGGGCACTGACTGCATTTGCTACAGATTACTGAATGCCAGGCACTCTGAACAATAAAAAGAAAAAGAAAAGAGCTAGCTGGACTAAAAAACTGAATGAAAGCCAATATATCAAGAATATAATGAACAAGCGGGAGAATGGTAAGATTAAGCCAGAAAAGCAGTAAGAATCACAGAGGGCCCTGTCAGCCAAGTGTATTAATTGGGATTGGCTACACTATGCCAAGCAGTAACAATTGGGAGGAAGAAAAAAAGGGCACAGATATCAGGGGATAGAAAAAATCTGGAAGTTATAGTGAACCCTAAGCTCAATAAAAGTTATAAAGGTAGCATGTGAGGATGATGCCCTTAGGAGCACTTGCCCATGTATGAAATGTGGGGGTCAGGGATCAGCCCTTTTGTTTTAAGCAGGCTTGGTTGAACTCTAATTGTGTCTAGATTTAGTCTTCTCACTTTCCAGTGTGTGTGGAAAAAACAGTAGAGGAGATTTGGCAAAGAGCAATGAAGAAAGTAGAGTTTGCATAACCAGCCCAGAAAAAGAAAGACAAAATAGCTGTCTACGAGCTTATCGATGTTTATTGTGAAAGGAGCCCCAGCCAGAGGTTGCTTCATTCACAGGAGAGACGGTGAATAGAACCCTGAGATCTGATTATCTCTGTCCTCAGAATCCCCATGATGCAGTCCATGCCACCTTGATCATCATCTCGGTGGTGTTCAGTGTTCCCCTGCATTGGTCCAGGGTACCTTACTGGACCAACAATTCAGTTCAAACTTCCTTCAGCTTCCCCATGGAGTCACGGGAGATTTTTAGGGGCTTCCCTGCCCCTAGTTGCAGCCCCTCCCCTCTAAAAGCTCTGATAGCAGGAGAAAATACCACGTTTGAGTAGTTTGGATGTTTGCCAATCTAAAGATGAGGAATTGATAAGACAGGGACATGGAATCCTTTCTGTTTTTATAATTCCATGGGCACTAAACTGTAGTCATGAGTCAGAATCCTACATTTTTCATTAAGGCTCTGTAGAGAAATCTCCAAAAAGATTTCTGTCTCCTGACCTTTTCGGTCCAGTTTCCAAATATCTTCATCAGCGGTCAGGAGGAAAGAATGCAGTTTAAACAATAAGAATAATATTAGTGATAATAATCACTGTGAGCTTTCATCAAGTACTACTAAACAGCAGATGCTATGCTGCACATCTGTTCCCATATATCTACTGTTGCATAAATAAACTACTCAAAATTTGGTGGCTTTTTAAAAATATCATTTATTTAGTTTATGAATCTGGCATGTCAGCCTGGACCAGTGGGGAACATCATCTTTGCTTCATCTGGTGTCAACTGGGGAACCTCAAATGGAGACTAGGAGTTCATTTACAGGATTCTTCAGATCTGTGGCTGGTGAGTTGGTGCTGGCTGAGAGCTCAAGCAGGGTGGGAGGCCAGGATTCTCAGTTTCTTTCTTTCTTTTTTTTTTTTTTTTTTTTTGAGACGGAGTCTTGCTCTTGTCGACCAGGTTGGAGTGCAATGGCACAATCTCAGCTCACTGCAACCTCCGCCTCCTGAGTTCAAGTGATTCTCCTGCCTCAGCCTCCTGAGTAGCTAAGATTACAGGTGCTCACCACATTTTTATATTTTTAGTAGAGATAGGGTTTTGCCATGTTGGCCAGGCTGGTCTCGAACTCCTGACCTTATGATCCACCCACCTCAGCCTCCCAAAGTGTTGGGATTACAGGCATAAGCCACCGTGCCTGGCCTCTCAGTTTCTTTCTGTGTGGGCCTCTCCATGAGCTGTTTGGGCTTCCTCACAATATGGTGGCTGGTTTCAAGAACAGGACAAGAGGACCAGGTAAGAACTGCATCACCTTTTATGACCTAGCCGTAGATGTCACATAGTGCCATTTCCACCATACACATGAGTTCAGATTTAAGATGGTGGAACACAGAGCTCATCTCTTGATGAGAAGAGTATCAAAATCACATTGTAAGGCAACCATGGGGATTGAAAATATTGTTGTGGCCATTTTTAGAAAACACAATCTCCCACAGAGGCATTATTCCATTTGATTCTCATGGCATCCCTGTAAGGCAGATAGTGTTAGCCTTCCCTTTACCAATGAAGAGACAAAGAACTTTTGTTACTTGCCTCTGATCAAAGCACTATCATGTGACAGACCTAACCTCAATTATCTGTGGCCCCCAATCCTTCCTTTTTAAATGCTATTCTATGCCATCTTCCACAAAACAGCTACAACTTCCGACTTGGAGCAATGGAATTAGAGTCAACTCTGTCACTTAGCTTTGTGATTTTGAGTCAATTCTCCACAAGTCTTTGGTTCTCAGTTGCCTTTTATATAAAATGGGAGCTAAGAATAGCTCCTTGTTAATAACTCTCTAAGTCTGTTTCATGATTAGATGAGATAACAAAAGTAAAGAGTGATGCATAGCCTAATAGGTGATCTTAAATATTTGGAGATATTAAATCTCAGGTAGTTAGTATTACTTAACATTCAGTAGAACTCTTAGAGTGACCACCTTTCTGATAATTTCAGTTAGTACCCTGCTGTATCAGTTAGGTTGACATTGGACTTCTAGTCAGAGACACAAAATAATAGTGGTCCAAAGAGATGAGCTGTTTGTTATCACTCACAATAAAGTTTGGAGATATTCCATGGCTGGTTGGAAGGCTCCCCTGTATCATCAATCCCAGGTTACTGCTCTTTTTTTCCTGCCATCTGTAGACTACAGCCTCCATTTTCAAGTCATCTCATGGTCACAAGATGGCTTCTGAAGCCAGCCACTATATCCAAGTCCATGAACAGAAAAAGGAGAAAGGGGCAAGAGCAAAAAGGTAACTCCCAGTTGAATAATCCCTTTAGTGATCTTTCCCAGAAGTTCTACCCAGTAACTCCTCCTCATGTCACATTGGCCTACTTTCTTCTCAAGGGAGATTGGAAAACATAGTTTTCCAGGTGGATGCATTATAGTAGAGATTCTATTAGTAAACAGGGGACCATGATAGTGGACATTGTAGGTGACATGTCATCTACAATAGCCTGTCACTGCTCTGTCCTCCTTAAGTGTTGTCCTACTCTACCCTATCCTGCTCCACTGTTGCATTAAAAATAACTCCAAAAAATAATGGCTTAAGGCAGCATGTTTTTTCTCACAAATCTGCATTTGGGACAGGGTTTTGTGGGGATGGCTCATCTCTGCTGCATACAGTATCAGCTGGGGTAATTCAGTGGACCACTGGAGGATCGACTCACTAACATGCTTGTTAGCTGAGATCCCAGCTTGGTCG
The DNA here is from genome assembly GCF_006542625.1 of Nomascus leucogenys. Lineage (NCBI taxonomy): Eukaryota > Metazoa > Chordata > Mammalia > Primates > Hylobatidae > Nomascus > Nomascus leucogenys. Next base: position 43,497,358 of record NC_044393.1, read on the forward strand.
AAGGCTGTGCCCCTTGGCTCCTCTCTATGGGACCTAGGCTTCTTTACAACATGGTTACTGGGTTCTAAGGACAAGGATCCTGAGACAGAGTCAGGCAAAAGTTGTATAACCTTTTACTTCCCAGCCTTGGAAGCTGCATAGCACCATTCTCACTATGCATAATTCACTGAGGCCATTGCAAAGGCCCACCTGAGTGGATGCTATTTCTTGATGGGGGAGTGGCACAGTCCTGAAAGAGCAAGTGAAATGGAAAATATTGCTGCAGACATTTTTAGAAAATAACATTTTCTGTGATTAAAAAAATCAAAATTACAAATACAGTTTTCTCCTACACTAGGCTGTATCATCTCAAGATTTCAATCAACGAAACACCCCTCCAACATGATGATGTACTACCATCCTGAGATTCATTTAAACTTGAAGGTAACAATTCCACTGAAAATCATTCTTGTCCTTAGGTGGGCTCTAGTTTGAAACTCGCTGAGGTATGGCCTAATTTACAATCAAAACTCATGAGACAAGTGATATGAGATTGAATTCTCAACAGCTACATGCAAGTGGTAGTCTTCCTAGGATAGCATAGTGTAGGATTGAGCTAGGATAGAAAAGTGAAAGGTTTATGTGGACAGACAAAAATGCCTAGTGACCAAGAACCATTTACCTTCTTCATCAACCCACTGAGAAAATTTTCCAAAAGCCCTCAGATTAGGACATGTCCTACAACCACTAAATTGAATTTGATTCAACTGGTTGGAAAGGCAAACATCAAAAATTCTCTAGCTAAGTTCAATAACTTTTAGCAAAAGCATGACCTTCAAATGTTGTTGGACATACTCTGAATAAGAAATGAGATGTATATCACAATGTAATACACATATGCTTTTAATATCGATATAAAACAATTTTATAAAATAATTCTTACACTTACCATATATAACAACCCTCGTATTTTCTATTTTACTCTATTTTGTTCTAGTCTGTTCAATTTCATTAGTTAAAAAATCTAAACTGCCCATAATCCAATGAACTGATTTCACAGCCTACTAATGAATTACGGAAATCATTTGAAAAATACTGAGCAAAGCTAGACATGGTGGCTCACACCTGTAGTCCCAGCTACTCAGGAGGCTCAGGTGGGGAAACTGGCCCAATTGTCCCATAGAATTGATGTTCACTGAGTTGTTTTTTTTTTTTTGGATAAACATAGAAATATACTTTCTTGGTCTTAAAGCTTGAAATGCATTTGTCTTATCTGAGTTCCTTCCTCAGAAAACCAACTGTCAGACCTCGAAGATGGTATCAAGGAACTGAAGCTCACCAGATCACTGCATCTAGACAATGAGACACCAGACCCCTCACCCATCATGATTGCCTAACTGACCACCTGCTTCCTGTAGACCAACTCCTCTTCCTTACCCCTCCATAATTCCTGTTTTCCTACACTTAGTTACATTCCTACCCTATGATATAAATGCCCAATTGTAGTTGGTCAGTGAGACAGATCTGAGACTGAGACTTCCTTGGCTGCAGCACCCAATTAAATCCTTCTTCCTTGGCAATACTCATTGTCTCAGTAATTGGCTTTCTGTGCAGCAAGCACCAGCACCTAGAACAAACTGGTGTTTTGGTAACAGCAAGAGGATCACTTGAGCCCAGGAGTGAAAGACAAGCCTGGGCAACAAAGAAAAAGCCTGTTTCTTAAAAAAAAAAAAAAAAAGACATAAAGAAAAGAAAAGAAAAAGAGAGAGAGGAAGGAAGGAAGGAAGGAAGGAAGGAAGGAAGGAAGGAAGGAGGGAAGGAAGGAGAAAGAGAAAGAAAGAAGAAGAAAGAAAGAAAGAAAGAAAGAAAGAAAGAAAGAAAGAAAGAAAGAAAGAAAGAAAGAAGCTGAGCTGTTTTGTTTCCTATTACATCAAACTAAAACTCACTCCCCACTTGGATTTCACCAATACTTAGTGAATGGTGCACCTATACAATGAAGACAAGTCACACAACGATTAAAGTAGTAGAATTTTAACAATAGTTTGCTCTACCCAAATGCAAAATATATATGTTTTTTTCTTTTTTCTGGTCATAAAACATAGGGAACTTCCAGTTAATCCTGGAAGATTAAACAAAAGCACCTATCAGTGCTCCTTCCTCAAACCCTTCTAAAATGATTTAAAGTGAGGTGGGGTGGGGCAGGAAGGATTAAAAAGAGACAAGGAGAATGGGAGAGTAGATTGCAGCAACAAAATTTAGGGAGGTGGTAGAGAGCTGATGAAGGAGTTGCAACAAATAATAGACTTCCTGACTTATGCACACCTGAGAAAGATAACTCTAACCCAGTCATGGGAGTGCCCAGAAGCAAAACCTCAGAACCCATGAAGTCTACAATTCTGGAGGTACCTACTCCAGAGAATGGGAGCCCAGCTGGGCCTGAATTGAAATAGGGGAACTGGATGCAAACCTATGGAGGAAGATACAGTTCCAGAGAGCTGCATCTCCCTCACTGTGTTAGATGACTGAGCTTGACTCTCTTGGAAATAAAGTAGAACGTTTCTGGCCTGGAGGATACCAGGCACATGGGAGAACAGGTGTCCATACTACAAATAGTTCATTTTATGGAATTTCCATACTGAATATTGGAACCCTCAAACCTATTTACCCCAAGACTCACTGGCCAATAAATATACTGCCCAAAAGGAAATGAGAAGATTATTCTCTGGGAAATTTGACCAACACAAGAGAAAGGACCTAGATCCTGACATCAAGAGTTCTCCTATGATGACCTGAAAAGATTACCACACAGTGGAACCCATAAGTGATAAGCCTTAACTATATGCCCAAAATTTCCAATCTACTTTTCAGTGCTCCACTTTTAAATTTGAGCAGACAGCTAAGGATGCCCAGACATATAGGAAAAGCTCTAGCATGAAGTAGATCCCCCCTAAGAAAAAAACAGATAAAAGCAAATGAGAGGAAACAGAGCCGATGTAGAAAGACAAAAATTATACCAAAAAAGTATCATTAATATTTTCAGAGAAATTAAAAGAAGCTATTGTATCGATGAATCTAAAACAATATTATGTAGAAAGGGAACAATCAGAGAACAAAAAATGAGCTCTTAAGAATTTAAAAATATGCTGGGCATGGTGGTGCATGCCTGTAGTCCCAGCTACTGAGGAGACTGAGGCAGGAGGACCACCTGAGGCCAAGAGTTCAAGGCTGCAGTGCCCTATATGATCATACCTGTGAATAGCCACTGCACTCCATCCTGAGTAGCATAGCAAGCCTCTGTCTCTTAAAATAATTAAAAATATGATAGTAGAAAAAAACTCAGAAGAAGTTTAGGAAGTATAGTTAACAAAAGCTCTTCTAAAAAAATAAGAGAGACAGAATTTAAATTTTAACATACCTTTAAAATTAGAAGATCAGTCCAGGAGGGTCCATAACCAGCAATGAAAGTTCAAGAATGTAAACACAGAAAGGAGAATATTATTTTTTAAAGTAAATAAATTAACTAAATAAGGTTTACCAGAACTGAAAGACATGAGTCTCCAGGTTGCAATCCCCTGTCAAATATTCTTCAAAATAGGTGAAAATAGATTTATACCAAGTCTTATTATTTGGGAATTTTAGAGTATTAGAAACAAAGAGAAGGCTCTAAACATTTCCATAAAGAAAATAAAATTGTGTATACGAAGGATTAAGAGTCCTTTGTTGTTGGACTTCTCAACACCACCACCAAAGCTAGAAAAAAGTGTTTCCAACCTGAAATTCTGTATTCAGCAAGCTGTCGACAAGTGCAAGGATAAAATAAAGACATCTTCAAACTTTTGAGGCCAAACTTTTGTGTCTCTTTTGGGTACCCTTTTGCAGAAAGCAACTTGAGAGGTGCTTCCCCATGTGGATTTTACAAGTTCCTGGTGAATGATGCACCCATACAATGAAGACAAGGCACAGAATAATTCAAGTAGTGGAATTTGAAAATATAGGTTTCTCTACCCAAATGGAAAAAAATCTTTATTTTTTTTTCTGGTCATAAAATATAGGGAACTTCAGGTTAAACCTGGAAGATCAAATGCAAGTATTGATCACTGTTTCTTCCTCAAACCCTTCTAAAATAATTTAAAGGAGCAGAAATTGAAAAGAGGCAAGGAAATTGCAGGGGTGGAGGCAGTAAATCAAGAAAGAAAGATGTGGGATCCAGAAAACATTCTTTTGAGGTGAGATTCATCCCAAAAGAAAAGCAGAAAGAACCAGATGATGGTTCAGGGAGCTTCCAGGGTGGCCGAGCAGGTCGGGAGAGAGGCCTGCAATCTTGGGACGAGAGGATGGGGATATCCAGGAGGGGTGTCATCAAGATGATGAAACTGCTCCCAAAATAGTTGAATGTCCTTGAGGCAGGAGACTGTCAGGACTTATTTTTGAGTCACAACCCCGCTGATGGAAGCAGGATCTAGTCACAACAGGATGCAGGGAAGAAGCCACCCAAAACCAGCAGACAGCAATGAAATCAACCTCCAGTTGGCCTAACTGCTCATTACCACGAAGACACTTCCACTAGTGCCACGACAGCTTGTAAACGCCATGGCAACAGGCCATGGCAACAGCCTGGAAGTTAACTTAAATGGTTCCTGAAACTTCCCTCCTCTTTTCCAGAAACTTCTCAATAACCCACCTCTTAATTAGCATGTGATTCAAAGTGGGTATAAATACAGTTGCCAGCGTACACTGCTGATGCCAGGCACACTGCCTATGGGCCAGGCACTGCTTGTTAAAAGTTGATTTCTCTCACCACTGACCTTGAATTCTTCCCTGGGTGAAGCAAAGAACCCGCTCATGCTAAGTCTCAATTTTGAACCTTCCCTGCCCTGCATCATCTTGAGAAGAAACAGGATCCCAGCAGAAAGCTTGAAAATGAATGAGTGATTTTCTTTTAATAACAAGCAAAAGTTTTTTAAAAAGAGACTATTACCAACTTTGGAGAAGAAGTTGTACATGAATAGAAATGTAAGTCTACACAGCACATGGTGTCGCTTGGCTGCAAGTGGTACTGACCTAGGGTCATAATAATGTGCATATCTCACATTGACTAATGATGTGACCACAGTGGAATGATGAGGGATGGAAGGAAGGTACAGAAGGGGTCTGAATCCTCATCTTCCACAGCAGGAAGTCAATATATAATATCTAAAACCAAACAATAACAAATAACAGTAAAACCACTCAATTTAAGATGGAGTAATAAATTTCAAACCTGGCTCTGCTCTTCATTAGCTGTTACTAAATCTCTATGAACCCCAGTCTCCTAATCCCTAAAATGGTGCTCTATAAGGGCAGATCACGAGGTCAGGAAATAGAGACCACGGTGAAACCCCGTCTCTACCAAAAATACAAAAAAAAATTAGCCGGGCATGGTGGCGGGCGCCTGTAGTCCCAGCTACTCGCAGAGGCTGAGGCAGGAGAATGGTGTGAACCTCGGAGGCAGAGCTTGCAGTGAGCTGAGATTGCACCACCACACTCCAGCCTGGGCGACAGAGCGAGACTCCGTCTCAAAAAAAAAAAGAGTTCAGAGTTGTTGCCTTCTAATACTGGTGGGGGTGAGGGAGGAGACAAGGTAGAATATCTCTCTTATTACCAGCCTTATGGGACTGTACGATTTTTTAAACAATATCCCTGTATGACTTTGTATTTGTGTAAAATATATATTTAAGGAAACCATTTGCATTTATAAAATTTAAATTTAAAAACTAATAAAAGGAATTCAGGCATATGTAAAATAGAATGAAGAAGCTTTTCTGAAACTCTTACCCCCAGAGATATCAACTAACTGCTTAATATATGTTCTCTTCTGAATGCAATTAAACTAAAACGGTACCACATTAAACCATATTGTAAAAATCCATTCTTCTCAAAGAACAATATCTCTTGGATGTCTCTTTGTTGACACATGCGGGCAATCTCAAAAACACTATTGTGAGGACAATATTAATGACTGCCGAGCAAAGCCATTTTGGGGATTAAATGCTTATGAGACACTGTATGTGGAATCACTATGTAAATTGTAAAGCAAGATAAGTAGTGTTGGTTATAGCTATAATTATAGTTAAAAATATAGAAAATTTGATCTGCAGCCAAAGTGCTTGATTAAGTGGTGTACTCCATGATCAACAGATATTCTCATTCATCATGCCCAGAGATCACAGAAATCATGGGAGAAGCTGCTGGGTTTTCAGAGTACACCTGAATTAGAGCATGCCATGCATTATTTAAAACCAGGAGAAACAGCCTAACAGATGTTCTAGATAATGGCTGTTTGTCATCGATATTATCTCCTTTGTCTGGGAACATGTACTCATGTTTATAGAAGCCTCTCTTGGGTTCCACATACTGCATAATGATGGAAATGATTCTTTAAAATGCAGCTGCTGGACTATATTTTTCCAACTGTGAATCTAGTGTGACCAAAACACAGCTTTGGGCTCACAAGCCAACTGGTGGGCCTGACGTGGTGCAAAAAGCAGTGTGCAACCTAGCTGTGCTCCTTATTACCTGTTACTAAATCTCTATGAACCCCAGTCTCTTGATCCCTAAAGTGGTACTAACAAGGCTTTCCTTTCAAATTTGTTAGGCAGATAAGAGATAATATGCATGATGTGCCCAGCATATTGGAGGCACTTACTAAATCAAATATATTACTACTTTGTATGTATTTATGTGGAAGTAATGCTAGGAGATAACTTCATTTGCTTAAGCTAAAGCAGTGAAAAGAATTAATTCCTAGACCCATCAAACTGAATTTGAATTCATCCAATATTAATTTTACATGTGTACACCTAACGGCAACCAAAATCTATAGCAAGTAGGCCAGTTACTTTGGTGTCCAACCCAGGTCTGAGTCCAGGCTCAGCAAACTTAGAAACAAGAGGCCGTCGGCAAATTACTTAATACCCTGAAGCTCAGTTTCCTCATCTGTAAAACAGAGATAATAATATACACCTTAGAGTATTGTTATAAAGACATAGTGAGGGCATACTTGTAAAGTATCTATCACAGTACCTGCTTCATTTTAAGGGATCCATCAAACATAGCTATTGTTATTGTAGGACTCAGATCCTCTTAATATCTCTCACTAACAGAAAGACACTACTGCAGGCATTTCCCAAGGGGAAACATACTTGCAGACTAGTAGATATTAAAGAGTTGACATGCTTTTGTAATGAAAGAATAACAGAGGTTTTGTGTCAATATCAGTGTGCTGATGCATCATACTCTGCAGGTCATAAAAGACTGTAAGTAACTTTCTTTTACGGCTTTAATACATTTAAAATGAAAAGGGTCTGACAGCAAATTGTTTTTATGTTAACTAAATTAACCAAAAAAAAACAAAAGCAGCAAGAAGGAATAAAGGAAAAAGAAGTTTGTAAACCTTAGAATCTAGCCTTGACTGTGTTCTAATTCACTGAATGACCTTGGACAGGCCCAAGTCTTTGTTTCTTTGCTTGCAAAATGAGAGTGTCCCTCTGTCCCTGCAAAAATTCAGCATTTTCTTGGAGGTCTTAGTCAATGCAATGAGATGAGGAAAAGAAGTTAAAGGTATAAGAATGTTAAACAATGGGTCAACATTGTGATTATTTTGCAGACAATATAATTATCTACATAAAAAATTCTAGAAGATGTGCAGACAGACTATTAGAATTAATAAAAGAGTTCAAGAAGATTTTCATATGCAAGACACACTAAAAATTACCAATGTTCTTTTACACCAGTAATGACCAATTCTTGGAATCAGAAAAGAAAAAAATCTCTTTATCATAGCAAAACACTACAAGACGCCCAGGAATAAATTTAACAAAAGATGCACACAACTTTCATGAGGAAAATTATAAAATGTTATTAAAAGACATGAAATGAGATGGAGAAGATGTTGAGGTGAAACGGGTCCATGTTTGAGAAGACTCAATATTATAATGATAGTGATTCTTCCCAAAACTAATTTATGAATTTGACAGGGTTTCAATCAACACTCAAACCAAATTGTTTTTGAAATTTGATACACTGACTCTATAATTCATACAGAATTATAGTTTATAACAAAGGGTGATTTTTGGCCCCAGTGGACATTTAGCAATGTCTGAAGTCTAGGTGTAGAGACCAGAGATGCTATTCATCATCTAGCGCACACAGGACAGACCCTACCACAAAGAATAATCTAGACCCAAGTACCAATGGTACCAAAGTTGTGAGGCCCTAATATAAACAAGCAAAGGCTCTGGAATGGATAAAGACTAATTTGAAAAAGAACCCAGAGGGAGACTTGCCTGCAGTTATCAGAACTTAATATAAAATGTTAGTAAATATTAATAAAACTATGTGAAGCAGTACAGGAGTAGACACATTTGTAAATGCAGCAGAATCGAAAGCCAAACCCACACATAGATGGGATATGAAAGAGGGCAGCTGGACAGCCACTAGCTGTGTGGCCTTAGGCAAGTCACTTAACCTCTCTGTGCTTCTTTCATTCCCTAACTGCAAAATGAACATAAAAGTACTACCTCCCTCATAAATGGTGGGAAAATTTGATTAGTTAACCCAGGCAATGTGTGAGAACACAACCAGAACCCTGAGAAGGCTGGTTATTGTTGATATTGTTGTCTTCCTGGCTGGGCATCGTGGCTCACACTTGTAATCCCAGCACTTTGGGAAGCCAAGGCGGGTGGATCGCTTTAGCTCAGGAGTTCAAGATCACCCTGGGCAACATAATGAGACCCTATCTCTACAAAAAATACAAAAAAAAAGTTAGCCAGGTACAGTGGCGTGCACCTGTGGTCCCAGATACTCAGGAGGCTGAGGTGGGAGGATTGCTCGAGCCTGGGAGGCAGAGGTTGCAATGAGCTGAGATCACATCACTGCACTCCAGCCTGGAAGACAAAGTGAGATCCCATCTCAAAAAAGAAAATTGTTGTCTTCCTAATGAATGTTACGTGTCCTACTCACCTAAAGGATTAATTGGATTGTGGGGGGGAAGGGTAGTCAATTCTCAATTATCCATACTATCGGAAACAAGCAGTAACACAGAATATACATACTACAACTAAGGACAACCTAAAACTGCACTATCCAAGATAATAGCCACTAGCCACGTGAAACTATTTAAGTGTTAAAGTTAAATGAAATTTAAAATTCAGTTCTTCAGTAGCAGTAGCCACATTTCACAAGCTCAATGTTACATGCAGCCACCACTACCATACTGAACAGAACAGAGGATAAATATGCACATCATCAGAACAGTAAGCTCTGTTGGACAATGCTGATTTAAAAGCCATATGTGAAAAATGTACCTCCCTACTTCTATATGAAAAAAATATGCATTCTCTAAGAACAGGTAAGTAGGTTTCAGGGAGGTAGGTAGGTCACAGGTGAAGGGTCTTTCTTGGGTTACCATTACACATAGCAAATCACATATTCTACTTTGTAATCTACTTTGGCTTTTTCTTCATTTAAAAATATTTTATTTTACATTTTTAAAACTTACTTCAATGGAACAGCCCTTTAAGATGCAAATCTGGAATCAGGCACAGTGGCTCACGCCTGTAATCCCAGCACGTTAGGAGGCTGAGGTGGAGGATTATTTGAGCCCTGGAGTTCAAGACTTGCCTGGGCAACATGGTGAAACCTCGTCTCTATAAAAAATCAAAAAATTAGCCAGGGGTGATGATCCACGCTTATAGTCCCAGCTATTCTGGAGGCTGAGGTGGGAGGATTGCTTGAGCCCAGGAGTTCAAGTAAGCCTTAATCACACCACTGCACTCCAGACTGGGTGACAGAGCAAGACCCTGTATCAAAACAAAAAAGAAAAAATAAAAACAAAAACTCATTTCTGTGGGGAAAAAAATTCAGTTTAAGACATCTGGATAGCTCAGCATTACCAATTAAGATGCCGCTATGGGTGGCACTGTGACTCATAAGAGAGGGCCATGGTGCTGGGCCATTTGCACATGAATATCCTGGTCTGAAGTCATTACAAATCCAGTATGTTTGCGACTCAGTAAGATGTCCTTACTTAGTTTTTCTATTACTGTTATCATGGTGGATCAAAACAGACAGATGCATTTACTGGTTCCCCTCTAATGATAATAGAAAGAAACAGTTTATAAAATCAGATTATATGAAAAATTGCCTAATGATAATAATTTATAAGCTCATTGTGGAATAATGATGTATTCAAGAGTTGTCGTTATATGATGAAAGAAAGGTAATATGAAAGATTTTCTTTGTGAAGAATGACTACAGATGAATTGCACCGAGATACAATTCTCTGATAAGGGACAATAAGAACCTCTAGAACACTTCATAATAGACTACTCAGGGTGAATTGAGGATTGCAATAAAAGCCCATAAATTAAAAAGTTTCCATATGATTTCTGATAAAAGACATGCCAAGGTGAAATAAAGAATCATTGGAATCAACTGATATCCTGCCTGTAGCCAGCAGGTCATGAAGGAAAAATTTCTAGGAAACTGTATAAGATATAATTTCTTAAGCTCAGAATTTTCAAAACCTGGGTTTCAACTACATCTGCTTAGAATTGTTTTGCTAGGGAAAAGAAAATTTTAGAAAAGAAGAAGTAAGGTTTCAATGCAATTCAAACTGCATCCATTCTCATGTCAAGACCTGGGGAAAATGTGGTAGATGGTGTCTACAGTATAAGCACATCTTGTTAATCTGTTGGATGACTTCTACAAGCTCACATTTTTTTTAACAGATGAAGAACCAGGCCACAAATGAGAAAAACACGCAACAGGGAAGCTAAGTAAAGTGTCCAAGGTCACATATGTACAAAGTAGTGAAGCCACAATTTCAACCCCAGCAGGCTGACAGCAGGTTGAGAGCTTGTGATCACCACTCTGTAGTTGCTTGAATGCAGCATATCTGTCCCAAGCCACACTACGCAGCAGCCAATAGAATGAGGTGAAGCCAGACATTCCCAGGTATAAAGTTCTTCAAGACACATCAAGCTAAAAGAAAAAGAAAGTGTGGGAGGGGAGATGGAGAAAGGAAGTTGCAAAATAATACATACGATCACAAGGATTACACAAATCCTGAAAACAAGACCATGCCTTTTCTACATGCATGTTTGTGCATGTAAACACATAGAAAATATATGCACACCAAATATCTAGAATATACACCAGAATGTAATTGCGGGTACCTTTGGGAAGGGTGGTGGGGTTGAAAGTGAAGAGGGAGAGGGGTTCAAATGGCATTTTCACTTTTTTCTCTGTGTACTTCTTTATTTTCTGATGCTTTCTATGATGATAATATATTGTTGAATTATTTAAAAATTAAATAAATAGCCTATGTGTCATAAATATATAACACCTCCCCACACAGAAATATGACTAGACAAAATGACTACCTAAAGTCATTAAATCTTTCAAAACATTACCAATTTGGATAAAAGAGACAAATGCCATTCTATTACTTGCTAGAACTTACAAGTCATTCAATCAGATTATTAGTGATTTTTTTCCAAACAGACGTCCTGCACAAGGAAGGGTGTGGGAGTCCAGGAAAGCATGGACTAGAACAGACCCAAGCTTGTGTCAAGACAAGCATACCTCCACGTCCTTCTCTGCACAGTAAGGATCAATAATCACGCCCCTGCCCAGGAGGGCTTCTGGCATCTAGTCCTTAAAGGCATGGGATGGCAGCATCAGGATGATTCCTGGAGTAGTCTGGGTTGTGCTTGTGCATTTCACCAAGCTCTCTGCTCTCTGTACACTATCTGATATAGTTTCAGAAAACCAGCCAGGTATGGTGGCTCATGCCTGTAATCCTAGCACTTTTTTTTTTTCTTTGAGATGGAGTTTCACTCTTGTTGCCCAAAAGTGATAGAGTGCAATGGTGTGATCTTGGCCCACTGCAACCTCTGCCTCCCGGGTTCAAGTGATTCTCCTGCCTCAGCCTCCCCAGTAGCTGGCTTACAGGCACCTGCCACCACACCTGGCTAATTTTTTGTATTTTTAGTAGAGACAGGGTTTCACCAAGTTAGCCAGGCTGATATTAAACCCCTGATCTCAGGTGATCCACCTGCCTCGGCCTCCCAAAGTGCTGGGATTACAGGCATGAGCCACCTCGCCCAGCCCAATCCTAGCACTTTGAGAGTCCAAGGCAGGCAGATCACTTGAGCACAGGAGCTTGAGACCAGCTTGGGCAACAGGGCTAAACCTCATCTCTACTACAAATACAGAAAATTAGCTGGGTGTGATGGTGTGCACCTGTAGTCTCAGCTACTTGGGAGGCTGAGTTGGGAGGATCACCCAAGCACAGTGAGCCAAGATCGCGCCACTGCATTCCAGACTGAGCTATGGGAGTGAAATCCTGTCTCAAAAAAAAGAAAGAAGTCCATAAATCCGAGTTTCTTAACCTCAGCACCATTGACAGTTTGGGCTGGGTAACTCGTTACTGTCGGTGCTGTCCTGTGCACCATAGGATGCTGAGCAGTGTCCCCGTCCTCTACCCACTCAATGCCAAAAGCACCTTTCTCAGTTTTGATGACCCAAGTCTCCAGACATTCTCAAATGTCTCCTGGGGGACAAGGTCACCCCTGTTTGAGAACCATTGCCCTAAGTTATTATACTAGCTAAAGCTGATATAAGCCCATCGTCATGGCACCTTCTGAATTGAAGACCCCTATTTTATATACTCCCACAAATAAATATAAAACTGCTTCCAAGTAGAAGTATGTGGAAAATAAAAATAAAATTTAAAATATACAGTAGGGCAACTATAGTTAACAATAATATAATGTATATTTCAAAATAGCTAGAAGAGAGGTTTCCAATTGTTCTCACCACAAAGAAATTATACATGCATGAAGTGACAGATATGCTAATTACCCTGATTTAATCATTACACAAGGTATGCATGTATTAAAACATCATATTGTACCCATAAATGTGTACAATTATTATGTGTTAATTTTAAAAATAAAACAAAATAAAAAGAAGTATTGGTGCAATTAGATATATCCACTGAAGTTCAATTTTAGGAGACATAAGCCATCACATCTTATTTTGTAGCAGAGAGTATTTAATTGGTGGGCTGAGTGCTTACAAAATCTTTGGAAGAGCAGAAGGAGCAGACTCTAGGCTAGACTTCCAGTTACTCTCAGCAATACCATGGGCCTGTTCCTCAAGGACAACCACCAACCATGGGAACCATCAGGGAGACAGAGAATCGAGAGGCTCTGGGAACACACCACCTTCTCTGTGATCCAAAGATCAGTAAGGAAACCATTATCATCTCAACTATTGGTCTAAACCACAGCACACCAGATAGACACACAAGGGCAAAATAATGAGTGACCTTCCCTCCGTTGATCTCTTGACACTACAAAACTTGACTGCTGGAAAGGAACCACAGAACAACCCCACATCTCCAGGTCTGCTTGCCAGAAATGCACAGGAATGCAGAAAGCACAAAGTGGAAAAATCAGAAGGCAGGCTTCACTCCACTTGTGCTACAAAGGAACTTCCCAATGACGTCCAGAAGCCCAGCCCCATGGGAGTCTGGAAAATGTGGTTTTCTGCTGTAAAGCCTCTTGAGGAGCACTGGGCAGCCCTGTCCACCAACGCCCCCTCAGCATGTGGCAGGGGAACTTGCGCTCACCAGGATGCCAGGGCAAGCATTTCTGAGAAAAAGGTGCTTAGATGAGATCTGATGGCTGAGGAGGAGTTATCTAGGCAGATCCTAGAAGTCTTCTAGAAAAGGCAATAATGGTAAGATACTAAAGAGACATGGCCCAGTGCAAACTGATGAGAAACACAGTGTGTATGGCAGGTGCAGGGAGGGTAGGCATGGTTTAGACAGTGCATGAAGAAGGGAACCTGGTATGGTCTGCGTAGCAGTCCCTGCAGGTGCCCTGCCCAAGCCCCTCAGTGCTACCCTTGCACATCAAAGGCTGCTTCCTGTGTACTCTCGAATGCACTGACCACAAGCTCGCAGGGTGAGCCAGGAGTCCTGGCGATCCCACGCTTCTGGACGCAGCCCTCACCCAGCCACAGACAGGGATTGGGAGCACAAGGACTTCAGCTTCCTGGCCTCTTCTTTGAGAGCTCGCCACCATCTCCCAGAGTTTCCTAAAGGAACTGTCCTCCAGTTGCCAGTGTAACTGGTTTCCCTTCCCTGTTGCACTGCCCCATCCCCTGAGGATGTTTATCCAGATGGTCACTCAAATCTTTGTCTCAGGGTCTGCTTCTGGGGAAATCCAAACTAAAATATCCTGAAACAGAAGTTGTTTTCTTAGCCCTACCTACTCAAGGGTTATAAGTCAATGTGAGGCAGATGTAGGGAAGCATCTGAGGGAGTCCAGCCACGACTGGCTTTTGTAGTCAAGACTCTGGTGCTGTCCATAGGACTCCAAGAATAATACCCAACACAGCTGACCGCAGAGGTGCCTGACTTTGCAGGTCTGGCTCTGGTGAGAACTGCAGACAGACAATGCTGCATTTTTTCAGATCTACACTTGGACAAAACATTTGCTGACTTAGCAGGGGGCCTCAGACTTTGAGCAAGTCATGGGACTTCTGGAAGAGCCTTCAGAGCTTGGAAGCATCCTCAGCCCCCCTCCCAACTACTGCATGCATCCAATTAACCTGCTCTGACTTGGACATTTCCAATATTCTACACAAATATTAAACATTCCTCTTTAAGTGCATAAAGAGTTCACCTACTCACAAGTGTCATCAGTAAATTCTGGTGGCTCAGTTTGGGTAACTGGCAGAGTGGCTCTGAGGAAGTGCATGGCCATTTTTATAGGGCTGCTTACAATGTAAATCCCATTCCCTCTGCAATAGGGAAAAGAACACTTGACTGAGTCTGTAAAGCAATAGCCACTTGGTCTACATGACTTCAATCTGCAGTGCTATAAAGGAAAACTCCAAACTTTCTACTCCAAAACAGCCTTCTAATAAAAACTGCACCAGTATAATAATTGGAAAGCAAGAGTTAATTCATATATGTGAGATTCTAGAAAAGGCAAAACAATAGTCCCAGAAAACGGGTCAGTGTGTACCACGTGCTGGAGTTGCAAGGATGGGTTGAATACACAGCAGCCTGGAGAGCTTTTGGAGTAATGGAAATGTCCTACGTCTTGATTGTAAGGGTGGTTACATGACCGTGTACATTTGCCAAATTAATCAAGCTATCCACCAAAAGTCTACAGATTCTATTGTATGTAAATTTTACCTCAATAAAGCTAATTGAAATACTTTTATAATTTATGAGAAACCATTCAGTAATTGTCCCAATGATATGTTTTTATCTGTTGATGTATGGTAATATATGTTACCTATTCAATAGATTATCTGCAGTTAATAATAATACTATAAATTTAAGATAAGTCATTTTTGTTATGTGTATTCTTTATTCTCTGGAAATTTTAAAAACCAACTGATTGAAATTCTCCATGCTCTAAGAGAATGAAAGGAGACAATAAAGATCATAGTTTTGGAATCAAACAGATATGGGTTCAAATATTACCTCTGTTATTTTTCTAGCTGTATGACTTTGGGAATTTTATTTAATCTTTGGTCAACCTCAGTGGTCATAGCTGCAAGGGAATCTGGAAAGTGTCCCATTTATTCTATGCAACCATCTCTCCAGCTATAAATTTCTACAGAAGAAAAAGCAAGCAGATTTGGGTGAGGAAAGGGGGTGCAGCTAGCCATATCCATCACAGGGTGCATTTCCTTTAACACACATTGGCCTTTGGGAATAACCACACCAAAAGCAAATTCTGTTTCTTTTTTAACAAAAAATTACCTATCCTTCTACTCCACCACTCACACCAAACACAAGAGCCCCATTGACCCATAAGCGTTGGAAAGCTTGATCCCTCTGTGCCCACACAGGGAACCTCTCTGAGGGAGGCTTTCTCCCAAGTCACCCATGTTAGAGTGGGATCCGCCTCCTGTGTTAGCAGCCAGCAGCCATGGTGCAGTTCCTAGCCCAGAGACCACCATTTTGGACAATCTTTCCCTTTGTTCTATTTGATTTCTCTCCTCAACAAGATGCAACAAAGCCCATCTATGCTCAGCTCATTAGCAACCACCAATATGGTTGTCCTTGTCAACCTAAGTCCCTTGGAAATACAGTGGGCACCTGTGCCATGTCTACTTGTGAAATCAGGAAATGAGGCAAACAAGAGGGAAAGATTCTTTCAGCATGAAAGAACAGCATGTTACATTTTCTATATCATCAACCCAGACAATGGCTTTAAAATCAGAACAGCACTGGGGGTGATTGCAGCCCCTTGCTATTTTATGGGGCTCCCCAGGGAAGATGGAAGGACAGACAGTAGTAACATAAGAGGCAAAGCATTAAATATGAGGATCTCACATCCTTTCGGTGCCAGCAATAGCCATGTTTGCTCACGGCTAACCAGTCAGGGAAGGAGGATGATTTATTATAAGCTGTTGCAGAATATATTATGCAGGGTAGAGGCATGGAAAGGTCTTTGATATGTATCTGAAAGAGCTTCAAACCCATAAAAGAGATAAATTTTGTATGAAGAGTGTCACTGAGAGGCCGGGAAGAATCTCCAACACATCTTCATATCACAGGGAATAATGAAGGGCTGCTCTAAGCACACAATCCGGGCATTAATTTCACTTAAAGAGGCCGTCATTAGCATATCGATGCACACAACTTCACACTATAAGCCGTCTGTGCAATCAGGAAACACAGCTGAAGACTTCATGGTCAAGGCCTTGATCCATGGTCAAGGCCCGGAATGTGTGTTTTATCGATTGTTTCGCCTTGAAATGCTGACCTGATCTCTGGTTCCTTTCTTCTAATCCTCCAAAACCACAATTTAAGAGCAGTAAACTGTCTTCCTTTTCTTTTCCCTTAACTCCCAGCTCCTGTGTAATTCCCAGCTTCTGATCAAAGCCTCCTGGAATACAAGCTCCCCTGGCCCGTGGGCTTGTTCAAGGGCCTGTTCTCTGAGGGGGCTGCCAGCATGGCCCTGGCTCCCCACGGCCTGTCTCCTTCAACCCGGCCTCCCCCGTCGTCTGTCCAGGCTTTAGAGAAAGCAGGTAAGAGCTCTCCTGAAGTGGCTCACAGCACCCTGGCACACAACCAGTTACTAGGCAGACAACATAATATTTGTTGAGAACACCTCTTGTTCTTGAATTATGGTTTCCTGCTCCAAGCTGCTGCTGCTGTTTGAATTGGGCTGCAGCTAATTATGGTTTTATTTGCTTTAATAAAGAGATATCCAAGTGTGCAGAGAGTTGCACACAAAACAATAATAACAATAATAATAGTAAAGTGTCTCTCTAAACATCTGCAATTAAGGCATTTGTTGTTAATTGCATTAATTAACCTCCCCCATGAAGCAGCTGGTGAGGTTTCCACAACAAGGAAAAGAGAAAGCCAATTCCCAGAAGTATTGGGTTGGCAGTTTCTCGAGAGCCCATCCCCTGGGTTACCGGCTCCCTGTGCTTTCAGATGGAGGTGCATTCCCACTAAGCTGCCCATCACCCTGGGACGAGGGACCAAAGCACCCTTCAGCTGGAGCATTATGGCCAAGCTCTTGCAGGCCACTGAAGCCTGATGGGATGGCCGGAGCTTACAGAGAGCCAGTCCTACTGAAACACCAATCATCGCAACATGAATAATAATAAGAGTGACACTGATTCAGCCCAGTTCTCAAGTCTCCAAAGCAGGAGGACCCAATACAGCAGCCCCTTCCACTATGGTCTAAGGGGTGGCCTCCTGCCCTTTGCAAGACAGGACAGGAAAATTTGGTGGAATCCTGATCCTAAACGTGATTGCCCCTTCCGCAGTGGATTAATGTGATTTTACCATTTTGCAGAGACACACAAATATTATCCCATTCTCACAAGTCCTGGAGACCCCAGGGGCATGTGACTGCCCCATTCTGCAAACAAGAATAACAGCATGACCAGGAGGCATTCACCCTTAATAGCCACATGATTTTCAGGCTCCAGGCTCCAGGTCTCCTGCCCCTGCTCTGTAAGCCACAGAGGATATGACCACTGTCCAAATTTTTTAAAAACCTGAGGTGACATGAGTGAGCCTTTGTTTCCTGCTCAAGGAACTAGATGTCCCAGATTTATCAAAATATTTTTAAAAATCTGAACCACAGCTATTACACTAATTCTCCAATTTTGGTACCTTGGCTAACATTAATTGCCTTCCATTAAAAAATTAGGAAAATGTAAAGAATGAAATTTCATGTATTCAGTCAGCAAACAGTTGTGTGTCTAATATGTGTCAGGCATTTCACTAGGTGTTGAAGATCAAAGGCAAAGGAAAAAAATACAGTCATGAAGCTTCCATGAGGAAGAGGACATTAACCAAAGATGCTCACAGTGAAATGTAAAAGTGTGGCCATGCTAAGTATCTGAAAGGAGAGGCATGTGGCGTCATGGGACACATAACATGAGGGAGGCATTTGCAGGGCAAGTTGTGCATATGGGGAGGCCTGGGCAGGCAAGGAGAGGGGCAAGGGCTTCCTGAAGAGGGAAGAGCATAGGCAGAGGTCAGCAGTGGGAGGAACCAAGGCATGATGGGCTGGTGAGGTTGGAGAGCAGAGAGTGGTGGGGTAGGGGGGTAGGGAGAGGGGCGTGAAGAGGTGGGCACGGGCCTGACCCAGAAGATCCTTGCAATCCCTGCAGAGACAGAAGACACTGGAAATCCTCTGGGGAGTGTAGGCAGGGGAGCACCAGGACCAGGCTAGTGGTTTGAGAACAGAAGTCTGGCTACCGGGTGGAGAATGCATGCTGGGAGGGTGTCAAGAGGGTGGGAGGCCCAGCTAGATATGAACCCTGACTATGGCAGTGGAGAGAAGCAGAAGGCGGCATCAAGACATAATTGTAAGAAGCAAAATCAATACAATTTGGCAGTGGAGGAGGGACTAGCAATCCCCCCTGGGTTAATGGTAACGCCACTCCCTGTGCTGGGGGAATCCTAGAGGAGGATGCTGTGGTTTGAACATGGTTTGTTTCCACCAAATCTGCCGAAGTCTGATTCCATTGTGTCAATGCTGGGAAGTGGGGACTAGAGGGAGGTGTTTAGGTCATGGGGTAGATTTCCCATGAACAGAATAATGCCCTCCCATGGGAGTGAGTGAGTTCTCACTCTATTAGTTCCAGCAAGAGCTGCTTGTTAAAAAAAGCCTGGCACCTCCCGACTCTCTCTTGCTTCCTCTCTCACCAGTGATCTCCGCGAGCCGGGGTTCCCCTTTCACCATGAGTGGAAGCAGCCTGAGGCCCTCACCAGATGCAGAGGCCCAATCATGAACTTTCCAACCATCAGAATCGTGAGCCAAATAAACCTTTTTTTCTTTATAAATTATCCCGTCCCAGATGTTCCATTCTAGCAACACAAAATGGACTAAGACAGAGAACAAGTGTGAAGAGGAAAGATTGAGTCAGGTTTTGGACACGAACATGTTAGGTGCTTCTGGACCATCCAAGAAGGGGCACTGAGCTGGAATACAGGCCTAGAGCTCCAGGAGAGATGCCAGGCAGCATGCAAATGTGAGGGTCATGTGTGTGGGGGCAGAAATTGAAACCACAGAAGAGGATGAGATCATGTTGGTGAAAATATGGAGTCAGAAAAAAAGTATGGAATTGCTGAGCCCTAAGCAATTCCAATACTTAATTTCAGAGGAGAAAATGGTAGAGGAGACTTCAAATGAGAGAAAGAAAGTGGCCAGGGGGCTGATGGGGGGAAAGCCCAGGGAACGTGACACCCTGCAAGTCAGGCAAGGGACTGTGTCCAGAGGAAAGGAGCTTGAGGTGCCACCGAGGGCTAAGGAGAGTGATGACTAGAAAATATCCCTGGATTTGGTGACACAGAAGGAATTGGCAACCTCCGTGAAGATGGCAGGATGGGTAGGGAAGGGGCCAGATGGGTGCAGGGAGAGGCTGAAGAGAAGAAACGGATACAGTGCTGTCGAAAAGTCTGATTGGAAATGAGGAGGAGCAATTCGGGGCATTAGCTGAATGGGCCTGAGGTGAGGGCAGATTTGGCTTGATTTTTTAATAGAAGAGATTAGCAGATGTATTAAAAGCTAATGGGGAAAACTTGCCCAATGCTACATGTGAGAATTATGCATTTCACTGTAAATTTTTACTTAACAGAAAAAGAAACAAAAATGAATCTTGAAATCTGGTCAGTGGTATGCAGGCTGAAGTGTGTAGGAAGCGAGTGTATAATGTCTGCAACCTGCTTTGAAATGTATTTTTTTAAAGTCTTGGTGGGCGGTTAGAAGAATGGACAGAAGACCAGATGTGTGATCCGGCACATATAGCAAATGCCAGTTGTGGCATCTGGGTGGTAAGTGTGTGATTTTCTCTACAATTCTTTCAACTTTTGCAACATTGGTGAAAAAGAAAATAAGAAGAGTCCAGTTGACAGGAAAAGGCTGTTCAAAAGCAAAAAGAAAATAGATGTGGTAAGTTTCCCAAGGAGCTGGGAGGAGATGGGGTTGATGAAGACATCTGGCCGAGATAGGAAGGTGAGGAGCTTCACAGAAACTAGAGAAAAAGGAAAATGACAGCAACTCTCCCTACTCAGCCATGATTAATCAAGCAGTAATCCACAATGGCCCTCCCCTGGCATCACTGAGGGGCTTTTTTTTTTTTTTTTTTTACATAGATAATGAATTTGCAACAATCTCCATGATTTAAGGTAAACCCTACGAGGTGATTCCAAACACACTACTAACCAGGCTAAAATTCTTTGAACTTCCCGTCAGATGCTCTATCAGCCTGACGACTCCCACCAGCCATGTCTTAAGAAAAGATAAGTGAAATGAGTTCCTGCTACATCCAAGCCACTGCGAGTTCTATCGTCTCTTCATCCTCAACAAGCACAAGCTTTGGTATCCACAGACTTGAGCTCAAGAGTCCCAGATGGATCCTTCACTAGCTCAGGGATCTCAGTCTCCCCCCCTGTAAAATGGGGGCAAGAACCACTCCTGCCTCTCCCAATCACTGAAAGAGTTACATGAATGAGGTCCTGCACACATAAAACCTGTAGGCCCACACTGGGTCCATAGTAACCAGAAAACACAGATTGTTATTTTCCAAAAATACAAAGCTTAAGTGCAATTCATGCACAAGGATGCACTGTTGTCACTCAGGAGACACTTTATAATGTCGAGAGAGCGGCGGTGCTCATCTTTTGAAATCTCTTTTGCTCTCTACTCACATCTCAAGCTGCATGAAAAGTGTTCTTTCTGGTGTCCCTGGTGCCTTAGGTCATGTTGCTCGTCCACATAAAAGCCCATTCGAGAATCATTATCACCCAAGCGGCTTCCAGATTGGCAGCTCATCACTTCTGAAGGGTCCCAAGGCGGCCACAGAGAAGTGCCCCAATGCCTTGTTTGCTTCCTTGGGCCAAAGGTCCACCTGTGGTAATTAGCAAGATTGGTCCTGGACCAGACTCAGTTGGTGTAGCCACAAGACCAAATGATGCCCTTCAACATGCTGCATGGAAAAAGTGTCTCTCTGATTATCTGCTCCCAGATCTGAAAAGCTACCTTCTGTGAGCTCAGTGGAAAACTCCAATTCATTAACCGATTTCAACAGAAAAAGACAATCTCAAAAGGCTTGTTGACAACCACTGTAGCCATGGTGTAACCTTATCCTTATCTTTCATTATTCTGCTTTTATTAGGAAAAGAAAAAAAGGCATTTGTTTTCATGGACATAACCTCACAGAAAGCTTTCATACACAAGATGCACAAGATGAAAAAAATACACTTATTGGAGGAACGCTCGATATACTTGAAAGTGCTAGGAACATCTCCATTCTCTCTGTAGAAGTCACATTTCCTTTAGGATTGTGTAGCCTCAGATATAAAAATGTTGTTAATTCAGTTCATGTGAACCCTTATAATATCCCACTGAAGGCAGACTTTGTAACCGACTGCAGCTCACCCCGCTCTCAATATAGACAAGACTTGCCCACAGTAGCAGAACTTTCTTCAAACAGAAATATGTGGCGGACAATGTTAATGGGTCCAAGCAACAACACATGGAATGGACAGGCAGTGGGCAAGGGGGTCACCTGCCCCTGCCGTCAGCCCCTCACCTGTATCCCAGCTGACCAGGCACCTAGGAACATAGCAGCTCATGTTTATTATGCCTGTTTCATTTGGCTTGCACAATGGTTAGGGATTTTTGAATTTATAGTTAGCTGCTTATATTTTTAAATCCTGACATTTCTGATTTAAAGAAAAAAAAAACCTGGATTTCCAGCTTTCTCACGAAATATCAGGAACTCTGACAAAATGGAGTCCCAGAGGTAGCACTAAGGGAAGACATAGGAAGCCCTAGACCCCCCAGTGCCCTTCAGTGCCCCAAATTCACCCTCCAAATAAACAAAAGATCTCAGTCTGCAACCCCCTCTTCCAGAGACATCCCTGGCCACACTCACACACATGCCACCATGGGCCCCTTCCAAGAAAAAATGATGGGGCCCCAACCCCTGCCAAGCTTGAAGGAGGAGAGGAGCTGCAGCCTCCTTTGGACAAGGCCAGTGACCTCTGTTCCACCTGAGTCACCACCAGACGCTGGCACTGCCCACCTGACCCCTGGGAGGAATCACTTTTGAGACCTGGACCACGATGAATGAACGAACTGGAAAAGGACATTGTTTTTAAATGGCAATTAACTCAAGATGCAAACAACCCTTATTATTTGTGGACTCCAAATTTTACCAGCTACTCGATAAAACTTATTTGTTGTCCCAAAATCAATATTCCCAGCAATTTCCTGGTCACTCAAAGACACTGGCAGAGTGGGGAGAAATTTGAGTCATCTAGTGCTAAGGATGAACAAGATGACATCCTACCTTCTGGTTCCAGTTCTCATACTGCAAACAAGCAACCTTTTTGTGGTCTATTTAGTGCCATGATTTTCACATTTTTGTGGGGTTTCTTTGGTGATTTCACATTTATAGTGGCCCCAGGCATCGTGCTGCAGTGCTGGCTAGAGTTCCCAGGCATGAGAGGCTGTGAGGTGCCTTACAGAGGAAATCCATGTGCTAGAAAAGCTTCCTTCAGGCCTGAGTCACACCGTTGCTGGTCCTGAGTTCAGTGCTAATGGATTTACACTATACCTCAAACAAGGCATCTGTCAACAGAAACATACATAGAATGAGGTTACGTACGGATCAGTTGACAAAACATGACCAGAGGCCAGCAGGAATCTAACTCTATGCTTCTCCTAGGAGCAACGATTCAGCATCTACTAGTTCAGTGCTCGTGGCAGCTTTATAGAACACAACTACCGTGAGTGATGAGGCTTTAAGTCATTTCTGCCACAGGGGGCCACCAAGAAAGGGTTTACAACAGAAGTGATTTCTCTATGTGGTTTCAGGGGTGCCAAGTTGCAGGGAGGATTCAATGAAAGGGTTAAGAGGAATGAACTGTTTCTTCCGACTCTGGGTGCAGAAGGGAGCAGAAGTACCCCCTGGTCCCAGCCTTGGGGTCAACTTTGAGGCTGCCCTGCCCTTTGACTAAGGCCTCCTTTTCCCCTTCCTACCTATGCCAGGCCCTGTCTTGCTGCGTCTGGAACCCCGTGCAGAGCCCACCTTCCCGTGACTGGTGTTCCCTCCTTCCATGGATGGAGTCTGAAGAACCAGCTCTTTGCACCTACAGGAAGCCCCCAGATCAGAGCTGCCAAGGAAGTTCTGTGTCTGCAGAAGGGAGAGGTGCAGGAGTGAATAGATTGTTTTTTATGTCTTCAGGCTTTTTCAGCTTTCTCTTTTTAAAAGACACTAACTCTGCATATAAAATGCATTATCTCTGTATACCTGCTAGCAAGCAGCCTTCCTTAAACAAATCAACCTATCCAGGGCTAGAGTATACCGCTGCCCAGGCTGAGCACTGCACAACCCCAGGGAGGAATAATGCCATTCACATCAGAGTCTATGTGCAGCACAGAGTCCTGACACAGTGGGATATACTGTGAAGCCACATCTTCCATTGCATAATGTTCTCCTTTGGGAACATGAATCTAAGTATCTGCCTTCCCCACCCAAGTCAATGGGAAGTGGTTTCTTTGGCCACCAGATTTCACAGATAATAAAATGGGAGTGCTTTCCCTTTCCTCCAGAAAGACTTTTTATCACCAAGTCACCATCTTACTCTAGCGTTTCTGGAACTCACTACTGTTTTTGTTGGTTTCCAAGCAGCAGCTGGAGACCTCCCTGGACCAACCAGCGCTGGATGCAAACCCAACTCAGGTTAGAACTTAACTCCAGCAAGCACAGCGCTGCCTCCTACAAGCCCCCACATAGCATTTGCCTCCAAAACTAGTTAGGCAGGATCCCATAGGCCTCCCTGTAACAATCTTTCCATGGGAAGGAAGCAAGGAAGGAAGGAAGGAAGGAAGGGAGGAAGGAAGGAAGGGAGGGAGGGAGGGAGGGAGGGAGGGAGGGATCTGCCCCAAAGCTGTTCTTGACCATTTTTTGAGTGACTTCACATTATTTTAAGCTTTATGCAGAAAGTGCAATTGTATTAATATTTCTATCTTGCTATTGAATATGAATTCACTGCAATTCAATGTGTAAAAGCTGCCACAGTGACACTAAGTGGTAAAGAGTTAGTGGTCTTCCCACCCACTAAGTGCATGGAACCAGAACAGAACAGGGTCCTGAGCCCCAGTGCCCGGGGCCAAGTTTCCATCCTCCTATGGACTTCTCTTCTCCTGTTTTTCTCATCATTAAAAGAGAGAGTGACCATGCCTACTTCAGAGGAAGGTTATACAGATTAAATGACATCATTCAACCTGTCTCAAGGGGCCATTGGGGAAAGTTTTCTATCTATAATAATTGTGTTTCAGTAACCTCACAAGCTAAGAAAACCATCAATGTGGACAGATGAATCCTGAATTCATAAACAGCACCTTCCAGGCAGCAGGAAGACAGATGAAAGCTAGCTTCCCTCCAGGAACTCTTTGTTCATCCCACCTCTCTAAGTAAATGCTTGGGCCAAGTGCAGTGGCTCAGGCCTATAACCCTAACACTTTGGGATACCAAAGCAGGAGGATCTCCTGAGGCTAGGAGTTTGGGGCCAGCCTGGGCAACATAGTGAAGCCCCTGTCTTTACAAAATATTTTTAAATTAACTAGGCAACTTAGGAGGCTGAGGCAGGAGGACTGCTTGAGCCCAGGCATTCGAGGCTGCAGTAAGCTATGATGGCACCACTGCACTCCAGCCTGGAAAACGCCTGAGCTGTCTAGGTTATTAACCACCAACCAAAGGCTGAAATCCAATAGGTCTCTAGTTCTATTTCTTTATTTCCCTCCAGAATGTGATGGAGCTTTTTCCCTGGGGCGCTGGAAGAAGCTAGGGCAGAGAGATAATAGCAGTTGAAGGTGGAGATGCTGAAAAGCATGTTTGGCATGGATGGAAATTTGGCCTCAGGCAGTGGGAATCAGGCCCCTGTTCTGTTCTGGTTCCATGCACTTAGTGGATGGGAAGACCATCAACTCTTTACCGCTTAACGTCCCCGTGGTAACTTTTACATATTAAATTTCAGTGACTATGAAATAGCAAGATACAAATATTAATAAAATGGTACTTTCTTCATGAAACTTAAAATAATATTAAATCACTCCAAAAATTGTCAAGAACAGCTTTGGGCAGATTGCATTTTCTCTTTCTTCCCTTTCTTCTGTTAATTTCGCATGTTAATTTTATTCTTAACTGTTTAACATGTGCTGCTATTTGATGACACAATTTTCAAGAGAAATGAGAGGCTGGGAAATGTTTCCTGGT
Organism: Nomascus leucogenys; assembly: GCF_006542625.1. NCBI lineage: Eukaryota > Metazoa > Chordata > Mammalia > Primates > Hylobatidae > Nomascus > Nomascus leucogenys. Next base: position 43,523,170 of record NC_044393.1, read on the forward strand.
GTGGCCACCACCTAGGAAGACAGTTGGTGCCACAAGAGCGTGTGTAGAGGAAGTTCATGGGCCCGAGGGTTGACCTGCTGGAGCATGCAGCCATGCACCCATGCCGGACTCAAGGAGGGCATCACACATGGAGGGGGCAACACAGACCAGGATGTAAAGCTGGGAAAGTGCAGGGCGTGTCTGGGGGCGTCCAGCTCAAGTGGCTGTTTGAGAATTGCTGGTGCTATCCTCACGCACATGGGACGCGAGAGGATCGCGGGTCATAGACTTGGAGCCAGAGCACCAGAGCCCATGGAGGGAGGAGCACAACACCCAGGCCCCTTACCACGTTCATTCAAGCGAGGTGAAGTCCCTCTGGAATGGCTCATGCACCCGGCTTGTGGACAGGAGTGGGATGGCGTGGCTGAGATGGAGATAGGAGGGAAGCAAGGGGAATGGGAAGATGGCAGCCTTGAAGGCCACTCCCAAAGAAAGGAGAGCAGGATGAGAAAACCCCAAATCCACGTAATGCCCTAAAGTGCACTGGGGTCAGCTAAGGCGATGCAGACTGAGGAAGAGGCTCCGAGTCAGTAAGACCAGCACCCAAGATTCCTCTAAAGAAAGGCACTAAAACTCCATGGCCCCTCATCAGTGTTTGAAAAGATATTTGGCTGCACTCATACTTTAACATGTCCCATAACGTGCCCTGAGATACCATTTTTCACTTATCCAGTTGGCAAATAACATAACACTCAGTGACTCCAGTGCTGGTAGAGGTGAAGCAGATCACACAAGGGTACAAACTGGCAAGGCTTCCACAGACGGCAACTTGCAGTTCTTTTTAAAAAACCCTCTGAGACAGTAATTCCACTATCAGGACTGTATCCTACATGTGTCCCCACATATGCACATAATGACAGTTGTACAAGGCTACTCATTGTGGCACTGTTGTCATAGCAAAGATTGGAACCAACCAAGATGTCCTTCAGGTGGGGACTGGTTAAATAAATAACAGCTCTTCCACATAATGGAATGCCAGGCAAAGGGAATGAAGAAATCTGTTTCTTCATAATGACATAATCACCCATTATTTAATGAGAAAAAGGGGCAGGCTATGTATGTCAGGTACAATTATTGGTGGTTTTTGAAGGAAAAATGAGAAAGAGAAAGAAACTTTTTTTTTTTTTTTTTGCTTATGCATGAACTATCTGTGGAAGTATACAGAGGACGCTGATTACTTTGGTTGGCTTTGCGGGGGAGAACGGTGCGGCTGGAAGACAGAAGAATGAGGAAGATGAGATCCAACACCTTTCTGTTATTGAATTTTGAACCAGATAAAAGTTTTATCTATTTTCTAAATAAATATAAAAACAAAACCCCAGGCCCTGAATACAGCTGTAGGTGAAAACAATGATCCCAATTCCTACCCCTCACCCATATCCAGCCTCCTATCTCCCTCTCAGCCACACCATCCCACACTTCCCACCCCTCACCCATACCCAGCCTCCTATCTCCCTCTCAGCCATGCCATCCCACACTTCCCACCCCTCACCCATATCCAGCCTCCTATCTCCCTCTCAGCCGCCATCCCACACTTCCCACCCTTCATCCATATCCAGCCTCCTATCTCCCTCTCAGCCATGCCATCCCACTCCTGTCCAGCCTTTTCCTTCCATCCCAATTTTATAAAATTTCCCTTCACCTCACTCCTTTGGCGGCATGATTTCTAACACTTCACAGTTTTACAAGTTTTTGCATTTCAGATTTGAGTCTCTGACTTAAATCAAAAGCTGGAAGTGTTTCTTATAGAAAAACTCACATATATGTACAAAGTATTCTTGTAATGGGAGATAAATGAAAGCCATCTAAATGTCCATCTGTAGGGGAGAAAAATCAAACAAATCAGGTTATTTCTGCACTGCACAACAGCATGCAGCAGTAAAACAGTCAGACCACTTTGTGTTTAAAAACCTCAGGCTGGGTGTGTGGCTCACACCTGTAATTCCAGCACTTTGGGAGGCCAAGACAGGAGGATTGCTTGAACCCAGTAGTTCGAGACTAGCCTGAGCATCGCAGGGAGATTCTGTCTCTACAAAAAATTAGCCAGGCATGGCAACTTGCACCTGTAGTCCTAGCTACTTCGGAGGCTCAGGTGGGAGGATCCCTTGAGCCCAGGAGTTCGGGGCTGTAGTGAACTGTGCCATTGCACCCCAGCCTGGGCAACAGAGCAAGACCCTGTCTCAAAAATAAATAAATAAAAATAAAAATAAACCTTATACAATATATTTTCAGACTTTATATAGTACATAAAAATATATTATCAATATGAGCATAAACTTTATATAAACATTGTATAAAGTATATAATTAAATGTATTATATTTTTATATATTTATATAAAGTTTTTTAATATTTTTACATTTGTAAATATAAAATATATACACATATATGCCATACAAAATATATTTTATGCTTATGTATAAGTCATACACTTCATATTTGCACATATAATATATATTTCTACATGTCTACATCTCTGTGTAACATATAGAAACGAATATATAATATACATATATATCATTTGTAAATGCATAGGAAAGGAATGGAAATGTTCTCTAGGGGTGTAGTAAGATCGGGATGATAAAAGGAAATGCAGGAAAGCTTGAGATTGTTACTGTATGAACCTGCGTGGGCTTGTGTGATGTTTTTAAACAATAAAAATTAAATTAACCGTCTTTTGGTGCCTGGCATGACAAATGTCTGCCACTAGAGGGCACTAGAGATCGCTAAATATTTCCCATGATTATCTTTGAGGGAGGGGGCGCGGGTGCAGGGGATTTGAGGGAAGCTCCTTTACCTCTTTATAAGGGTCCCTTTGCACGCTGGGGGACTGGGCCCTGAACCTGAACTTTCAGTGAGGGTAAAGCTTGCCTGGAAGCCGGGAGCCCTTCTCTCTCAGCTGCCTTGAATGGGCCCCTGCGGCCATTTGGGGTGGGAGTCCTTTATCCAGCCCACTCCATTCTGCCCACCAGTTTCGCCCACCAGCCCTGGTCTGCGGGACGCTGCTCCGGTGTGGAAGGTGGAACTGGCATCGAGTGCATTTCAGTGAGCTCACCTTCACTCCTTATTCCACATGAATGTTCAACGGGGAGCCCTGAGACATTCGAGGGGGCCGTTTGTGACTGCTCAATTATAGTGGAGACATCTTCGCATTTGGGGGAGGAAGAGGGAAGCTAGAATTTCTGAAATGCTCAAAATTCAGCCCGAAATGCATGTCGGTGAACAACCAGTTGCTAATTACCTACCCTAGACCCTAACTCTCTGACACGTAATCATAGAGCATTATCGCCTGGTTTAGTATGAGCGGAATATACAGGAACCCAGAGTCAGTCAACGTGTAATGTTGTGCCCAGAAGTTTACTGAGCATTTTTCACCAGTATGGAAAACCACGGCACCATGACGCCAAGCCGGTAGTGTCTGAGTCACTGGTCCTGTGCTCCAGGCTTGGCCTGGCTCTGGGGCTGTTCGGATCACATTCTTACAAGACAAACACCAGGATACTTTATTACATCTTTTAGAGAACTTGTGCCCAAGCATTTACCTATCGAATATGTGTGTGTGTGTGTGTGTGTGCGCACGTGTGTGTGTGTTTACCAAAAGTTACCTTTTTTTTTTTTTTTTTTTTTTTTTTTTTTTTTTTTTTTTTTTTTTTTTTTTTTTTTTTTTTTTTTTTTTTTTTTTTTTTTTTTTTTTTTTTTTTTTTTTTTTTTTTTTTTTTTTTTAAAGTTACCTTTTTCAACTTCTCTTTTGTTTCTCCTTTATATTACAGAAAGAACTTTTTTTAATGATGCATGTAAGTAGTTTATACAATCTGTGAATTTCATTTCAAGATGGGACAGGAAGCGTTACAAAATATTCGTGGTCTCCAAAGTGATTCTGACACCTCATGACGACTAAGACCTTTGGTTGCCGTTGCCTCAAATAATTTCCTCCTAGAGCAGCAGTTCTTCAACTCAGCTACACATTGAACTATGTGGGAAGCTATTAAAAATACAGATGCCTGAACCCCACGGCCTTCATTATCTTGTGAGCATCTGGGCCAAGTTCAGTGCTGGTGCTCTTGTTCAGATGGATGTAGCTGGTGGTGCAGAGATCCGTGAGCTTGCTTTTACGGGACTTTCTGCTGTTGTTGATCTGGGATGCAGTCAGAATACTAGGGCTTTTTTAAAGTTCCCCAGTTGACTCTAATGCAGCCAAATTTGAGAACCATTCTCTGCTCAATACCTTCAAAAATGGAAAACTAGCAACCTCTCACTCAGTGCCTCCCCAGGTATGATGTGCAGACCAGCAGCATCAGCATACCTGGGAGCTTGTTAGAAATTCAGAATTTAGGATCTATCTCAGACCGGCTAAATCCAGATCTTGGGAAGTAGGGCCCAGGTACCTGTATTCCATTCCATGCCTCCACAACATTGGCCTGCTTTTAATTTAGCTTTAAATTACAATTTTAAAATGGAATTAACCAGAAGGCAAGGGTATACGGGAAATATTTTTTTAACACTTCTCACGTAAACTCAAGTCTTTTATTCCTTTTTCAGGGGTAAAACAGGCTTTTCCATTTACAAGCTTATTCATGAGTTGCAAAAATTCCCTCCCTTCCTCCATGCTTTTGTAATCCTTACATTCCACCATTTAGTCTTGGGGGCCACAATCAAACAGAAATCATGAGGGCCCTTTCCTCTTGCATCTGTAGTGGCGACCTTTGCAGCAGACAGTAACTTCTCCAGAACTGTCAAATAAACGCAAGTACCTGTATTTCTAAATCGCCTCCCAGTAATACATTCTCATACTGGAGTTTTTACTTTGGCATGCCCTAATCCTTACACGAGCACGAATTCCTCTAAATCCCAGCCTGAATTTGTTTAACTTACCAGAGAAGGCTTGCCCATTGAAGATTGGTTCTTCAGCCACTGCTTTTCATTCTCATACCAAACAAGTGCATTTTTAAGAACTTGCGAGAGTCTTGCCACTCTTCAACAGAGAAAGTCATCTCCAAATTAATCCACAGTCAGGAGCACCTCGTGCTGCTTTTATATATCATTAAAGTCCTGTAAAAGCAAGCTCACGGATCTCTGTACCACCAGCTAAATCTATCTGAACGAGAGCACCAGCCTTGAACTTGGCCCAGATGCTCACAAGATGATGAAGGGCACCCCTCCTCCAGCCTGTTCTTGTCCACTCTCCCAGGGAGGCTTAGTCCTTTGGCACAAAAGCAGTGGTGGCCATTCATTCCTTGCCCTAGTGAAGCCAACTTCCTCCACATTCATTCTGCCCATCAGCATCTGATGCCCCCACAATGGCAAACACTGCAGGGGGCCAAAGTCTGACTCCACAAGGAGGCAGAATGCCAGGTCTTCTGCAGTGGTGCCCTTGAATGGCCATCTCTCACTGCCCGGGGTTAGCCTACATTGAGATCAATGATTAGCAGGTAACTTGTGAAGCCCAACCCTAAAAGTCCCATTGGGACTTACCTCATTTGGGAAAACAGTTTTTCCAACACTTCTTATATAAACTCAAATGTTAGATTCTTTTTTTGGATTTCACAGATAGGACTAATAATTGATCCACTCATGTAGATATGAATACAGTGAATTGCACATGGTAGGCACTAGATTATTTGTTAAAGTGTTGAATTAGGCCAGACACAGTGGCTCACACCTGTAATCCCAGCACTTTGGGAGGCCAAGGAGGGCAGATCACCTGAGGTCAGGAGTTCAAAACCAGCTTGGCCAACATGGCGAAACAGTCTCTACTAAAAATACAAAAAAAAAAAAAAAAAAAAAAAAAAAACTTTGCCAGGCATGGTAGTGGCACACATCTGTAATTCCAGCTACTAGGGAGACTGAGGCATGAGAATCGCTTGAACCCAGGAGGCAGAGGTTGCAGTGAGCCGAGATCGCACCACTGCACTCCAGCCTGGGTGACAGACTCACACTCTATCTCAAAAAAGAAAAAATGTTGAATTAATACATGTATGTGAATATACTATATGTATGTGTACATGTGCATCTATCTATAGCTGTATCTCCATCTATAAGTTCATTGATCTATGTATCTGTATATCTACAGATAGACTGCCCCACCTGACCCAACAACCAGTCCAATAAATGAGCCCTTATTCTGCGCTGCCAACCAGACATCACAGCATTCCTAACATGTCTCACTGAGTCCTCACACAAGGCCAAGAAATAGCTATTATTCCTGAGGTCCCATAAAACCATCTGAGAAATGTGTAGCAGAGAATCAAAGCCATGTATGGCAAAAAAAAAAAAAAAAAAAAAAAAAGGCACTGGTGCAAAGATTTCCAGAAGTACTGGAGGAGCCATGGGCCACCTGAGAACTATTGACTTCACAAGCTCAGATGCAAGGGAGAGAAATTACCTGGTGTAGGGGAGGATTAGACCTTGGCCACCTGGATTCAGTTTCCAGTTTGTCAGGGCCTCAGCAAGTTCTTCCTTTTGTGCACCTGTTTCCTGGTAAACTCCCTACAGCAGCAGAGAAGCTGGTGGGGCTTGGAGGAAACTGTGAAAAACAGGGACAATGAAAACAGTCCTTTGTATGACACATTTGGCCCTTGTCAAGAAATACAAACGGGGAACCTAGCTTAGGAAAAGCAAGACGTCTTCATTCATTTCCTCAAGGAAGTGGCCCTTGCCTATGACTGCTACTAGTCAGTTTCCAAAAAGCTCAATATTAAGCTCTGATTGCTCCCTAGCAGAAATGGCTGCTTTCATTTATTCTTGCCCATCTGGCACAAAAGCAGTATGCAGAGCTCAAAAGAGGTACGCAGAGGTGGCCTGGTAAACATCGGCCTCCATTTCATTTCAGTGGGGGTGGGTCATGCTTCTGCGGGAACAAACGCTGAATCCTTGCTCCGGGTGCATGAAAGGCTGCATCCAGTTTTGCCTCCCGTTGCTTTCCCAGTATCCAGCATGCCTGGCCCCACAATAGATGCTCAATAAACACTTGAGTGAATAAATTATTAACATATAATCATGAATGTTGTTACCAAATATTAAACACCTTTTATAGACCAAGCTCAGGGCGAATTGATTTACATATCATTGTTTCATTTACTCCTCCTGACATCTGAAGGAGGTAGAGGGACCATTAGCAAACCCACATGGTAGATAAGGACGTTGGGAAGTCAGAGGAGTAAAGAGATTGGCACAGGATTGCACAGCCTGTCCTCAGCGCCAAAATCCATACAGAGACAGTCTGACTCCAAAGCCTGTTTTGAGGAAGGTTTTGTCATGTAATTTTGTAATGTATTATGTAGTTTTTATAAAATTGTAATTTACGTGATTTTTATCTATTTGTAATTTTAAATTTTTTAATTATGTGGTTGTCATTTTACGTGATTATAACTTATTACATAAAATTGAAATTTTATGTAATTGTGTAAATTGTAATGTAATTTGGAAGATGGCCCTTTTTAGGTAATGAAGTTGCATATGTACAAATTTCACAAAATATTTAAGTGAGAAATAACTCCAATCTTTTAGACTGTCTTTCAGAAAATGGAAGAAGGTATATTCTTCAACTCATTTTTGAGACTAACATAGACTTGAAACCTTAATTCATAGTAGAAGGGAGATGACAGATGAATATCATGTATGACTGTAGATGCAAAAATTCTAAACAACAGAAAAAGGCCATCTGAATCCAGGGATATGAAATAGGAGGATACTTCATTACTAAATTTAGTTTATCTCAAAGACACAAAGCTGGCTTAATGTTAAAAAAATCAATCAATGTAATTCATCACACTGAGAATATAAAGCAAAAACGTGATTGTTTCACAGATGCAAAAAAGCAAGTATAAGGTGTAACATTCATTTATTATTTAAAATAAACACTATTAACAAACTAGAAAAAGAAGGGGACTTATTAATGTGATATTGTTTACCTATAGTAAATCTTCAGCAAACCTCTAACTTAATAATGAAATATTAAATACTTTCCTCTGGAAATCATGATAAGGACAAAGATGCCCATAGTAACCACCTCCCTTCAACATTTAGAGTAGAGATTTCAGCCAATAGAGTAAGACAAGAAAAATATACTAAAATGCACAAAGATTTAAAAAGGAAAGAGCAAAACTATTGTTATTTTGAAGATAATGATTGAATACATAGAAAACTGACAGAATAAGATATTAGAAACTATGAGTTTTACAAGGCTACTCATTACACAACAATCGACTACATTTCTCTGTGTTAGTAACAAACAGCTGGAATATTAATTTAAAAGAAAAATATATCATTTACATTTGTGTTGAAAGGAATATCAAGTACCTAGGAATAAATCTAACAAAACATTTCAAGACCTCTATGCAGAAAACTGTAAATTTTTATTAAGGATGACCTAAATTAATGAGAAGCAACACCGTATTCATGCAGTGAAAGGCTCAATGTCATAAAAATACCAATCCTACATGAACTTGGTCTATAGATTTACTGTAGTCCCAACTGAAATCCCAAAAAGCATGTATATGGAGATGAAAGGACCAAAAGTAGTTAAGCTATTCCTGAAGAACAAAGAAGACAGTGGATTTGCTCTGCCCAGTATCAAGACTTAAAATAACACTACATTAATTAAAGCAGCATAGTGTTTGTTCAAGGACAGATAATAGATTAATGGAATAGGATAAAGTGTTCTTAAAGAGATCCAGATGTATATGGACACTTGATTTATGGCAAAGATAAAATTGAAAGAGGATAGAGAAAAAACTATTTTAAAAATGTATATGGCTGGGACAATTGAGTATCCACAAGGAAAACATGAAATGAGGCCCCTACCTCAAACCATATATAAAATTCAATTCCAGGTGGAGTATATGTGAAAACCAAGTTGAAAAGACCAAGAAAAAAAAAAGCTTTTAGAGGGTTAAACAAAACTGATAAATTTGAGTACATTAAATGTAAGAATTTTGTTAATCAAAAGACAACATTAAGAGAGCAAGAAGGCAAGCCACAGAGTGGGAGAAAATTTTAGGGGCACATAAAACTGACAAAGAGGTCAAACTACATAGAGAATGTCTATAAATCAGTAAGGAATAAACAAAACATAGAAAAATGGGCCCCCCAAAACCCTGATATGCGTTTCAAAAAAGGGAATCCAAATAGCCAACAGACATATGAAGGATGCCCAACCCTGTTAGTAACCAAGGAAAGGCAACTAACATAGTGTTCCTATTAGCCCAAATCTGGAACAACTCCAATGTTCATGAACTGTAGAGTGGATAAATAAATGGAGGCATAGTCATACAATACAATACCATACAAACAATAAAAATAAACTTTCCAGGCACGGTGGCTCATGCCTGAGTAGCTGGGGTTACAGGCATGCACAACCACGCCTGGCTAATTTTGTATTTTTAGTAGAGAAGGAGTTTAACCATGTTGGTCAGGCTGGTCTTGAATTCCTGACTTCAAGTGATCCACCCATCTCAGCCTCCCAAAGTGCTGGGATTACAGGCATGAGCCACTGTGCCTGGCCTATTTCCACCTTCTTACTGTAAGGATTTTTGGGACTCATGAGCAGCCCTCATCAAATACCTGTGGATTCCTTTAGCAGTGGGATTTATGTGTTGTAGAAAAAACAGTAATAGCTAATATCAAGCCCTCTTCCAAGTGCTTTAATTGTTTTAATTCATTTAATCCTCATAACCACCTTGCGAGTCAGTGATCTACCAAGGGCAGGTCATTGGGGTATTGTCTGTAGAAAAGTTAACAATAATACTAATCCTGATAAATCTTTTCTGCTTTTTATTATCATGGTCCAGCAATTCTTAAAGAGATCAGGAATAAAATCTTCCTCTCTAAAAAAAAATATTTTGTTGATCAAAGGTCTAAATAATTCATGATGATTACTGATAAGTTATAATTTTATATAAATAAATGTAAGTTTCAAAATAGCATATTTTTATTACAGATCCTTTAATAAACATTGCATCCTACTCAGAAGTTAATTCAGAGAATTCTCAGTTCTACAGCCAGCACCTGACTCAGGTGGACTCAGGCTGTTTTTTTTTTTTAATTTATTTATTTTTTTTTATTATTATACTTTAGGTTTTAGGGTACATGTGCACAATGTGCAGGTTTGTTACATATGTATCCATGTGCCATGTTGTTTTGCTGCACCCATTAACTCGTCATTTAGCATTAGGTATGTCTCCTAATGCTGTTCCTCCCCCCTCCCCCCACCCCAACAGGCTGTTTCAAAAGTGGGTTTCTATGGCTGTGTTGTCTGAGCTGCCTTTCCTTCAGGTGCAATCACAAGACAAGCCCTGGGATGCCGCAGATTCACCATGAATGGTGGATTCCAAATAAACAATGATAGCAGGGTGCCTAGAGAGGTGAAGATGCAAACTTTGAGTTATTTCAGTTCTGTATCCATGGGACCACTTGGAGTTTTTGTGTTTAAAATTCCAAACAATGAAACAGAATGCAAACTATGAGATGACTAATTTAATATGAAATGGGCAAAATTGAGTTCGGATCTGAAAAAATGGTACCGCATTTGAATAATATCTTTAAAATTAAAATGTAAACCAGACATTCCCCTTCCCCCTTGTTGCGCTCTGGCTCTGCAGGAGCCTCTGCACAGAGCAGAGAGCCTGGACATTGCACTCCTGATGCCCCTGGACGCACACCCGCGGGCACTGTCCCAGACCCCATGGGGCACAGGCAGTACTTGCCTACCGGGCAGTGTTTTGTGCCAGTGAACTCAAGGGGAAGTAACTTAAATAAACACTGACCATGGCTAAAATGCCTCGGTGTGAGAACAGGAGGTCAGAGTCCAACAGGGTACATGGTGAAGTGCAGTCGGCCGGAAACCTGGGGCAGAGCCTGGGTCTATTTTCTGGCGCTCAGCCCTGGAAAGACTCCATTAGACCAGAGTCCCTGAGGGACAAGCACCCTGTCCTTCTTACACATTATCCCCTGCCATTCGCACAGGTGTTTCCCCCCAGATCATCCCATTCCACAGGTTCCCCTCTATTGACCCCGCCACCGCCCACACATCCAGCTCCCCAAGCTTGAAATGCTGGTCTTCAGCCTCTCCACACTAAAACAGTCGCTCTCTCCTCAAAGTCGCTTGAGTCTCTTATTTCCTTCCTTTTTTTTCCCAGTGGGAATACCCAGGAAAAGGCTCCACTGCCTGCCATCTGGGCTCCCCAGCCCCTTTCTTGGGTTCCCAATGTCATCTCTGCCCTGAGCCTCTCCTGCATTTCACACTTCGTTTGTCACACGTCTGCTTCAGGGGCTGACTTCCTGCCTGAATTAAGCCAAATCCAAAACTCTTTTTTCAGGATTCAGTCAACTCCTGCATACTCTCTCCATCCTGCACCCTCAGTCCTAGCCAGCTCGCCAATGTCATTTCTTCCTCTTTCCTCCGAGATCCTTCCTCCACAAAGACTTTCGCAATTCTCCACAAAACTGAGCCCATCAAAAGCAACAGATATTCTGGTGGGTCAGGCATGGTGGTGCATGCCTGTAATCCCAGCACTTTGTGAGGCTGAGGCAGGTGGATCACTTGATATCAGGAGTTTGAGACCAGCCTGGCCAACATGGCGAAACCCCATCTTTACTAAAAATACAAAAATTAGCTGGGCGTATTGGTGTGCACCTGTACTTCCCAGCTATTCAGGAGGCTGAGGCAGGAGGACTGCTTGAACCCAGGAGGCTGAGGTTGCAGTGAACTGAGGTTGTGCCACTGTACTCCAGCCTGGGCAACAGAGTGAAACCCCATCTCCAGAAAAAAAGAAAAGAAAAGAAAGCAACAGACATTCTGTAATCCTATTCTAACCATCCCACTGCCTGTTTGTATTTTTGGTTTTTGTGCTTGTCTTTAACGGCTGCCTTCAACCCACTCATCATCTCCACTGAAGCCATCACCTGTTTCTCTGTTTGGGGTTTAAAGGTGTCTGAGATCTTTCCCATCATGCAAATAAAGAGAGATTGCACAGCTTCTCCAAGCTATCACCGAACTTGGCTTTCAACTGCAAGTCTTCTGGATTCAAATCCAGTGCTCCTGCCCCTACACCAGGGATACTTAATAGCACACAAGGTAACTTTAGCTGGTACTCAGAAGAAATGTTTATCAGTTCTATATTGATTTTAATGTGACTAAAAAAACTAAAAACCATCACATCCTCAGCTCAAGTTGCCACCTCCCAAGTCTAGTAATAGCTCCTTTAATGCACCACCATTCTCAACAGAAAAACTGTCCACAGTCTTATTTACTGCCATTTCATAAGTGAGAAGTAGCAGCGAACAAGAGTTTGTTTAAGCTAGTGGTTCTGTCAACCTTAGCTGCCATGAGAATTACTTGGAGAAACATTTTTTTAAAACACCAGTGACTGGATTCCCATCCCCTCCCTGCCTTGGTAAAATTGGTTGGGAATAGAGTCTAGATGGCATAAAATACCCCAGGTGATTCAAATTGAAATCAGGGTCGAGAGCCTCTGGTTTACATCAGTGACTGCACAGCTGGGCCTGAGAATTGCATTTCTTTTTCTTGTTCCTTTTTCTTTTTTTTTCTTAGAGATAACGTCTCACTCTGTCTCCCAGGCTAGAGTGTAATGGCACAATCATGGCTCACTCCAGCCTCGAACACCTGGGCTCAAGCAATCCTCCTGCCTCAGCCTCCCAAGTAGCTGGGACCAGAGATGCAGGCCACCATACCAGCTACTTTTAAAATTTTTTGTAGAGACGGGGTCTTGTTCCGTTGCCCAGGCTGGTCTCAAACTTCTGGCCTCGAGCTATCTTCCCACCTTGGCCTCCCAAAGTGTTGGGATTACAGGCGTGAGCCACCACCCCCAGCCGTGAATCGCATTTCTAAAAGCTCCCGTGCCATGTTGATGCTTCCCATTCTAACCAGGGAACACACTGTGATCACCACTGATGCAGATGAAGCTGGGAGGACCACTGTGGGTTTTTTCCTTCCCAGCATACTTTTGTTCTCTAGTAATAGCTCCTGACAACATGCTTTGGAGAGCCATGCCTCCTCAACTCTTAGGTGTAGGTGATGCCTCACCACTTCAGGAGCAGGAACCAGACCCAAGTCGGGCCAATCCACAGAATCTGTATCTGCTCCAGTGAGTAATGGGTTCAGTGATGGGTGCATAATATAGTCCAGTGAGAGTCAGTGCTGAGACTTTTGCTGAAACCCTTGAGAAAAGGTGCTAAGTTGGCAAGACATAGGCCTGGAGCTACTGGTGACTGTTTTACCTTTGCCTGGGAGGAACCTGCCTGAGGATGGAGCAGGCAGGTGAAAGCAAAAGCGACTGCGAAACCAAGTAGATGGCACCCTTTTATTCCCTGGATCCAGCCAAATCTGAATCCAGACGTACATTTTTCAGTGGCATGAGCTAATAAGTTTCCTTTCTTGCTCAAGCCAGTTTGAGGTGGGTTTTTGTCAAGTGCAGTTCAGAAAGTGCTGATACATGAAACATCACAGTGCACCCGCCACCCTGCAGAGGGGGATTCCAGCCTCTCTTCTGGAGGCTGCCTCCATCAGGCAACCATCTTCAAAAAGGCCCCAGGATGGAGCAACAGAACCCTTAGATGTCAGTCAGTGTCATCACCTCCCTGCTTATATGGGAAGACTGGGGGACAAACAGGGGTAAAGAATTGCCCCAAGTTGTGCCTTCGACAGAGCCAGATAGGATGTCAGCCCTTGGCTCTATCAGTAGGCACATCCACACCAGGGGGCAGGTGACAGCCAGCAGGCAGCGCCACCATGCTGCTCAGGTCTCCTTCGCAAGGGCACCCACTGTAGGGAGGGGATCTCACTACTTCATGAAAAGTGGCTTTATTATTGCCCACTTCTCAATGTCTCCGTGTTTCTAATTGCAGTCTAACAAACACACACTTTTTTTTTTTTTTTTTTTTTTTTTGAGACAGGGTCTCTGTCTCCCAGGCTGGAGTGCAGTGGCGCAATCTCGGCTCACTGCAACCTCCGCCTCCCAGGTTCAAGTGATTCTCCTGCCTCAGCCTCCTGAGTAGCTGGGATTACAGGCTCCCACAACCATGCCTGTCTAATTTTTGTATTTTTAGTAGAGATGGGGTTTGTCACATTGGCCAGGCTGGTCTTGAACTCCTGACCTCAGGCGATCCATTCACCTCGGCCTCCCAAAGGCTGGAATTACAAACGTGAGCCACCACCCCCAGCCAACACACACCTTTTCAAAAAGCCATATAAAATCCGTGATTCCTGGGATATTATTGCTTAGAAAAGTATTTGTCAAACTGTAGCCCTCTAATTAGCAACATCAGAATCACCTGAGAAATTGATAAAATGCAAATTCTCAGCCCCTCCCCAGACCTACTGCACCCTGAGCGGGAGATCCAGCCATATGTCATTGAACAAGACCTCCAGGTGATTCTGATACATGTTCAACTTTGAAAGCCACTGGTTACGGCTAAGTAAATTTTTTAAATTGGTTTAAAATCTATTGAATGAAAATGTAAATGATTTGTGAATACAGCAAAAATGTAGGAAGCTGTACAGAAGTAATTAAATATGAAGAAGTGCCATCCTATAACATTGAAGCCTCTAGGAGTGCAACGGAAGGAAGGTCTATCCCAGCCCAGGGAGATTAAACCCACCCGTAAACATTGCAAGAGTCCCCCTATGCTGGCAAGGGGGGCTTTATCACTTGTTTGTTTGTTGTTTTGCTGAGGGACAGAGAGTTTACCTGTTTGACCACTTATCCCTCACTATTTGGAAAACTAAAATAGAAGAGTCCTCTCTTTTAAGATGATCTACCCAGATGACTTGGGGACTTTCCCTTTGTTATAGAGAAAGAAACAGGTTTTGGCCCTAAGGCTTTGAACATTTCCCAGTGAATAACAGTCACTGCTGGTTATAGAAACCCAGCTCACCTTGAGCACACGAGACCCAGTGAAACCATCCCGTCACGTGGGAAGGGTGGGCCTGAAAGAGCCTTCACAATCACAGAGCATCCATAACGACCTTGAACGCAGATTCTTAAGAAGGACCAGGGATGCACGTGGTTTCCTTGATAATGAGAGCGTGGATTTCAGGCGGGGCCCTCAGAATGCTTGAACCCAGCCCCACCAGGGGCTGCAGTCCCTCGTGAATCTGACGCATCTGCTCACAACAGCCTTGAACCACATCGATGAAAATCATTGTCGCCGCCGTTGGACTCACCTCCCCACTGAATAGGTGAGCAGAGTGCTTTGTTGAGACCCTTTTCCTAAAGGGTTCATCTATTTCTTTAACCATGTTTACGTGGGATTCTCTGACATTCAAAAGATAGCAGACTCGCATTTAGTGTCTTTATAGCATAGCACTGTGTGTACCCTCGATTCCAAATGCAAAATGTAACTCGTGAGCATAAAAGCTCTAAAGAAACCTTGGTCACTCATGAGGATTGCATAAAATTCAGAGGTGCTGTATCAAGACGGGGTTCATCTGTCCCTGAAATGAAGACACAGTGGTGGTCTTAAATCAGAAGACAGCTCTGGGGATTAATTGGTGTGAGAATGATGAAAAACAGCATTTTGTTTCTTTGTAGTCTATTTCTTTTTGTTGTTGTTTTTTAATTGGGATAAAATACATATAAAAGCCATCATCTGAACCATTCTTAACCGTGCAGCCCAGGGCATTAACACACATTGTTGTGCAGTCATCACCACCATCCATCTCCACAACTCCTTTCATTTTGCAAAACTGAAACTCTATGAGTGAAACAACTCCCCGTTTCTCCCTCCCTCAGCCCCTGGCAACCACCGTTCTACCTTCTGTCTCTACGAATTTGACCCTAGTCTATTTCTGAGTGAGACCTTTACCTGACTCGTTACTGGGTAAATCCTAATGAGAGTAAAATTGTCTCAGCCCCTCAGCGAGCAAGTTTCGGATTCAGGCATCTCTGGGATACCAGTATGACCATAAAGCAGAACTCACAGAATGTGGCCATAAGTGGGGCTTTCTGCTCAGTATTTTGCTCTGGATTTGTTTATGTGAACCTCCGTGGGGTAGCAGCAGGCACACTGGGTTCAGATTCAGAAGAATTGGGATTGAAAACCCAATGCTTCATTATCTTGGAGAAGCCACCTGCTCTCTCTAAATCTCTTAGATTGGTTCTCATTTTGATTTTTCTTTTTTTTTTGAGACAGAGTCTCACTCTGTCGCCCGGGCTGGAGTGCAGTGGTGCGATCTCAGCTCACTGCAAACTCTGCCTCCCAGGTTCAAGCAATTCTCCTGCCTCAGCCTCCTGAGTAGCTGGGATTACAGGCCTGTGCCACCACACCCTGCTGATTTTTGTATTTTCAGTAGAAATGGGGTTTCACCATGTTGGCCAGTCTTGGCTCAAACCCCTGGCCTCAAGCGATCTGCCCGCCTTGGCCTCCCAAAGCGCTGGGATTACAGGTGTAAGCCATCGAGACTCATCTGGTTTTTATTTTTAAAAATCAGATGATTTCATGTAAAAATCTCAATTTCCAGAATCTCTTGAAAAAAATAAAAAATCAAAGCAAGCACCCATTTTTTTTAATGTCCAAAAACTTCAAATAGGCACTTTACCAAAGAAAGATATACAAGAAACTAATATGCCCAAACAAAGATGCTCAACATCATTAGTCATCAGGGAAATGCAAATTAAAATCACGATGAGATACCACTTGGAATGACTTAATCAGTAAAGCTGACAATACCAAGTGCTGACAAAAGCACAGAACAACTGGAACCTGCATCCATAAGCAGCCTGGAAGCTTCTTAGAAAGTTAAACATGCACTTACTGTATGTCCTCCCCTACCCTAGAGAAATGAAAAATTATCTTCACACAAAAATACACACCTAAATGTCTATAGCAGGTTTATTCATAATTACCCCAAAATAACACAAATCTTCTTCAACAGGTGAATGAAGAGAAGCACTGGTCCATCCATGGAACCACTCAGTAATAAAAAGAACACATGACTGGTACGACCAACATGAGTGAATCTCAAATGCCTCATGCAATGGAAAAGAAGCTAGACTCCAAAGACTGTCCACTGTCTGATTCCATTTCCATGACTTACTGGAAAAGGCTAAACTGCAGGTCAGTGGCCGCCAGGAGCTGGGGTGGGGAGGGTGTTGCTTAAAACGAGCATGAAGGAATTTTGTGGGAGTGCCAGAACTGCTCTATATCTTGATTTTGATGGTGGCTACACAACTATTGTATTTATTTGCTGAAAACTCACAGAACTGCACACTAAAAAGAGTGAATTGTCCTACCGATAAATCATACCTCAGTAAACTTGACCACCGCACCCCATCCTAAAAAAAATATCTAGCACCCCTGGGCCCACCTTCCTGCACAGCCACAATTGGCTGAACAGGACAGAGCCAGGTGGTTAGGCAACGGGCACTCACCTCCTGGCTTAGCTTGGGTTCCCTCAGATGCGGTTCCTGTGCTCAGAATAGGCAGCTCCCCTGTGAGGGGGTGGCAGGGAGCAAGAGTGATGGAGAAGAGTAGATAAAGGGTGCATTGATGGTTTGGTTCATCTGAACAGCAGTCACCCTGAGGCACTTTGTAGAACCAGCCTCCACATCCTCCGTGTTCTTCGTTCGCAGGTCAGGAGGCTACCACACTTACCCTGTCGCATTCCTCATTGTTGGAGTCACTCTGCACGCCATGAGCAGCCCCCACTGCTGTGCTGGGTAACAAAAGCTCCTGCAACTTGGGAGAAAGCTCTGTCTAAAAATGTGGGGCCGTGCGGCAAGCTCTGCAAGGTCGGAGCTGAGTATGGCAGGTGTGGCTAAGAGCAGCGGCGCCACTGGGGGATGACACAGGCTGCAAAGCATGCCCCCCGCCCACCTCCATGAGGAGCCCCACCCTCAGCCCTCTGCCCGCTTGTGTCCTTGGGCCAGCCCAGGGAGGGGTATGAGCTCATCACTGCTGCTAGGTGTGATAAAGCGACTGCTTATAAACAACAATCAGGGGGTGGATGAGGGGCGGATAACACGAGGCTGAAAATGAGTAAACCTGGTTTCTATTTCTGGTTCTTCCAACAACCAGTTCTGAGACCTTGAGCAAATCATATCCCTATAATGGGTCTCAGTTTTCTTCTGTGTAAAATGAAGAGAGATAGAATTAAGTAAGCTCTCCAGTCCCTCTGCCATCCCTTAAAAAGCTATCATTCCGTCACATCTCCAAGGCGTGTCTCTCTTTGCAAAGTAGTCACTTTAGAAAGCCATGGTACATGGTACAGTTCACTGGAATTGTTCAAAACATGTCAAGGCTTAGAACACATGCTTTTGGTTATCTCCAAAGGTGAAGAGATCCCAAATCTGGGGATGGATTATATTTTGGAATTTCGATGTTTATGAACCATATGGGGATCAACCTGGAAAAAGCTTGATCCAAAACCAGGTAGAAAGCAGTGCTTCCAAAACGTGGTCTGAGGACAGCCTGTGTCAGGGGCATTCAGGTGCTTGTTACAAAGCAAATGTGCAACAGACCCAGATTGAGGGACCTTCTACAAAATAACTGACCAGTACTTTTCAAGATTGCCAAGGTCATGAAAGACTAAGAAAGACAGAGGAACCATCACAGATGGGAGGACACTACAGAGACATGACTGTGAATGCAATGTGGGATCCTGGCTTCCATCTGAGAACAGGAGAAGGACATAGCGGAAGAGCTGAGGGAATCCAGATAAAACCTGGAGTTCAGTCACTAGCATTGCATCCATGGTAAATTCCTGGTTTTGACCATTGCACTATGATTGCATAAAACAATAACAGTGGGGTGAGCTGGGTGAGGGATAAACAGAACTCTCTGTACTGTTTTTGCAACCCCTCTGTAAGTCTAAAATTACTACAAGATACAAAGGATTTACAAAAAAGAAATATATATCACTGCAGCCACTGTTACAATTACTACTAAAAGCTAACACTCGTTGAAGATTTACAATCCACCAGGAGAAAGAGTAGATGTGGGTCACCTCCCTACCATCACCATCCTGTTGAATCCAATTTCCTGGACTTGGAACTCAGAACCTTCCTTTTCACACGTTCTCCAGGGGATTCTAACACAAGCTAAAGTTTAAGAGCACAAACAGTAAAATAATAAAAACTTTGTGTGTGTGAGTGTGTGTGTGTGTGTGTCTGTGTGTGTGTGTGTGAGAGAGAGACAGAGATGCGAAGACAAGACGGGGAAATATTAACATCAGTCAGATTAAGCTGGTGGGTACATGGGTATCGATCATTTTCTGTTTGTGGAAAATATGAAATCCTTTTTTAAATTAAAAAATTTAAATTAATAAATTTTCTGAACTGATTTGGCCTCTCAACTTTTCCAGCCTTCAGCTCATCACGTGCGCTCAAGCTGCAGGCCTGAGAAACACGTCTGGGAGTCGTCATCACAGGGGAAAGGAAAGGGCATGAGAGCAGTCTTGAGTGTTGTCCTGTATCCTGACTGAAGACTCAGAAGTATCAGCAAAGAGAAGGAAGGAAAGAAGGAAGGAAGGAAGGAAGGAAGGAAGGAAGGAAGGAAGGAAGGAAGGAAGGAGGGAGGGAGGGAGGGAGGGAGGGAGGGAGGGAAGGTGGGTGGGAGGGAGGGAGGAAGGAAGGAAACAGGGATAAGAAAACAAGGCTGAGGAAGTCAAACAAACCTCCACTGAACTGAGAAATATGATTTTCTTGTTGGGTTGAAAACACAGTGTTTTGTGTAGATATATGTATGGGTGTGTGGGTCTACCCAAAGGTTCTGCTTCTTTGTAGATAGACAAACTTTTTATGGCTTTATGTCCTGTGCCTAATGTCAAAAGCCATCCTAATTTGTTCCAACTCTGGGACCCGAGGGCCAGGGGTGAGTGACACAGTAGGGGAGTTTTCACAATTTGTTTTGTTTTGAATTGGCAGTCAGTTCCAACAAGAGGCAGAAAGGAATAGGATGAAGACTCACAAAAACTCAAATGTCATCTTCTTTTACTCCCTCTGTCTCTTAAACTCAACTCTGTAATCATGGGGAGAGCCAAACATTCCACATTGCTATCCTTTCAGCAAGCTCGTTCACTCTGAAAATGTCAGCTCAAGGTCAAAATCACTTCTGAGTCCTCAAAGACTCAATCCCAAAAGGCCGGTCTTCTAAGAGCAGGAGATCCCGAGCAGAAAGAAAAGACCACCCAGCCTCCCCTCTAAGTGCACAGTCCAGCTCCTGGACCACCTGCCCTGGTGGCCCACCAAGTCCCCGGGCTGCCTGCACTGGACCAGTGCCAGGGCATTGGAACAAGTCCTCCTTTGAACAAAAAGACGCCTAACAGTACCATTGAACAGACACACTGCTAGGATCCCTGCACCCACTTCCTGTGAAAATTACTAGGATGTTTACATCAAAATCACAACAGCATTTAACTGGAGAGAAGGGGCAGAAAAAACAAATACGATGGTTCAATTGTCTTTTATTCTGCATTTCTTGCATTTCAGAACCAGAGAAAGTAGAGAGGAAAAGAAGCAGCACTTCTATATGCAGCTTAAACTTTAAACATCATATTATTCAAGACACAGCTTTATTGGGGGAAAAAATAAGGGTAAAACAAAGCCAGATGAACTTAATGCGAATGGGATGCTTTTATGGAATCACCAACGTTTCCATTGTTCAGCCTGAATTGCCCATATTTTTGTATTCACTGCAGACAATGAGTTCTTGTGACATTCTGGCATACATTATACTGGGGGAAGAAAACCCAACCTGCTTTATTTGTTCCATTTTCTGCTTTTAGACATAATGGAAATGTTAACATGCTTAACATCCGTGGCCTCTCTTCCAGCCTCGCTTCACTTTTCGTAGTTATCATGAGTCTTGGTGAGGGTACGCGGTGCTTCCAGACAAGAGGTGGTGCATGCTAATGTGAGCTCAAAGCCAGTCTGCTCTATATCCTTCACCGTGCAAACTCTCTCGCTCATTCTTTTAAAGACTTTCACGGCATATAGTCTCCATTATGATTAAAATGATCTCAACTGTCCTTCAGAAAAGAATGTAAGGCTTTTGACTACGTGAACCAGTTCAAGGAAAATCTCCCAGGAGTCCAGGACATGAAGATCACATTGTTGAACCTCTTTTATAAGCATTCAATTCCACCTGGGTTTATAGCTGCCTCACTCCCCTCTCTGGATGGATTTCTCTTACATTAATTGATAACACTATGTTTAATTTGAAGTTCACACCTAAGGTGGGAGCTATATAAATAAACTATTTCAGCTTCATGAGAGTAGGAGAAGGCAAAAGTGCTCTTACATTTTTAAATCCTGTACAGGACTAGAATGACCGTTCCATCTCAGTTGCCTGCTTTTCCAAAGAGGTGTGCATAAATGTCTTTCTTTTAAAAAAAGTGTGCAGACGGGCATGGTGGCTCAAGCCTATAATCCCTCAGGTGGATCACCTGAGATCAGGAGTTCTAGACCAGCCAGACCAGCCTGACCAACATGGTGAAACCCTGTCTCTACTAAAAATACAAAAATTAGCTGGGTGTGGTGGTGGGTGCCGGTAATCTCAGCTACTCGGTAGGCTGAGGTGGGAGAATTGCTTGACCCCAGGAGACGGAGGTTGCAATGAGCCAAGATCGCACCACTGCACTCCAGCCCGAGTGACAGAGTGAGAGTCCATTTAAAAAAAAAAAAAAAAAAGTGTTCAAACGCTAAACTTTTTTTTTTTTTTTTTTTTTTTTTTTTTTTTTTTTTTTAGACAGGATTGCCCAGGCTAGAATGCAGTGGTAAAATCACAGCTCCTGGGCTCAAGCGATCCTCCCACCTCCGCCTCCTGGTAGGTGGGACAGGTGCATGCCACCATGCCCAGCTAATTTCTTGTATTTTTTATAGAGATGAGGTCTCACTATGTTGCCCAGGCTAGTCTTGAACTCCAGAGCTCAAGCAATCCTTCCACCTCAGTCTCTCAAAGTGCTAGGATTACAGGTGTGAGCCACTGTGCCCAGCCTACACTTTTTTAAAAGGGGAATTTTCGCCTGGTAATAGATATTTTCCTGTATAGTTACCCTTTGTGCCTGTCTTTACTATCTCCACACTGTCACAAATCCCACCACCAACTCCCTGCAAAAACAGGGAGAGAACCTATTATATGGAGAAAGATAGAGATTTGGCTTCTGAAAAGCTCTGAGTAAGTGGAAGGACACTTCCCAGCCCACCAAACCCTCCTCAGATGAATCAGGAGAGGCCTCCTGGTCTCCTTTGGGGACCTGAGAGGGATGAAGGGGGAGGACAGTGAGGAAGGCCCTGCAGCTCAGTTCCATGAGGTTTTCCCAGGTGGGTTCATCTTAGGTTGGGTCCCCAGCACAATGCTGACACCTCCATGAACATAGAAGCCTCATAAGGCCCCAAAGGGGGCTGCAAGAGTAAACAGAATATTCAGCCTTAAAAAGGAAGGAAATTCTGATGCATGCTACAACACGCATGAACCTTGAACACGTGAGTGAAATAAGCCCATGATAAAAGGACAAATCCTGTAGGATCCCACTTATATGAGGTACCTAGAGTGGCCACATTCATAGAGACAGAGCCTCCATTCATAGCATGGAGTTTGCCAAGGCCTGAATGGACCAGGGAATGGGGAGTGATTGTTCAATGCACTCGGAGTTTCCATTCTGGAGGATGAAAGTTTCTGGAGATGGACGGTGGCGATGGTTGCACAATACGGAGGTGCTTAGTGCCACTGGACTGTACCCTTAGTAATGGTTAAGATGGGAAATTTTATATTATATGTATTCTACCATAAACACAAAAAAAATTTTTTTGAGCAACCAGGAGTAGCAGACAGCCACTAGGCAGTGTTATCACTGGTACTTCCCAAGGCATCTGAATTTCCAACCATGACCATTTGTTCCTTTGGGGTGGCCCATAGATCCAGCTTCAGAAGTCACCCACACCTTTACAGGATCCAGAGCCTGGAAAATGCCACCTCTGTGGAAGACGCTGGATGGTGCTGTCTGCCCCACCATGGTCTCTCTCAGCCCTCGATGGCCCCTCCAAGACTCCAAGGGAGACCCTCCTTCCTAGATGTCACTTCAAGCTTCTCTCTAGACCCGCCAAAGCCCACGGCTTCCTTCTCATCCACTCATGAGAACCGTGATCCAACAAGTACAAGAAAGAGACAGGACAATATTCTTTTATGCTTGGTTTTGCTGTGGGCGCTTTATACAAAATGCTAATTTAATATGATTATAATAGTAAAATACATTAAGCACATTTTTTAAAAATCCAGTTGCATTAACAACAAAATAAATGAAAATTAAAATAATAAACCAAGACAGCACAAAAATTTCAGATGATGCCCTGTGTTGTCAAAAGGGCAGAAAAACCAACACTTCTCATAAATTATGAAAGAGTCAGCTCTTTCTGGAAAACAATTTGGTTAATACACATAAAAAATCTTTAAAATTTTCACTTACTTTAACCCAATAACTTTAACTTTCAAATTATTTTATTTTATTTTACTTTAAGTTCTGGGATACACGTGCTGAACATGCAGGTTTATTACATAGGTATACATGTGCCATGGTGGTTTACTGCACCTATCAACCTGTCATCTAGGTTTTAAGTGCTGCATGCATTACATATTTGTCCTAATGCTCCCTCTCCCCTTGCCCCCACCCCCTGACAGGCCCCGGTGTGTGATGTTCCCCTCCCTGTGTCCATGTGTTCTCATTGTTCAACTCCCACTTATGACTGAGAACATGTGGTGTTTGGTTTTCTGTTCCTGTGTTAGTTTGCTGAGGATGATGGTTTCCAGCTTCATTGGTGTCCCTGCAAAGAACATGAACTCATTTTTTATGGCTGTGTAGTATTCCATGCAAACCCAATAATTTTAAAGAAATAACTTTTAGGGGCTGGGCGTGGTGGATCATGCCTGTAATCCCAGCACTTTAGGAGGCCAAGGCAGGTAAATTGCTTGAGCCCAGGAGTTCGAGAGAAACCTGGGCAACATGGCACAGCCACGTCTACAAAAAATGCAAAAATTAGCTTGGCATGGTTGCTACTTGCAGGTGCTGAGAGAAGAGAATCACTTGAGCCCAGGAGGTTGAGGCTTCGGTAAGCTATGATTGTGCCACTGCACTCCAGCCTGGGTGACAGAGTAAGACCCTGTCACAGAAAAAAAGAAGAAAAAAAATGAAAGAAAAAGACAGAAAGAAAGAGAGAGAGAGGAAAGAAAGAAAGAAAAAAGAAAGAAAGAAAGAAAAAGAAAGAAAGAAAGAAAGAGAAAGAAGAAAGAAAGAAAGAAAGAAAGAAAGAAAGAAAGAGAAAGAAAGAAAGAAAGAAAGAAAGAAAGAAAGAAAGAAAGAAAGAAAGAAAGAAAGAAGAAAGAAAGAAACGAACTTGTAGGAATTTACAGTGAGAAAATTATCACTGGATTTATATCTCTGCCACCAAGCACAGTGCATGGCACACAGAGGTGCTCAATAAATGTTTGCACAATGAATATTATTTACAAATAATATAAATTTTATATATGTAACTTACAACTTCTAATAGCTGTGTTAGAAGTTGAAAATGGTTTGCAAAGGAGGAACATCTACTATCTTTACTTAGCAAATATTATTCATCCAAAGAAAAGCAGCTGCATAATGCATCACAGTTTTGTTTTTCTTGTGTTGTTTTTTGAGACAGGGTCTCTCAATGTTGCCCGGGTTGGCCTCAAACTCCTGGACTCAAGCGATCCTCCAGCCTCAGTCTCCCACGTAGCTGAGTACATCACAGTTTTCAAAGCAGTTTCATATGCATCACTTCCTTGGCCCTCACAGCAACAATGAGGATATTACCCTCCCATTTTATAGACGAGGAAACTAAGGCCTCGGAGAGATTAAGTGACTTGTGAAAGACATTTGAAAATGAAGAGTCCTTGAAAGAACACGTTCATTTAGTCCAAGCTCCCCAGCTTCCTGACAGCCTGGGTGGTAGGTTTTCTCCACTTCTTCCTTAAGTCAGCTCCAGCTCTCTAGATTAAACTAGCAAGCACCTAATTTCCATTCTGACTCCCAGCCATTGTCTCTTTTTGCTTCTTGTGGAAATGATGTAGGAGTGGCTCCCTTGAGCACTCACTGTAGCTTTAGATGTGCTTCCCCTCTGCAGCACGAGCTGCTCGGCCTTACTATTCCCCATACTTAATTTGAGAATATTTGTTCAATTTGAGTGTGTTTTTGACCTGCCAGGTATCTGTGAAACAAAATAACTCCTACTGATAGCTTCTTATCAAAAGTAATTTAAAACATCCATCATCTACTGCTGAATGTCAAAATAAAGGTTGAGAGAAATTCCCGTTTCCCTAAATATGTTTTCTTTTCACTCTTGTCAGCATCATTGTCAATCCTGAAATTATAGTGTGCCATGGAAGACCTCAGAAATTGAGGCTTCAGAAACTGTTACAATGAGAACATACAAATCAGCCCATGGTTCCCAGAGGCCCTGGGCATAGCCGCCCCGGCAGAGGAGCCTGGGACCCACCTGTGCCAGGATCCGAAAACAAAATGAGCACCCTGGGGGGGCAACTGTCCCTCCTTGTAATCCTGGCTGGAAGTTTACAGCACTCAATTAGTTATTCCAGAGCCTTGTCGGTTTGCAGACTATTCTACCACCCTCCTGACAATGATTAAGCAGAAGGAGGGAGAAAAAGACAAATCTCTATTAATAGCCCCCTCTATTTAAACAACCCTGTGATTTTCATCATGTAGAGGTTGGAGATTGTGTTTTTTCAGTTCTTTCTGTCACCAACTCAGCTACTGGATGTACCTGGGTACACACCTGCCAACAGAGACCCAGCAAGAGATGGAGGCTGGAGGGAGAGGCATGAGCTTAAAGCACCAGCCGTAACAGAGAACTTACAGAAAGATAACGTCATTCTGTGTTATCTGGTAGAAAACTCCAATGTTCCTAAGATCCAGCTGAAGTGCTCCCATTCTCCATTCCCAAGGTTCACCCCTGGAACGGTCTGGAATTGTCTTTAGAGGAAAAGAATTCAATCACTTCAGAAAATCAGTAAATATGTATCAAGCACAAACAAAATTCAAGGTATGGTATATACCTGCAAAAAGATTGAGATATGTGAATTTTCCCATCCTTAAGGGATTTATCATTGTAAAGGAAGCTATTATGAGTAGGACCTGGGATGTGGATGGTAGGCATGGGCTGGCTGTTCAGAGGGCTACGCACAAGCATTCTCTGCCACAAGGGTGGAGCTCCATTTCCAGCTTGTGACTGCTGGAGAGATAGTGGTGTGTGGAGGGGGGGCATTAGGTGGATGTGCGCCCCTTTAAGAAGGTTTTGATGGGTGGGGTGTGGTGGCTCACACTTGTAATCCCAGCACTTTGGGAGGCCAAGGAGGGTAGATCACTTGAGGTCAGGAGTTCAAGACCAGCCTGGCAGACATGGTGAAACCCCGTCTCTACTAAAAATACAAAAACTAGCTGGCCGGGGTGGCAGGGGCCTGTAATCCCAGCTACTCGGGAGGCTGAGGCAGGAGAATTGCTTGAACCGGGGAGGCAGAGGTTGCAGTGAGTGGAGATTGCACCACTGCACTCCAGCCTGGGTGACAAAGTGAGAATCTGTCTGGAAAAAAAAAAAAAGAAGGTTTTGATGACTAACTGCAGTAGCTTTGCTACCTGCCTGAGCAAGCCCACTCCAAAAATACCCTCTTGTCCCCCTGCAGGGATGGGGGACAGTAGCCATTTAGCCATCACGAGGCAATATGAATGCATTCATATTCCAAAGCCCTAGGGATGGTGGAATTGAAACAGAAGTGTCCTCTACCCAACCTCAACTACCTACTCAAGACTTCTTGTCATGCAGGAGGAAAAAAGTCCCTATTAATACCTTCCCCAGCAATCAGGTGTTTTGTGGTTTGCAGCCGACTTCACCACTAACAGAGATACCAACACGCTTAAGTTATGCGACCAATAGACACAGAAGAAGAAAGTCGTTGCAAGAAATTTCCACTGTCTTGATCTTGAACTGACCTCATCAAGAATATTACCTATCTCTTCAGCTGTGAAACTTCTGACCAATGGAAGGGGATTTGCAGATTCTCAGGGCAAAACCAGATGAAATGGTTGGCAACTGCAAGGTTTTGATTTTATGGCAGGTGGCATTTAAGGCCCTGAGCTGAGTGGGTGCCTACGCGGCAACGTAGTTGAAATAAATGACATAAAGCAAGTCTTCTGGTCACCGTGGAGTGGCTTACTAACTCAACTGCTCTAACCAACAGGCTGCATTTGGGCTTTTCTAAGACAGGAACCCTATCATCTCCAGATATTATTTACTTTCCTCCTTTTTTTTTTTTTTTTTTTTCAATGAGACGGAGTCTCACTCCGTCGCCAGGCTGGAGTGCAGTGGCGCGATCTTGGCTCACCGCACCCTCCATCCCCCGGGTTCAAGCGATTCTCCTGTCTCAGCCTCCGTAGTAGCTGGGACTATAGCTGCGTGCCACCACACCCAGCTAATTTTTGTATTTTTAGTAGAGACAGGGTTTCACCACGTTGGCCAGGATGGTCTCGATCTCTTGACCTCATGATCCACCCACCTCAGCCTCCCAAAGTGCTTCGATTACAGGCGTGAGCCACTGCGCCCGGCCTTACTTTCCTCTTTCAAAGCATCTCCTGATTCTGTTCTCACCAGGAAGCAAGGCTTCCCAAACTAAAGGCACAGAAGTAGACCATGGCTGGGAACCGTACTCTGGGATAAGACCTCTGAATGAATGCACTACTTTTTTTTTTTTTTTCCCTTCATCGGGTTTTTTTTAATTTTTAAATTTTTAACTGTGGTTTAAAAAAAATAAAAATTTACCATTTTAACCATTTTTAAGTATACAGTTTGTAGGGTTAAGTATATCTACATTATTGTGCAGGTTTCCAGAGATCTTTCATCTTGCAAAGCTGAAACTCTGTGCCCACCGAACAACAGCTCCCCATTCTCCCTCCCCAGCCCCTGGTAACCATGATTCTACCTTCTGTTTTTATGAATTTGTGACTCTAGGTAGCTCGTATAAGCAGAGTCATAGAGTACTTGTCTTTTAGTAACTGATGTATTTCATTTAGCATAATGTCCTCAAGATTCATCTATGTTGCAGCATGCGACAGAATTTCCTTTCTTCTTTAGGCTGAATCATATTTCATTGTATGTGTCTATATATCACACTTCCTTATCCATTCATCTCTTGGTAAACATTTGGGTTTGCTTCCCTGATCATGTTTTTATTTCTTTTATCTTCCAATCATCAATCCCTCCTGAAAATATCATTTAGAGTGCCTTCACCTGGATAAAAACTATTGGTTTCCATCTATTATTTCTACTTTAGCATAATCACTCAAAATGGAAAAGCCTGGGCATTTGAGTGTTCAGGATTATACTTTAGCCACCACAGGCCAAAAATAGGATGTATACAGAGGTAAGAATACCATGAATAGCAGCTATGAACGTTCTAAAGAAATTATCCACAGACCAGCAAAAAATTAATCCAACATTTCAAGATGGTATTTGAGACAATCCCTAGACTATTCTCTGCCCTGTTCTATGAGGTTAAATGCATGCTTTACAATAAATGGAAGGCTTTTAAAAACATAGCTGTAATGTCCTGCAGCTCCTTCCATCAAAAAGTTAAGTCTATTTCCCCATCCCTCAAGTCAGTTGGCTTTGAGCCACAGAACGTGGCATGGTCCAGAGCTTAGGCTGCAAGGGAACTTACAGCTTTCACCCTTGCTCCTTGGAACACTCTTGAATGATGTCGAAAGCTACTCTGTAAGGAAGTAAGTGAAACATCCTGGAGGGCAAGGGCCACGTGAAAAGCCTACCCCAGCTGACAGTTCCAAGTGCCAGCACTGAGTGAGGCCATGTAGACCTTCCAGTCCCACCCACTTCAAGCTGAATACAGCTGCAGAGGAAAGCCCTGGAGAAGCCAACAAAGGAAACACCCGGCCAACCCACACCATCACGAGAAGTAATAAACCACTGCTGTTTTAAGTCACTATGTTTTGGGGGTGCATTCTTACGCAGCAACAGTTGATTGATACTCTGTGTAGGCACTAAGTTATCTCAGGGCCCATATTACATTCTTAAGTTGTTTGTTTGTTTTGTTGAGTAAACAACAATTAAAAAAAAAGGACAAACAGGAAAAAAATACCTTTAATTCTACCAAGAACTATTAACTGATGTTAATGTTTTATTATTAGTATCCTTTCTTCTGTACATAATTTATTTTTCCTTTCATTGAGATATAAACCACCCAAAAAAGTGTTTGTTTTTTTAGAAACTAACATGTGCTTGAGGCAATTTGTTCAATCAACTAGTATTTACTGAGTATAATTTTTAAAAATCAAAATTAAATTGTCCCAGTTACAAGCTTTGGAATCTGACAACCTGGATCCATTGATCCACTGCACTTACCGGAACCTGAACAACTTACCTGGCTGAGTCTCAGTTTCCTTATCTGTAAAAAGGGGGATAATATTATCTGACTTGCAGAATTGCAATGAAACGATAAATGTGATTGTGCAGGGAAGGCATGGAGCTGCGCCCCTGGAACAGAAGAGGCATGTGATAAAGAACATCTTCCACACCGCGGAGAATCCTCCAGGGGAGAAAGGCCAGCCCCAGCAACCATACAGAGCATCTCAGCCAGAAGACCCTGAGCTGAATTCTTAGAGTAACAGGGGATTTACTGCCTGCAGGCGTCTCTGGACAGCTATTTCTGCTCAGAAGTTTTTCCTAATGCAAAGTTAAAATCTATTCTGCTCTAATTTTCAGGGATCTATCATCATTATTTCAACCCTCACATCTAAATAAAGCATGGAGATAATAAATTATCTCCCACGTGGGAGCCTTTCCAGCACTTTCCAGTAGAACTTCCAGTGACGATGGAAATATTCCACATCTGTGCATCCAGTATTAGGCACCTGTGGCAATTGATCATTGAGAATGTGACTACTACAGCTAAGAAACTGAATTTTTATTTTATTTTATTTTAATTAGTTTTAAATAGTCCCATATGGCTAGTGGCTTTCAGATTGGTCATAAGTATTGGACATAAAAAAAGCAACAAGAGTCCCCTCTCTTTTATTCACTAAATCAAACATCGTCCATTCCTTTACACGTCATCTATATGTGATCACCTGAGTCCTTCACATCCCAGTTCTGTCCTCAGGGATTCACTCTAATTTTCCACATCCCTATGAAAGGGTAGCATCAGAACTGAACCCCTCTGCAGGTATCCCACGAAGGAGTACCAAATTCTGATTAATAGGGACAGAGCAGCATCCCCGGGGCTGGCCTTGTATCCTTCGTTTCTGTATTCCTAGCATCCACCCCAGGAGATAGCTCATTCATAATTGATGAGTGGATGAATACATTTTCTCAGCAGGGTGGAATACAGTGGAACTCTCACTTCCTTTGTTCCAGATATGAATTTCCATGACCGGAATCTAAGAACACATTCTCTCTTTTTTTAAGTTAATTTGGTGCGGGGAGACATCTTGACCTATATTGACCTTACTGTCAACTAAAGCCCCTCTTTTCCATGTCATCTCTCCTCCAACCTTGTGCTGTTGGGTGTGGCTTTCCAAATGCAAGCCTTTACGTTTAACTCTGTGGTATGGTTTGGATATTTGTCCCTGCCAAAATCTCATGTTGAATTATAATCCCAGTACTGGAGGCAGGGCCTGGTGGGAGGTGATTGGACCATGGTTTAGCACCATCCCTTTGTTGCTGTTCTCATGATAGTGAGTGAGTTCTCCTGAGATCTTGTTGCTCAACAGTGTGTGGCACCTCCCTACTCTCTCTCTTGCTCCTGCTGTCACCATGTGAAGTGCCTGATCCCCCTTTGCCTTCTGCCATGATTGTAAGCTTCCTGAGGCCTCCCTAGAAGCCAAGCAGATGCCATCACCATGCTTCCTGTAAAGCCTCCAGAACTGTGGGCCAATTAAACCTTTTATGTATACATTACCCAGTCTATAATTGCTCATTATAAAATATATCAATGCAAGAACAGCCTAACACACTCTGAATATCTTTTTCTCTGATGTCCCACTTATGAAGACCATGAGGACTCTTTCACATGGCCGCAAGTATCTTTGGGCCTCCATGCCAACTGGAGATGGCTGCCCCTCTGGCTGGACAGCTCATGGCTTGACCATGGATAGCCATCTCTCTGGGAAGATTTGGAAAAAGCACTTACTCTGCTGGGGAACAGCCATGCAGGTTTGCTGAGCAAATCCCATGTCTGTGAGAATAAACAGTTATCCCTATTCTGAATGGACGCCCAGGTCCTAGACAGCTGGGCTTGGGAATAGGAGCAGGGGCTGAGTCCTGGCTCCCTCCCCACTGCCCTCCTGTTCCAATCCATCTGATAGTCCATCCAGTATAGATGGTCCCTGACACATGATCATTGGACTTATGACTTTTCAACTTTACAATGGGTTTGTTGTGGGGTAGCCCCATGATAAGGGGGGGAAGCATGTGTACACTGCTCCCTAATTTAACACTCTTATCTTCTATAATAGCACTATGCAAACTATCTGAGGGTAAGAACCAGGGTTTTCTAAATTTTTTATCATCCTCAGATTCATACTTTTGTAAAATACAATAAAAATAAACTATAAGAAAAATAAAATTTTAAAAATACAAGCCCAAACTTTATTTTTAGGTTAATCAGAAGGAACATTACATTTCAATAAATATAATAAAAACAAACATAATGAGAAAAAAATTGTAAAAACTGGACATGCACCTTTGAGAAGTTGTGTATAGGCAATTATCATATACAATTGCAATTACACTCTTAGCTTTTTGTTGCTCAGCAGTTACAATTGTGGGACAGTTAATCTGAGCAATACCTCCTTTAACAGTCCTCCCATGGGAGGTGGGATGTGTCCCCTGCCGTTGAATCTGGACAGGTTCTGTGACCACATTGACCAGTGAAATGTGGGAGAAGTCATGCTTTACCACTTTCTGGACCTGAACCTCAAGAGGCTGGGAATTTCTACTTCCTGTCTCTTGGAACCCTACAACATCAAGTAGAAAATCTAGTGACCTTGTTGGAGGGATCACAAAGAGAAACCCTGATTCTATCTGGGGTACAGCCCAATCTTCCAGCCATCCCCTCCAAGGCCCCAGGCAGGTGAGCAAAAATGTCTTAGACCCTCCAGACCAGAGTAGCCACTGGCTGAATAATACTCAGAGATCCCAGCCAATGCCAGGTAAAGCAGAATTGCCCGTTGAGCCATGTCTGAATTCCTAACATAAAAAATCACTAGATATAATAAAATGGGCCAGGCATGATGGCTCACACCTGTAATCTCAGCACTTTGGGGGGCCAAGGTGGGAGGATCACTTGAGCCCAGGCATTCAAGACTAGCCTGGGCAACATAGCAAGACCCTGTCTCTACAAAAAGTACAAAAATTAGCCAGGCATGGTGGCATGTGCTTGTAGTTCCAGTTACTCAGGAGGCTGAGGTTGGAGGATTGCTTGAGCCCAGGAGGTTGAAGCTGCAGTGAGCCATAAGCCATGATTGCACGACCATACTAGCTTGGGTAACAAACTGAGACCCTGTATCAAAAAAAAAAAAAAAAGATAATAAAATGGTTCTTGTATTTAAGCCATTAAGTATTGAGGGTAGTTTGTTCTATAGCAATGCATAACCAAAAAGAGAACTAAAGAAAAATATGTAAAGTTTTTAACACAACAAACAAGCCTTCTCCTCGCTTGTTAACATATATAACCCAGATTGCACTGACAACAGTTCTGCTCACAGGGCATAATATACAGCTAAACCTTTCTTGTTTGGCTTGAATAACACTCACAGTAGAGAAACCCGTCCACAAAGGTACCTTTTTAGGAACTTCTTTAAACAATTTCAAGAAATTTATAATATTCACTTTAAATTTTTATTCCAAGTGAAGTAAGACTGTATTTTCAAATTCACCTTCAACTCTTCATCAGAGGCCAGTTACAAAACTTTATCCTGTAAAGTTACAGGATATAGCAAAGATGATGAGATGCTTCTTCCATGATTAGATTACATAAGGTTGTGACTCCGTTTTGCTAGTAGACTCTTTTCCTTGTCAGTTCTGATGAAGCAAATTGCCATGTTGAGGAGGCCCACATGGTGAGAACTGTGGGTGGCCTCCAGCCAATAGCCAGCTAGGAGCTGGAGCCATCAATTCAACAATCCAGAAGGAACTGAATCCTACTATGTGCCAGGATGTGGACTCTCCCCTGGTAGAACCTTCAGATGAGACCCCAGCCCTGGTCTGCACTTTGATTCAGCTCTGTGAGAAACCTTAGAACAGATAATCCAGCTAGGCCATGCCTGAATTCCCAACCTTCAAAAACTGTGAACAGGCTGGGCATGGTGGCTCACGCCTGTAATTCCAGCATTTTGGGAGGCCGAGGAGTGTGGATTGCTTGAGACCAGAAGTTCGAGACCAGCCTGAGCAACAATGTAATACCCTCCCTATCTTTACAAAATAAAAGAAAATTAGCTGGGTGTGGTGACACGTACCTGTACTGCCAGCTACTTGGGAGGTTGAGGCAGGAGGATTGTTTGAGCCCAGGAGATTGAGACCAGCCTGGGCAACAAAGTGAAACCCTGTCTCCATACGATACGATATGATACCATACGACACGACACGATGCAACACAGCGCAATGCAGCGCAGCGCAGCACAATGCAACGCAACGCAACGCAATGCAACGCAACACAACACAACACAATACAATACACTGCAGTGCAATGCAATACAAAAAGCAAAAAGCTGTGAGGAAATAAATGTGTGTTCTTTTAGGCTGCTGAGTTTACTATAATTGGTTGTGCAGCAGTGGATAACTAGTATAGATTTTGGTACCTGAAAGTGGGGTGCTTCCATAACAAATTAAAATGTGAGAGTGGCTCTGGAACTAGGCAGTGAACAGCAGCGGGAAGGATTTCGAATGGCATCGTAGAAAAGGTCTGAAGATTGGTTAGTAGAAATCTGGGCTTTGAGGGTGCCGCCAGTGAGGGCTCAAAAGGAAGTAAGGAGCATGTTCTTAGAAGCTGGAGGAAAGGGATCCTTTCCAAGAAAAGAGCTGAAGGTATCATTTGGTCTCTTCTTGCAATTTACAGTAAAATGTAAGAAGAGAGATAAACTGAGAGAAGGATGATAGCAAAACACACCTAACTTTTATCTCCCACTGGCCCTGTTCACTTTATTCAGTGCGGGGGGATCCTTCCTTGCCGCAGATGGAAACTCCGCCAGAGCCTCTGATTTTTCACTTCATTCCTGGGAAGCAGAAGTCTTATGAACACTTAAGCCAAAGTCTCAGTGTCATAAATCAGGGTGTCCAGTTAGTTATCAAAAGGCTTCCCTCAGTCAAGAGTAAGACTTCTCCCCACCTTTCTCATCTTCGTCTTCATGTCCCCTTCAGGCACAGGTGTGGGTAGCCTCTGCTCTCCACCTGTCTATGCCCACCTCCTCCTCCATTTCCTGGTCGTTGTTTTGGGCCAAGCTTCCTCCCCGGAACGCACCTGGGTGAATATGGCTGGCATGTGGGGAAGAGGCCAGGCACTCAGCAATCCTTACTCAGCTAGAAGTTGCTCCCCTCCGTCTGACAGGTATGCACTGGACATTTTCTCCTGGACACTGCCTTGAGTCCTGTGGAAATTCCCGCAGCCACTCTGTCCTGCACATCCCTTAGCTGAGGCAAGCGCAACTCTATGCTAGGCGGCCACTTGAATTGTCCCCACAGGACCCTGGGATCCAGAGGCGAAGTTCAGTGGATTTTGCACACAGCTAATGAAGCTTAGGCCTGAAGGGCCCCCCACCACATCGAGCATTACAATTTATTAAATGACTTCGGGCAACTCTTGAGATTCTAGTATAATTTTTCTTCATTGCTTTATTAATAGGTTGAACTACATGAGTAGGTTTTGCACAATTCTCCATAACAATGTATTTTTACATTAAACCAGTGATGGTTTATTTACATCACTGATTATTTCAAAGAACCAGTGCTTGGGTTTTTTCTTCAGTATGATTGTTTTTCTGTTTACAAATTCACTTATTTCTGATTTTTTATCTACTTTAATCCCACCCTTCTGCTTTATTTAGATGTTTTGTTGATCGTTTTCTTAACTTCTTGAATAGAATACTCTTTATTTTCATTATTTCTTGTTTAATAATGAAACTGTTTACTTCTTTCTGAAATTTATGGAAGTTTTGTTGTAGCTTAAAATGTGGTCCCTTCCTCTGACATGGGTGTCTGAATAAAAGTATAGAGATTTCAACATAGATGCATGATGTGGCTAGTCTGTCGTATGTAAAATTTATCTGTCTTATTAGTTATCAATACTTTTTATTTTGAAGAGATTCAAAACTACAGGAAAATTATAAGAATAATGTCAATGAACTGCCATATATGCTTCACCACCTACTCACACTTTGCCATTTGTATGTGTGTACAAGTGTGTATGTGTATGTGTATGTGTGTACGTGTGTATATGTGTGCATCTATGTATGTGAATGTGTATGTATGGATATGTGTATTGTGTACATGTGTATATGCAGATGAGTATATGTGGATGTATATGGATGTGAATGTATGGGTGTGTATATGTACACATGTGGATGCCTGCATACATATATGTATGTGAATGTGTGTATGCGGATGTGTGTGGATGGATGTGTGCATGTATGTATGTGAATATGTGGATGTGTATATGTGCGGATGTGGATGTGCGGCTGTGTGCACGTGTGTGTATATGTATGTATATGAATGTGTGTATGCATATATGTAGATGTATGTGAATGTGTGGGTATGTGGATGCGTGGATATGTGGAGGTGTATATGTGGAGGTGCATGTATGTGTGTGTGTGGATGTGAATACGTGTATGTGGATGTGTATGTGTGTGGATGTCTATGTATGGATATGTGGATTGTGTGTATATATATGTATGTGAATGTGTGTATGTGTATATGTAGATGTGTGTGGATGTGTGTATATGTCTGTGCGTGTGTGTGAACCATTTGAGAGTAAGTTGCAAATATAATGACCCTTCACCCCTAGATTCTCTACTATGTGTCTCCTAAGAACAAGAACCATCTCTGTAAACCACACAGCAAGTATTTAATTCAGGAAATTGAATACTGATACAATGCCATTATATAATATCAAATATATTTAATATTATCTTTACTCACATTTCACCAGTTTTCCCAATATTCTCCTCCAAAGCAATATTTTTTCAATCCATATTCCAATCCAGGATACTTATTTTTTTGTTTCCCTTAACCTGTATGATTGAGAGAGATTTGGCAGACTTGTGTTGTGTACATTTCTGTTTGTGTTTTTTGCTTGCTGTCTGTACTTTGACGCTACATCCATGTATATGCACTGGGGCACTGTGTTTGGTAAGGAGATGTCATCCATTCAAGGATGCGTCCTTCCACCATAAGGACTTCCCTGGAGATGAGGACACTTCTTCAGCTCACTCCTCCTAGATTTTCATACTGAGTAGACGGGCTTGGAGAACTTGTGCTGAAGCAGCTGAGAGCCACCACATTTTCCCTAGAGGACGCCATTTAAGATCAAGAGGATCCCTGCATCTAAAACTCAGTTTCTGGGGCAAAAAGGACTTCTGAAGATAAACTCTTATTGAGATATTTCCTGCTCAGTAAGGAAAAAAAAAAGGCTGAATGCCGTGGCTCATGCCTGTAATTCTAGACTTTGGGAGGTTGAGGTGGGAGGATGACTTGAGGCCGGGAGTTTGAGAACAGCCTGAGCAACATAGCAAGACCCCATCTCTTAAGGAAAAAATAAAATAAAATAAAATGGGTAATTAAAAAGGGATAAAAAAGAAAATTAAGCTAGGTGCAGTGGCTCATGCCTGTAATCCCAGCACTTTGGGAAGCTGAAGCGGGCAGGTCACGAGGTCAGGAGATCGAGACCATCCTGGCTAACACGGTGAAACCCCGTCTCTACTAAAAATACAAAAAATTAGCTAGGCGTGGCGGTGGGCACCTGTAGTCCCAGCTACTCAGGAGGCTGAGGCAGGAGAATGGCGTGAACCCAGGAGGCGGAGCTTGCCGAGAGCCGAGATTGCGCCTCTGCACTCCAGCCTGG
The DNA here is from genome assembly GCF_006542625.1 of Nomascus leucogenys. Lineage (NCBI taxonomy): Eukaryota > Metazoa > Chordata > Mammalia > Primates > Hylobatidae > Nomascus > Nomascus leucogenys. The sequence goes on from NC_044393.1 coordinate 43,560,315, forward strand.
GTGACACAGCAAGACTGTGTTTCAAAAAAAAAAAGAAAAGAAAATTAAAATAGGATAAACCAAACAGAAACAAATGAATCTAATATTACTACAAATGAGTAACATATCCATACTGGAGAAAAGAAAAAAAATGTTTAATTAATTTAAAAAACCTATTCCAAGTAATTTTGAATGCAGTACTCTATTTCTCCTCAGCTTAAAACTAAAAAGAACTAAATAGATATTGAACTTCAATTAGAATGTTTGTTTATCTCAACGGTATGTGTTTGCAACACTGAAGCTTTTTCTATATTATGTGGGATTGAGCAAATGAATAAATAATCAGAGCCAGGTTTCCCACCATTAAAAAAGGGAATTAGAAATAGTGAATTTGGCCAGGCATGGTGGTGTGTACCTGTGGTCCCAGCTACTTAGGAGGCTGGGGTGGGAGGTCACTTAAGCTCAGGAGGTCCAGGTTGCAGTGAGCTATGATTGCACCAGTGTACTCCAGCCTGGGTGACAGAGTAAGACCCTTCCTCAAACAAAAAGAGAGAGAGAGAGAGAAACAAAGAAAGAGGGAAAAGAAAAAGAAAGAGAGAAAGAAAGAAAAGAAAAAGAAAGAAAGAAAGAGAAAGGAAGGGAGGGGAAAAATAAGAAAGAAAGAAAGAAAGAAAGAAAGAAAGAAAGAAAGAAAGAAAGAAAAGAAAGAAGAAAGAAAGAAAGAAAAGCAAGAAAAGCAAGAAAGAAAGAAAGAAAGAAAGAAGAAAGAAAGAAAGAAAGAAAGAAAGAGAAAGAAAGAAAGAAAGAGAGAAAGAAAGAAAAGAAAGAAAGAGAAAGGAAGGAAGGGGAGGGGATGGGGAGGGGAGGGGAGAAGAGAGGGGAGGAGAGGAGAGGAGAGGAGAGGAGAGGAGAGGAGAGGAGAGGAGAGGAGAGGAGATCCATGGAAAGTACCAGACAAGTCTAGAGAAAGGAAAGGATCCATGGAAAGTACCACATAAGTCTAGAATACATTGTTGTGCCAGAACACATAAAGAAGTGCTCAAAAAATAATGAGATGGGCCAGAAGGACACTGGGGCCAGCTTAATGGAGCACCCTCTGGAAAAACCCAGGACCACCTGAGCGTCAAAATGATAAGATGGTAGTAGGTCATAATCCTTGTAATAAAATAAGAATTAATAGATAATACCAGTATTAATTAGTTATTTATCTCTTGAGAAAAGGTAAAGTCAATTAAATAATTTAAACCTGCTAGAGTAACAAAAGTCACTAAGAAAGGCCTTTTACTTAGCTGACCTAAGTTCTAAGAACTGAGAAGGCGAAGTTGGATTATTCTTATATGGAGAAATCCTCCTGAGGGCAAGACTATGGTGTCTAGAAAGAAGGCTATGGCCACAGAGCCTCGGGCTCACCCCTAGAGCTGGCTACCACATTCTTTGTAGGATAGGTGCTAGGGAAGGGTTCACTTCCCCAGGTATGATAGTTGGAGAAAATCCAGAACATGCTGGAAGCACCCTGCCTCTGTTTGCTGTCACCTTTATTTTCTATTGCTGTGTGATAAATTACCACTAAGTTAGGAACTTAACCAACGCAAAGTTAGCCTCGGTATATGTTAATGTGGGTCCTCTGCTCAGGGACTTCACGAAGTCGGTTGGGGCTGTTATCTCGTATGAGGCTCAGTGTTCTCACGAGTTGTTGATGGAATCCATTTCCCTGTGGTTGTAGGACACAGGTCTCTGGCCAGGGACTCCTCTCACCTTCAAGGGGGTGCTCTGGTTCCCGGCCATTAGGCCCTTAGGTAATTCTCAAAGTGGCTGTTTGCTTCCTTTCTGGCAAGCACCAGGTAACCCTGGATGTTTTACCCTCTTCAAAATGGCTCCCATGGCTAGGTCAGACCCACCCAGATAATATCCCCTGTGACTAACTCAAAGTTAACTGGTGAGTAACCCAGTCACAAAAGTGATATCCTGTCATATTTGCAGAAGGGAAGGGTTCATACCGGTTTGTACACAAGAGGGCTGGAACCTCAGGGGCCTCCTTAGAATTCCATCTCCCATGACTGCTGGTAACAGGAGAAATTCAGCCAGGAATTCAGTCTCACTGTGGATAATAAATCACTTTGTAGATAATGAGAGGGGCTTATACCCTAAAACCTAGGTATTTTGCTTAAAAATTTAGGAGAAAAAAAGCTGCAACCGCACTTGTGGTAATTCATCCTAAGAATATAATTGAAAAACTATACTCTAAGATATGTACAAAATAATGCCTGCAACATTGATTATAAAAGTGAAAAATTTGAAAGCAACTAAATACCTGTCGGTAGACTAGTGAAATAAATTACAGAACATCTTTATAAATGTTAGATCTATATTTACTGACATGGAAAAGTGTCCTAGAGATCCAGTCAAATGAAAAAATAGCTTATGGAGCAGTGGATTCCAAATAAACTCAATTATTTTATTTATACATATTTGCTTATACCTATGCATTTAGAAATCAAGAAATACATGTATCGAACTGTTAACAGTTGTAATCTCGGTGGGGTGGGATTACAGAGATACCTTCACTTTTCACTTTATACTTCTGCACTACTCAAATTACTTTTAACAAGAATTTAATTTTCTTATAATTAGCAGCAAAAAAGTTACTTCCACTTTGACAAAAAAGAGTAAGGAATCTTAGAGGAGGATGTTATTTTCTCTTTGGGTCACTAAAGTTACAATCCAGCCTTTTTTCTCTCCACCTTCAACTTTTCATACCATCTTGTCAAACAACACTAAATTGAGTGTTTTTTAAGAAAAGAAAATTTGAGGCCGGACGCGGTGGCTCACGCTTGTAATTCCAGCACTTTGGGAGGCCGAGGCGGGCGGATCACGAGGTCAGGAGATCGAGACCACGGTGAAACCCCGTCTCTACCAAAAATACAAAAAATTAGCTGGGCGTGGTGGCGGGCGCCTGTAGTCCCAGCTACTCGGAGAGGCTGAGGCAGGAGAATGGCGTGAACCCGGGAGGCGGAGCTCGCAGTGAGCCGAGATTGCGCCACTGCACTCCAGCCTGGGCGACAGAGCGAGACTCCGTCTCAAAAAAAAAAAAAAAAAAAAGAAAAGAAAATTTGAGTTCCTTGCTTATGAATGACAAATATATAAAATGCATACAACTATAGGACATGTGGAGTAATTGGAACACAAAGTAAAAGGCTGTACTATATATTTCTAGTACAATATGGTGGTAATTGCAAACTCAAACAAAATCATTTATGTACTACAAATGTATTACTTGCTTATCAGCTTCTGATTCATTTACTTTTGAAATGTGCTTATTCCTTCTGTTAAAACATTGCTAAAACCATCAACCAGTTCATCTTTAAGAAAATGCGCACTGGCTCTCGTGTCATATTGATTTCTCAATGTGTCATTATGGTTAAGTTATTCTACACCAAACAAGGCTAATACTCTGAAATAATAATAGATTTCAGCCTTGCTACAGTATTAGCTTCCAACATGTGGCTGTTTTGCATGTTGAGAATTAATACAACCTGCCAGGAGCCTCTCGTCAGTTTGCCTCCCAAGTTCTCACACACAGGCTGCGTGCTTTCTCATCAGACGTATTTTATCCAAATAATTTTGCAAAGCAGTCATATTTTGGAAATGTCAAAATTTAAAATATATGTTCTGTATGTGCACAGATGGCAACTCTGGCTGCTGTAAGCAACAGAAACTCAAGACCCAGACAAGCAGAAGTTCTTTTCCAGGAAGCTGCTAACAGAAACCTCAAGCAATATGACACTGCAGACAATGCCTGGAAATAATTCATTAAGGGTCATTATATAATCTAAATCACTTCTCCTGGAAAATCTCAGCTGTCCTCACTTCCCCTGTGAAGAGGAGCTGTACTTAACTCCACCGAGATGGTGGAATCCTTTCTTGGGAGACACAATCCCCTGTTTAACTGCAACAGTCTACATATTGTCCTTGACAGTTCAGTTTGCCATTCAGCCAGACTGTAAAATAACAATAGCACCGGGGCGCCATCTGTTCCACCCAGGTGTGTGTGTTCTGTGACTCTGCTCAGCTTGCTGAGTGTGATGGGGGTGGGGAGGTTGGTCTCTCAGCTTCTGTTTGGTTTTCATCATCTAAAGTGCCTTCTGAGTGGCTTGAGAGCATGGTTTTGTGCCTGGTACTCTTGTGTCATTATGTTCCATCTTAGAACCTGACGAGTCACCTGTATATGTTTGTGCCTGGAACAAACACAGTGTTTTCACCTGAAATAACATAGGCCCGGCGAGTTTAGATTTGGCAAGGGCTGTCTCTGCTCTTGGTGAAAGGACTTCCGTGCCCAAGAAGAGGTTCATCCAAAGCACAACTTCCCTGCAGGTTTTGGCACTCTTCGTAGGAGCCATGCCATAGTAACAAGCAGGAATGAGTGTGTCTTAGTCCCTTTTGTGCTGCTAGAACAGAATACCACAGACTGGGTAATTTATAAAGAAGAGAAAATCATTTTCTCACAGTTCTGGAGGCTGGAAAATCTAAGATCTAGGTGCTGGTATCCAGCGAGAACCTTCTTGCTGTGTCATAATATGGAGGAAGGCAAGAGGGTGAGAAGAGAGACAGCCTACTCTCCAAAGCCTCTTTGTAAAGGCAGTAAGCCCACCCAAGAGAGTGGAGCCCTCATGGCCTAATAATGTTTTAAAACCCCACTTCCTAATACCATTACATTGGCAATTAAATTTCAACATGAGTCTTAGAGGGGTGAGCATTCAAACTATGACAAAGAGTAAATATCTGCCTAACTTCAGAAACCATTTGAAAGCCAACAGTTCTCCAAGGTTCTCAGGCTGGCCGGTCTTCTCCCGGTTTTCTTTAAAGTAACCTATCTGGACCAGCCGATGAACTGAAGTGGGATAGGATGAATTTCATAAAACATGCATAGATCCTCATTTTAAAATGGCAAAGATAGGCCCTTCAATGATTACGTAGACTATTAAAGAAAGACAGTCTGGTTGTCCCCACCTAACAGTCCAGATGGAAAAGGTGATGAAATCAGAGTTCAAAGTACACGAAAATAAATGTTTTGATTTGTTTGAGTAGTACAGCCTGAAGCAACCAGCAGCAGGTTTGAAATTTCCTTGGCCACTCATGTTTTATCATAAAAATTCATGTAAATTCTGTTTTCTCCTCCACAATCTATCTATATTGTTCATGTCAAAAAATAGCATTACCAACATTTCAACACAAGGGGAAAGAGGGGCCATCTCTTACCTGTTTTGCTGCATAACTTGCAAGATGCTATATTTATACCCTTCTTTGGATTCTGGAAAACAGGTCCCTGTTGAAGAGAACTGCCACTGCACCTCAGAGTTGGCAATGAGCAACTTCTTCTCTCTGTTTTGGCATTGCCATGTTTTGAGAATCCAAACTTACTCACAAATCATGCATTAAAATAGCCCTCAAGGAAAATGCACATGTTCACACACACACACACACACACACACACTCACACACACTGCACTGCACATGTCAGACAAAGTATTGAAAAGCCTGGCAAGAAATAACACCAGAGAGCAGCATTTGAATGAAGGACAAGTGAACACAAAGCAAACAGACCATATTGATCTCAGATCATACCTAATTATGGAATTATTATTGTCTTGTCCCCTGGTGTTGTCACTCACTTTGTCTCTTGGCATTCTTTTTCTGGTGCCTTCTATTCAGCCTGCTTATTTCCTCAATATCATTTTCCAAACTCACTGCTTTCAAATAAACACCCTCTCCCTCAGGTTCTTCTCTGTTTCCTGTAGCACACATAAAGCCCAGTGCCACCATCTCAGGTCCACTTTATGTGCTCCAGCCCTTCTCTTGTCTATTCCCAGTGCCACTTGCATGCCTTCCCCATGGTCCAGAGGATCCCCACCACTGGAAAATTCTGTCGTCACCTCAGTTTAAGCCTGGTGGGATCCTTGCCCACCACCACCCACCTTGAGATCCTGTTCTTTTCAGGACAACTCAAAGAAATGACTTTGCAAGGGCAGTGAAAGTTACTAGCATAAAAATATGATAAGACTGATTGTTGTAGGACAAGTGCCAAGAAGTATAGAAAGTTGACAGCAACTACCTTCCTCTTCTGCAAGTAAAGAGACTGATTGGCATGGTTATGGGAAGTAGAGAAGGAAGTTATAATTTGGAATGCTATGAAGAGATATTTGAAACACTTGCAGATTTAATTATTCATCTCTTTTAAGATCCACTTTCTCCAGGAACTATGCTATTGACCAGCAGGTAGACACATAGACTAATGCCTTAGGTTGGCAGTATGTAGAAAAGTGTTAAATTCAGCCTTTTAATCCAGAAATTCTTCTAGGAAACTAAATAAATACTCTCTTATGGGTTCAAAGATTAGTACATTCGAGGATTGTTTTGGTGCAGTATTAATTGGAGTTAAACTTGGAAACAACTTAATGTCCATTAGGAGGTAAGTTAAAGAAATTGTGATGCATTTATACTGTGGAATATTATGCAGCCATTAGGAAGGATTAGAGACCTGCAGAGATCTTCAAAATACATTGATAAGTGAAAAAAAGGCAGACAGAGCAATGCATACTATATGATAATATTATATGTTTGTGTGTGTACATGAATATATGTACATTGCATGTGTGTACACGTAGACCCAGTGCTATCCACATAAGGTTATATGCAAATTAGAATTCTCCTGCAAAGCACTTCATTTCTATTTGTTGTGGAAAAAAAGTTATAATAAATAAACAAATCTTTAAAAACCTAAACAGAAAAAATGAACTTTCCTCCTAAGACCCTCTGGGAAGTTATATTTTAAATACCAGAGCTTTAACTGACTAGGAATGAACTAATCAGAACCCCAACCAATTTTTGACATGCTGCCTGTTAGAGAAAGGTCAAAGTCCATCATTAGAATAAACTTGCTCATACCAGGGATAAAGCATCTACATCTCCCACCCCAAAAGGAAAAACCCAGGTCACTCTCTAGCATTAGGACCCAGTCTAATCACCCACACTCTTCTTGTCTTCAGAAATTGTGCAATAACTCCAGAAATCACAAGGTCCTCTTAAAATGCTCAATTATCTTTAGAATACTTTAATCACATTGGAAGAATTGTGGACAGATACATTCTAGAAATACTTCCAACAACAATTGTTTAAAACAAAACAATTATATTAGCTCTAAATTAAATTTTAAGTGTTTTACACATAAAAATCCCACTCTTAAAGCACTTATTGTAGTTTAGATTTTTACTCTTAAAATGATGTCAGCTAGAAGGGAATAAAATAAACATTTGACCCAAAATCTCACTAATGATTTGTAGTTTTGGTTAAAAAAAGAAAACTTTTTTTTTAACTCAAAATATTTTAGGAAGTAGTTGATACTAATGAACTTCACACCATCTTCCCTCAGGGAAAATAGCAAGTGGGTGTTTGCTTGTTTGTTTGTTTTTGAGACAGTCTCACTCAGTCACCCAGGCTGGAAGGCTGGAGCACAATGGCGAAATCCCGGCTTACTGCAACCTCTGCCTCCCGTATTCGAGCGATTCTCCCACCTCAGTCTCCCGAGTAGCTGGGATTACAGGCACCCACCATCACGCCCAGCTAATTTTTGTATTTTTGTAGAGATGGGGTTTCACCATGTTGGCCAGCCTGGTCTTGAACTCCTGACCTCAGGCGATCCACCCACTTTGGCCTCCCAAAGTGCTGAGATTACAGGTGTGAGCCACCGCACCCGGCTGCAGGTAGGTTTTAAAGACTCGTAATTCAGAAGCCATCACACAGGGTCTCCCACCCCACCCCTTCATCCCACATTTACATCATCTGAGATTCTTCAGACACCATTTTCTGATTCAGTATTAACCACTGGAGAGGAAAAGGCCTTGGGCACACTTTTGAACACTTATCAACCTTGGCTGTTGGAACAGTTTGTTACCTCCACCTCCGTATGGCCCCAAGTTTCCTTTCCTTCTGACCTCACCAGAGGCAGGGAGCAGGAGTCCCACTCTCTCCTTGCAGATGGTCTTTCCTATCATATTCAAAAACCATTGGTAAGTTTTCCTTCTGCCTGAGGAAAGAAACACCCACCGTGTGAAAGGGAACATGGATAAATTTTTTAAGTTTTTGGAGCATCCTCAAAAGCACAAGGTGGGAAGAGTAATCCACCACCACCCTCCATAAAACAAGAAAGAAGCATCTGCCGTGTCCTGCTTGAACGAACAGTACGGGATGTTCACCTGGACAGTCGGTCCCTGCAAATCCCGAGAGATGCCCTGCATATGCATCCTTTGGAGTCTATCAATATTGATGCTGTGTTTATGAACTGAGTCACCATCAACCAAGATCTCTCTTGTCCCCTCCAGCCTGCCCTATGTAAACACTTCTGTGATTCGAAGTGTGCGGTTTCTGGAAAAACCAATACATCTAATTTTCTCCTCGTTCACAGAAATCATCTGTTTCTGCCATAAGGGCCTGTGAGAGGTAGAAGATTGTCATCCTACCTTTTCCAAGTAAAAACCCTGGCCCTGCATATAAACGACCTTCCGGTTCTGCAGACGTGGACCAAGAGAAAAGGTGTGCTCAACATCTGGCCACAGACAACTCCACTGTTCAACAATGAAGTGGTATTTCCCCCAGGATGGAAACACGTGCTCAGGAGAATAAACAAACCTCTGAATGCTATCTGTAACAGCTCCATCTGCTGGTTCCCAGATAATGTTACAGATCTGACAGGTGGTCATCGATCATATTGATCCAATAATAAACAGTGCATTATAATAGAAGTTTTGTCGTTTTTCTTCTCAATTCATCCAGAACTGCTCCTGCCCCAGACACCAGCTAGCATATGCAAACAGCAACTGGGGAGGCTAAAATGGAGAACAAGGATAGCTTTGGAAGACAATCTAGCTAAATGGAGAACTCTCCAGAATAAAGGAACAGCGGGGCCCTGTCTGTCCATCTTTGCAGCATCAGACAATAGATCTTGCTGTCCTGTTCCTTGGGTTTTCCTCCCCTAAGGTGGAGGTAGTGATACTTGTAACTGGGTCCAAGTGATGTTAAGAGGATTACAGTAATGAGGCCATGCTTCGTATGCTGTGAGCTCCTAAAAGTCATGAGTCATGTAAAGACAGAGGCATTATAATTACATCTTTATATTCACTGGAAGTTATTATTAAGCCTAAAATCTCCCATTAATTCAGCGAGAATTAGATGTCTATCAGAGACATACAGTTGGATATTGCAATATCCAAAAGAAGTAGGTTTGGTGAAAAAAAAGATGTGAAAGGGCCGTAGTAGGCAGAGCTCAAATAGGCCAAGTTCATCATTGTTTCACCGGCAGGAAAAACAGATCCAGGAAACTTTCTTGTCTTTTTTGTTTAATACACATATGCCCACTTTCCTAATGGGATTGCTATCCCAAATTATTTTCATCTGCTTAAAAGTCATATGCCATCAAATCCCAGAGGCCCGCCACCGCACTGAACACCCAAGCCCAAGGCATTTGTGCTCAGAGGCAGGCACTATAATTGGACTAAATTTTGGCATCACGAGGGTACGATGGCTTGGAGCCTTTGGGCCTTCCATGATCTTCATCATCCCCACCCTAAACCCATCCAAAGTGTCGTGGGTTAAATTGTGCCCCCTCCTGTCCAGAAAGAGGTATGTTGGAGTCCTAATCTGCAGTACCTCAGAATATGACCTAATTTGAAGATAGGGTCTTTACAAACATAATCAAGTTAAATTTAAGTCATTAGGGTGGTGTCTAATTCCAATATGACTGGCATCCTTGTAAAAAGAGAAACTTTAGAAACATGGACAGATGGGTAGAGACACAGAGAGATGGTCATCTACAAGGTAAGGAGAGAGGACTGGAACAGACCCTTCCTTCACTACCCTCAGAGGGAACCACTGCTGCCAACCCCTTGACTTTGGACTTCTGGCCTCCAGAAATGGGAGACGATAAGATTCTGCTGTTTAAGCCACCCAGTTTGTGGTACTTGTTACTGTGCCCCCAGCGAACAAATACATCCAGTAAACACACCGTTTACGTAAAAACAGTTCTCTTGTTAATGTATCAATTGAATTATTTTAGAGCAAGTCTAGAGTCATTTCATTCCCTCGTGGCAGGCAGAATGCCATCCCATTTCCTCTGAAGTGAAATCCTTACAATATAAAAAGTTGATCTGCAAACAATTTTAAGTGTTAAACCCAAGAAGATTTATAAATTCTCAGATGATCTCTAAATTGACAAGAGGAAAAAAAAAGGAAACCTTTTCCTCATTGCCAAGTCCTTTATCAACTTCACTTCTATGATGCTTCCCATTGAAATTGAAAACTGTCAAAGAATCGCTGAGATTTATGATGAGTTGTTTCTATCCACAACAGAACGTCAACACCAGTTAAAATTTGACAACCATAATCTAGAGGACAATTTTGTGATTGGGTCCAAATGTAATTTTTTCTTCCCCTGCTGCTGCAATTGACCAGGCCTTATCATTTACTTTATTGTGATATCAGCCATGATACCTTTTTTCCCAAAAGATCATCTAAAGCGCATAAACTCACCAGGGTCAGATAAATATTAACTTCTCAAAGAAAACCCTAGAGGGCTCAAAAGCAAACCTTGTAATTCAGCCGATGGATTGTGCATCACCTATGGAAAGCTGTTCAGGATGGGAAAAGTATAACTAAGTATAATTTCCTGACTTCGCTCTCCCACTCCTAACATGTTAGACATGTCAGACATGTCAGAGAGTCGGAGACCATGAATCTAGAATAATTCCATGAAATGCCAATCCACTCTCTCTGTATATCTTTTTCTAAGTGTTTTACTTCCAATATTTACATTTGCATGATGCCTTCGAGGAAAAACCTAGGCTCATTATTTATTCTCCATGTTGTACCTGCCAGAGCAATATGCCCTGCCTTGACATTCCCTTTCTTAGTGGGGTACTCATAACCCCCAAAGGGATGAAGGACAAAGGAAAAGGAGGGGGCACTGACTGTGATCCATGCAGTGCGAGAGAGAAAGAGCTAACCTATGGTGAACCCGCTGTGATGAGACAACTGCCCCACCCTCTAGACTGCCTTGAGCCTGGAGGCCTCCTAGCCACAGGACTCAGTGCAATTCAGTCCTGTTCCAGTCTAGGGGCTTTGCATCTGTAAGATAAATACATCACAAATACAAACCCTCCAACCAAAAACCAAAGCATCAGATTTACATGTCAAATTTAATACTTCTCTAAACCAATGTTACTGGAAAGTGACATGATTTTCCACTGCAAACCTCTAGACTTCTGCTGCATCTTTTTACTGGAAAGCAATAACAGGATGCCTGAGTCAATCGTTTATTTAGTCTTGAATGCCAGCAGCTGAGATAAATAGTGTCCCTCATTGCCACCAGTAGAGTGGACCGAAGAGAAGGAAAACACTACAAGGGAAAACAAAGTTAAAAGAAATGGAAATGGAGGAGAAAAACCAAGTACATGTAGAAAAAAACAGGAGAATTCAGACAATGAATGCTACAAGCTTCTAGGTGAAAATTTGTTGGAGAATATAGGGATATTTACTCAGTGACAAAGAATATTGAAACAATGCCAGAGGTCACTTATCCCTCAGTGACTTCTTAATCACTTACTAATTCACATGAGGTGATTTGGTGGTCACCACCTTAACCAAGTGATCAAACTTAGCCTGTCTAATAGAAGAATATGATTTGCCTCCTAATCAGATACAATGTGACACACTACAATGTGACATTCTTCCCACAAATGTGTAGCATATGCCTCATCATGACTCCAGATCTGGCATCCAGTTTCCAGTTATGCAGGGGTAGGGGAACAAGGCAGATAACACCAGGAGAAAGCAATCTGGCATATCCAGAATGTAGGGTGTTCTAAAAATGCCTTGGGTTCTCAAAAGTCAATGTCAGGGAGGGAGGGAGGAAAGGAGGGAGGCAGTAAGATAAGGAAGACTGTTGTACATCAAAAGAGCATAAGGACATTAAAATATGTTGTAAACCAAACATAGTACATGAGCCTTGAATAAGTCCTGGATCTGGAAAAAATAGACTGGCTATAAAAATACATTTTGTTTTTGGTAAAATGTGAGAAATGTAAATAAGGAATTAATATCACACAGTATTATGTAACTATTGTTAATTTTTAAGGTGTGGTAATGGTGTTGTGATTATATTGAAGAATTGTATTCTTAGGAGATTCCTGCTGAAATATTCCATGGGGAAGTTTCTGCGATCTTCATTCCAAACAGTTCACAAAATGAAAGTGCACTTATATAGAGTGATAAAGTATATGTGGCAAAATACTAACAAATATTGAATCCAGGTGGAAGATACCCAAATATTCACTATTCTTTCAACTTTTCTGTGTGCTTGAAAATACTCAGAATAAAAATTGGGAAGATGGAAAACAACTTTCAGGATCACCTGTCTTCCCCCAGTGCCTCCCTCCCCTCCTAGCTTCTATCCCAGCACCTTCTAGCCCAGATAAACAAGAGATGCATTGGCTTTTTAAATAGCTTTATTTTATTGAGATGTAATTCATACACCATACAATTTACCAGGAGATGCATTGGCTTTTTAAATAGCTTTATTTTATTGAGATGTAATTCATACACCATACAATTTACCCATTTAATGTGTACATTAATTTACCCATTTAATGTCTGCTGAATATGGCTTTTAGTGTGTTCACAGATTTGTGCAACATCACCAAAATCAATCTCAGAGCATTTCCCTCACCCCAAAAAGAAACCCCACACCCCTCAGCCCTTACTCCCCAGCCCCCCAGCCCCTATCTTCCAAGCCTAGGCCACCGCTAGTCTAGTTTCTGTCCCTAGATGAATTTGATTGTTGCTTCTTGAAGATTTTATACATGTTGCCAAATTCTTTGGCTGTGGCCAACTCTTTAACAAAACAATCTGTGTCCTGCAGTGTCTCTTATCCCAGTTCTCTGGTTCTCTGCAGGAGATAAGAAGGAACTGGTATTACTCTTGGCTTCTGAAAGCCCAGGAGCCTCATAAGACCATGCCTCTTGCCTTCTGGCTATGCTGCTGAAGGAACTGAAGGAAAAGCATCAAGTCTGCTGGAGAGCACATTCAACCTTTCACTTGCTGAGGGCACACGGAGAGGCATTGCCCATCTTCAGCTCCCCATTGTGCACTGGGATCTTTGCAGATGCACATTGCTTCCTGACAGCCCTTTGTGGTCTGGGGTTGGGGTACTTACTTCCTTCAGACTCCATCTCAACTCTCACCTCCATGGTGCCTCTCTGGAGGCCACATCTGAGGCTCAGGTAAGGTGTGAGCAAGGCACTTAGCTTCCTTAATTGAATCAACTGCATAGCAGTGCCAACAGCTATAACAAGCAAAGAACTTCTCCATGAGAGGACCTTTGAATAACTCTTTTCAAGACAATTCCATTATATCCTATTTCAAGTCAAAAGACGCTAGAGTATTTATTTCAGCTGATTGTGTGTTGACTTGCAAGTGAGAACTGATCACTCCCAGAGGGGAACAACTATACCTGATGGTGCCTTTTGGAGGGGGCTTCGTGGAGGAAGGTTTTTCCCATGTGAAAAGTCTGTGAATTTTGAGTCCATGAGTAGGACAGGAAGGTTTCTGAAGTAAGAATAGCATAAAAGGTGGTGGAACTAAGAACCGCATGCAATCTGTTGAGGTTGGAGGGTGTAGTGTATGAAGTTTAGCACCAGATTACTGAATAAGCCCAAAGAGAAGAAACAGGAGTTGTATCTAAGCAGTCGTATTTCATTTATGCTTGCTCCCCACTGCATCTTCTTTGTCATGGATTTTTAGTATCAGTTACCTAGTAGATGCCCTGCTACATTTGCTGGTTTAAAATGGGTTTACCTAACCAGGGAATGATGTAAAGCCTGCCTTGATGTACTCTTTGCTTCATGTATCTCAGTTTTCCACCCTGGGAGCACCAGACCCTGACTTTCTAAGCTCCTTGTCTGCATCTCAGTCCTCTGCCTAGCACATATCTGTGGTACATGCAGGAAGAAAGCATGAGCCTCTTCACAGGGCACTTGTGAGACAAAGACACCCATTCCCACGAAGACTACATATGTGAAGGCCTGCCTTCAAATCCGCTTGTCTAATTTTGGTCATGAAGCAATATTTTCATCCAAAGAAGCAATTGATCTGTGATCTCAGCGCTTCCACTTGGAGGTAATGTAAACCCAGAAATAGACCCTATAGTTTGGGTTTTAACCATAAATAAAGATGTAAAAATCCAAGAAAGAAGAGTGAAAAATAGTATAATTTCCCAAGATCAACCACTCCTGCAGGCCTGAAGGTAGCCCCAGGTTTTTCTGCAGTTAACTAAAGCTTTCTAGGAGCTCATCTAAAGCCCAAGAGAGCAAACCCAGAGAGTCACTGTTCCTCCTCAGCACTTCAGGTTAAGAGGTTCATTTTATAGCTCTTTTTGCCCCTATCAAATGGGTCTCTCCTCCCCACCCCCAGCCCATGTTGGTTCTCCCCTTCTCTCCCACCCTCTTTCAACAGCATCATTTTTCCACCCTTAACAGCCATCTAAGGATAGTTATCCAGTGAACACAGACCTGGGGTAACTGGTAATGGTAAAGTCAAAGGCTTATGTTTTTCCCTGCAGTAGGGCAACATTTTTCATCTCTTATTTTCCTTGGCCAGAAGGAAGATGTCATTCAGGGAACCCCAGGTGTTTTGAAGATGAAAAGGAAGGTAGGGGGTCTGGCTCAGTGCTTATTAACCACAGAGAGAATTTGGTTCACTTCAAGAAATAGTAAAATAATGGCAATGGAGAGACAATGCCTCTTAATGAATTCATGTGAGTAAAGTACGAGGTGACCAGTTTGGGGACATGCAGTCCTGAGGCTGCCTTCTGAAGAAGGAAAGCAAAACGATTGTTTTCTATTAGAACAGAGTATTTACTTCCCTTTCCTGCAGCACCCAGGGCCACCGGATTCCATATTCCGAGGCCAGGGCTGCCTCTCCCAGTGCTCTGGCTGCCCTTCAATTTAAATAAGGCAGGTGACATGCGACCACCGGCCCGAGGCAAGAATAATTTCAGGTGCTCCCTCAGCCAGGTGAACTGCTCCACTTCCCAAAATCCTTCCCTCAGGGCTCAGGAGACCCCACCCTCAAATCCCACCCACCCACAGAGTTGGGCATCTCTAGCACACTACCCTTGCTGTGTCAGACCGGGTCCCATGAAACGTATCAACCGCCTGGAAAATAAAACAACCTCCCAGGGGCCCGTAACAAAAGGAAGGCAAGAGCAGGGGAAACAGGAAAGCTACGGAAATAAACCCCAGAGACTGCCTTTAATCCTGGACAGGTGGCATTTTGGCACAAGCGCACTGAAATCACTTTCCTCCCCTGGGCTGCAGGGGTGAATCCCTTTCCCGGGAAGACCGATACCCCTCAACCTGGAGAGGAGATCGTGCCGGGGGAGGAGCCTGGAGCCGGGGCGAGAGGTCTGTGACCTCCCGCGAAGTCGTGCTATCGGCCTTGGATCCGCGTATCTAGTGTAAACGCGGTTTCACACATAAATAACGTGCCACATCTGGCCCTTTGGTTTTATGGCGTCTTAGCGACCGAGCAATTTATAGATGGCGACCTTGTTAACCAGCAGTCCGGGCTCGCCAGGAGCTGCGGAGTCCAAGGCACTGCTGGGGAGGGAGGAGGGGCGAGGGTCAGGAGAAACCTGGGGTCCCAGGTCTCCAGCTCAGAGGGGCGCTGGAGGGAGGGAATCTACCGGCGCGTTTGGGGGCAGGGGGCCGAGGCGGGGTGGAAGCCCCCTCCCCGCAAAGCCGACCATGTGGCAGCTGAAAGAGCCATCGAAGCCCAAGTGTGTTTGCGCTCATACCCAATTTATTACCGCTGAACATATGGCCAATATTTTGACTCACGTCAGTCCGGCAAGGAAAACAAACAGAGCGCGCGCGGCGCGGGGGAGCTGCCCCCTCCACTGGGGCTGCGCGGTGGCCGCGGGGCCGGAGCTGGGAGGGTGGGGCCGCTGGGCCGGGAGCCTGGAGCCAGGAGCCCGGAGCCGGGAGGGGGAGCGCTCGCCCGCCGCGTCGAGCCGCCGCCCGAGCGCCCGCGACTCCGCAGCCGCCGGTGACTCGGGATAAAGAACGGCCAGGACCTGCGCGCTCGCCCAGCCGAGGCTCCAGCGGCGCAGCCGCGCTCCAGGTGAGCCTCCAGCTGGCGCGCGTTTCCGGTGGACGCGGGATGGGGGTGGCGCGGGGCACCCGGCGGAGCCCGGGAGCCGCAGCGGAGCCCGGCGGTGGCGATGGAGGAAGCCCGGCGTCGCCCTCGCTGCCAGGCGCTGACTGTCTGGTCCTCCTGCCACAGCCGCCCGGCGCGGGAACGCGCTCCGGGCACGGTCACCGCGGCCTGCCAGCAGAGAGGGGTTTCGGGGCACCGTCGTCGCCGCCGAGCGGCGCCGGAGCTCGGGTTCATGGCGGACCCCGGTTATGAGCCCCTCGCTCTCCCGGGTCCTGACTCGGCTCAGTCCCCAAGCCGCGTAGTCCGGACGCAGCAGGTGGGCAAGTGCGGGGCCTCTGAAGTTCTCCCCGACTTTGCGGATCACGGCAGGAGTGGGGAGCACTCGAGGACAGGCAGAGCCCCTCTGTCGCGCCTGCAGTCAGGAAAAGTTTTACCTGCCGCCGAGGCCAGGTGCTCCCGCCGCTGCGCACTTTCCGGTGCGGTCAGGGAAAGCGGGACTGTCCCAGGGGCTGGGAAGGTGCGGGGCTGGGGGGTGGAGGAGGAGGGAGGGGCGCGGCACCCGCGGCGGCCCCCGCCTGCGGTCCCCTG
This sequence comes from Nomascus leucogenys, assembly GCF_006542625.1. Lineage (NCBI taxonomy): Eukaryota > Metazoa > Chordata > Mammalia > Primates > Hylobatidae > Nomascus > Nomascus leucogenys. The sequence continues at coordinate 43,577,142 of NC_044393.1, forward strand.
AGCCCCGCCTGGTAGGGCGCGCGGTGGGGGAAGGGCGCAGAGCGAGGGGGGTCCGGGTAGGTGGAGTACTAGATAAAGACGCGCCTTGAAATGCGGCGGGGCTGTCGCCGCAGCTCCGGGAGTAGGAGGCGGAGCGGGCGCACGGAGCGCCTGGCTAGCTCCCTCCGGATTGCTCGGGGCCGGTTGCGCCTCGGCTGGCGGGGCCGCGGTGAGGAAGGGGCGGCCGCTGCACCCACCTCCACCGGGTAAGTCGCCCCCTGTGCGTCGCAGGGGGCTCGGGATCGGGGATTGAAACAGAGGCAGAAGTCCCGAAGGTAATTTGGAGATGGCGCCCAGTGGAGACAGGGGCTTCTCCTCAGGCGGAACTGGGACGTGAGGGGACGGTGGTGATGAGCAGGAGGGCAAGCGGTGGGAGTCGCAGACAGGAGGAGCCGGGGCTGAGGGCCCGCGCCGTGGACTGAGGTCTCTGGAGAGGCGACTGAAGACTGGAGTTTGGGAGGCGAGTGTCGCCTGGGCCGCGGCCGGCTCCGGACAGTTCTCGTTTGTGTCAGTAGAGATCGCCAGAGGATCAGAAATGAACCTCGGTGAGGTCCTTGTCTCCGAGGGGCGCCCCCTCCGCCCCAACCTCCTCCCATAGCACACACGCACACACTACCAGGAGGCTCTTTGGAGCTCCTCTGGCGCCTTCTCGACTTTAGTGGCTCTTGGGGCTGGAAAGGGGTCGTTGCGTCTAGGGGAAGGTTGTGAACCTCTGGTGCTCACACTGGAGAGAGAGAGACAGAGCCCTAGGAACCCCCTCTCTGTGCCCAAGGGCCCAAGGGTGCATTCCCTGTCCTTCCCGGACCCAGCCCTTAGCTCGAGCTAAGAGCGTGCCTTCCCCGCGCCACCGACAACTACTTTTCACATCAGCCTGCCCGACCCAGCTTTAAGTGTTGAATGCTAACCCGTTAGGAGAGCCGCTTGTTTTCCAAAGTCTTGTGGTAATGATTTTGTCACGTGTTAAGAAGTAAATTCAGATAAGAGAGTGCTTTCAGCGCGCGTTTCCTGGAGAAACCCAGATCTCCCGTATTGAAATCGCCCTCATCCGGGGAAGGTCGGGCTTGGCTGAAAGAACGTTCCTGAAGGCAACACTGACGATGCGTAATCTCATTGTAACATATTTAATCATTAGAGCAGCGCGAACGAATAAAGCGAAGGAGTTCGCCCAGGGGGACGTGGCATTTGGTTCCCCAATAAACCGGTGATAATGGATTGGCTGGGACAGGCTCGTTTGGCCCGAGGGGGGCTTAAAGCTAGATTTTTAAAGAAAATATTGGAGAGAGGCCGGTTCCATTTTGTAGCGTGCCCGGAGCCACAGTTCGTGTTCAATTTAACATCCATGAAAGTTAAACGGCTTTCCTCGCCTTTTATTTTATTGGATGCATTTTTAAAGATCTCATTAAAGTGCATTTATCAAAGTCCTAACATATGCCCGCAGGGTCTTATGCCCACACAATGAGGCTGATTAATAGAAAGACAAATACTAATTTCTATTACTATTTACATCCTCGGGAGATATTTGCCCCTTTTGTGGTGGGAGGGAGGCAGATTAATTGGGAAAGTGTTGTATATTTCGCCTTGAAAAAGAATGGGGAGAAGGGAGCTCACCTAGATGCCTTCCTCCTGCACCCACAGTTAATCGCAGGGAGACTCCAGGCTCTAGGTCCCAGGATCAGTTCTGTCCGTGGCATCAGTGGGGTTCCCGCCACTCTGTAGGAACGGGGTGGGGATTTTCCCCCAGACACAGAATCTGAACTCAGTCTCTAGGCCTGGAGAACTTAGCTACCCAACTCCTTCTTAGTTGACTTGGGAGGATTGTCCATCTGGGAGGCATCCACTCATTCTTCCCTTCCTGGGGCAATTTAAAGAGTTAATATAATATGGACCAAAGGGGGAAAAAAAACTCACCTTAGGCTTGAACCCAAAGTTGGCTGAGATTTCCTTTCTTTTCACACTAGTGCCCACTTTCTCGTCCACCTGTCCAATGGCTGTGAGTCTCTCCTGCCAGAGATCTGCCGGGCACGGTCTGGCCTCTCCAAAGTTGCAGGCTCACACAGCTTTAGGCCTCCCCAACCCAGAGACTCCACTCTGCCACCCCACAGATAGAAGGGATTTCCTATGACCCTGTTTCCTTCTCCGGGGGCAGAAGGTGAGGGCAATTGGAGCTGGGACTGATTTTCATATTCTGGTTAGCAAAGGTCCCAGCACGGGGTAGTATTCCTGGGGTGCATTCCCCGATTTCTTTCATCCAGGACGTGAGAGCTGACACCTCTGCTTCCTGCAGCCCCTGCTCCCGCATTGGAAGGCGAAGCCAAAGTGGGGCTGTTTTGGAGATGCCATCCTTAAGGTGAACGTCTTTATCGCCACACTCAGGGACCAGATTGGGTGACATTTTCCTTCCCCATTGATTTCAAGTGCATGCCACGCTCTGAGTCTCCAACCCAAGATAAAATAAACCTTCCCCCTCCGACAAAACCTTTGTGTCCGCGCGGTTAATCCTTGCTGGAGCAGGAAGGTGCAACGCGCTTTGTTTCCGGAGTGAATGAAGACAAACGCTTGCACCTTGGCGCTAACCAGACAATAAACTAATCCACTTGAAGGTTGTTATCTGAGATGGGATGTGCGAGGGCCTGAGAGCTCAGCCGCATACTGTACCAGGAAAGGAGTTTCTTTTCAACCCTTTTTCATTCCAAAAAAAAAGACGAAGAAATGAAATGAAGTCAAACAAATTAGTGTTTCCAAATAAAGGGAAAAGACCTTGTGTGTTTAATGATTGGAAGCGCTTTTGTGGGTGGGGAGTGTGAGGTGTGCCGCCTAGGGCTGCTGAAGCTTTGGGCTCCTCAAGGTCGCCCCCTCTTTAGAGCAGTCCCCAAGACCCCATCCCCCATCCCCGAAGACTTTTTCTGCCCTTAACTCCCCTGGAGGACAGGGGGCAGGTACCTGCACTGCAAGCTTCCACCACCAGCTTGAACGGGGAAGGATGCGAACCGAGCGCCGTCTCCCAAGAGGTGCCCAGAACAGAGATGGGGGGAGGGTCGAATGCCGTCCACGGAGCCCACTTCTTCCACAGGCACAGGAAAGGCTCCCCTCCGTGGGGTGTGCCGAGGCCTCGCCTGCTCTCCTGTATCCTCCTTTCTTGCCTGGTTTGCTGTTGTTTAGGGCTCACCCCCACAACAGGGGGTGTAAAGCTGAGGCGTGGGAGGACAGGAGCCGGGAAAGCAGGGTGCCTCTGGGCGGCCCCCGTGCCCTGGAGCGCAGAAAAGGCCCTCGTGTTTGAGCTACCTGGGAAAGTAAACAGGTAAACACTGGGCCGACTTAGAGGGCCACTTGTCCTGGAGTGGGGCCACTTAGCCTGTGTACTTTCGCCTCCCCTCCTGGGCCTCCGGCGATTGTTCAGCCTCCCCGCGCCCGCTCCAGCCGCCTGAGCCCGAACTCAATTCGTTGCGGAACCCAGAGCAGCAGAGCGAGCGAGTCTCTCCTCTAGCTTCCAGGGGCACAGGTTCTCTTCCTCCCCTCTCCTGCCTTTCCCCCGGGCCTAGGACTCCCAATGAGTCCGTTCTCAACCTAGGAAGAATGAATAGAGCTAGAAATGTGTACGGAACCTGGAGCCCCAATGCTGATAATAAAGATGGAGTTGGGGGGTCCAGCTGTTCAGGTTACCCCAGCAGGGGTGCGCGGTGTTCTGGACGCTAAGGAGACACCAAGCAAATCTCCTCCGGCCCGGGGCACGCTGGGTTCAGAACTTCCAGCACCCGCCTCAACTTCCTCCCCAAGCATGCAGCAGAACGAGGCATCTTGCAGAGTGCCTACGAGGTCTCCAGACCACGGCAGCTCAGCCCAAAGCTCAAACCCAAACTTGACGGAATGGAGGACGTTGAACTCGCTTGGGTGCAAGATGGTACCTGGAAAGAATTTCTAAAGAATGCCGAGTGGGGGAGACGAGGAGCTGAAACTGGTGCAGGCAGACGCTGACACGGGACAGAAGCTCCCGGGCTCTAGAAGGCCTAGCTGTGATACTCGCGGGGATGCCTCTTGGGGAGTCCTCAGGATGCAATCACCTGTTTAATTGGGACAGCAAAGGTGCGTTTGGCGCCTGGCCCCTAGGCTCTTTGGGCGCAAGCCGGGCTCAAGAAATTGAGGAGACACTGGACTGTGCTCTGGGCACCGGACTTGCCCTGGCCGCCAGCTGGGCCTGCGCAGGCCTCCCGGCGTCCACAGGCCGCTCCTGGGGGACTTACATTTTATGATCTTCCACTAACAAGCCCAGTTTCTCCCCTTCAATTACCGGCCTCCCAGCGGTCTCCCTGCGCCTTTTCAATTGCAAATGTTAACGCTCTGGAAACGGACGCGGGAACCACACGGACGAGAAGTGATGGGGAAATGGAGTCTCAAGGTCCCAGGAGAGGCTGAGTGCTGTGGACCCGGCAGCACCGATCGCGGAGGAGGCAAGGCGGAAGCTCTCTCCAGTTCTCTCCCTCCCTGCCCAGCTGCCCCCAGGCCAGGGGAAAGAAAAACTGGAAGACTAGCTGGGGTGAAAGTGTAGGAGGGGCCAGAGTCCAGGCGGCGTCCTGCGAGGGCAGGGGACGTGGGCGCCTCAGGTGCTCCAGCAAGAGGACACCGCAAGCTGAGACCCAGAAGGATTCGGCTGGTCTTTGAGGCTAAGGGGCAGGAGCAAAGGCAAACCCGACCTTTGAGAACTGGGCTGAGGGCCTCCTTCTCTAGGCGCCTAAGGCAGCACTCCCTCCCCATGATTAATTCCAGAAGCCAGGATTCCCCTAGGAAGGCAGTCCTCTCTCAGGTGCTCTGCGGACCTTGCAGGCTCCCACGGGTGAAGGGAGGGGACTTGATCAATAGCAGCGGTGCTGATTTAGATCCTTGGAAGAAAGGCCCACTATGCTGGGGAAGAGGGAGAGAAGTTGGGAACTACATGGAACTTCAGCGAGGTGGTTCCCAGCTGAAGAAATGAACACGCTTTGGGAGGCCTCTGCGGGCACTCCCCCACCTAAGATGGCTCTGGGAATATGCCAGAAACGACACTTGCTGCCAAAGACCCCTTTGCCACCTGACCCAAGAATTTGCCTGGCCCAACCAGGCCCTATTCAGGGTCCCCATCCTGGTGGCTGCCCTGGACCCCAAGAGAGCCTCCACCACCTTAGGACTGAGGAATAAGAGGAGGAACAAAAGGAGGGTCTTTGCTGCAACGCTTGGGTTGAGGAACTTTTTTTCTCACCAGTTATGTATTTAGCAGCTGAGTAACAATAGCAGTGGCAGGCCCACTCCCGCCCCTGGATCCAAACTCGGCGCTTCCCCGACTCCTGGAGAACCAACTTCCCTCCTCCGACGGGGCAGAGCGACGAGCTCCCACGTGAAAGGGCGGGGGAGGGGGGGCGCTGAGAAAGAGACGGAAAGCGAGCAAAAAAAAAAAAAAAAAAAGCACGAAAAGTAATGGGTTCGAGGAAGACGATTCAAACAAGTTTCTATTTCTTCCAGTGGAAAAAAGGGGGGAAGGAGGGGGAGAAAGGAGAAAAGAAAAAGTAGGAGGAGAAAGAGGAATCGGGGAGCGTCGACATGAAGGGGTTTCCTTAATATTGTGGACGGATTCAGAAATGAATGAAGAGATAGTCCATTGAAAAGGGTTGAATGCCATGACAACTAGGAACAACCTTAGATTTATTCCAAACAGTTAGGACACATTGAAAGAGAGCGTCAATCATGTATTATTTCGCCACTGAAATAAATGCAAAAACCGAGCCGGGACAAAGGCTTCCAACGGGAGCGGGACATTTGTCTACATTTCGCTCATTGTCCGCAGCTTAGCAATCGGTTTGTATTTGTGTTTGCCCGGGTCCGACCACCCAGGACGCGCCGACGAGGGGCTCGCTCTAACCTGGGCCATTGTCACCCACGTCACATACTGGGGGCGAGGCAGCGAGGGCTGCAGAAAGCCGCCGAGCGGCTCGGGGAGAGGTGCCCTCACCCGGCGCTGGCAACCCGGGGGCAGCTGGGGCGCGGCGGCGGCCGCGGCAGCTGCGCGCGAGGAGGACCCGGCGCCCGCGCTCTGCTTGGCCCGCGCGGAGGCAGCCCAGGTTGTGGGAAGACTAGACCTTGCCCCCGCAGGGGTGGCCTTCTGTACCCCTCCCCGCCCCCAGACAAAGCTCCTTCCTGACACTCCTCTGGGGTGAACGAACATCAGGTAGCCAATCTACCCCGCTGCACCCCCCCAAAAAATTTTTAACTAGGAGTGGTAAGTGCGGCGTGGTCTTTTCCTACCCCAGCGCCGAGGAGGAAGTGCAAGTCCCGGGAAAGTTCAGTTCCCAGAGCCGAGTGGTTGGAAACTTCACACTAACCTGACTTAACCTGGAAACGTGGAGCGCGTACTCCGAACGCGCCCAGGGAGTCCAAAAGGAGACCATACTAAAGAACTCGAGTGGGAGAAGAAAACTGGGGAGAAAACGCAGCATCGTCGAGCCACCCAGCGACCCCCCTCCCTCGCAGCTTTCTGGGTCCTCACCCAGGCTGGAGACACAACCCCCACCCCCACCCCCGCAATCCCTCCCCGCCGCCTTCCCGCTGCTCCACCTCTAGCCGGAGGCTGGAGAGGGAGGGGGCCGGAGAGGGAGGGATAATAGAGGGCAGGAAAGAGCAGGGCCGTCTGCCCTTTCCTCCACCCGGGGAAAGAGGCCCGCAGAGCCCAGAGGCACCAAGGCCAGGGTCCGACCCCAGCCGAAGTTGGAGCTCCTCGCTCTTACCCCGCCCTCCCCGGGACCGCCCGCAAAGCAGAAAGTGAACTGCGCGTCCTCCTTGGCCGCAGAGAGGTGGAGGCGGGGGGTTGGGGGTGGGAGGTGGGGGGAGGCGGAGTGAAGGAAATAAATGAGTCTTTAGCAAATAAAGGGCGGCTGGAAGGGGGCGGGTCGCTTGGTGGTGGCTCTGGCCGGCCCGGAGCGGAGCTCTCTCCTGGGTTTCGGGCTCTCTCGCGGTTAACTGGAATCAATTACTTGCCTTGTCATTTCTAGCACTCATCCTTAAGCCTCAACCAAAATATTGACCTAGGAGGCTTACAGAAGTTGGGCTCTTGCCATTTGAACCGGATCTTGTTTAGGGAACCACCAGCGATGGAAAGGAGAGATTTCCGCAGCTCGGCCTTCGCCCCCTCCCCCTTTTTCCAAAGGCGCCACAAATCGCCAATTTTCCGGCTTGCCGGGGGTGGGCGCGCGGGGGCAGGGAGGTAGGAACCGGTGAATGTTAAAGAGGATTTTTTTCCTCCTCCTGGTTTCTGTTTTGTTTTCTCTCCTCCTCCTCCCCACCCCCACCTTTTTTAAGATGCAATTTGTTAAAACGGCCCTTTCAAGTGTGTGGACTCGCGAGCGACGCGGTGGCCCTTTGTATGTAAATACTGGGTTTAAAAAAAAAGGCTCGCCCCGTCTTTGCAATTAATTGACACGTTACACCTCTCATCTTGCTCTAGAGGGCCGTTGGCTGGGAGCGCGGAGCTCCCCAAAACCCACAATTTCACATCTGCAAATACTGTCTTCATCCACTTGACTCCCAAGACCCGCCCACACGTGGCCAACCTTTGCGTTTTTAATGTCTCTTCCCCCTTTTTTCCACCCTTCTCCCGCTCCCTCTCTCGCTCCCCCTCCCTCCCTCTTTCTTTCCCTCCCTCCCTCTCTTTCTCCCCCTCTCCCCCCCTCCCCAGGTTCGTGAGTGGAGCCCAGCCTTATATGGACTGATCGCTCGGGCAATGGCCCATTTTTTCCTCGCCACCAGCCGCCACCGCGCGCCGAGCGGCCGCCGGAGCCCGAGCTGACGCCGCCTTGGCACCCCTCCTGGAGTTAGAAACTAAGGCCGGGGCCCGCGGCGCTCCGCGCGCAGGCCGCCCGGCTCCCTGCGTCCATTTCCGCGTGCTTTCAAAGAAGACAGAGAGGCACTGTGTTGGGCTTCATTTTTTTCCTCCCCATCCCCAGTTTCTTTCTCTTTTTAAAAATAATAATTATCCCAATAATTAAAGCCAATTTCCCCCTCCCCTCCCCCAGTCCCTCCCCCCAACTCCCCCCTCCCCCGCCCGCCGGGGCAGAGGAGCGCCACGAATTGACCAAGTGAAGCTACAACTTTGCGACATAAATTTTGGGGTCTCGAACCATGTCGCTGACCAACACAAAGACGGGGTTTTCGGTCAAGGACATCTTAGACCTGCCGGACACCAACGATGAGGAGGACTCTGTGGCCGAAGGGCCGGAGGAAGAGAACGAGGGGCCCGAGCCAGCCAAGAGGGCCGGGCCGCTGGGGCAGGGCGCCCTGGACGCGGTGCAGAGCCTGCCCCTGAAGAACCCCTTCTACGACAGCAGCGACAACCCGTACACGCGCTGGCTGGCCAGCACCGAGGGCCTTCAGTACTCCCGTAAGTAGCAAAACTTGGCTGCTGTGGCCGTGGTCCCCTCCATTCCTGCGGCCGCAGCCCGGGATGGACGCTGGGAGTGAAAGGGGAAGGGGCCATGTAAGCCCGGACCCCCTCACTAGGATCCGTAGAAAGGTTTTTAACACTTGTATAGGTTGTCCTCTGCCCTCCTCTTCAAGCCCCCTTAGTTCCGGGAAAGAACTTGGTCTCCAAAATTTTTTTCAGTGCTAGAAATTAAGGAGAAAGAGGGAGAAGGGCTATACCTCCCAGGGGCTGGTATATGATGTCAACCGGGACTGATGGCTCCAGCCGCAGCCCCCGGACTCCGGCCGCTGGGAGGGACTGGCTTGGAGCCCTGTAGGTAGCCAGCGAGCCTCGTCCGGGTACGGGTGGAGGGTGGGGAGGCTTCGGGTGGCCCGGGTATAAATAGCTCACCCTGCCCCCTGCGCGATCACAGAGGACGCTTTGTGCGGTGCAGGGGGTGTCTAGAAGGCCCGAAAGCAGAAACGAAAGCCCCCAAAAACCTGCCTTAAATGGCCGAGCCGATCAATGCTGGGATTGTGGGGTTTTTCTTTTAAAAATCTGCCCACGTCTCGCCAGAGAGGAAACCGCTTAAGGGCGCCGGAGCCCTTAACCTGCGATGATCTTCAGTGCCACTCCCCCCCACCAAATTCTCACCCACACTATGTGAGCCCCTTGAAACGCGAGCCCCTAGCCCCCACTCCTGCGGATTTCCCTCTTTACCCTGGGAGGCCCCGACGTCTTCGTCAGGCGTAGAGCAAGGCAGGGGTCATGGTAAAGACAGCGGCACTGGGCTGCCAGGCGCGGAGGTCCAGAGTCGCATGGAGGATCCAGAGTGCTCCGAGTCTGGTGCAGGCTGCGCGCGGCCTCCAGACGCCTGAAGCGCTTCTCTCTCCCCCTCCCCCCAGTGCACGGTCTGGCTGCGGGCGCGCCCCCTCAGGACTCAAGCTCCAAGTCCCCGGAGCCCTCGGCTGACGAGTCACCGGACAATGACAAGGAGACCCCGGGCGGCGGGGGGGACGCCGGCAAGAAGCGGAAGCGGCGAGTGCTTTTCTCCAAGGCGCAGACCTACGAGCTGGAGCGGCGGTTTCGGCAGCAGCGGTACCTGTCGGCGCCCGAGCGCGAGCACCTGGCTAGCCTCATCCGCCTCACGCCCACGCAGGTCAAGATCTGGTTCCAGAACCACCGCTACAAGATGAAGCGCGCCCGGGCCGAGAAAGGTATGGAGGTGACGCCCCTGCCCTCGCCGCGCCGGGTGGCCGTGCCCGTCTTGGTCAGGGACGGCAAACCGTGCCACGCGCTCAAAGCCCAGGACCTGGCAGCCGCCACCTTCCAGGCGGGCATTCCCTTTTCGGCCTACAGTGCGCAGTCGCTGCAGCACATGCAGTACAACGCCCAGTACAGCTCGGCCAGCACCCCCCAGTACCCGACAGCACACCCCCTGGTCCAGGCCCAGCAGTGGACTTGGTGAGCGCCGCCCCGACGAGACTCGCGGCCCCAGGCCCAGGCCCCAGCCCGGCGGCGGTGGCGGCGAGGAGGCCTGGGTCCTTATGGTGGTTATTATTATTATTATTATAATTATTATTATGGAGTCGAGTTGACTCTCGGCTCCACTAGGGAGGCGCTGGGAGGTGGCCTGCGTCTCCTTGGAGTAGCAGATTACACCCACCCAGCTCTGCCCATGCCTCTCCTGCTGAACCTTTGGAGAGGGCGGAACTCTACGCCGTGTTTACAGAATGTTTGCGCAGCTTCGCTTCTTTGCCTCTCCCCGGGGGGACCAAACCGTCCCAGCGTTAATGTCGTCACTTGAAAACGAGAAAAAGACCGACCCCCCACCCCTGCTTTCGTGAATTTTGTAAAGTACGTTTGTGTGAGTAGCGATATTGTCAGCCGTCTTCTTCTAAAGCAAGTGGAGAACACTTTAAAAATATGGAGAATTTCTTCCTTTTTTTAAAAAAAATAAGAAAATGCTAAATATTTATGGCCATGTAAACGTTCTGACAACTGGTGGCAGATTTCGCTTTTCGTTGTAAATATCGGTGGTGATTGTTGCCAAAATGACCTTCAGGACGGGCCTGTTTCCCGTCTGGGTCCAACTCCTTTCTTTGTGGTTTGTTTGGGTTTGGTGTTTTTGTTTTGGGGTTATTTTTTTTTTTGCGTTTTCCCCTGCTTTCTTCCTTTCTCTTTTTATTTTATTGTGCAAACATTTCTCAAATAAGGAAAAGAAAACCCTGTAGGCAGAAAACCCTCTGCCCTGTCCTCCGGGCCTTGAGCCCCGAACTTGGAGCTCCGCTATTCGGCGCGGTTCCCCAAGAGCGCCGGGCGCAGAAAGCTTTCGATTTTTTAAATAAGAATTTTAATAAAAATCCTGTGTTTAAAAAAGAAAAAAAGAAAAAATCCCTGCCCTCCCGTTTGTCTTACTGCGCCGGGCCAGAGGCCTGGGCCTGGGAGCCGGGCCCGGACGCCCGCGGGGCTCCCACAGGCGGTTCTTCTCGGGCGGGGAGGCCGGGGGCACCGGGGCCCTGGGGCCAGCGGGGCTCCCGGTGCAGGTCCCTCCGACCACAGGCTACACCCCGCGCCTAGGATTGGGGAGGGGACGGGAAGGCTCGGCCTCCGGCCTGCGAGCGGTCGGCCGGAAGCCCAGGGTCGCCCACCCTCCCCGGTCTCTCCCCGGGTCTCGCGCGCTGTCTGAACCCCGGGCGGCAGCGTCCGGCTGCGGGAGGAAAAGTGACTTCGGGAGCCGCAAAGGCGAGGAGAGCAAACCCCCCTCGCTGGCCCAAATCTATGAGTGGCTCCTTCAGCCGGAGAAGCTGTTGAAGCCACTACACTCGATGACTTTCACTTTGTTGCATTTGACTTACCTCACGCTAAGAAAGTGGGTGGGTGGGGGTCTGAGGTTAAGACTGGCTGCCTTCTCCCCACTCCCCACCCCTTTTCAAAATCTGCGGGCTGGTGCTGACCTAGGAGACCGCTAAGGCTAGGGGTGGGAGCGGTCAGGGCGCGCTAGGCTTTGGCTTAGGGGGCGTGGGGGGAGTACGCGGGGTCCTGGGCTCGGGGGAGGGAGGGGATACTGCAGCCCTCTCTAGGATCTTTGGCCCCAGGAAGCCAGGGAGCGAGAGTCTTTGGCAATCCCAGCAAACCGTGCCTCCCCCTTCCCTTCCGCTCCCATCCTTTCCAGGCTTCCAGGCCTCTCTCCGGGGACTGGATCTCGGGCCACCTCCCCTCCAGCGTTCAGCGGTGTGCGGTCCCCCCAAGTCAGCCCTTGAGCGTGGGACTGAGTGGATTGCTAGGAAGTAGAGGTTTGGGGGTGGGGTGAGCGCCCGGGACGGGAAGTGGGCACACAGCCCCGGGCTCGCCCGGGAAGGGCGCATCCATCTTTCCGGCGGGGAACTGATTCCGTCCCACCCTTGTTGCTGGGGGCAGATCTCCTTGGCGGTTGCTGGCGCACACTTGGCCACGCGGGGGAGCGTCTTAGGAAGCCTGGCGAATTGGAGGATGAGCCTTTCTCCTCTATCTCGGGGGTTTCTAAAAATACTTGGGGCTCTGTAGCTCAGAGCCCAGCGGGTGCTGCGAGACGCTGGGGGACTGAAAGTCGGCGCATTTGGAAATTGTATCTCTGTTCTTTCTGAAGCTGCACCACCAAGGCTGGGGGGTGGGGTGGCAGTGAGGAGGCCGGGCAAAAGGAGCGGTCCCAGCTGACTTTCTCGCTCCCTCTAGTTGATGATCAGGTTTAATTCAATATCTAAAGCAAACATGATTATCCGTGCGACCAAATCTGTGCGTCGATAGCACTCAGCGCAGCAGCGCAGGGACGCGATGACACTTTATTCCCACGTTCCACACCGCCCCTGGATAATTGAGGGCTCGGAAGTCTTTCTAACACCCCAGTAAAGGTCCTTTCCCATCTCCAGGCTCATCCTCCGGGAAAGGGCAGTTTTTCTAAATGCTAAAAGGTCTCCCTTTGTTCTCCACACTAGCTTGGCAATGTTTGGGGCTTATGTCTTACTGTTTTTAAAGGCCAGCGAATTTCTCCCAAATAGTTTGTTGTGCAATAATTGAATGCCCAACGTGCCCTGGTACTAACCACTCAACATCCACTTACAACTTCCCCTAGTCCCAAAATCCTCTGGGAGGAAAGGTGAGGGTTTCAAGTCTCTTGGAGCGGAGCTGTCAGAAGGCCTGAGGCCATTTTGACTCCTCCAGGCCCCAGGGTTTCCAGGGTGAGAATGATCACAAGAGACCCTCAGGTTTCCAGAGAGGAAGGGGAAAGCGTGGAAGGTCCTCACCCTGGCAGGCTTCCACCACTTGCCCATTGAGGACACATTTGGAGCGGTGGCCAGGACCGCGGGTCTGCAATCTGGGTGTGCGCTCCTGCGGCCGCCCGGGAGCCCGGGAGGTGGGCCCGGCGCCCGCCTCTCTCTGTCCTCGGGTCCCCATGGAGTCAATAAAAGCGCCTGTGGAGCCCTGTGTGGCCCTAACCCCAGCGCCCTGGGAGCGCACCCGGCGCGGGGTCCGCTTCAGCAGTCTATCTTCGCCCAATCTACAGCGGGCGGTACAAAACCTCACAATGGGAAAGCTGGGAGCCGGAGATGTTAGAGGCGTGCATATTAAAAAGGGACAGAGAAAGGATCGCGGGGACAGAGAGAGGGGAAGAAGGAGAAGGGGCCCGCCCCCCACCCCCCGCCCCACCCCGCACCATTCAGCGCGCTTATCGCGGGCAGTGAATCCCGGAGTCAGGCAGAAGTCTCCTTGGGGTTTTGTTGGGCTTGTCACTGGGTCCCTTTGTCATCCGCGGGCTCCATGCTGGATTCCATATGGCCAGCTGGACCGAGGGAGCGCGAGGAGGGACCCGCACAAAACCTAAATTGTGTCCGGCTTTCAAACCCTGTATTGTTGTCTGTGAAAGGAAGACGCATTAAAAATTCGTGCTATATCTATTGGGGAGGAGGCTGGTGGAGGGGAGAAAAAGCCACCCCTGTCTTTGATGGCTTCGGAGGGCGTTTGCCCCGCCTAGGCCCCGTGACACTGAAAGCTGGATCTCTCTCATTCTGTCTCTCTCTCTCAAAATCTCTCTTTTTCTCTCCTCTCATAATCTCGCTCTCATAATCTCTTTCTCTACTTTCATAATCTCTTTCTCTCATAATCTCTCTCTCTTCCTCACTTCTCTCCTTCCTCTCTTCTCTCTCCTTGACTCTAACGCTGGGACGGGAGTCCGCGAACCTGCGCCTTCAGGGTTTGGGCTCACTTATGCGCACTTTGCTCACTCCTGTGTGTGTATCAGGAAACTAACTTCTGCCTGGGAGCTCTGCACCATCGGACCGTCCTGGGACTCAGGAGGCAACTCAGGGTACCCAGGGCCTGGGTGGTGCTTGGTCCCGTACGGGCTTAGTGGCTCCTGGGTAGATGAAAATCCACCCCCCTGATTTCGCAACCGACAGGCCCCGCAGCGACAGCGCGCGGAGCCGCCCTTCCACTCACCGCGACAAAGGTTCTGAGAGGACAAGGGTGCCGCTCAGTCCCGGTCCCAGCTAGATTTGGGCTGCAGCCGGTTCCAAGGCGACTTGCGCCCTGCCGGGCCACTTGGTTACCAACCCCGAAGAGCTAAAGACGCGCGCGTTCATTTGAATTACGCGCGGGGATCCATCCCACTGGCCTCTTGGTGCGATCGGAAACCACTTCAGAAACTTCTTCCAACAGCGTCTCTCCCCAGTTTGGAGGAGGGAGATACTTCCTTTAATTTTCAATGTCTCCTGTATTGCGTGCTTACAAAATTCAGTACCAGGGAGACACAGCAGGGCTTCCAAGGAATTTGCCCATTTTTTGCCTCCCCTAAGCGGTCCAAATTGGCGCGAGGCAGTCGGAAATAATTTGGGTCATGCCTTCTCCCCTGCAATTGCCAGGTCAAAACTCCCATAAGCAGTCCCCAAATAAACCATATGTACTAAACAAAAATAGTTTATGCTGAGCTCTGTGGAAATAAAAAATGGAACCCAGATAAGTTCCCCACAAAGTCACTCAGCCCGTAATGAGCAGAACTGAGTTGGTGGAAATTCCGACTAATGGGAAACTTGGATGCGCCCCCTTTCCTATTTAGTACAACGGTCATATTTAGTAGAATCAGATAATTTAGTAAGAGTAGAAGCCCCCCTTCTCAACATTCCCCACCTCAGATAGGGAAATAACTTATTTCCTTACCTATTGACTGTTGGGCTTAGTTGAGACCTGGTGTGGATTTCTCGAGCCTTTTCAAGAGCCTGGTCATTGAAAAGCTAATCCAATATTTACCAAGCATAAGGACAGTTCTCAGACGTATTTATTAAGGCCCATCGCTAAGTGATTACTTGGACTGAAGACAAAGGCCAGGGGAGGGGGCGTCTAGGCGCACCAGATCCTTCCCCGCTGGGCTCTCCCCACCCAGAACCAGGAAGCCGGGAGCGCGCTTGTGCGGTGCCGAAGTTCCCCTCCCGGTGTTAAGTGGCGGGCGGATTAGATACTGTGCTGGGCGGTATTTCAGGAAATATGTACTTGTGGCTTCCTGAGAGGCTAGGCGCAGTGACACTCTAAACCGTGTCGATATATCATCTTTTATCCAGGATCTGCAAATAAACCCCTGATCCTCCCGGCGCATTATAGCCGCCGCTATCTAGCCAAGGAAGCGATCTGAGTTTTATTGCTTTCACCAACGCCCCAAGACACACAAACACACACACACACACACACACACACACACACTCTCTCTCTCTCTCTCTCTCTCCTCTCTCGCACTCTGATTTTTAAAGGCTCTATTTTTTTCCTCCCGAGGCATCGTTATTAATAAAGAGGGGAATAGGCCTCAGCGCCGCCATCCGAGCAAGCGGGGAAATGCGGGCCCGCAGCCCAGGCCCGCGCGCCGATTCCGCCTAAGCTCCACGCGCCACCTCGGGCCGCAGAACCATGCGTGTGCCGCGTGCTGCCGCCGCCAGGAGGCGCCCAAGACGCGAGTTCCCGAGCGTCTCTGCGCGCGGGTCCGGGCCGAGCCCGGGAGCCGCCGGGAGGCAGCTGCGCATCAGCGGACTGGCGGCCCGGGTCGGAGCCCGGTAAGTGGTGCCAGGAGGCGGCGGCGACTCGGAACCTTAGGGAGACCCGCGAGTCAGACGGCGGCGGGTGCGCGGCTGCCTGGGAGGTGCGAGTGGACCTGTCTTCAGCTGTGGTTTTCCCGCCATGCCTCTTCTCCACGTGCGTACCACCGCCCGTCCCAGCCTCGGTTTCCATCGTGTTTGGGCACAGACCACAGCCGACTGGTCCAGGAGAGCTCTGGCCACTGGGAGGGCCCCACCAGGCGCCAGGGCGCGCGGTCTCCGCGATCTCAGGGCCCCTGGCGGCGTCGGCCGCGCAGGTGGACGCGGGGACGGCGGTGCTGCGAGGGCCCGGAGGGTGGGTGCCCACGTGGGGAGGCGGCCTGGGGAGGGCGGGAGCGATGCGGAGGAGGGACCCGGTTTGGGTGCAGGTTTGCGGGGCAGGGGTTCTGGGAAGGAGAGACTCTCGCCTTCCGCCCGCCCTGGATCCGGGTCCCGCCGGACCCCCGGCTCCTGCCGTTCGCCGCCTGGAAGCGGAGCAGGCGCACAGTCCAGACGCCAGGGGGAGACGCTGAGCCGACCCGGACCGTGAGGTCTGGGCCCGGGAGGCCAGAACGCCCCCACCCAGCAGAGCACTCCGGGCAACCCTCACTCCGTGCTGAGACCTCGGCTAGGGTGCAAAGGTGTCCGGGAATGGAAAGGACACGAGGATGTAGACGCCTTGCACTCTACTCACGCCTGGTGCCTTTCTGAGAGGCTGGGCGTGGGGCAACGGGTAGGGGACAAGGGGGTGACATTCCTCAAGGTCCTCCCCCCAATAAAAGTAGGGCCTGCAGTTCCAGCTTGATTCGTTGATTATTGGGTGCAACCGCCTCAGATCAAAGGCATCGTGGCTCCAAACACTGACCCCTTTACTTTCCTAAGCCCCCGCTTCAAAACCAGCTGTCGGTGGGCCGGTGAGGGCGTCTGCAGTACCCAGGCTTTCCGCGGGGAGGCGCGGTTGGATAAGAAAAGGCTTCCCGGCTGGGGCGCGGAGCGCAGCTCAGACACCTGCGGGATTCGAGATGTCCCCGCGAGGTGTCCTCTACACCAGGGCTGCATTCCCTAAATAATGAAAACTCCCTGCCCTTGCACTTGGTGCCTGGAGTGCGATGAAGAGGCTGAAGGTATCCAGCCCGGCCCTTCTCCCCTCCCTCCTCAGGTTGCTGATGTGACATGCGTGTAACTGTCACCCCACGCAGGACGTGGAAGACTTCCACCACCCCAAAATGTTCCCTTCTAATGGAATAACGTGTTCTGTCCTAACAAAAGAATAGCTCAATACTTAAAGGTATCAATTCAAAGCTGCAGATGAAAAATCCCGTCCGCCCTTTGTTGCTTGTTCTCGCCTGTGGTATTTTTACCTTTCTTCATAAAATGATACAAAGAAAGCCCCAGGTCGCTGACCCCAGCCTCTCTCGCATCTGAAGACGATGACCATCACCGCTGCCACGTATTGAGCACCTTCTAGGCCAGGCTCCTTCTCCTTATCGTCTAATCAGATCATCATAGCCAATCTGTCCTTCTGCAGAGGAGCCTGTTTCAGAGAAGTTAAGCACCCGATCTTATAATCAAGCCAGTGTTCTGACAAAGAAAAGCATTCTGGGAGTGCAGGTGGGATCTACCAGGGCGTCTTCTCCTATTCCAGAAGAGTGGGCAGGGGTGGGGGAGGACAAAGATGCCCTCCCTCTCTGCAGAAGGCAGTTGGGTGACTTCTCCATGGGGCAGGGTTCTGCCAGTTCTCCTCTGGCAGCCAGTGCCCAGGTCCCATCCTGGTTGGTGGGGGCTGGGCCAACCCCTTGGCATCCTCAGGGAAGCCTGTATGTACACCAGCACCTCCACTGGTGTAGAGTGGCCATCCCGGCCAGCGAGTGTCCCCCGAGAACTGAGGGGGAGTAGGCAGAGGGTCCACCTGAGGGGCACACACCAGAGCCTGTTCTCTCTCCTGGGCCTGGGCCTTCTATGGTTTCGATGACATGAGCAACTCCCCTCTCCCCCCAGGATGATAAAGTGCACAAAAAAAAAATAGAGTTTTCACTAGCCAATTGATCTTACTGCTCTAATTAAATGATTACTTTTTTGCCTAATGTGGGGAAAAGGTAAAATAAGTTAACATGTTTTTCTGGGCATAGTGTTGGGCTCCCTAATCTGAGAGATTTGCAAGTTTTTGTTTTGTTTTGTTTTGTTTGTGAGACCGGATCTCACTCTGACACCCAGGCTGTAGTTCAGTGATGCTATCATAGCTCATTGCAGCCTTGAACTCCTGGGCTCAAAAGAGCCTCCTGTCTCAGCCTTCCCAAGAGCTGGGACCACAGGCATGCACCACCATGCCCAGCTATTTTTTATTTTTGTGTAGAGATATCATCTCACTGTGTTTCCAAGGTTGGTCTCAAACTCCTGGCCTCAAGCTATCCTCCCACCTTGGCCTCCCAAAGCACTGGGATTACAAATGTGAGCTACTGTGTCCAACCACAAGAATTATTAAATGAAATTTTATTTAAGTATCTACTTCCAGATCTCTCCATGTTTCTTTAACTCTACTAGCTACAAAATAAAAGAATTACCTCATCAGCCTCTGTAGGGTAAGATGAATTGTGTGGAATGGGCATGAAATGAAGGATAGTTAGATGTAGAAGGTAAAACAAAAGGAATCAGCTTTTTGTGTCTGTGACAGAGGATCTGATACTTGATGGTCTGACCACAAGGCATCTCTCAGAAATTGGCAGTCCTTTTCACCCAGTGAACAGCCAGCTGCTTTGAGCAGAGAGAGCTGTGGTTGGAACTCCTGCTTCATGACTCGGGAGGAGGCAGAGCTTGCTGCAGAGTGCAGCCACTGCCCACAGCCCCAGCGCACTCCCTCTTCCCTTGTGCTGGCTTCCCGCTGCCAGCATCTGCAAGTCTCTTCCTGGAGGTGAGCAGGAGGGTGCTGGGCCCATTAGACAGGTGGCTAGGGCTGGGGAGTTTATGGTCTTCACCCAGTTTCAGGTGGAGGTTGCAGGATATACAGCCCAGCTTCCTGGCCCCAGGTGGAACATGGAGACATGTTCGCCATCTCCCACAGGCCCCCAGTGGGACTGAGCCCTAGTTGTCTTCAGTGGCAATCTGCTCATTACCACCTCTCGTGTTGATTTTTTTTCCCTTCACTTTCTCATTTTTCCATTTCCTTGTTGGTCCCAATTAAACTACTTGCACATGAATCTTTGTCTCAGGGTCTGCATCTGGGGGACCCCAAAGACACAGACACTTGAGCTCTTACTCTGCCTTTATCCTAGACCTAGCATTGGTCTCTAGAGGTCACTCATGACTTAATGGCCCATCTTAATGGCCTCTTTCCCCATGTGTTCCTTGGGAATGTCCATTTTTGATGCGTCTTTCTGTACCAAGTAGAGTTTTTGGGCTGCAAGGAGGCAGTTAGCACAGGGAACTATGCAGTGAGGGACATGGAGACTAAACAGCAGCGGGCCCATCTCTCTGGCTTCTCATGGCCAAGGCTGGGACACACAGCTGCCCTCGTGCAGGTCCAGAACTATGGCACTTATTCCCTCAGGACCCATCCTCAAAGCCAGTGACTTGGTCTTTTCCTGTGACAAAGGAGCTCCCAGAATGTGGCAGTCCCCCTTCCTAGAGGGAGAATCTGACTGGGTCAGGGAGGCACCCCCGGTTTGCAGAGCCCCCATTGGTCAGGTTCAGTATCTAAAACACCTGAGGGGCAAGTGGCTTCTCGAAGTCCAGCCCATATGGTTACTTTTGACTTGGACACTCAAGGCACAGGGACACATGACACAGGCACAGGGTGTGACAACTGCATGCAGAAAGAGCCACTCTCATTCCTCAGAAGAGACTGTGGAGATGAGTGGCTGAGGCATGTGCCCCAAAATTCATGTTGAAGTCCTAACCCCCAGTATCTTAAAATGTGACCATATTTAGAGATAGAACCTTTAAAGAGCTAACTGGGTTAAAATGAATTCATTAGGGTAGGCCCTACTTCAGTATGACTGGTGTCCTTAGAAGAAGAAGAAATCAGGGTACAGACACGCAGAGGGGAGGGCATGTGAGGACATGGGGAGGAAATGCCACTTGGAAGCCAAGGAGAGAGGCCTCAGAAGAAACCAGCCCTCCTGACACCTTGATCCTAGACTTCCAGCCTCCAGAACTGTAAGAAAATACATTTCTGTTGTTTAAGCCACCTGGTCTTAGAGTTCTGTCTTGAATTTCTCTCTGCTTCAGACTTTTCTGTTTTGTTTTTTAGCCTAAGTGCTATTGAAAAGAGCAGAGAAGATAGAGTGCAGGCCCCTAGAGACAGGATGGAACGAAACACACAGTGTGCGTCTGTGTCCTGCTCAGCATATGCTCTTGGTCCCCACTGGGCCATCTGGCTGCTGACTGGCATCCCGAAGAACAGGCAGATTGCACAGGGGTAGCTCTTTCCTCCAAAGCTGCAATGTGGTGCAGGAAGTCCTCAGATTTGGGAACTCATCCAGGCACTTGAGCTCAAACATATAGTTCTGATCTAACACATCACAGGTAAGAATATCTAAAAAGGTGAGCTTTCCCCCTGGAAACCATGACTTCCTCAGAAACAAGGAGAAATATTTCAGCTGCCCAGGTTGCAGTTCCGAGTATGGAGGCTTCCATGTTTCATGGTCAGGGTCATGGTGGAGCTGCTTCAGCTGCAGGTGGTATTCCACCATCTGGTCCTCCCTGATGTCTCCTGGCACCTTTCCTTCTTCAGTCTCACCACTCTGAAGAAGCATGCTTGCAAGCGCCGCTGGATGATCCAGGACATCCAGAATTGTGGACGATCCTGTTCTTCCCATCTATGAGGTAAGGCAGATTAGGAACGTCCAGGTCTAGCTTGAATTTCACATCCAGCCATTGGCCGCCACCATGGCCAGGGACTCCTGCAGATGGATCACCGTTTCCCCTCCCAGGAGCAGGCAGGTGTCCAGTGCCAGCCCCAGAACATCCCGGTCACCCATCTCCATAGGGCTTGGATGACATGGCGATGCTCTCTGTGCCTTTGAGGACGGCGCCTTGGGTCTTTGTACACTAAATCCCACCTTGTCCTCTCCTCTATTTGAAACAGCCATTTCCCAAATCCCAATCTGATGAAATCCTGTTCTTCCTTCCCTCATGTTTCTTTAGGCCTCCTGTGGACTCCCAGAATGTAGTCAGCATTCCCTTGAGCCTTTTGGGGACTTATAAGCACATGGCCCAAGGTCCACCTAACTCCAGGTGTATCCTATAGAACCAGTATTCTAATCCTGATTTTAAAGGTCTTACACGCAGGGTGTGTGTAAAAAGCCTGCTGCAAATCAGAGTGCTTCAATTGATATTAATGAGATGGAGGAAAGAGGCTGTGAGTGCAGACAATGAGTCCCTGAGTAAATAGACTCCAGAGCCAAAGGTGTTCTCCACACTGAAAGAATGACTGTACCCAGAGAAGGAGCTCAGACTCACCTGGACAAACCCTGAGGGGACAGCCATGTCCCAGTGTGGCTAGGAGTGTCTGGAGCTGGGCACGTCCCCCATGTCTGCTTGATTCCCCTCCGGCCGAGTTCTACTCAGGTAAGTTGTGCTCATTCTTGCTTCCCCAGGGCCTGGATCACAGTTCCTCAAGCTTTGGGATACAAACGAATCATCTGGGATTTGGATAAAATGCAGATTCACATTCAGCAGCCCTGGAATTCTGCATTTCTCATGAGCTCCAGGGAGACGCTGGCGCTGCTGGGGCAGGACCACACTTTGGGTGGCAAGGGCTTGGCAGGCAATTTCAGGTGTCACCCTAGAGATGGCCTGCTATTGCACTGTCAGTAGGTAGCTGCCACAGTGACGGCCGCTCCAGAGCAAGGGGAGAACCTTTTGAAAAGGGTCCTTGAATCATTTGGGAAATAAATCAAACCATATGAGTAAAAAGTAATCAAAAAATATGTTGAATATTGGAACCAGAGGAAATCTTAGCATCATTTTGTAATGACTCCCTCCATGCATTTTCCAGATGAGGAAACTGACAAAGCCAGGTGGCCTGTGGCTGAGGAGTGAGACAGTCAGCGAGGTCTCCTTGCTGCACTCCCGTGCACTTCCACAGTGAAACCCTGCTGAGAGACACAGGAAATGTTGAACATAGTATCTTTAAAATTAAGACCATGACTGCCCTAAACATTTACAAAGCACAAACCATGAGAAAAAAGCCTGTACCAGAAATCAGAAGATGGCTTTTGTCCACGTGCAACCTTGGACAAGTTAGTTACTTATCACTGCTCTCTGAGCCTGTTTCCCCGCTGGTTACCAAAAAAATAGAAAAGGATATGGCTGTCCTTCCCACTTCGCAGGGCATCGCAGGGAGGTAGGTAGTTAATATGCTGAACCACTTCAAAACGGTGGAGCCGAACTCACAGTAGGAACCCTGTCACACACACCTTTCCATGACAAGGATATTGGTGGGGTGAGGGAGGTGGGGAGAGGCATGAGGATGGGAGACAAAGGGGTGGGGTGGGGGGCGGGGGAAGAAGGAAGCCAGAAGGACAGGCCCAGGCTAGGCTCTGAAGTCAGCAGGTGAGCGAGGTAGAGAACTAGCAGCACACTGTCCGTGGATATTTGCGGTGATGGAAATGTACTGTGTCCATGCTCTCCAGTATGGCAGCCACTAGCCACGTGTGGCTATCAAGCACTGGAAATGTAACTAGTGTGACTGAGGAACTGATCTTTAATTTTTCTTTAATTGTTATTAATTTCCGTTTAAATAGCCACATGTGGCCAGTGGCTTATGTAGCAAAGATCTAGATCATTTGTTTGAAGCAGTAAAAAGAGAGATGTGAATCTGCTCTTCTTACCTCCTATAACATGCTAATTAACATCACTGCAATTAACCACCATTCACAGCTCTTCAGCTGCTCTGTGGAACCTCAGCCCACTCTGAAATGAACAGCCGCAGTGGCAGGGGTTACAGAATGGGCTGGGAGTGGCAATGCAGATTCATCTCTTCACACACTCTTTATGCCCTCAATCAAAAATGCCTCAGGCTGTGTAAAATTCCATAAATAATAAAGAGATTTTAAAAATATGAGTCTTGATTGATTCCTTACTACGTATCTGGCTGGAATTGGGGTGGAAGGAGGCAAAGAGAGTGGCTGAGCACTCAGAAATGGCCATTACTGCTCAGCTGGAGGGAAGAATGGTGCCACCTTCCAGAGGTTCTTAACACTTTGTGTCCCACAGGCCCCTTTGCCAGGCTGAAGACTCCTATAGAACCCTTCTCAGAAGAATGAGTTTAGGTTATAAAGTAAATTAGATTAAGAGGTAATTCTACCCCTTGGGGAGGAGGGACTGCAGATTAAGGACTCTTACCCTGCAAAGACTGACAGAGTCCCTTTGCTCCGGCACCTCTGCCCCTCCCCAACCAGCTGACCTTTTTGCCAACCCTGGGTGAGTCAAGGAAAGGAAAGGACCAGCCAGGACTTCCCCCTCCCCTGGGAGGGGTGCCATGGAAGGCAGAGGACTGCTCTCTGTGTCAGAGCACCTGCGGTCACCATGGGCTACAACACGGTGAGACAACAGAAGGAACAGTATTGAAGGGCAGCTCTGCCCTGAGGTAGAATTTTGGTCTTAATTGACATGTAGACTGGGTGGGGGGCTGAGATGGGCTGCAGCATTTGCTCTTATGTTAACCCTTCCCCACTCCCATCTCCTTTCTGTGAACATAATGGCATTTCATAAAATTAGGCATGCTATCTATCAGCGAAAGGAGAAAATAATTTAACAGGGCAAATTGAAATACCACTCTTGATGCAAACACCCTTTTCAAGTTTATCACCCTGATCCTATGCAATTAGACAAAGGAATTATGAACACTGCTGTCCAGTGCCTTCCCCAGACTCCCTGGGTGAAATGAAAGAGGCTCTAGTGGAGACTTGGTGGGCCAGGCCGGAGAGGCTGCCTGTGCAGGGGCTGCTGAAGCAATGACCGAAGCGGGTTAATTAATCAAATGAGGAAGCAGATGAAAATCCGTGTTGCAGCAGTAACCCAGAGGGTTCACATGCAGAGGCCACAGCATAAACAAGGCAATCCACATTTGTCTGAATCCTTACTGTTAATGAATACAAAGTTGGAGGATCATGTTCTGATTTGAGTTCAACTATGTGGCTGAAAAGTACGAGAAGACAATACTAAAGACTGCTTTAATAAAAATCCCAAAACAAAAAACTGGTAATATTATATTCAACAGGAAGTTATCCATTCTTACATGATTTTTTCTTTTTGTTTCCCCAACATTTATAATATATACATTTATGCCATAATATAGCCTTCACGAATTCTGATAAGGCTGGTCTTAAAAGCAAATTTATTTCTTTAAACATTCTACTACCTCATCAATTTAAAAGGTTCTTCAGATTTTACAAGGCATGAAAGTTATTCAAATAGAATTTGGATGAATATTTTAATGACTGTTTAGTAATGGAATGAAGCTGTTCATGGTTGTGGCATGTACTAAAAACATACTTTTAATGTTGACATTTTAGAGCTCTCTGCTGAAAATTTCAATAAAGTCTGTGTCTAAAAATGTATTATGGGCCATTGCCTCTTCATAAAAGTGACACAATATGCTATACCATTTTGTACACAATGAAACTCTTAATAAGCATTAAAACTATGTGTCCTTTCTAAGTTAAATAAACAATTTAAATGCAGTGTGAATAACCACCAGAATTAAAAGCAGTCTCTGTGGAGTAGGACGAGGCGATTTAAACTGCTCATTTTGTGCCTCCTACATTGTTTGAATGTATATTTCTATATGCATAACTCCAGCAATAATAACAAGAATAGCTAAAAATGTATCTTTTCTCAAACACAGTTAATCACAAAAATAAAAGTCAGTAATTTGAGACATAAAATTCTGAAACCATTCCAGATGACTTTTTAATATGAACAAAAATTCCTGCCTTTTATACCAGACTTCAGAAAATAAAGGACATTACTAACTAAAACCTACCCATCTTTTAAAAATTGGATTACTTGGCCAGGCACAGTGTCTGTAATCCCAGCACTTTGGGAGGCCGAGGCAGGTGGATCACTTGAGGTCAGGAGTTCGAGACCAGCCTGGCCAACATAGTGAAACCCTGTCTCTACTAAAAATACAAAAATTAGCCAGATGTGGTGGCTCATGCCTGTAATCGCAGCTACTCGGGAAGCTGATGCAGGAGAATTGCTTGAACTCGGGAGATGGAGGTTGCAATGTGCCGAGATCATGCCACTGCATTCCAGCCTGGGCAACAGAGCAAGACTCCCTCGAAAGAAAGAAGAAAGAAAGAAGAAGAAAGAAAGAAAGAAGAAAGAAAGAAAGAAAGAAAGAAAGAGAAAGAAAGAAGGAAGGAAGGAAGGAGGAAGGAAGGAAGGAAGGAAGGAAGGAAGGAAGGAAGGAAGGAAGGAAGGAAGGAAGGGAGGAAGGGTTATTTATTCTTAGTAATTCCAAACTCACTAAGGATCACCCAATAATTGATTATACTCTTGAAAAATCGTAGTTTGCACTATTTCGGTGAAATTTAAGGAGACTGGCCCTTTTTTCTTCTTTTACTGCATATCGTCATTTTCCCCCCAACATAAGGAAGTGGTCCCCAGCTTACTTAAAGCAAAACAGTGCCCCTTCTCCCTCTCCACCAGCTGCCCTCTTGGTCTTTCCTGATACATTAGCAGCACAGCCTTATCTTCAGGCTCACAAGCTGACAAACTATTTCAAGGATGTCTGCATTCGGAGTGCTGATTCATTTCTTCCCCTGCCCACTCTCCCAACAAGCCGAGGCAAAGCACTGGGCTGCAAAGCACTGAGTACAGCACCTGTCTGTTGTGGGTGTTTAGTACAATGTCATCTCCCTCATTATCTTCCTATTACTACCATTACAATTATTTGAATGTGAAGTAATGGTTTAAAGTCCCAGTCAGCTGGGCGTGGTGGCTCACGTCTGTAAATCGCAGCACTTTGGGAGGCCGAGGCGGGTGGATCCCCTGAGGTCAGAAGTTCGAGACCGGCCTGGCCAACATGGTGAAACCCTGTCTCTACTAAAAATACAAAAGTAGCTGGGCATGGTGGCATGCACCTGTAATCCCAGCTACTCCACGAGAGTCACCTGAACCTGGCAGACAGAGGTTGCAGTGAGCTGAGATTGCACCACTGTACACCAGCCTGGGCGACAGAGGGAGACTCCGTCTCAAAAAATAATAATAATGATAAAATAAAATAAAGTCCCAGTTCTGTGATCAACTAACCCGAGTTTACATTCTGAGGAATACTGGACTATATTAAATGTGATTATTCACATAAAGCCTTTAGCATGGGCTCTGGTTAAGTGACCTCTTAATGAGTATCAGCTAATTTTATTAATAACAGGTACCAGTTAGTCTTCTTTCTTCAGTTTTTTCCACCAGTCTTGACTGCTTCTACATATTGTTTCAAATAAACCTTTGTAAATGTGGTTTTGTACATTCTTGCTTTAAAACATGGCATGGGGCTTCACTACCATTCACTTCCCTGGCTGGGTGTCTGCCCCTGCCACCTATTTCCCCACTGCAGGCCTAGAACAGCCTTCTGACCTATACCAGAAAGTCTTTCCATCTACCCTAAACAGCTGCATCTCTTTCCTACCTTGGTGCCCAATTTCTAGGTTTTCTTTCAACTGATGAAGGGATTTAGTCCTGTGCATCCACCGCACTCTTCAGCTTGGCTGGCAGTGACTCAAGGGCAGAATCTGAGTCCCACTCCTGGTAGGTACTCAATGTTCGCGGTTGTTGAAATAAAATGAGGAAATGCTATAAAGCCCACAAAGCATGGTAGAAATGAAAGGTGTTCATTAAAATGTCACGTTTACATAGATTACTAATCATCATGATCAGGGAACTCTGAAGGGCATTAACAATCCAGGATCCTTCCAGATGATCCGTCTTTCTTCCTGGCATTTGTCACCTAATGAATCTCGAATGTGGAGCCTGTGAGAGCTCTAGTTTAATAAAGATCCAAGTAATGGGCTGTACTCAGCTCTCCCGAAAAAGTTAATACAGAGGGAAAGTGCACTCCAAAAAGCCCTGGGCCAAGGCTGTGAAAAGCAAAGGGGTTTCTCAAAGAAAAATAGACACCTGTACCAGTCTCCCCAATGTCAGTACCTTAGTGAATCTTAAAACTTCTTAATCAGGCCGTATGAGCCTTTGCTTATTTTTCTCTCTGGAGTTAAGACAGGCTTATTTTTAATTTTTTTAAAATACACATTTCTTTTTCTTTTCTCACCTATAATGCCAAATTTGATGACAAAGACAGCTTTAACCAAAGGAAAACACCACTAGGTTTTCTATGATGCTTTTAGAAGTCAGGATTTGGGACGTGCTGTGAAAAGATGTCAGTTGGACAAATATAAAGTTCTTTTCCATTCATAAATACATTCTATAATATGCTAGTGAATGTTTACTCTCACAATATCAATGGTATATTTTGTCAACAGGAAAAGCTTTGATTTTTTTATTTTTTATTTTTGGTATTTCAATTATTCCCTTAAGGTAAGGAGAATCTGCTTTGAATAGTTCTGTATTATAATTCCTTTTTTTTAAAAGCCAGTTTATGGCTTCACATCTGCCAGGCCAATTAAACCTGCCAAAACAATTTATATTTGGAGACTTCCTGCTGAAAAGGACACTTTTAAATTTTTTTCTTTAACTTTGTATTTTGAAGTTATTTTAGACTTATACAAAATTACAAAAATAGTTCAGAGAGTTTCCATCTATCCTTCACCCAGACTCCTCAAATATTAACATATTGACATAACCATTGTGTGACTATCAAAACCAAGAGATTAACTCTGGTGTGAGCTTCCTAGCTACAGACTTTACTTGGATTTCCCCGGTTTCCCCACTGCTGTTCTTCTGGCCGAGGACCAACTCCAGGACCCCACTTTCCATTCAGTTGTGTCTTCTTATTTCCTCTCCAATCTGGGACAGTCCCTCAGTCTTCCCTTATCTTTCATGACCCTGAAACTTGTAAAGAGTACTGGTCAGTTACCTTGTAAGTGTCTTTCAATTTGAGTTTATCTGGTGTTTTCTCATGATTGAGAGTAGACTGTGCATTTTTTTTTTTTTTTGCAAGAATACCACCGAAGCGATGTTGGGCTTCTCTCAGTACATGATATCAGGGGTATACGATATTAATGTTGTATCACTGGTGATATTAACCTTGATCCGTTGGATAAAGTGCTATCTGTCTGGTTTCTGCACCATAAGTTTACTATTTTTCCTCTTTGTAATTAGCAAATATCTTGGGATGGGGTACTTAGACCATGAAAATATCCTGTTCCTCTTCAGACTTTTGCCCCCTGGTTTTAGCATCTATCGATGGATTTTGGCTGCAGCAATTATTAGTGTGGCATTGGCCTATTGGTAGTTTTGTATTTCCCTCCTTTGCAAGCACACTTCTGAATAGACCAGATGCTTTTCAAAATAGGGGTCATGTTCTTGG
Source organism: Nomascus leucogenys (assembly GCF_006542625.1). NCBI lineage: Eukaryota > Metazoa > Chordata > Mammalia > Primates > Hylobatidae > Nomascus > Nomascus leucogenys. The sequence goes on from NC_044393.1 coordinate 43,605,181, forward strand.
AGATTTCTTCTTAACGGTAACTTCTAAAGATGTTAAAAGCTATCTCCAAGGTCATCTCAGGGCATCTACTTTCTTCCCCATACCCCAACAATTGTTCACAGTTGAGTTTTGTCTTCATACTTAAAGTGTGCTATCTGTGTCTGTATGGGTGTTTTAGTGTTCATTAACTGGAATCTTCTTCCAAAGGATACAGCAACTTGTCCTCGAAACAAATAAGACCATGCCAAAGGTGGCCACAGACCTCTGCTTTGTCCTGTTTCCAGGACAGCACAGACCATCCATGTTCAATAAGAGTACCTTATTCTCTTTGGTTTCCCAAAAGAAACATGGCCCAGGCATGATGAAGGTTGTTTACCCAAGAGATGGAGGACTGAGCAATCTTCCACCCTAAAATATAAGAGGCTTTATAAGAAAAAACTTCCTGTGAAAGGGTCAAGGCTGCCTAAGAACTATGAGTTTTTCAAAATCCACAAGGAAAATAACGACGGCCCTGATTTTCTTAAGAAGACATTTGAAAACAGGATTGAGAAAAGTGTTGCTCAGAACAGGAGCTGCCCAATGCAGCTGAAATCCGAAGTCTTAATTCTGAAGTAATCCTCTTGCTGTCTAAGTTATCCATACCTAGCCAGGTAAGTTCTCAATACCGAAGACGGGGAGTGCTGTTGATGCCGATTTAACTCCCAGTATTGCAAAATGAGGCTATGTTTTTATTGCCTTTATAATGCATTATATTGCATTATAAAGTTGCCTTTATAATGAAGAGTGCTGAGATCACAACAAGTCAATTTTAGTGATAACTGCTCATCACTCATTAAAAGAAAATGATTTTTAATAATCATAGTTCACATTTGCTGAGTATGTACTATGTTCAGGTACTGTTGCAAGTGCTTTCTATGTATTAACTCATTCAATCCTGACACTATCCCTATGTGATAGTACTACTTACTGCAACCATTTCATAGATGGGAAAACAGCATCGTGGAAAGGACTAAGTTACTTGCTTGAAATTACACAGTAAATAGCACACCTGGAATTCAAATCCATGCTGTCTAAAGCCCGAGCTAGTATCTTAACCTTCTTGCTCTACTGGCTGCAAAATAAATGGCTCATTTAGTAGCACCAAATAAAAGGCAAATGCCATCTTTTGTAATGTGAAATGTCAGAGAGGATGCTTAGAAAAATCACCACCAGATACCATCTGTCAATCCATAGTCCAACCTTAGCTGTTATAATTACATCTCACAGATATCATATGTGTCTGTCATGGAGCAGGCAGCTCATCTGGGCCACAATGAAGGCAGGAAGCAAAGGTACCTCTCATACCCGAGTGCATACTTACCTGAAACCCAACTCCCTTCCCCTCCTTCCCCACCTGCCTTCCATCGGGAAAACGAATGGGGTTCAGAATGAATCCACTTATCATCAGCACTCTATGTGCTGGGCAGCTCCAGAGAAAGCTAATCTCAGCTAACATGAGAACTCTTTTCTTCATTTCTTTTTCTTTTTTCAAAGATGGGGTCGTGCTCTGTCTCCCAGGCTGGAGTTCAGCGGCTATTCACAGGTGCAATCATAGCTCACTGCAGCCTAGAACTCCTGGGCTCAAGTGATCCTTCTGCCCCTCAGCCTCTGGTATATTTGGGACTACAGGTGTGACCCACTGTGCCTACTCATGAGGATTCTTTTGGCGAAAGTAAGCCTCAAAGCAAAGAAGAGGTCTTTTAGGATCATCTCTGGGTAATTCTAGAAAAAAACAAGCTGGTCAAAGTAATGCTACTAGAAGAAATAGGTTTTCTTTATGTCACAACTGGAGTCTTTGGAAGAAAGTGAATAGCCCCTGGCTGTGGCTGGTGTGTTTTTGAGAATGCATTCGAGCAGCTGCAACAGCGCTGTCAGGGAGTGCAAATGGGAAGGGCAGTGCCCACAGCACATCCCAGCCCATAGAACCACAGCTGGTGCAGCCATCATTCTCAGAACAACAGAACCCCGGGCAGGGAGAGCTCCTCTAACATCCAAATGAAGAAAGAGCCACTAGAGTTCGTAAGAAAGAAAGAGGAATTGAAATCTGGGACTGCTTTCCTTCTAAGAAGGAGGCAAGTGTCCTAAGGGAGGTGGTGGAGAAAAGGAGAGACTTAAAAGTGTCAGAGGAGAAAAAGGGGGATGGGGAGACAGAGGCACTCTGCCCTATTCTTCAAAGGGTTTCGTAGAACTGTCACCTAGATTTCCACTCCTGTTTCTTTCAAATTTTTTATTCCTCCCAGAATAGCAGCTCTCTGAGGTGTCAGGAAGAAAGCAGTATTGAATTACTTGACATTAAAATGTAAATAGCTGCAGGACTCAGTCTCCTACAGATCTTGGCATTTCAGAAGGAGGATAAAGAGTCTCTATTTGGTTGGATTCTAGGCATGGTCATAAGTGAAGACCATGTACATTATGTATATTATAGGTGGCTAGGGGCAGAATACGCCAACACAGAGAGACACCAGTTCTGTGCAAGTACCTTTCCTCAGACTCCAGCTTCCTACCCCTAGTTGTTACTGCTTTTCTTGGGCTTCTTTTCATCTCCACTGCATTGACTGAGATCCCTTCACTTTCTCTCATACACACAGGGGCACCAGTAGCTTTTGGGTTTGGGTTTGGAGGCATGGAGGTAGAGCAGCACAGTGACATTCTTTGTACGGTTGACAGATTTTTAATTCAGGTGTTCTGGCTATATATTGATGCTTAACAAATCACCACAACATTTCGTGGCATAAAACACCATTTGATTCTGTGCACAGATTGTGCAGGCCAGGAATTCAGGCAGGGCAGAGTAGAGACAGTTTATCTTTGATTCTCAGTGTCTGGGTCCTCAGATAATCTAAGCTGGAGGCTAGAGCCAGAGTGCTGGAGGAATCACCTCCAAGAAGGCTTCTTTATTCCCATGTGTGGTCCCCGGGCTGGGAAAGCTAAAAGTGGGCTCAGCTCAGACTGTCATGGACTATCAACCAGATGACTACATGTGCCCTTGCCAGCATGGTGGTCTTAGAGTAATTGAACTTCTTACCTGGGCATCTTAGAGTTCCAAAAGCCAAGATTCCCTAAGGAAAAGACAGAAGCTTTATGACTTTTTATGACTTGGTCTTGGTCGCAATGTAATTCTTCTGCCACACTGTATTGGTCAAAGCAGTCCACCCAGATTTAAAGGGAGAAGATAGGTCCCACCTTGTTATGGTCTTAATATGGCCCCCAAAATTTGTACATTGGAGCCTAAAATCCAAAGTGATAGTATTAAGAAGTGGAGCCTTTAGAAGGTTAACTCATGTGGGCAGAGCTCTTGTGGATGAGATTCTGGTCCTTACAAAAGGGCTTGAGGAATGGGTATGCACCCTTCCACTCTTCCACTGCACAAGGACACAGCATTCATCCCCTCAGGAGGATACAGCAACACGGCACCATCTCGGAAGCAGAAACAGGGCTCTCACCAGACACCAAACCTGCTGATGCCTTGGTCTTGGGCTTCCCAGCCTCCCAAACTGTGAGAAATAAATTTCTGTTCTTTATAAATTACCCAGTCTCAGATTTTTTTTAATAGCAACACAAGCAAACTAAGTCACAACTCTTGATAAAAAGAGGTTTAAAGAATTTGCAGCTGCATTTTAAAGCTGCCACAAGGAGGTGCTTTTTGAAACCAAAGACTACTTCTGCCACATGTTTATTTCCCATGAAAATTTTCCAGGAAGCCATTGAGAATGTTGCTCTGGCTATATTCAAGTGGTTCCTAAACGATAGGACCATAGGGCCTATGGTCTATAGGGCCATATTAAGACCATAACAAGGTGGGACCTATCTTCTCCCTTTAAATCTGGGTGGACTGCTTTGACCAATACAGTGTGGCAGAAGAATTACATTGCGACCAAGACCAAGTCATAAAAAGTCATAAAGCTTCTGTCTTTTCCTTAGGGAATCTTGGCTTTTGGAACTCTAAGATGCCCAGGTAAGAAGTTCAATTACTCTAAGACCACCAGTGTAAGAATCACTGAGGAGCTTGTGAAAAGTGCACATGCCTAGGCTCACCCCCACAGCTTCTCTCTTATTGCTCTACTTATCACCTGTAACCTGCACCCAGGTCAATCTGATACTTCTCTTTATTATTTGTTTTTCTTTTTGTACCTTTTCCTTTGCCCCTCTTAACTGATTTAGAAGTTATACAATCTATTTCTATTCTTTTAGTGGAAACTTTGAAATTTTACCTTGCACATTTACTTTAATAGTCTTATACGAATATCTTAACATTTCTCCTTTAATACTTTAGAACATTTAACTCTGATCACCCATTTCTCAAATGAAGGCCTGCTGATGTTTAATATTTTAGTGCTATACATTTTGGATTCCAGTCCTGCCACAGACACTGTTGAGTGCCCTGCCATATCTCCCCAGTCGAGCCTGGAAGTCACCAGCAGCTTCAGTGGACAGTTCTTACACACATTGATGGCTGCCTGTCTCAAGCACCTGCATATCTCTTCTGAGGGTTTTCACTGATTGCCGGAGCATATTCTGCAGGCCAGAAAAGCTGACACCAAAAGGGAATTCTCGGCCAATACAAAACAGCAGTTAGTAGATAAATGCCCCAACTTCAGCACTCTTTGGTGAGAAAATTCTAAAATGTGCGACACACAGATTTTCAGAGGATTCCCAGTGGGGTTGAGCCCTGTTGTCAACAGCAAGCAGTTACTTGCTCATTGATGCACCTTCTCTTGGCTTCCTTTCTGTTATGGACCAAATGTTTGTGTGTCTCTCTGAAATTTATATGTTGAGATCCCAACTCCCAGTGTGATGCTGTTAGGAAGTGGAGACTTTGGGAGGTGATTAGGTGAATAGGATTGGTCCCCTTATAAAAAGACACAAGAAAGCTCTCTCTCCTTCTCTCTGCTCTCTGCCACATTAGGTACAACCAGAAGTCAGCTGTCTGCAATTCAGAAGTGGGTCCCCACCAAAACCTGGTCATGCTGGCCCTGTAATCTTAAACTTCCAGCCTTTAGAAAAGTGAGAAATAAATTTCTGTTGTTTATAAACTACCCAGTCTATGGTACTTTGTTACAACAGCCTAAAACTTAATATTTTTCTTGAATAATACTTTAGAATATTTAACTCTGATCACCCGCTTCTCAACTGAAACCCTACTTTGTTTAATATTTTAGTGGTATACATTTTGAATTCCAGTCCTACCACAGATGCTATTGAGTGACCTGCTGTATCTCTCCAGGTGAGCCTGGAAGTCACCAGCAGCTTCAGTGGACAGTTCTTACACACACTGTTGGCTTCCTGTCTCAAGACTAAGACACTTCACTCCCCTATTGATGCTTCCTGGCATCATTTCCCAAATAAAGGATTTGTACCTAAATAGTTGTCTTAGGTCTGCTCGAGGAATAGCCTGAACTAAGACAGGCCCCACATATTAGAACTTTGTATTTTATGTAGAACAAACTTTAGATATACCATGCTTACTAAATCCTTTGCTCATCTTTCCTTCTTCTGGCTCTGACATTTCTTCTCGTTTCATTTTCCTTCTTAAAGAATATGCTTTGGTGGAAAGATCTAAAGGGGCAATTCTGAACCTCTCATCTGGCAGTGGCATGTTCCCTGTCCCACTGTTGACCATGTATTCTGCAACCAAGACTTTTGTAGATTTCTTCTCTCGGTGCCTCCATGAGGAGTATAGGAGCAAGGGCATCTTTGTGCAGAGTGTCCTGCCATGCTTCTTAGCTACAAAACTGGCTAAAATCCAAAAGCCAACTTTGGATAAGTCCTCTTTGGAGACGTTTGTGAAATCTGCAATCAAAACAGGAGGCCTGCAAATCCTGAACCAACGGATACCTGGTCCATGCTCTCCTGGGCTCCATAATCTCAATCCTGCCTTCTTGGATTTACTTTAAAATAACCATGGATATGAACAAGTCTACACGGGCTCACTACCTGAAGAAAACCAAGAATAACTAAGCATTGATAACTACATTTTAACTTGGCCAGATGCCCCAGCCTATGCATGTTCACTGCAAGGCACACTACTGGTATTGAAAATCTGAACTTGTCATTTGACCAAATGTTAATTAAGAGGAAAACAGAAGTTGCTTTTAGGGGTCTCTGACATATATTCTGGATACTACCAGAAGTAATTTTGAAGTTTAAATGCTCATATCAAATGAATATAGAACTAATATTGTCGAGAGCAGCTAATAGGAAGGAATACTATTATAGCAAATCACAGAATGATAGACTCAAACATAAAACTCAGCAGTTTTATCTGCTCCAAAATGCCATTGATCATTATTCCTGTATTTTCTCTGAAGCTGATTATAAAAAGTAATGTCCAGCTATTCTTTCGTTTTTGACACTTTGAAGAAATGGTGATTAATTGATTTGATTTGTTTATAAGCGGACACACTGCAGTTTACAAAGATCTCTTTAAGGTCTTACAAAATTATGTTCCAGTTTGTACATTTATATAGAATTGTTCTTTATCAAGGGTAGCTAATGACATAAAAATAATTATGAAATATGGAGTTATTTCTGCCACATGAAACCCACTAAACTATGCTTTCTTATAATGCATATTCCTTCTCAGTTTAAATGTATGTAAATATCGAAGCTATATGGTATGATTTATAAAGATAAATGGGCCAAAGTGTACATTGAGACTGGCACCCATCTACGGTACCACTGAAACCCTGACCCAGAAAAGTGGCCTGCTTGGACACCCAGCCTTCTTTGTTTCTGCACTGCACCAATCTCACACATGAGACACAGGCTAGTCCTATAAAAGTAATGATATCATAGAAATGGCATTATAATTTTTAAATTGATACTCTATAGGTAGTTACTAATAAAATTAGTTTTAATAAAATATGCTGTAACCATGGTATACAACACAAATACATTTCTTTGGTGATTGAAATTAATTCATATTTACACTGACTTAATGCAAGACTGAGTTTTATCCTGCTTCATAACTTGTGTGGAGAATTCACCAAGAAAGAATTCAGTACTGTGAAATATGCAACAAAAAGATTGGCCTTTACATAGGCTGTGGTTCCTAAGCTCTGAGATTTAAGCACCAGTAGATTTGTATTAAAAAAAAAATTGGGGCCTTAGTTGCTGGCTTTAATTTTGCCAGCTAAGGACATAAAACAAAAACAAACAAATAATAAAAAAAAACCATCTGCTATCAACATCATTATGTAAAAGAAAACATATTTTAGCCCCTAAAATTAGGAAGAATATAATTTCAGAATAAAGGTTGTCATTTAAATTGAATAAATATAGCTTTATGAAAAACAAAGAATATGCTTTAGAAATTTATTTGCCGGGCACGGTGGCTCACACCTGTAATCCCAGCACTTTGGGAGGCTGAGGCGGGTGGATCATAAGGTCAAGAAATTGAGACCATCCTGGCTAACACAGTGAAACCCTGCCTCTACTAAAAATACAAAAAATTAGCTGGGAGTGGTGGTGGGTGCCTGTAGTCCCAGCTACTCAGGAGGCTGAGGCAGGAGAATGGCATGAACCCAGGAGGCAGAGCTTGCAGTGAGCCAAGATCACGCCACTGCACTCCAGCCTAGGCGACAGAGCGAGACTCCATCTCAAAAAATTTAATAAAGAAAGAAATATATTGATGACTGTCTGTTTTTTTGTGTGTGTGTGTGAATGTGTCTTTATTTCACATCCATTCTTAAAGGATATTTTTGCTGGATGTAGAATTGTAGGTTGGTACTTTCTTCTAGCTTCCATTGCTGATGTGAAATCTGCTGTAACTCCGCCATTACTTTGTTGATGATCTAACTTTTGGTCTTCTCTTAGTCTTCAGGATTCTGTGGCTCCACTATAATTTAAGTATGTTTCTCCTTTTATTTATCTTAGTATGCAAAAGTTTCATTTTTATTTATTTATTTTTTTTTATTTTAATGGAGTCTCACTCTGTCATCCAGGTTGGAGTGCAGTGACATGATCGGGGCTCACTGCAACCTCTGCCTCCTGGGTTCAAGCGATTCTCCTGCCTCAGCCTCCCAAGTAGCAGGGATTACAGGCATGCACCACCATGCCCAGCTAATTTTTGTATTTTTAGTAGAGACAGGGTTTCACTATGTTGGCCAGGCTGGTCTTGAACTCCTGACTTCAGTGTGATCTGCCCGCCTCGATGGATAATCCCACAGTGCTGGGATTATAGGCGTGAGCCACTGAGCCCAGCCAAGAGTTTCATTTTCTATACCTGTAGATGAATATCTTTCATCAGTTTCAGAAAGTTTTTAGGCACAATTTCTTCAAATATTACCTCTCATTCTTTGTATTATCTCATCTGGAATTCTGACTAGATATCTGTTACATCTTCTCATTTTATCTTTTATGACTCTTTATCTCTTGTTCATATTTTCTTTATATATATTTATGACCATCCATGCAAGGGTAACTCACTCATGTACCTCTCAAGCCCAAATCCTGCTCTAGAAATTCAGATTTCCTATTTCTGACTCTATAGGATGTATGTCCCTGAAGGGCCCATTGACTCTTCAAGTCAACATTTCCCCCACAGTCCAGCCTCCATAACAAAATTAACCTTTTTAAAGTTTTACAATTCAGTGGTATTTAGCATGTTTGCAATGTTTATACAACCACCACCTCCTTCTAGTTCCAAGATATTTTCACCACTCCAAAAGGAAAGCCCATATCCATTAAACATTCAATCCCTACTTCTCACTCCCTCCTGGCCCAGTAGTCTGCCTTCTGTCTCTATGGATTCTAGATATTTCATATAAATGGAATCATACAATATGTGACCTTTAATGTATAACTTCTTTCACTTAGTTTAATGTTTTTGACCTTCATGCATAGTGTAGCATGAATCAGTTCATCATCTCTTTTTATGGTTGAATAATATTCTATTGGCTATATATACTACATTTTGTTGAATTATTCATCAGTTGAACATTTGGGTTGTTTCATTTGGCTATTGTTGATAGTGCTGCTATGAACATTCATGTACAAGTATTTGTTTGAGTACTTCTTTGCAATTCTTTTTGGTCTATATCTAGAGGTAGGATGCTGGATCATATGATAACTTTTAATTTTTTGAGGAACTACCATGCTTTTTTTCACAGTGGCTGCACCATTTTACATTCCCACCAGCAATGCACAACGGTTCCAGTTTCTCCACATCTTTGCCAACACTTATTTCATTTTTTAAAAGCCAACTTAGTGGATGTAAAATGGCACCTCGTTGTGGTTTTAATTTGCACTTCCCTAATGGCCAGTGACGTTGAGTATCTTTTCATGTGCTTATTGGTCATTTGTGTATCTTCTTTGGAGTAATGTCTATTCAAATCCTTTGCCCATTTTAAAATTGTGTTTTCCCTTTGTGTTGCCACTTTATTTCTCTGTGCTGCATTTTGGGAAATTTCTTCAGCTCTGTCATAGTTTTTAATTATGTCTAGTCTTCAGTTTAATTCATCCAATAACTTTTTTTAACAAGTATGTTTTGTCTACAGCCATATCACCCTGAATGCACCCAAACTCGTTTGATCTAGGAAGCTAAGCAGGGTCAGGGCGGGTTAGTACTTGGATGGGAGACAACTATATTTTTATTTCTAAAAGTTCTAATTGGTCCTTTTTAAATCCACTTTGTCATTTTTTAGTCTCTTACTGATTCTTCATTTTTGTGATTCCATCTTCTATACATAGTTATTCTATATTCTATAGGTGAAGTTTCAATGTCTGAAGTCCTTAGGGTCTTAATCTGTTTTTTTGTTGATTCTGCTCTCACTCCTCATGAACTTTGTGTGTGTGTGTGTGTGTGTGTTCTGTTATCTTTGATTTTGAGCTCATATTTGGACCTTTGGTGTGTAGAAAACTTGAAAACCTAAATTGAACAGTCTTTACTCCAGAGTGGATTTGTAAGTGATTCTACAAAGATCCAGGGGTACTAATGACCGGGGATCGCTTTTGTCACCTTCAAAGGTTGCCAGCTTAATCCTGGAGGCTTGAATTTGCTTTCTATATCCCCAGCTCTCCTCCCAGACTTTCTCTCTCAGACACACACACACACACACACACACCTTTTAACCCTGGAAATGCTGATAACGGCCTTTGTGTGTGTGCATGCCTGGCTTATTGTTCTCCACTCCGGTTTCGGCTTACTTTTATTTTTGCTACTACTACTCCCCAAGCCCATTGGAGATTTTCCTTACATACTGAAGTCCAGCAAAGGTGTAATTGTTCCACAGTAGAAGGATCCCTCAGGAAGTTCTCAGTCCGCTATACTTCCCAAAATGGAATGATTCTTACATTTCTGTATCTTTGGCTCACACATTAGGTAATACTTTAGAGTACCAAATAGGGCATATGTGTTAGATTGTACTACTGTTCAACAAACATTCACTCTCCCCTCTTTCCCAATAGGACAAGTCTCTTCCCTTTTTCATTGATGTTAGTCTTGGCTATATGACTTGCTTTTGCCAATGGGATATAGGCAGAAGTGACAGACATTTTAAATGTCCAAGCAGACATTTAAAAAAATTGGAATTTCTGCCAATACTTTTGAACTCTTACCCATTGCCATAAGAGAGTGTGTCCATTAACACCGCACTGTCAACATCAGACAGATCAATGAGACGGAAAGTTAACAAGGATATCCAGGAATTGAACTCAGCTCTGCACCAAGTGGTCCTAATAGACATCTACAGAACTCTCCACCCCAAATCAACAGAATATAGATTCTTCTCAGCACCTCATCACACTTATTCAAAAATTGGCCACATAGTTGCAAATAAAGCACTCCTTGGCAAATGTAAAAGAACAGGAATTGTAACAAACTGTCTCTCAGACCACAGTGCAATCAAACTAGAACTCGGGATTAAGAAACTCACTCAAGCCGCCTCAAGCCTTATCCCACTTGGGGCGAGGGGGGATCACGATCAGAGATGAACATCCTGGCAACACAGTGAACCCCTCTACTAAATACAAAAATAGCGGGTGGGGGGGGTGAGCATGGGAGGCGGGGGAATGGGGAGGGGGGGCTTGCAGTGAGCGAGATCGCACTGCACCCAGCTGGACAGAGCAAACTCCGTCAAAAAAAAAAAAAAAAAAAAAAAAAAAACTCAAAAACTCAACTACATGGAAACTGAACAACCTGCTCCTGAATGACTACTGGGTAAATACAGAAATGAAGGCAGAAATAAAGATCTTCTTTGAAACCAATAAGAACAAAGACACAACATACCCGAATCTCTGGGACACATTTAAAGCAGTGTGTGAGGGAAATTTATAGCCCTAAATGCCCACAAGAGAAAGCAGGAAAGATCTAAAATTGACATCCTAACATCACAATCAAAAGAACTAGAGAAGCAAGAGCAAACATATTCAAAAGCTAGCAGAAGGCAAGAAATAACTAAGATCAGAGCAGAACTGAAGAAAATAGAGACATAAAAAACCCTTCAAAAAATCAATGAATCCAGGAGCTGGTTTTTTGAAAAGATCAACAAAATTGATAGACCACTAGCCAGACTAATAAAGAAGAAAAGAGAGAAGAATCAAATAGACGCAATAAAAAATGATAAAGGGGATATCACCACTGATCCCACAAAACTACTACCTACCATCAGAGAATACTATAAACACCTCTAAGCAAATAAACTAGAAAATCTAGAAGAAATGGATAAATTCCTGGACACATACACCATCCCAAGACTAAACCAGGAAGAAGTTGAATCTCTGAATAGACCAATAACAGGTTCTGAAATTGAGGCAATAATTAATAGCCTACCAACCAAAAAAAGTCCAGGACCAGATGGATTCACAGCCGAATTCTACCAGAGGTACAAAGAGGACTTGGTACCATTCCTTCTGAAATTATTCCAATCAATAGAAAAAGAGGGAATCCTCCCTAACTCATTTTATGAGGCCAACATCATCCTGATACCAAAGCCTTGCAGAGACACAACAAAAAGAGAGAATTTTAGACCAATATCCCTGATGAACATCGATGCAAAAATCCTCAATAAAATACTGGCAAACCGAATCCAGCAGCACTTCAAGAAGCTTATCCACAATGATCAAGTGGGCTTCATCCCTGGGATGCAAGGCTGGTTCAACATACGCAAATCAATAAATGTAATCCAGCATATAAACAGAACTAACGACAAAAACCACATGATTATCTCAATAGATGCAGAAAGGCCTTCAACAAAGTTCAACAGCCCTTCATGCTAAAAACTCTCAATAAACTAGGTATTGATGGGACATATCTCAAAATAATAAGAACTATTTATGACAAACTCACAGCCAATATCATACTGAATGGGCAAAAACTGGAAGCATTCCCTTTGAAAACTGGCACAAGACAGGGATGCCCTCTTTCACCACTCCTATTCAACCTAGTGTTGGAACTTCTGGCCAGGGCAATCAGGCAAGAGAAAGAAATAAAGTCTATTCCATTAGGAAAAGAGGAAGTCAAATTGTCCCTGTTTGCAGATGACATGATTGTATATTTAGAAAATCCCATCGTCTCAGCCCAAAATCTCTTTAAGCTGATAAGCAACTTCAGCAAAGTCTCAGGATACAAAATCAATGTGCAAAAATTACAAGCATTCCTTTACACCAATAATGGACAGAGAGCCAAATCATGAGTGAACTCCCATTCACAGTTGCTTCAAAGAGAATAAAATACCTAGGAATCCAACTTACAAGGGATGTGAAGGACCGCTTCAAGGAGAACTACAAACCACTGCTGAACGAAATAAAAGAGGACACAAACAAATGGAAGAACATTCCATGCTTGTGGGTAGGAAGAATCGATATTGTGAAAATGACCATACTGCCCAAGGTAATTTATAGATTCAATGCCATCCCCAGCAAGCTACCAATGACTTTCTTCACAGAATTGGAAAAAACTACTTTAAAGTTCATATGGAACCAAAAAAGAGCCCACATTGCCAAGTCAATCCTAAGCCAAAAGAACAAAGCTGGAGGCATCACGCTACCTGACTTCAAACTATACTACAAGGCTACAGTAACCAAAACAGCATGGTACTGGTACCAAAACAGAGATCAAGACCAATGGAACAGAATAGAGCTCTCAGAAATAATACCACACATCTACAACCATCTGATCTTTGACAACCCTGACAAAAACAACAAATGGGGAAAGCATTCCCTATTTAATAAATGATGCTGGAAAAACTGGCTAGCCATACGTAGAAAGCTGAAACTGGATCCCTTCCTTACACCTTGTACAAAAATTAATTCAAGATGGATTAAAGACTTAACTATTAGACCAAAAACCATAAAAACCCTAGAAGAAAACCTAGGCAATACCATTCAGGCCATAGGCATGGGCAAGGACTTCATGACTAAAACACCAAAAGCAATGGCAACAAAAGCCAAAACTGACAAATGGGATCTAATTAAACTAAAGAGCTTCTGCACAGCAAAAGAAACTACCATCGGAGTGAACAGGCAACCTACAGAATGGGAGAAAATTCTTACAATCTACCCATCTGACAAAGTGCTAATATCCAGAATGAACCTACAAAGAACTTAAACAAATTTACAAGAAAAAAATCAAACGACCCCATCAAAAAGTGGGCAAAGATATGAACAGACACTTCTCAAAAGAAGACATTTATGCAGCCAACAGACACATGAAAAAATGCTCATCATCACTGGCCATCAGAGAAATGCAAATCAAAACTGCAATGAGATACCATCTCACACCAGTTAGGATGGTGATTATTAAAAAGCCAGGAAACAGCAGGTGCTGGAGAGGATGTGGAGAAATAGGAACACTTTTACATTGTTGGTGGGACTGTAAACTAGTTCAACCATTGTGGAAGACAGTGTGGCGATTCCTCAAGGATCTAGAACTAGAAATACCATTTGACCCAGCCATCCCATTACTGAGCATATACCCAGAGGATTATAAATATAAATCATGCTGCTATAAAGACACATGCACACATATGTTTATTGCAGCACTATTCACAACAGCAAAGACTTGGAACCAACCCAAATGTCCATCAATGATAGACTGGATTAAGAAAATGTGGCACATATACACCATGAAATACTATGCAGCCATAAAAAAGGATGAGTTCATGTCCTTTGTAGGGACATGGATGAAGCTAGAAGCCATCATTCTCAGCAAACTATTGCAAGGACAGAAAACCAAACACTGCATGTTCTCACTCATAGGTGGGAATTGAAGAATGAGAACACTTGGACACAGGGTGGCGAACATCACACACCGGGGCCTGTCGTGGGGTGGGAGGAGAGGTGAGGGATAGCATTAGGAGATATACCTAACGTAAATGGCGAGTTAACGGGTGCAGCACACCAACATGGCACATGTATACATATGTAACAAACCTGCACATTGTGCACATGTACCGTAGAACTTAGAGTATTAAAAAAAAAAAAAAGAAAAGAGTGTGTCCAGGGTAGCGATTGATCCTCCATTGCAGGTCACAGAATGAAGGACAAAGACCCACAACCTAGAGCAGGGCCATTGCAGCTGACTCACAGATATGGGGCAAGAAAAACAAATTTTTTTGTGTGAACCAATGAAATTTGGGGTAATTTGTTAAGCTACATAATAACGGAGAAGATGAATAATACTGTGAAATAAAATTTGTGGGAAGCCACAGATTTGGACTCCTGCACAAAGTCCAACAGACCAAATCAATATGGTCTTCTGTTTCCTGAGACTTGGTACCCTAGACACAAAGAGGAAAGATAAAGTGAAAGGGATCCCCATTTCAGAGGATGAAATGTGTGCGTCATCAGCGTTAGCCCCAGGAGAAAATCCTGTGTGAGGAACATAGTCCAATAGACCAGAGGAATAGTAGTATCAAATATTCCATTCAAATCTTCCTTTTCTCTCCTTCAGAAATATTTGCAAGCATTTTGAGTTAGTTGTGTTTCTTTGGGAAAGAAATGCATTGCTTTGGGTCCATCCTTTGAGACAAAGCATCGCTAGCAGAATTGCTGCATATGGCGAAACAGTAATGAGATAGTCAGAGGGGAGGGATGTTGAAGCCCCATGCAAGCAGCATCAAGTCCGCCAAGATGCATTTGTAGAACTTCACAGCATTCTTGGGAATTCCTAGGAATACAATATAAAAGGAACTGATGAAAGATAAGGACTTTCTGCTGAAGATGGGATTTCGGACATTATTACCAGTATTAAAGGGGAGGATGGTCCTTGAAGGGTGAAGACAGAGAACAAAGAGGTGCTTATTTATTTCTCTCTTAACTTTTTAAAAGTTTAATATTCACACACAGAAAGGACAGATATAATAAGTATATGGCAGGCCGGGCGGGGTGGTTCACGCCTGTAATCCCAGCACTTTGGGAGGCCAAGGCGGGTGGATCACGAGGTCAGGAGATCAAGACCATCCTGGCTAAACACGGTGAAACCCCGTCTCTACTAAAAATACAAAAAATTAGCCGGGCGTAGTGGCAGGCGCCTGTAGTCCCAGCTACTTAGGAGGCTGAGGCAGGAGAATGGCATGAACTCGGGAGGCGGAGCTTGCAGTGAGCCAAGATCGCACCACTGCACGCCAGCCTGGGTGACACAGCGAGACTCTGTCTCAAATAATGATAATAATAATACTACTACTACTAATAATAAGTATATGGCTTGATGCATTTTCACAAAGTGGGCACACCTATGAAACCAGCATCTAGATCAAGCTTGCCCAACTCACAGCCCAAGGGCTGTAGGCCGCCCAGGATGGCTTTGAATGCAGCCCAATACAAATTCATAAACTTTCTGAAAACATTCTGAGAATTTTTTGCTGGTTTTTTTTTTTTTTTTGGTTCATCAGCTATTGTTAGTGTATTTTATGTGTAGCCCAAGATAATTCTTCTTCTTTCAATGTGGCCCAGGGAAGCCAAAAGACTGGACACTCCTGCATGAAACAGAACATTCCCAGCACCTCCAGAAGCCCCCATATTGTGCCTCCTCTCAGTCACTACCCACCCAAGAATAACCACTATCCTGACCTCTAACAGCATAGATTCGTCTTGCTGGGCTGTATACTTTATATAAATGGAATCGTACAGTATATATTTTCTTGTGTCTAGCTGAAATTCAAGATTGTAATTATGAGATTCTCCTGCATAATTCCATGTAGTTGTCATTCATGGCATTCTCATTGCTAAATTCCTTATGTGAATATAGTACAATTTATTTACCCATTTTACTGTAGATGGGCCTTTAGGTAGATTCCAGTTTGGGGCTTCTGAACTGCTTTTACTCACAACACTACTGACACCAAATGTGTTGGCTCTTGTCATACCACCACCAAGTTCTCCAATTCTCTGGCACCAGTTGGGTGTCCTACAATTCAATTCTGACACTACTTAGAGTGTTAGTGTCAGATTCTGCAGGTTTAAGCACTCAGTCCCATAAGACTGTCCTTACTTCAGATGCCAGTCACAAGTATTATGTGCCCAGGCTACCCATGCTTCTGTCTGACTTGGCTACAAAGTTGGGGATTCCCAGAACACCCAGTCCTTTTCAGGTTCAATAATTTGCCAGAACTCACAGTACTCAGGAAATCACCTTGCCTACTACTATCAGCTTATTATAAAGGATACAACTCAAGAACAGCCATATGGAAGAGATGCATAGGGCAAGGTATGAAAGAAGCAGGTGCATGGAGATTCCATGCCCTCTCCAGACATACCACCCTACCAGCACTTCAGTGTGTTCACCAACCTGGAAGCTCTCCAAATCTTGTTGTTTAAGGGGTTCTATAGAGGCTTCATTACATAGATATGATTGATTAAGTCATTGGCCATTGGTGATGGACCTGAATCTCCAGCTCCTCTCCCCTCCTCAGAAGTCTGGGGGTGCGGCTGAAAGTTCCAATTCTGTAATCATACGGTTGGTTGCTCTGGCAACCAGCCCTCATCATGAAGCTGTCTAGGGCTCCCACCAAAAATCACTTTATTAACATAAACTTACTTATGGTTGAAAGGGGTATGTTATGAATAACAGAAGATACTCCTGCCACCCCTATCACACAGAAAAGTTCAAGGTTTTTAGAAGCTCTGTGTCAGGAACTAAGGACAAAGACCAAATACATATTTCTTACTGTAGCACAAGACTATTATGAATATAGTCTTTTGGGTGTTTTGTTTTCTGTTTTTTGTTTTTTGTTTTGTTTGAGACAGAGTCTTGCTCTATCACCCAGGGTGGAGTGCAGTGGCAGTAGCGTGGTTTTTGTTCACTGCAGCCTCAACCTCCTGGGCTCAAGCAATCCTCCCACCTCAGCCTCCTGAGTAGCTGGAACTACAGGCATGTGCCTCATGCCTAGCTAACTTTTGTGTTTCTTGTAGAAATGGAGTTTTGCCATATTGCCCAGGCTGGTCTCAAACTCCTGGGCTCAAGCAATCCACTTGCTTTGGCCTCTCAAAGTGCTAGGATTTGACCATGCCCGGTTGAATATTATTTTTATAAACATTCTAGTTTATGTATATTGTTGAACAGATGTATACTTTTCAGTTGTATATATACCTAGGAGTGAAATTGCTGGATTTGCTTAGGTTTTAAAATATCAACTACTTCCAAAATAAATTTGTAACTGATTAAAACAAAAAATAAGTCATACATATAACAAAATTCAAAAGTATTTGAAAAATTAAAGGTCCTAAAGAAGGAAGTGTATTTTTATATGTTCCAACAAGAACTTAACTATTGTCCCCAAATGCAGTTCATCTTGCTTATCTTCTTTTTGTCAAACAACTAAAACAAACTCTATCTCTAAATGATGGATTAAAATATATTTCTGAATTGCCAACTTACTCTATGTGCAACTTTTACTTCTAATTACTAAAGAGCTGGGGAGCAATCTATTATAGGGTGTGTTTTATGGCTTAGTATGTGATCTATCTTTAATGTTCCATGTGAGTTTGAGAAGAATGTATATCCTACTGCTGTTGAATGAAGTAGTCTATAGATGTTCATTATATCCAGTTGATTAACAGTGTTGTTATGTTCAACTGTGTCCTTTTGATTTTCTGTCTGCTGGACCTGTCCATTTCTATTAGATGAGTATGGGAGTCTCCATCTACATTAATGGGTTCCTCTATTTCTCCTTGAAATTCTATAAGTTTTTGCCTTGTACATTTTGATGCTCAGTTGGTAGGTGCATATAAGTTAAGGATTGTTATGTATTCTTGTAGAATTGACACCTTTATCATTTTGTAATGCTCCTCTTTATCCCTGATAACTTGCCTTGCTCTGAGGTCTCTGTCCAAAATTAGTATAGCTACTCTCACTTTAGTTTTTACTTTTTTAGTTTTATTTTTTATTTTTCCTCTGTCCATAGCACCTCCATAGTCCCATTTTCTTTTGATTAATGTTAGCATAATATATCTTTCTCCATCCACTTATTTTTAATCTATCTGTCTTCATATTTAAGGTGCATTTCTTTTTTTTTTTTTTTTTTTTTTTGAGACGGAGTCTTGCTCTGTTACCCAGGCTGGAGTTCAGTGGCGCGATCTCGGCTCACTGCAAGCTCCGCCTCCCGGGTTCATGCCATTCTCCTGGCTCAGCCTCCTGAGTAGCTGGGACTACAGGGGCCCGCCAACACGCCCGGCTAATTTTTTGTATTTTTAGTAGAGATGGGGTTTCACCGTGGTCTCGATCTCCTGACCTCGTGATCCGCCCGCCTCGGCCTCCCAAAGTGCTGGGATTACAGGTTTGAGCCACTGCGCCCGGCCTAAGGTGCATTTCTTGTACATAACACATAGTTGGTTCTTGTTTCATGATACAGTCTTTTAATTGGTGCATTTAGACCTTTGATGTTCAGAGATTGCTGATACAGTTGGATTCGTATCTATTAAATTTGTTACTGTTTCAATTGTTGTCTGTGATGGCTAATTTTAGGTGTCAAGTTGACTGATCTAAGGGATACCCAGATAATTGGCAAAGCATTATTTCTGTGTATGTCTCTGAGGATGTTTCCAGAAGAGAAGGGCATTTAAATCAGTGAATTAAATAAGGAAGATCTGTCCTCACCAATGTTGGCTGATGCCATCCAATTCGTTGAGGGCCCAGATAGAATAAAAAGGCACAGGAAAGGAGAATTTTCTCTCTCTTCTGGAACCAGGCAGGACACCCATCTTCTCCTCTACTTGAACATTAGAACTCTAGGTTCCTGGCCTTTGGACTCCAGGGCTTCCACCAGTGGCCCACCAGCTTCTCAGGCCTTTGGACTCAGATTGAATTATTTTACCAGTTTCTCTGATCTTCCAGTTTGCAAATGACATATCATGGGACTTCTCAGCCTCTATAATCACATGAGCAAATTTTCATAATCAATCTTAGCTAGCTAGCTAGCTGTTTGTCTATCTATATATCTACACATCCTATTTGTTCTGTTTCTCTGGAGAATCCTGACTAGTGTCCTTGTTCTTTGCTTCTGTTTTTGTCTTCCACTTTTTTCTGCCTTTTCTTTTAATTGAGCCTTTTATGTAATTCCATTTTTTTCTCCTTTCTTGGCATATCAGCTGTACTTGTTTTACTTTGTTCATGTTTGCCCTAGAGTTTGCAATATGCATTTATAACTAATCCAATTCCACTTTCAAATAATACTATACGACTTCGTGGGTAGTGTGAGTACCTCATAATAGCTAAATAATCCTAGCCAGGCACAGTGACACACACCTGTAATCCTAGCACTTTGGGAGACCATGGTGGGAGGATCACTTGAGGCCAGCAGTTCAAGACCAGCCTGAGCAACATGACAAGACCCTGTCTCTACAAGAAAAAATTAAAAAATTAGCCAGGCAAGGTGATATACACCTGTAGTCCCAACTACTTGGGAGGCTGAGGCAGAAGGATCCCTTGAGCCCAGGAAATTGAGGCTGTAGTGAGCTATGACTGAGCCATTGCACTCCAGCTCAGGTGATAGAGTGATAACCTGCCTCAAAAAAAAAATCCCAATTCTATCCTTCTATCCCTTTCATCATTGCTGTAGTTCATTTCACTTATACATAAGCATATATGTGTGTGTGCATACATATAGACATACATAGGCATACACAATTGAATACATTATTGCTATTATTATTTTGAACCATTATCTGTTGATAATCAAGAATGAGAAAACAAGTTTTACTTTACCTTCACTTATCCCTTCTTCAATGTACTTCTTTTCTCAATGTATATCTGAATTTCTCACCTATATCATTTTCCTTCTCTCTGAAGAACTCCTTTTAATATTTCTTGTAAAGCAGGTCTACTGGCAATAAATTCCCTCAATTTCTGTTTATCTGAGAAAGTCTTTCTCTTTCACTTTGGAAGGATAATTTCTCAAGGCACAGAATTCTAGGTTGGTGTCTTTTTCTCTCAGCATTTTAATTAATTCAATGCATACTCTTCTTGCTTGCATGGTTTCTGAGGAGAAGTCAAATGTAATTTTATCTTTGCTACTCTGGAGGAAAGGCATTTTTTTTCCTTCTGGCTTCTTTTGGGATTTTTTTTTTTATCTTTGATTTTCTGTAGTTTGAAAATAATACACTTTGGTGTAGTTTTGCGGCATTTATCCTCCTTGGTGTTCTGTGAGCTTTCTGGATCTGTTTTATGTGGATGTTTTATGTAAATGCAAAGAAATATAGTATGCACCTTATATGGTAACATACTAGAGTACTTCCACTTGCATAGAGTAATCAAGGAGAAGAAAAATCATGAATTGTTACTCCGTAGTCAAATCATGTTAGAAGATAAAGGTATACACACAGCATGTGCACGCTCACACATACATCTTTAACTATCTCAACCCCCTTGAAAAAATTACAATGTTATAAGTTACCAGGACCCTGAATCATGGACTTATGGGTACGGAGGCATCCTGGTTACAACAAATTCTCCAGTACTTTCATAAAATCATTGACAAACCAAAACAAAAAATAAAAAAAGAAACCTTGAACCAAATATTAGTAAATTTACCATTAAACATTTGTAAAATATGGGGGGGAAAGGATTAACTATGAAAATATCTACATTGAAAACTTTGATCCATACGGATCTGGGTGGTGGCTGATTGGAAGGACATAGTGCTGGAATAAATTGTCTTAGTCCATTTTGTGCTGCTATAACAGAATACCTGAAACTTGGTAATTCAAAAACTATAGAAATTTATTTTCTCACAGTTCTGGAGACTGGGAATTCCAAAATCAAGACATCAGAATTTCGTGTCTGATGAGGGCCTTCTTGCTGCATCTTCATATGGCGAAGGTAGATGGGTAAGAGAGCAAATTAGCTGAATGCTGCATGAAGCCTATTTTATAAAGGCCTTAATCCCATTAAGGAAGAAAAAGCCCTCGTGGCCTAATCACCCCTTAAAGGCCCAACACTTAAGACTGTCACATTAGCAACATCTGAATTTTGGAAGAGACACATTCAAACCACAGCAGTGTAACTCCTTGGAGGGTGTTCTGATAGGAAGCAAAGGAAAGGAAGCTGTTCTTGTCCAAGGTGACAAGAGAGTCAGATGACTCATCTACACTGCTCAATACCATGCAGATGCAAACTGGAGGCCAAATGGTAAAGAACTGACACCAGTAACCAAGAACAACCACACCACAACTGCAGGCCCAGGGTGAGAATGAAGCACTTTCTTTCCTCAAGAGAATCTAAATAATCCATGACAACTAGATAAAGTAAAGGTGTTCAGAGGAAGCATGAACATAACTCTTGATAACTGGGCAGAGGGGAGGGTCTTTTTAGGCATGACATGAAAATCAGAAGTCCCCGACTAAAATTTCTGGTTGTAAATTTCTCTTTATAATTTTGTCAGTCTTTGCTTTATTTCAAGGCCACATTGTTAGGAATATACAGTTCCTGAATTTTATTTCCTTGTTGTAGATTACAACTTTTATCATCATCCCTATTTATGTTTTTCACTTTAATTTTTTTCACATTATTGCTACATGAGCTTTCTTTTGATCAATATTGGCATGGTAAGTCTTTTTCCTTTCTCATCTTGATTTATGTATTAGGATTACTAAAATATTTGAACTGATATCTACTGCCTTCTATTTTATGCTTACCATCCTCTTATGTTTACCTTTGCTTTTCTTCTTTTCTGTCTTTTGTTGTACTGGTAACATTTTACATATTCCCTCCTTTTATCCTCTGCTTATTTGAAAGCTTTATTTATTTATTTATTTATTTATTTATTTTGAGACAGAGTCTCGTTCTGTCACCCAGGCTGGAGTGCAGTGGTGTGATCACAGCTCACTGCAGCCTCCACCTCCCGGGTTCAAAGTATTCTTGTGCCTCAGCCTCCCGAGTAGCTGGGATTACAGGCGCACACCACCATGACCAGCTAATTTTTGTATTTTTTTGGTAGAGACAGGGTTTCACCATGTTGGCCAGGCTGGTCTTGAACTCCTGACCTCAAGTGATCCACCTGCCTTGGCCTCCCAAAGTGCTGGGATTACAGGCATGAGCCACCACACTCAGCCAAAAGCTTTATTCTTTTATTGGTAGCCTTTCAGATATTAACATGCACAATTATCTGTCCGTTTTTTTCCAACGGTTATTCAATATGTCTCATTTCCTACAGACCACAATGACTTTAGCATACTTTATCCATTGAATACTACTCAACACTCCCTTCCTCATATTGTTATTGTTTAGAATTTGAGTTTTACCTTTCTTACACCCCAAAAGAGGTTTCTCTTTTTTTAGTTTTACAGTCAATAAATAATTAATTTTACCAATATACTTTACCAATTGACATAGTCACTTTTGTTTCTGATAGCCCATAATCTCCTGTGATAACTTTTTTTTTTTGAGATGGAGTCTCGCTCTGTCACCCAGGCTGGAGTGCAGTGGCAAAGTCTCAGCACACTGCAACCTCCGCCTCCTGGGTTCAAGTGATTCTTCTGCTGCAGCCTCCCGAGTAGCTGGGACTACAGGCTCATGCCACCACGCCTGGCTAATTTTTGTATTTTTAGTAGAGACAGGGTTTCACCATATTGGCCAGGCTGGTCTTGAACTCCCAACCTCGTGACCCACCTGCCTCAGCGGCCCAAAATGCTGGGATTACAGACGTGAGCCACCGTGCCCAGCTGGTATGTTTTTAAAAAATTTACTCAAGTGTATCCTTAAAAAAATGTTATTTTAGAGAGAATCTGAAAATAATATTTGTATGACTAAAAATAGTTTTATTTTGCCTTCATTCTTGAAAGATAGGTGAACACTTATTTCTCCCTCAACATCTTGAAGATATTGCTCTACTGT
The DNA here is from genome assembly GCF_006542625.1 of Nomascus leucogenys. Taxonomy (NCBI): domain Eukaryota; kingdom Metazoa; phylum Chordata; class Mammalia; order Primates; family Hylobatidae; genus Nomascus; species Nomascus leucogenys. The sequence continues at coordinate 43,628,465 of NC_044393.1, forward strand.
CCTTGACATTTATTGTAGCAATGAGAACTCTGCTCAGTTTAGCCACAGTTCTGAGTGGAAAGCAGGGGATTCCCTCAACCCTGCCCTCAATACCCTTTATAAAGTAAGATAAAATTGTATCCAGTGAAATGCATAGCTCTTAAGTATATAATTGGGATATGTTTTGATAAATATCTACATCTATGTAACCCCCTCCTAACGAAGATCTAAAATGTCTCTATCACTCTGGAGTCAGAACCTCAGTGCACTTTAGGATTGTTGCTTCATCCTTACTCTTCCGTGACCTCATTATGATGGGTCTAGATGATTTATTTTTATTTATGCTTTCTGGAGTTGAAAGTGCCCTTTTGACTTCAGGACATGTGGCTTCTCTCAAATTCTGGAAAATTTTAAGCTATCACCCCTCTAAATGTTGTTCATCTTCCACGACCTCCATTCACTTCCGTATTCCCTATTAGATGACTGTTGGAGTCATTTAGTCTATCATCTATATCTCAACTAATCTTTCATATAGATGTGTTTCACATATGAAATGATTTTAAAGTCTCTATCTCTGTTCCACATCAGAGTGGAATCCTTTTAGCTTCCAATTCACTGATTTTTCTTCTCTTTAATTTTTTGATATAAGGAACAACATGGATTAATCTTAAAATCAATATGTTGAATGAAAAAAGCCAGACATAAAAGAACATACACTGTATGGTTCCATTTATATAAAGCTTAGAAACAGGCAAAGAGTAATCTATGAGGATAAAAGTCAGAATAGTCATTAACTCTGGTGGAAGTCTTTATGAACTGGGAAGGAACCTAAGAGAACCTTCTAGGGTAAGGTTCCCCATTCCATGCCAGACAGGAAATGTACCCTGTCTGGAATGGAATGGTGGTTATACATGGGTGTTAAAATATGTGAATGTTTGTAGATATATATAGTTTGTGGAGCTATACACTTAAAATTATGCACTGTATGTCAGAGGAAGGAAGAGGGAAGGAAGGGAGGGAGGGAGGGGAGATGGAAGGAAGGGAGGGAGGGGAGATGAAAGAAAAAGAAAAGAAAAAAGTTAGGGAAGGATGGAGGGAGGAATGGAGGGAGAAAGAGGATGAGAGAGAGAGAAAGAAAGAACCAAACCCAGGAATATGTCATCTCTCAGCTCCTGGGGCTGCTAGGAATGGCAGATCCAGTAGTCCATGTCCTAAATAAGCACTGAGGTGCAAAAAATGGACTAATTTGAAAACAGGAGACTGATAGGCTATTATAAAGGCACTGGGCCTCATAAATACCTCCAAAGGTAATAGCAGGGCCAAAACAAGGACATCATTTATCAAGCGGCCAGAAAGAAAACAGAATTGGTTCATTCATTCCCTATACCACCATTTGAAATTCATACTCAGTGTCACTGAATGTAAGCAACACTGACTCTGTACTAATAGTGCTCTTTTATGCTGCACCAAGCCCACATTTGCCAGGGACTGAAAAAGGTGCCATGAGATGATTTGCTGCTGCTGCTGCTGCTTTGGAAGCTCAGAAGCAATATGAAAGCATTGCAATAAGGATTAGGTTTGTCTGGGAATGACAGAAAACCCTAAATGACAGTAGCATTTTGTGATGCTTAATTGTATGTGTCAACTTGACTGGGATAAGGGATGCCCAGATAGCTGGCGAAACATTATTTCTGGGCTGGGTATGTCTGTGAGGGTGTTCCTGGAAAAGATTAGCATTTCTTTTTTTTTTTTTTTTTTTTCGAGACAGAGTCTCCCTCTGTCGCCCAGGCTGGAGTGCAGTGGCGCAATCTTGGCTCACTGCAAGCTCCACCTCCCGGGTTCACGCCATTCTCCTGCCTCAGCCTCTCCGAGTAGCTGGGACTACAGGCGCCCGCCACCACGCCCGGCTAATTTTTTGTATTTTTGGTAGAGACGGGGTTTCACCGTGGTCTCGATCTCCTGACCTCGTGATCCGCCCGCCTCGGCCTCCCAAAGTGCTGGGATTACAAGCGTGAGCCACCGCGCCCGGCAAAGATTAGCATTTCAATTCATAGGCTGAGTAAGGAAAATTACTCTCACCAGTATGGGTGAGCATCATCATATTTGTCGAAGGACTGAATAGAACAAAAATGTGGAGAAGGGTGAATTTGCTTCTATTTGAGCTGGAACATCCATTTTCTCCTGCTCTCCAACATTGGCACTCCCAGTTCTCAGGTCATCAGACATGGACTAGGACTTACACCTCTGGACTGGAATTGAATTATCTACCAGCTTTCCTGATTCTCTAGCTTGAAGATGACAAATCATGAGGCTAAATCACTTATTAGCCTCCATAATTATGAACCAATTTCTATCATCTCTCTCTCTCTCTCTCTCTCCCTCTCTCTCTTTATATATAGATGTAGGTGTATTTGTATATAGTCAGCCCTCGGCATCTGTAGCTTCAACTTCAGATTAAAAACTGCAAAAAAACTGCATCTCTACTGAACATGTACAGACATTTTTTCCTTGTCATTGTGCCCTGAACAATACAGTTAGCAATTATTTACATAACATTTACATTGTATTAGGTATTATAAGTAATCTAAAGATGATTTAAAGTATATGGGGAAGGAGCCAGACACGGTGGCTCATGCCTGTAATCCCAGCACTCTGGGAGGCCGAGGGGGGTGGATCACCTGAGGTCAGGAGTTCAAGACCAGCCTGGCTAATATAGTGAAATCCCATCTCTACTAAAAATACAAAAATTAGCCAAGTGTGGTGGCGCATGCCTGTAGTCCCAGCTACTCGGGAGGCTAAGGCAAGAGAATCACTTCAACTCAGGAGACGGAGGTTGCAGTGAGCTGAGATTATGCCACTGCACTCTGGTCTGGACAACAGCGTCTCAAAAAAAAAAAAGTTACATGGGAAGAGGTAAATAGGATATACATAGGTTACATGCAAATGCTATGCCATTTTATATCAGGGACTTGAGCATCTACATATTTTGTTACCCACGGGAGGTCCAGAAACCAGTCTCCTGTGGATATATGTATATATCCTATAACCAATAGGAAATGTGTGTATGTGTGTGTGTGCACGCGTGCATTTCCTATTGGTCTGTTTCTCTGCAGAACCCTGAATAATACACTTATATAAGATAGAAATTATTTTTCTCTCTTGCAAAATAAATGTGGAGGCATACAGTTCAGGGACTGGCAAGGCAGCTCTGCAAAGTCATCAGAAACCTGGCTCTCTGAAGTCGTCTGTTCTACCATCTCTAGAATGACCCTTTTTCTCATGACCCAAGACGGCAGGCAGTTGGAGGCCTAGCCGCCCACATCCGCATTCCAAAGTAGCTGGAGAAGTAAGGAATAAAGATGTGCCTCCACTCTTCAAGAAGTACCATATAACACTTCTGCTTTAAACTCATTGGCCAAAACCTAGTCACATGGCCTAGTCATCTAGCTGGGACACTCGAAAATGTGGCCTTTTAGTGGATCATATATTTGTCCTAAATAAAACTAAGCTTCTATTAATATTATAGGAAGAAGGAAAGAAGAGATTGTGCTAGGAAAACAGGAGTCTTCCACAGAAGTCAATATACATGAAGAATTTATAATCATTTCCTCCACAATACACATTTTTGTACATGAATAATGAGTTAGATATATTTTTAAACACTGTTTGTGGCTGTCCATATTGAGAAAAGATGGTCATTATTATTAAAGATGCTCACTATTGTTTTGCAGTTAAAGACAGTCTGTATAGTTGAAGCCAGGCAAATAATTGAGGCAATCAACTTGTTAACAGTATTAAGAAAATAATCTCTAGGTCTTTATGTTAGTACTCACAAAATCTTAAAAACCAAACAATGCAAATAATTATTCAATATTTCAATACATTTTTGGATAATTTGTATCGCAAAGAGTAAGACAACCCACTTACCTCAAATGAATTGAGGGATTAAAGATAAACAGTGTATGAGGAAGGCTTAATTTTCATTATTTTCCTATCATTTGAAAGAAATTTTACCATCTACTTACATCACCTTTTCAAAACTTTTTGTGGGCAGGGTTGCTCTGACACCTAGGCTGGAGGGTAGTGGCACACTCATAGCTCACTGCAGCCTCAACCTCTTGGGCTCAAGCAATCCTCACATCTTGGCCTCCCAAAGTGCCAAGACTACAGATGTGAGCCACTGTGCCCAGCCAGTAAAAAAAACTTTTTTAAGAAAAAAGTGTGATTAAGATCCAAGGCTATCTTGTTTCTATGCATTTGGGGAAGAAGTGGAATTTGGGGAGAGTGAGGTTCAAAATCAGCAAAACGCTGACATCCCCCCGCTTTCGAAGGCTCATTCAGGGAAATGTAGCTTTGAAATGATGGTCATGTTGCTTTGGCCTGCCTGTTATTTTAAGTAGAACCCATTTGTTCTCCTAGTGACTCATAATATGGCTTAATAAAAGCCTAAATCGAGAAACTGGTGCTCCCTCCTTTCTCAAGGATACAATCCTTAGACAAAGAGTGGGCTTAGATTTGGTTGTCGTTTACATTTCAGTCATGGTTATTTATTATTCTTCTGTTATGCCTATTCTAAACTCTACCATCGTTTAAACAAATTTACTTTCAATTCTCCACTGAGTTCACCAAAGACAAATAATCCTTCTGCAACTGGCAGGGCTGAAGATTAAGCCACCCTGGGCAATTAAGCATATCCCAAGGTTCAGCTGGTATGCTGTAGTTTACATTCATTACAGCCATTTAGCAAGGTTCGGCAGCTTATACCCCTGGTCTGAAGGATGATTTGTATCCTTCATTAGCATTCTTATATTCAGCTAGGATGTTGTGGCATATACCACTGTCAGGCTGAGTCCCAACACTACGAGATTAGGGCTGCAAATTTCACCCTTCTGCCACTAATGGAATCCTCTAGGACTTGGCCTCTGTAACCAGCTGTGGCAGCTTTTGAAGGAAAAGCTGGAGTGTGTACCAATAAGGAAGTATAAACAACCAGGGTTGATTATCATGGTTATACAATTTGAAACTGGGAATTCAGTTTTGAATCAGGACCCAAAATGGGTACAAAAGAACTTAATTCAGAATCTCCAATATGGTGTCTTTTAAAAAGGAGGCTACAAATATGGTAGCAATATGGCATATCAGTTAACTATTGCTGCATAATAAGCATACTCAAAAGTAATCTCAGCAGCATACAACAATAAGAACCTCAACCGCTTGCAGATCTCTGGGTAGGCTGAGCAGTTTAGCTGACTTCAGCTGGGCTAACTCACATGTCTGGGCATCAACCAATCCAGCCTGGGCTTGGCTAAGGTGACTGAGCTCTGCTTCACATGACTCTCATCCTCCTGGCACTGGCTGGTTAGCCTGGCCGTGTTCTTTTCATGAGAATGATGGAGGCCAAAGAAAAAGACTTCACAAGTGCTGTCCCAGCTCTTTCTTTCTTGTCTGCTGATATCCCACTAGCCAAAACAAATCAGGTGTGCAAAAGTACACCCCTTCTTTGCAAAGCTACATGGCAAAGGACACAGATTCAGAAAGGGATGAAGAATTTAATGTAATCTACTAGATAGGACAAAGAGACTTGAAATTATACATGTGATTAACCCATTTATGCTTGAGGTTGCAATTTTTTGAATTTGAAAAATCAGACCTTGGCAATGACCTTGAGCAGAAGAATATAAATAACTCCCACATGCTTAGCATTCCAATAATGGAACACTAGGCATAAATAGGTTCAGAATAAAGAAAGAAAATGAGTTAATAAACAATTAGGTCCTTCATTGAAAAAGTTGCTAAGACTGCCAGCTATGTTGAAGACCTAAAGAATCCTGGAATAGTACAGCTCAAACTGAATTTAGGGTCCTCTAGATCAGTGGTTCTTAGCCTTTGTGAGGTCTGAATTCTTTAAATATATGCAAAAATATACATTTTACAAGCATTCTGTGGACTCTCTGAAAGCCATCTGTGAACACCTTGGAAATCCATAAACCCATTGTTAACAGGTGGAGAAGTTGAGTTACATTATGATTTATGCTCAGAGAGATCTTTCAGCTAGCGTGAAAACTGCATTTAGTTGAATTTGGTGTTGTATCAAAGTGAATATAAGCCAGACAATAGTCCACTGCTCAAGAACCTCCTAAAGCATTCCTTCACACAGTGTAGAACCCGTACTCCTTATTATGGCCTTCAAGGCCCTCCAAGGCCTGACCCCTGCCTACCTTCATAAACTTGCTTTCCCTCTTGCATCAGCATCCGACTAGACAGGCTTCTGTGCTGTTTCTTGCACTTGCCAAGTTTGGGGCCTGTGCAATTGCTGTTCCCTCTGCCTGGGATGCTCTTTTCCTGCCAATTCACACTGCTCTCTCTCTTGCTTCATTTAGGATTCTGTACAAATAAAGGCCTTCTCTGAACATCACATTTAAAATGCCAACCCTCAATCACTCTTGCTTTATTTATAATTTGAGCCATTTGTTTTTTCTCTATGCCTGTGGTGGATACAACTACCTGAGCGTAGGGACTTGATTTATTTGTTCCTTCACATATCTCCAGCATCTAGCACCAGGACTGAAACAGAGAGGGCACTTGAGTAGGTATTAAATGAGTAAATTGACATGATACACTATAAGATATATATCCACAGAGAAACCCAGAGATGAAAATATACCAGAATACATTTCACAACCAAATTGTAAGAAAGAGATTTCATACAGCTCAGTCTTGCAAAGAAAGTGGAACCCTTCTACCAGCTTTCTGAATGGTTTTCATTTAAGAATCTTGATGTTTAATTTCAAATAATAACGTCATCAAATCAAATGATTAGCCATAGCTAATTAGCCCTACCAAGGATTTTGTAGGGTTTTTATTATTTAGGAATAGATCCATTGGTGCAGGTGGGAATGTTGTCTGAAATAAAGCTTTGGAGCAAAAACTCGTAACTGACTGATCAATGGGTATGTGTGTTTCTTTACAGGTGGGCACCATAACATAAGGCTTAGTTTCTTAATATGTAGCTTTCTTCCGTGTAACCAGCCTAAGATTTGGAGCATCTTATCAAACACTGAATGGAGATGATGAGTTGGCTGTGAGGAGGTTATAAGCTGTCCTTAGCAGTGATTTATGGAGGCTCTGATTTCAGAGGTTAACAAAGATTTGCTTTAGGTTTATGTGCCGTTTTCCAAAGTCATTCTGAACTGACAGATAAATGTGTAGCCCTCTTTGCTGGCACCTTTTATGGGTAGGTGCAGCTGGATGAAAATCAGCCACAAAAGAGATCCCAGTGTTATCATTAATGGTGACTGTGTAACAGATGTTGTCTACATATTAGGGGAGGCTGCTTAATTTGTCTCTTGCAAACATGAAGCCTCTTAAAACTATTATGTACCAAACATTGTCTGGAAAATTTCTTTCTTTTGTAACACAGTCCTCCTTTAGGAAGAACAGCAGTTTGAAATTAAAAGAATAAAAGAAAGACTCAAATGAAGGAATACTATGTGCATTACATTTTTGTTCATCATGATTATGGTGAAGAGACAAAAAAAGACATTATGGTATTGCCAAGGGAAAATACACGTATTAAAGACAAAAGTCTAAATGAATAGGTACTGAGCAAGTGATGAGAAATTAGGGCGGGGATGGGGTTTTGCCTCCTGTCATTTATAAGCTAGCATCCCCATTGACTTACTGCCTAGGAAGAACAGAGTGGGTGACAAAGAGTTAGAAATCTTGCCCATAATGGTAGGAAAGTGATTTCATTCCACTCACCATCTGGTCAGCTCAGCCTATTTTTCAGGCAAAAGATTAGTCGTTTGTTAGATACATTAAGCCCCAATTCTTTACAAAGCCCACCACACACACACACACACACACACACACAGTTGTGATAGTCCAACACCATGTTTCTCTACCTTTTCTTCTCTCTAAATATATGCACGAATTTCATTTTCATTTTGGAGAGACTTTGGGGAGTTTATCATGCATATGATAACACAAATGGCTTCCACTTTTTTCTCAGTAAATAAAAGAAGGCTTTCATAAGACCATAAAAAGAAAGTTGTGCATGGGAGAGTTGTACATTGGTATAGTCATTTTGGAAAGAAATTCGGAAATTTTGTCAAGAATTAAAACGATTTCAAACATTGTGCCCCAAAGCTTCACTTCTGAGAACCTGCTCTTAAAAAGTTCAAAATAATAAAAAGGCACATAATAAAAATACATTTTATAATAGCAAAAATGGCATTTTTATAATAGTAAAAATGGAGGCAAACTCAAATTCTTATATTAGGTTATATTTAAATAAATTATTACAAGTTACCTAACAAAATAATTTTAGCATTAAAATTATAGATATGAATACTACATAATAACTTGAAGACATTTATGCTATATATTAAATTTTTAAAAGGAATGAAAAATTGAACATAGATGATTTGTATCCTTGTAAAATATGAAAAAAAAGTCATAGGAAAAACATAAAAAATATTTAAAAAAAAAAAAAAAAAAAAATGTATAGAAGAAAGCAGTTGTATCGAAGATAATTGTTTCCTCAGTAAGCACAGCTATTATTAAACAGTTTCTGCATATCAGATACTTTTATGTTTTTATTCGTGACAATCTTCCTTCCCTGGCCATATTTTCAGATTATTCATTAGATTATCAGTATAAATAAGAAGGTAAATGTTTGCATCAGCACTCATTTACACTAAATGCAAGCCTGTTTTCTCTTGATTAGGGCATTTAATTTTCATCTATTCCAAGGAACCTCAGATTTCAAAAAAGTGTGGAAACTGAAGCAATAAAATGTCCTGCAATGTTTCATGTAAATTAATTCCCCAACACAGTGATTTCAGGGCATGTCATTGCAATATACACTCAATAAATACCTTTCCACTTTGGAATCCTTCCAGTATTCTAAGTGGAGAGAGGTTGGTTGACCTAAGAGATTAATAAAGACCTCCAAAACTGCTTGAATTTTAGGGCCAGTATAAAATACAGGTCTCAGGCATTGTCACTGGCTGCCAAGGAGCACCACAAGCTGGAGTCAGGGAATATCTGTGAACTTATAGATATCCAGCTTCAAAGTCAAATGTAACCTTCCAAAAACTTTTTAAAATTGTTGCCAATGCCATATTGCTCATGTACTGTAAAACAATTTACCTGAGCTATACCTTTATTTTATAATTAATCCCCCCCCAACAATAGGTGAGAAAGCCTTAGTTTAAAACAAAACCTTTGTGCCACCAGTAGACCAAGCAGAATCTAAAGATTATCCAGGATGTGGGGAAGAACCTGCCTCTGCTCTATGCCCAGTGCGGGCCTGGCTTTTGGTTGTTTCAAAAGCATCAGGTGTATTCCTGCCCTCAAAGACCTTCGAATCTTGTAGAGGGACACAACATGTGAGTAACTGATGCAGCAAATGGTCTCTGCTCAGCAGGCAATAGACAGAAACTGGCTTCTATTTCTCTAGCCTCTGCTTCCAACTTGGCCACATCAGGTCCCTTGTTCTAGTCCTCGTCTTAGGCCTATCAGAGAATTTCTCCTCTAGTTGCTTTTGGTTATTAAGTTCAGTCCATAGAATTCCACTGAAATCTCCTTTCCTCCTGTCCCCAGTGTGGGCTTCAGCAGAGACCCCGACTGCATGGAGTGTGGGGAAATGGAATACACAGGGTTGGAAAATGATGCTGGGATGAGGAGAGAAGGAAGAAACTTGTCTCATTCCTCAGCTGGCAGCAGCTGGCATTCTTTCTCCGCTGAAGTCATTGCTGCCCTGGCTGACAGTGTCTGGCCCTGAAGCCCACAACAAGGCAGGCTCCATGTATCAGCTCTCCTGGGATATGTGGATAATTTGGGGGAGATCCAGCAGCAGCACCTCCTAAAGTTCCCTGACATGGGAGAACTACCTTGCTAAGAACTGTCATTGTTCTCCCTTCTGGCAGGCCCTCTCTCTACTGGAGTCCTATGGAAGCCCCCTGTGACCCCTCAGCACTCCCACTCCCCCCATAGGGAGGAAGGGGATAACCCGACCCTACTAACATTTTTCTTCTCCAAGGCCCACTCTCCCCTCCCAGTGTCCTCCTGACGAAGAGATGAGAGGTAGGCTGCTTGTAGGAGTGTTTGTTGAGCTATTTCTGCCACCTCTTAGGTGATGTGTGGAGGGGACGTTATGGCTTTAGTTGTAGCTGCTTTCTTAAAATTAGAACACTGGCTCCCAACCTTGGTTGCTCATTAGAATCATTTTGGGGAGTTTTTTAAAATTACCAATGCCTGGGTTGGCCCACCCCATGCAATAGCAGAGTCTTGGGGGATAGGCCTAAAAGACAGGATAATTTTTCAAGAAATGTGGTTTGAATCTGCAGTCAGGACCCAGGGCAACTACAGTCTAAACATTTAGAGTGGAGGTTCTCAGCCTTAGCTGCACATTGGATTAACCAGAGGGCTTTGAAAAGCGCCTATGCTGGGTCCACCCCACAGATTCTGATGTCATTGGCTGGGTGCTTCCTACTGCTGTGGGAATTCTTGTTTTCTGTAGCTGACATCACTGAATCCTAAGAGAAGGCTCCAGGGAGGAGGGGATTCTCAGGCCACAGAAGGCACCCAGGCCTGGTGTACCTCAGCAGCTCTGCCAAACTGAGCTTCGTCTCCTCTGCCTATAGGAGCTTCTCCAACGATCCTCCGTCACCTTTACCCCCACCCACTGCCCACCCAGCTGCTTCAGTCATACACTGGTCTGAAAAATAAATCTTCACATCAAACTGTGTGGTAAGGCTTTTGGCTTATTATGATGAGGAAGATTAAAAATACAGGCTGTACTAATAACAGAAATTTTACGTCATCCTTGGTTCACCTTAGTGCAAGTTAAGAACAGAGGAACCCTGTCTTGGGACATCATGGGTCTAGTTTACCTATGGCTGCACACGTGCTACCCTCACAAACACTCAGAAATGATACTGAACTATGGTTTGAGTTTTCCAATATTATCTTTTTTTTTTCAGCTTACTCTAAAACAAACCCATCTGATAATTTTTCTGGAGGTTTCCAGTGGCAAATTATAAAGAAAATCTAACAGGGTGCTGGATGGGAGTCAAGCCTGTGAATGCCTTTCATCTTTCCTTCTCTTCCTTTATCTAAATTTTGTTCAACCTCCAAAACTCCCCTTCACCTCCTCCTTGAAGCCATTCCTGACATCTCCTGCTTATGAACTCCTATTGCTATTAAATCCAAAACCTCAAACATTAATACGTATATTTTGTGTATGTGTCCATATTTTTCTACGTACATGAAACAGAATGTTGAGCAGGAACTTCTTTGCTGCCCTAGAATCAATGGCTGGAGAAAACAGATTCTAAGTCTCAAGCTGGGCTATACATCAGAATGCCTTGGGTCTCTCACAAGCCACCAGGTGTTCATGCAAAGGTCAGAGGCCTCAGCAAGACTTCTGGAAGATCTGGAGAGGAAAATTCAGACACTGGCAAAGTGACTTTTCATCTGGTAGACTCATCTGGTTTGGTCATAGAATCAGGCAATGTGAGAATGTGGTCTGGGAGAGCAGCAACCTCAGGGTGAGGGGCCCAGTACTGGGGGACAAGGAGGGGAAAGTGGAACTCAACAGCTGTGAGCTCTGAGTGGTTGAAAACACAGTCAGAATCCTCCCAGAAAAAAAACTCCACAGTGGCATTTTGACACAGAGGGTCTTTAAGAGCAAAACTCAGTCATTCAGACTATAGTTGAGTAAGAACAGGGGTAACAGCGGTTATGTCCCCAAAAAACAGAATTCTCCCCTCCATAATGCACAACTGCAGCCTAAAGATGCCAAAGACATCTCTCCCTCAAGGAAAGAGGGAAGAAATGGAGTAGCTTCCATGTTCCAGGCAAGGTACTAAGGATTTTCACAAACGTCATCTCACTTAATTCCCACATCAATCCTTTTAGGATAAATATTAACATTCCTGTTTTCACAGCCAAAGAAACCAAGGCTCAGAAAAGTTAAGTACTTTGCTGACGGCAGAGTTGGGATTTGAACCGAGATCTGACCCTACGTCTCTTAAGCCCGCTTCAACTCCCAGTTTCCTTTGGGAGGCATCAAGTGACTGCTTTTATCTTTCTAAAGTTTTAGGTAAAGTACATATCCACAGTGTCTCCCATCCTTGTCCAGGTTACCAAGGGGAGACCCAGGGCAGTGATGCCTTGAATTTCCTAGCACTGGACACCAGTCATGGAGGGGCACATTCTCTGCATTTCATCCTGGGAAGAGGATGGCAGGCCAAGAATAAAGGACACCAGTGGACAGCAACATGTGGGAGATTAGCAAATATGTCCATTTGGGTGATGCCATTATTTATGTTGTCATGCTGTTACTCAGTTTAAAAACAAAGTTTATTATGAAAATTTTCAACCATTCAAAAGAATATATAACAAATCCCCAAACACTCATTATGCAATTTCCACAGTTACCTAGATGCTGCCGCATTTGCTTCATCTATCCTTTTTTCTTGCTGAACTGTTTTAAAGCAAATCCCAGACATGTCATTTCACCTCTCCATGATGTAATACACATCTCTAAAAAATGCAAGTATTTTGTTATGTAATCACAATGCCATTATTATACCTCAAAAAAAAGGTATAATACTTGACAGGTATGAGACTCAGGTGAAGTAAGCAAGGCACCTAGGGCATGAAAATGAAGGAAGCATTACCCTCTCGGCTGTGCTAATGCAGGGTCAGCGCCTCCTTAAAGTTTGTACTACAAGGCACCTCGTGTGCCTCACCCCAGGACCAGCTCTGTTATTTGGTACTCAGTCCATAACTGTATTTCTCCTATTGTTTCAAAATTTTATTTCTACGCTTTATTGTTCAAATCAGGATCCAAAAAAGAGCCAACTCTTCCTTATAGTTGCCATGTATCTATGCCTTTCATGTAGGATGATCTTCACCCCCTTCTTTTCCAGTTACTGATTTGTTGCAAATACTGGGTCACACTCTGCATTTGTTTCCTTCTTGATACTTTTTAAAACTTATTTCTCTCTTCTCTGTATTTCCTATGAGTCTGCAGTATATGATGCTAGGAATACATTCAACTATATACCTATTTTTTAGAAAATATTTACTTCATCTATGGTTTTTTATTTATTGGTACAAAATTGCCCACAGCAACGTTTCATAAGTCATCTGTCAGATGTATCTTTTATAAGTCTCTGCATCTGTAATTATATACCTTTTCTCATTGCAACAGATCTCTGTTTTATAACCATAATTCTATTTTATTAATATTTTGAAGAATCAGCTTTGAATTTCATTGAACTACTCTTCTGGGTTCTTTAATCTTTTATTTATTTTTATTTTATTTTATTATTTATTTATTTATTTATTTATTTTTTGAGACGGAGTCTTGCTCTGTCGCCCAGGCTGGAGTGCAATGGCACGATCTCAGCTCACTGGAACCTCCACCTCCAGGGTTCATGCAATTCTCCCGCATCAGCCTCCTAAATAGGTGGGATTACAGGCGCACAGCTAATTTTTGTGTTTTTGTAGAGATGGGGTTTCACTATGTTAGCCAGGCTGGTCTTGAACTCCTGACCTCAGGTGATCCACCTGCCTAGGCCTCCCAAAGTGCTGGGATTACAGGCATGAGCCACCACGTCTGGCCCTTTTTTAATTTTTAATTATTTTCATCATTCCCTTTTCTCTGTTTTGCTGCCTGACACCTCATAGAAGTAGGGACAGGTTGGCCAGGCTGCCTCCAGTTCTAACCAGAAATAGTCCTTCCCAGGACTCACTGAATAGGTGCACCCATTCTGTAGTAGGCCTCCCTAGGAATATCTTGGGATAGTTTCTTCTTTCGCTCAATTTCATTTGTCTTCCACTTTTCAAGGATTCATCATTGGTCCATTTACTGCATACAAACCATTTCAAACTTGATGGCTTAAAACAGTAACAATTATTTATTTTGCTCAGAAATCTGTAATGATCTGGGGTTGGACGGAAACAGGTCATCTCTGCTCCACGTGGCATCACCTGGGAAGGTGCAACTGAGTACTGGTATCTGTTCTTAGATGGTTCATTCACATGGTTGGTAGCATGGTAGAGGTTATCAATTAAGAGCTCAACTGAAGATGTGGGCCAGCGGTCTTGGGTCCTCTCCACAGGCTGCTTGGGCTTCCTCACAACATGGAGACTCTGATCTCTCCAAGAGAACAAAGTGGAAGTGTGTGACATTTTTATGACTTCTCAGACATCATATAACATCTGTTATGCTATCTCTATGGTTGACTCACAGAAATCTATCCAGGTTAAGCGGAAGATCTACACCTTACCATTAGGTAGGAGGAACGTCAAAATCACACCACAGCATGCAGGAAGGGAGATATTGTAGCCAATGCAATCTGCCACTCATTACCTCTGGTATTTTTCTGTTTTCCACTACCATTGTGACTTTACGTTAAATAAAACTTGCAGTTATTTCTGGGAGCAGGAGCATGTATTGATCAGTAATTTCATGTTATTTTCTCTTTCTGATTAGAACTTTTCAAGCAACTTATAATCATTATTAAAGCTCATTAATGAGCTATTAGATGAGAAACTTTGAGACTTGTCAGACCTTACTCCCTTAAGCGCTATAGATTAGCACTTTCTTCTGAAAGACAAATAAGGTCTCTTTTGTGGCTGACACATGGGTTTCCTTTCCAATGGAGAGGAATGGAGAAGGAGCCCAGGAGTTTAGAGTTCACAGACAAAGATTATCTTTCTGCCGTGAATGATCAGAAGCACAGTTTGAGCCTGTGCAGCTGAGCAGCAAGGAACAGTAACTGTGTTTGTCCACAGGGAATAAGCAACCATTTTCATTCATCTTCAGGCTGGTGAGTCTCTGTGTGCCCCTCCCCTAGGCCCATTTTCCACCCTTCTCTACCCTGCTCTGCTCTGTGCCCTGGGAGTCTGACCTCTCTGTGCCATGTGCTCTGGGTCCCTGTGCCCTTCTGGCTTCCAGCTGGGAGATGAGGGAGCAGGAAGAGAAAGGAGCTGGGGTATCTATTCTACCTTCATAACTTCCTCTATCTGTGGTTAAAGAGAAAATCCAGAGGAAGGGAAAAAAGGAAATATAACTTTTTAAAAGTGAATCACAATGAGATCATACATACCCTTAAATTTCATTAAATATTTTTTTAAACCCATGGTTTACTAAAGTTGATACCTGGGTGTGCCTTTGTCTTTAATGATAAGAATTATTTTTAGTCTAGATTTAAATACACCTTATAAAGTTAACTTACTGAAGAGAATCCAAATAAGTATGAATGGGCACATGAAAACTTTTAAATGTTAACTGGCACTATGTGAATGGTTGTAAAATTTGCAAACAATTACAATTTCAATTTTTAAAAATTTGATATTTGATAAAACACAAAAATTATATTGTATTTCCAATGAACTACACAATGGAACTTGCTGATGTGAAAATAATGTAATACTGCTGTGAACAATTCTGCGTTTCTGACTTCATTTCTGATTATTTCTCAATATACACCCCTAAAGAGGAATTACCAGGTCCAAGCCTATAATAAACATTTTCCTGCCCTTGGTCCAAACTGCCAAATCCTCTTCCAGGTTGGCTGTACCAATTCGCATTCCCACCAGCCATGATGAGAGCTCCAGCCCCAACACATCCTCAGTGGCATCATCAATTTTCAGTCTTTTCTAATTTTATAAGTAAAGTGGTTTCTCATTGCTATTTTAGTGGACATTTCTTTAATTATGAATGAGTCTGAATTTTTCACAACCTTTTTGTTATTTAGGCTTATTTTGCAAAATTACCTATTCTTGTTCTTTGTCCATGTGTCTATAGGGATTCTAGTGCCATCATATTTGGAAGCCATAAATTTTCTTTCCTTTTTTTTGAGACAGAGTCTCACTCTGTTGTCTAGGCTAGCGTGCAGTAGCATGATCTTGGCTCACTGCAGCCTCCGTCTGCCGGGTTTAAGCCATCAGGCCCGGCTAATTTTTGTATTTTTAGTGGAGACAGGGTTCTGCCACATTGCCCAGGCTGGTCTCAAACTCCCAGCTTCAAGTGATCCACCTGCCTCAGCCTCCCAAAGTGCTGGGATTACAGGCGTGAGCCACCACCCTCAGCCTGGAAGTCATAAATTTTCATACTTCCTCTTTACTTTTTAGTATTTACAGAAATAAAGGTTTATAAACTCAAAAATGCTGATCTTTTTCTTTGTGATTATTTTTATTAGTTTTATGCTTAGAGAGCTTCTCCTCTTCTAGAGATTGGTTAAATATTTATCAAATTTTTTTCCAAATATTATTACTTTTTATACATTTAATCTTAAATATATCTAAAATTTACATTGAATTTTTTTTTCTTTTGTGACAGAGTCTTGCTCTGTTGCCCAGGCTGGAGTGCAGTGGCACCATCTCAGCTCACTGAAACCTCTGCCTTCTGGGTTCAAGTGATTCTCCTGCCTCAGCCTCCTGAGTAGCTGGAATTACAGGTGCATGTCACCAAGCCCAGCTGCTTTTGTATTTTCAGTAGAGACAGGGTTTCACCGGTTTGGTTAGGCTGATCTCAAACTCCTGACCTCGTGATCTGCCCACCTCGGCCTCCCAAAGTGCTGGGATTACAGGTGTGAGCCACCACGCCCGGCCCATATGATGTTTTTTTATTTCCATAGATTTTTGGGGAACAGGTGGTATTTAGTTACATGAATAAGTTCTTTCTTTAGTGATTTTGGTGCACCCATTACCCAAGCAGTAGACACTGTACCCAATCCCTCACCCCATTCCCACTCTTTAACCCAAGTCCCCAAAGTCCATTGTATTATTCTTATAAAATGTACATAG
Source organism: Nomascus leucogenys (assembly GCF_006542625.1). Classification (NCBI taxonomy): domain Eukaryota; kingdom Metazoa; phylum Chordata; class Mammalia; order Primates; family Hylobatidae; genus Nomascus; species Nomascus leucogenys. The sequence continues at coordinate 43,645,274 of NC_044393.1, forward strand.
GATTTTGGCAGAGAAGGAAAAACTATGCTTTCCACCAAATAGCTTGCCAACTTTCTCAAAACATTTATTAAATTACTTGCCTTTTACCTATTGATCTGTGATGCTTCTCTTATCAAATCTGTTTGGAGGCTATCTATTCTGCTACATTTATTTGGTTCTTTTTATACCTTAATCACTCTGTTTTAAATACTATAGCTTTAATGCATGCTTTTACATTTTATTTAATAGGTGATCTCCTATGACTGGCTTTAAAGTATCTGCTTTTTCTCTTTCTCAGGTGAACTTTAGAATTGTTTTCTCAAAGTCCTCAAAAACAAACTGTAAATTGCATTAAGTAAGTTATCTAATTTGAGAAGAATTGGGTCCCATTACCCAGTTTAGCCATCCTTCCCAGAAACACAAGTGTCTTCATTTACTGGAGTTTTCTTTTATGTTTATTTTTTATTGCTGGGATTTCTTGCTAAGATTAGATTTATTTTTTAAATGGAGTGTGCAAATCCTGTTACCTATAATATTTTCAAATTAGATGTTATATGAATTGTCTTCAAGTGCTCAAAAGGATCAGTTAATTTATTTTCCTGGCTGTTATGCATGTGTGTATTTCCATATTAATTTCAGTTATGCCACCTCTAATTGCTTCTTTTAGGTCTTACCTATACAGGCAAAATATAATGAAGAAACAAACTCAAGACCAAAATAAAAATTACATGGATATTTCACATAAAAGGGAAAGAAAGGAGAGTGCTGCTTGTTTGAATTGGATCCTTGGTACAGGTCTTACATTAACTTTCCCTAAGTAGACATAGCTCATTAAAACAAATTACTTAACTTTGTAATGGTTATTCTAGTTTACTATGGATTCATCTATGCAGAACGTGAAAAGTTAAATGTTCACAGTGCTTGTTGCACATAGCTTTTCTCTTCATATCTTGAGTTTCTGATACTAATTTGTCTGTTAAATAGTTTCAGAAGCATTTGGGTTTTGCCTTATTTGGACTGGCTGAATCAAATCTGAGTTAATCTGGTTCCCTGATATTAAAGCCACTGAAGAATCCTCCATAATTCAAGGATCCATATGAAAATATAACATTTTCTGTATGTTTGATATGATTATATTGTATGAGTAATGCCCCCAAATGATTTTGTTTCAGAGTGATTCATTTTCTCTCAAATTTGGACTTGATACTGATGATTTCTTCATCTCATTCTTACAGAACATTTGTTAATATTGAATACATTCGTGTCATCACCACTTTATTTATAAAATAGATGTATGAATTGCATTTCAAAATGAAAAAAATCCAAAAACATTTTTTAACTCTAGAAAATCCTAGAACATTGTATTAGAAAGTTTTCCAAATGGAGAACACTTTGCTAAAGATGATGTGAGATTTGTAAAAATAATGCAATCAATGTGCCACCTAAGAGAAAATATTTTATAGATAACACTAGTTCTCAATCCCGAATGTTTGTAAGTTTACATAACAACATATGTGAAGCTTAATTGCCACAGACATTCTCCCACGTGTCTCTCAGTCTGCATTTGAATTTTCTACCTAGGGTTTCAGTAAACCACAATTCTTTCCTGATTAAGTATTTGAGTGTGGTCAGTGATTTTTGAAATTTTTCAACGATTTGCTTAAGTTCCACTTCAGGCACACCATGATCAACCTCTGAATCAACTTTCCCGTTTTCCTGCAGCAAATGCTTTCTGAAGGATGCTCACAAAGCCTCCATCACATCTGCTTCAGAGAGCACTGAGCATCAAGCTATCTGACCTAAGCTCTGGAGAGCTGGACACTGCTTGATGGGTAGGAGTCCAGTGATATATTTTTCATCCAGGAGACTAAGTAATACTTTTGAAGAATTTTAAAGAGGCCAAGCCACACAGGAATCCTTATGACAGCCTAATTGACAAGCAGCTCTCCAACCAGATTGAAATTCCAAATCATCTTCCAGCATTTGTCATATTGATCAATACCATTTTGAATATCTGTGACTAGTTTTCTGAATTTCACCTTCACAAAATTCTGTCCATGAGGAGTTCTTTTTATTTCCCTTAACTTCAACCCACAGTCCCTGCCACCTCCAGTAATATTTAATTTTTTTTCAATAATAAGTGTTTTGGCAATTGGTTGCTTTTTTTAAGTTCATATTATAGATAGAAAAATAGAGTACATATGTTTTCTTACAGCCAGGAAACAGATAAGAGTATATTGACAGACTTTTGTCTACTCTGCCTACATTTTTGAGAAAAAACTAGATATATTAAATATTCAAAGAGGTAAACATAAGAAACTTTCATGTAATTGCAGAACCTTAAGGACAGAAAGGACTACAGGTCCTCCTTGAGGACTACAACTTTACAGATATTGTAACTACAAGTTAATCTACAAACAATTTCAGAATTAAAAACTTCTTGGGAGCCAGGCACGGTGGCTCATGCCTGTAATCCCAGCACTTTGGGAGGCTGAGGCAGGTGGATAACTTGATGTCAAGAGTTTGAAACTAGCCTGGCCAACATGGTGAAACCCTGTCTCTACTAAAAATGCAAAAATCAGTCGAGTGTAGTGGTGCATGCTTGTAATCTCAGCTACTTGGGAGGCTGAGGCAGGAGAATCGCTTGAACTCAGGAGATGGAGGTTGCAGTGAGCCAAGATCGCACCACTGCACTCCAGCCTGGGAAACAGAGCAACACTTGGTCTCCAAAAAAAAAAAAACACACACACACACATCTTCTTGGGGTCTCGTCATCAAAATCATCAAGATTCACAAACATGTGTGCTATGATGTTTCCTATGTGTCAGTCCCTGTGATTAGTATTCATATAGATTAACTCATTTATGCCATATTTTTATCCTCCTAGGAAGATGCCATTATTATTTTCCTTTGTAGATGAGGAGGAGTTTAAGCTATTTCCTGTAGGAAGTGACAGCTGAGATATAAGCCCAGGATGGATTCCTGAGCACTCAATCTTCATCACTCACTATACTGTCCTGCTTTCTGTCCTTGAGCTTCAGCCAGGAATCAATCTTTGAATCTCCTTTTCCTCCACCCCTTCTATTCAATTACTCATCGCGTCCCATTGATTCTAACTTGGCTCTCAAAATTGCCAATGCACGGATCTCAAATTTCCATCCTCTCCATGACTGAGCTTGCACCAGCACACATCTTCTTTCTCTTCCACGATGCCTAGTGCCTCCCTACCTCAGTCTCCCTCCATTCTAATCAACCCTCTTCACTGGCACACAGCAAGAACCAATCAAGACCAGCTTCCCCTTTCCAAAAGCAGAGATGTGGTCATGGCATTCTCCGCTAATGGCAGGATAAAATTTCAAGTTTCAATCTTGCCAAAGATGGTTCAAAGTTCTTAATGTTCAAGTTACAACCCACCTGAACCTGCCATTCGTTCCCATGACTCCTATGGTCCAGTAATCCAAGACTACCCAAAATGACCCACACAAACCAGGGACTTTCCTTCCCCTGCGCCCTCACTCCAGTTCTTCCCTCTATTGAAATGTCCTCTCTGACACAAACAAATGAAAAAACCTTCCATGCTCATGGATAGGAAGAATCAATATCATGAAGAAGAAATTTATAGATTCAATGCTATTCCCATTAAACTACCATTGACATTCTTCATGGAATTAGAAAAAACTATTTTAAAATTCACATGGAATCAAAAAAGAGACCAAATAGCCAAGACAAGCCTAAGCAAAAAGAACAAAGCTGGATGCATCATGCTGCCCAACTTCAAATTATACTACAAGGCTACAGTAACCAGAACAACATGGTACTAGTACAAAAATAGACATATACACGAATAGAACAGAATAGAGAACTCAGAAACAAAACCACTCACCTACAACCATCTGATCTTTACAAACCTGATAAAAACAAGCAATGGGGAAAGGATTCCCTATTCAATATATGCTGCTAGGAGAACTGGCTAGCCATATGCAGAAAATTGGAACTGGACCCCTTGATTACACCATATGCAAAAATTAACTCAAGATGAATTAAAGACTTAAATTAAAACCCAAAAACTATAAAAACCCTAAAAGGCAACCTAGGCAATACCCTTCTAGACATAGGAATGGGCAAAGATTTCATGATGAAAACACCAAAAGCAATTGCAACAAAAGCAAAAATTGATGAGTGGGATCTAAATCAACTAAAAAGCTTATGCACAGCAAAAGAAAACTACCATCAGAGTGAACAGACACCTATAAAATGGGAGAGAATTTGTGCAATCTATCCGTCTGACAAAGGTCTAATATCTAGTCTATAAGAAACTTAAACAAATTTACAAGAAAAAAAAAACAACCCCACAGACACATCTCAAAAGAAGACATTCGTGTGGCCTACAAACACTGATCATTAGAGAAATGCAAATCAAAACCACAATGAGACACCATCTCGTTCCAGTCAGAATGGCAATTATTAAAAAGCCAAGAAACAACAGATGCTGGTGAGGTTGCAGAGAAAAGGGAATGCTTTTACACTGTTGGTGGGAGCATAAATTAGTTCAACCATTGTAGAAGACCGTGTGGTGATTCCTCAAAGATCTAGAGGCAGAAATACCATTTGACCCAGCAATCCCATTACTGGGTATATACCCAAAGGAATATAAATCATTCTACTATAAAGACACATGCACATGTATGTTCACTGCAGCAGTATTCACAATAGTAAAGACATGGAATCAACCCAAATGCCCATCAATGATAGACCGGATAAAGAAAATGTGGTACATATCCACCATGGAATACTATGCAGCCATAAAAGGAAACATGATCATGTCCTTCGCAGGGACATGGATGGAGCTGAAGCCATTATCCTGAGCAAACTAATGCAGGAACAGAAAACCAAACACTGCATGTTCTCATTTGTAAGTGGGATCTGAATGATGAGAACACATGGACACATGGGATGAACAGCACACACTGGGGCCTGTCGGTGGGGTGGGGGGAGGAAGAGCATCAGGAAGAATAGCTACTGAATGCTGGGCTTAATACTTAGGTGATGGGTTGATCTGTGCAGCAAACCACCATGGCACACATTTACCTATGTAACAAGGCTGCGCATCCTGCACATGTACCCTGGAACTTAAAATAAAAGTTGAAGAAAAAAAAAGAAATGCTGTCTCCTTTATCCTACCTCTGATTCCTATTTTCTGCTAATTGAAAGCCTACGCTTTCTTCAAGACCCTGCTCAATTGCCGTCTCCTTTGCAAAGCCTTCTTTGACTCAAATTGGAAGTATTTGCTTTCCTAAGACTTTCAACAGATCCACAGTACTTTGTTCACAATTCAGAAATGTAAAATGCTCTGAAAACTAAAAGTTTTTTTGTAATTTTGATGCAAACTTTTTTGGTGGCCTGATCTAATCTGAACTGACATGAGACTCTTTGTAGTCAAATACAGATATTCATGCTTCACTTTAGAAACACTGGCTTTACTTTAGAAATCAAAATTGGGTTTGATTACTGCATGCTGGTCCAGATCCCACTGGAGAGCTATGTAAAATATAGTACATGTAGCATATTGCCTTAAATTCTGAATTTCATGACACATCTGCCTCAAGTCTTCCAGATGAGGGACTGTGGACCTACACCTAGCACTCACCACAGTATTTGGCACTAAAGTTAGTTATCATCTATCTCACCACCCACCCAAAGGCAGGAATTATGACAATTTCATCTCCACAGGACCAGGCATATATGTGGCTGACATCACCACATTCTTTATGGAAAGCAATGAGGGACATCAGGTCTGAGTAAACCTCAGTACCTCCTCCATTCCCAAGTAGTTAAACCAGCCCTGGCTCTCGCTCAAGTTCCAAAATGACATTATCAATAGCCTAATGGTAAGCCTTTCATGGATGCTTCCAACTTTACCCAAATTACTTTATTATCTCTCTCCCTTCAAACCATCTCCTTCTTCTTTAGGAATTTCACTAAAATTCCTAACCACTCATTCTAGCTTCAAACTGCAAGACTGATTTAACTCCTGTCTTTTCCTCCCTCCCTCTGCCAGCCCATCCTCTCCTCCACCCTTAGCCTCTAACGGGCTGGGCCTGGCTGCCTAGAAACCTGCCCAAGTGGCTGGTACTAATGACACTATCCAGGCTCTTACTGGATTGTGGCCCACATTCTTTAACATAAGAGTCAGAGCCCTTCCCCATCCAGGGGCAGTGTGTCTTCTGGCTTTACCTCTATGACTTACCTAGTGCTCCCTCCACTCCAGTTACACTCGGCTTCTCACCAGGTGGCAGACACATCGTACCATCTCATTCTCTCGCTCTTCTGCATGTGCTGTCCTTTCTACCCTCCCCTAACATTCCACCTGATGATCCTACTCATTTCTCAAGGCCCAGTTTAAATATCCCTTCCATTATCAAGTCTTTCTTTATCCTTCCTATCAGATTTAATTAAACCATATTTAATTTTCTGTGTTCCCACAGCACTTGATTTGAACCGCTGTTTCAGTGCCATCTGCAAACTAAAGGATAGCCCGGTTGGTGGCATACATACCTGTCTCTCCCTCCAAATTTTAAACTCCTAAGAGGCAGGGTTATACGTGATTCAGTTTTTTTTTATTTCCAGCAACTCCCAAGCACATCTTAGGCCATCAACAGAAGTTTAAAAGGACTTTCATTTCTGCACACTGCAATTACTCTGGTTGCCCTGAGGCATCTCTAGCAAAGTCTGCAAATCTTATTTGAAGTGCCTTTGTTATTAGCCCAATTACAGCTCTTCATTCCTTTTTCTACGGCTCATTTTCGGTTGGTTCCATATATAAAGCCTTGGCTTCCACTTTGCTTCTTACCTCTTTCCTGCCCTGAGTCCTGTCTGGTATCCTGCACTATCCTGACGTCCTACCTTCCTCTTTCCTGCTGTCTTCTCTGGAACCTGATTTTCTGGAAGAGGTGGGATACACCTTGACTTGCAAGAGTGGTAGAGGCAATCATTCAATTCTCTCCAAAGATTTTCATCCTATTCTTTTGTCCCCATTCTCCAGCCTCTGCCAGGTGAGCTGTGCTCTGCACTGGGTATGACCCTGTAGGCTGCATAGCCACTGTATTTAAGCTCCTTGAGAGACCTCACAAATCATCCAGTATAAACCCTTCAACTTGCAGGTGAGAAAACTGAGACTCAGAGAGGTATGAAGACCTCTCTAAGGTCACCTAGGCAGTTGGCAGCAGCCTTTTGAGCCCACTGCTTTTTCTACTTTACATCACCTCTGTTAAAAGAGCTTCCCAGGCCAGGCACGGTGGCTCATGCCTGTAATCCCAGCACTTTGGGAGGCTTAGGTGGGCAGATTGCTTGAACTCAGGAGTTTGAGACCAGCCTGGGCAACATGGCGAAACCCTGTCTCTACAAAAAATACCAAAAATTAGCTAGGTGTGGTGTTGTCCACCTGTAGTTCCACTGTAGTTCCAGCTACTTGAGAGGCTGAGGTGGGAGGATGGCTTGAGATCAGGAGGTGGAGGTTGCAGTGAGCCAACATCGGGCGATTGCATTCCAGCCTGAGCAACCGAGCCAGACCCTGTCTCAAAAAAAAAAAAAAAAAGTTTCCTATATCATCACTCATAAATTTGAAACAGTCTTCCCATAAAAGCCTATTTCACAGCCCTAGCTCATCTTATTTAGTAACAGGTAGTCATGTTCCAATTTTTGATTGCTGAATGTATTTTATTTCTTCATGTTTGCTAAGTAGGCTTTCATGTATTGTAAATAACACAGGAGGACAATGTCTCACATATGGAAACTGACGAAATATTGACCTCTATTTTGGTAGATAATTGTAAAATAATAACCACCTGAGGAAAAAAAGATATAATTTTCTATGCCATATTGTCTTCAATAACACTGGATTTGATTAACATGGAAAAAGAAAACCATAGCTGAAAAGAGAACTAATGTTATTTACATACTGGTTTGTTTGTATGTCCTCAAAGACACTGTAATGCAGCACAATTTCAATGATTGTCACCAAATTGGTAGTTCTCAACAGCACCGAAGATGCTCCATTGACCTGATTGTTCCTGGAATTCATTATAAAAGAAAGATAAGGATAATTTTCCTGGGATTATTGTCAAGCATCTGATTGTGTAAGCAACTACCATTTTCAGGTGTTTTCTGAGCACAAAAGCATAGCAAACAGAAAGCAGTGATTAGGAAGAAATCCACAAAACATGTTATAGTCAAACCTTCTTGCATGTTCCTGTATTTGTTCTGTCTTCTTTAAAATTAAAAAATCAGGCCAGGCACAGTGGCTCACACCTATAATCCCAAAACTATGGGAAGCCGAGGTGGGCAGATCACTTGAGGTCAGGAGTTCGAAACCAGCCTGGCCAACATGGTGAAACTTCATCACTACTAAAAAATACAAAATTAGCCAGGCGTAGTGGTGGGTGCCTGTAGTCCCAGCTACTCAGGGGGTTGAGGCATGAGAATCACTTGAACCCTGGAGTCAGAGGTTGCAGTGAGCTGAAATTGCGCCACTGCGCTCCAGCCTGGGTGACAAGAACCAAACTCCATCTCAAAAAATTAAATTAAATTAAAAAATCAAAGAAGGCAGAAACTATTACTTCTTGGTTTCACCTTTACTTAATACTATCTTCCCGAAGATCATGTAAATGTTCTTCCTACTTCTCGTATTTGGCATGTGTTAAGTGCTTTATTTAAAAAAAAAAATCTAAACAACGCATGAGCCATTTCCAAAATAAAATGTCTTCCCCAGCTCCTAAGGGAAGTATATCCAACTACAAACAGAAGTTTAATGATGCCTAATATGAGTTTAATTATACAACCATTCATGTGATGATGTGCCTCCCTCACTCTATACAGCAGGATGTCCAATCTTTTGGCTTCCCTGGGCCACATTGGAAGAAGAAGAATTGTCTTGGGCCACACATAAAATACACTAACACTAACGATAATTGATGAGCTAAAAAAAAAGTCACAAAAAAAACTCATAGTGTTTTCAGAAAGCTTACAAATTCATGTTGGACTGCATTTGAAGCCGCCCTGGGCTACATGCAGCCCATGAGCCATGGGTTGGACGAGCTTGCTCTACAGTAAGTTCCATTAAACACAAATGGTTTGGTTTGGTTTCCTCCAGTAGCAGGTACTCCTTTTAAATGAAATTCTCCTAATTTTGTGTTTGTCTGACATTTCCTTAAGATTATAGTAAAAATATTCTAATGACTATTAGAGTGAGAATCCTTTAAAACTACTCATACTGCACAGGTGATGTCATGTCCTTCTCAGGGTATTGCATTTGAAGGCACACAGTGTCTGTCTTCCCCTCAGTTGGTGCTGTTAATTTTGATCACCTAGCTAATTGGGAGGCTGAGATGGAAGGATAGCTTGAGCCCGGGAGTTTGATGCTGCAGTGCGCTATTTCGCACCACTGCACTCCAGCCTGGGTGATGGAGTGAGACCCTGTCTCAAAGAGAGAGAAAGAAAGAGAGACAGAATATGGGAAATATATCTATATCTCTATAGTGATTTCTAGGATATACTGTAAGATTTAAAAAACAACAAAGTAAAAATTAGTGTGTATAGTATACTCCCATTTATATAGAGAGGGTATATGGATGGATAGATGATAGATAGATAGATAGATAGATAGATAGATAGATAGATAGATAATAGATAGATAGATACATAGATACACAGATAGTCAGATAGACAGACAGATAGATACACATATATAGTCATGTATGAACAATGACAATTTTATATCATGGACTTATGCTTACTTTTATATCTGATAATAAATAGTATTATAGGCTTTTTCAAAAAAAAGCATTAAAAGGTATACTCCAGTAGACCAAGAGATCGGGGAGAAAAGCAGAGCTCAAAAAATAGAGAAGTAGAAGAGAGATGCAAAAGTATTTTTAAAATTTATGAAATCCATTATTTTATAAAAAGGATAATGCATCGTAATGAAGTAAGGTTTATCCCAATAAGACAAAATTGGTTTAATATTCTTTAAAAATAAATATAATTCACCACATTGATAGAATAAAGGAAAAAGCCAGGCCAGGCACTGTGGCTCACGCTTATAATCCCAGAACTTTGGGAAGCTGAGGCAGGTGGATCACTTGAGATCAGGAGTTCGAGACCAGCCTGGGCAACATGGCAAAACCCTGTCTCTACAAAAAAAATTAGCTGGGTGTGGTGCCACGTGCCTGTGGTCCCACCTACTCCAGAAGCTAAATCACAAGAATCCTGAGCTTGAGCTCTCGAAGCGGAGGTTGCAGTGAGCCGACATTGCACCACTGCACTTCAGCCTGGGTGAAAGAGACCCCATCTCAAAAAACAAAAAAGGACAAACCATATGCCTAAAAAGCATTTGACAAAATTCAACATTTATTGAAGATAAAAACTCACAGCAACCTCGAATTAGAAGAAAACTGAGCTGAGATTGCAGTGAGCTGAGATTGCACCACTACACTCCAGCCTGGGTGAAAGCATTTTACAAAATTCAACATTTATTGAAGATAAAAACTCACAGCAACCTAGAATTAGAAGAAAACTTTCTCAGACTGATAAAGGGCAACAGGAAAAAAAAATAAGTATAGCTAGCATAATACTTACTAGTGAATGACTGAATGCCTTCCCCCTAAGCTTGGAAATAAAGCAAGGTTGTTTTCTTTCATCACTTCTATTCAATATTGAACTTATCTTTGCTATAAGTTAAGAAAATGAAATAAAAGCAAGAGATTGAAAAGGAAGAAGTAACACTATATTCATAAATAAGATCATATATGTAAAAAATACCAAAGGAATCTACCAAAAAACACTAGAACTAGTAAATGAATTTAACAAGGTCACAGGACACAAGGTAAATATGCACAAGTCAATTGTATTTTTATATACTAACAACAAACAATCCAAAAATTAAATTTAAAAGATATCATTTACAATAGCAACAAAACTATAACATATTTAGAGATAAATTTAAATATATGGAATACATATACACTGAAAACATTACTAGTAAAAATTAAAGAAGACCTAAATAATGTTCATGAATTGCAAAACTCAATATTGTCAGAATGATAGTTCTCCGTATATTGATCTATAGGTGCAACATAATTACAATCAAAACTTCTGTGGACTGTTTTGTTGAAATTCAGCATGTCTACTGCATGACTCTAGGCACCTTGGAATTTTACACAACCCATTCTAGACCTGATTGAAGCCAGTTTCCCAGCATCAGTGATGTGAAACAAGACTGATCTCTCTCAAAGAAAGCTGTATAATATTTGTAATCTGCCAACCAGGCACTCAATCAGAATATTACATTATTTGAAATACTTTTTTTCATCATATATTTAACTCTTCAAATTTTTGCTGAGACAACTTGAGCTCACACCTAAATGATGCCGTTTTCCTTTGTCAGACACACAAGTAAATTCACCTTTGATTAAGAGGAAGAGAGAGAAAGAGGTGATGGCATATGGATTGGTAGTTTATATTGTAATAAACTAAAATGGAATTCAAAATGTTGGTTATATTCAGCATTTTGGGAGGCCAAGGCGGTGGATCACGAGGTCAGGAGTTTGAGACCAGCCTGGCCAGCATGGTGAAACCTCATCTCTAATAAAAATACCAAAAAATTAGCCAGGCATGGTGGCGCCCACCTGTAATCCCAGCTACTCTGGTGGCTGAGGCACAAGAATCGCTTGAACCCAGGAGGTGGAGGTTGCAATGAGTCAAGATCACGCCACTGCACTCCAGCCTGGGCAACAGAGTGAGGCCTGTCTCAAAAAAATAAAAAAAGTTTGGTTATAAAACCAAAATTAAATGTAAAAAAATTATGTTGTATATATTACCACAATGAAAAGAGAAAAAAAGTTAATCTTTTAAATTTACTTAAATCTCTTGCTTAATAAAATAGACTTTGACTTTGTATTTTCTTCTGTCTCTGAAGAGTATAGAAATAACAATTAAATACTATTTGTGGAAACTTAAAGGTAATCATTAGCAGAATTTAAAACAGGATATATCCCTTTTTGATCACTGAAGATGAATGCAAAACACACAGTACACACACAGAGAACTATCTACAAAAGGCAAAAGGAAAAAAGGTAAAAACCAGGAAACACAAAACAAAATGACAGAAGCAAGATAAGACATACCAGTTATAATAATTATTATCAATTTATAATAATTATCATCAATTATAATAATAATTAAAATACATTAAAAGACAAATTCTTTGATTCAGTAACAACAATGTGATATCACAAATGCTAAAGGTCAGGCCAGTGTCTATCAGACAGATTCAAAGAATAAAAAAGCAGGGGTACAATACTAATATCAAACAGATTAGAATTTAGGGCAAAATATTAAATGGTCAAAGAATATCAGAGATAATAAAAGAATACAATTCAAAATGAATTAGCTTTATGAACTTGCAATTTCTAAATAGTATTGCATCAAAACATTCAAAAGTTATATATTTGTATCTTGCACTTGCAATAATAAATTTACCAGTTTTCATATGAGCAGGGCAGCAGGAGGTAGAAGAGAAGCAAGGAAAGAATATTTTCTGATTCTCCCTCTGTCTCTGACAGATCAAATAAACAAAAAGTAACTATCATAGGTCAGGTTCTCTGGAAACAGACTCTGAGACCAAGTTTGTGTTGCATTCAAGAGTACTCTCAGGAATAACACCTGTAATGGAATGGTGGAAACAGGATTGGCACAAGAGGAACTTCGACAAAGTCCTCAGCAGATCCTGCAGGGAGCTCTGAAGCCAATGTGGTGCTTCAAAAAAAATGTCCCCCCACTCATTTTTTTTTTTTTTCCGAGATGGAGTCTCACTCTATCACCTAGGCTGGAGTGCAGTGATGCGATCCCAGCTCATTGCAACCTCCGCCTCCTGGGTTCAAGCGATTCTCCTGCCTCAGCCTCTGGAGTAGCTGCGATTACAGGCACGTGCCACCACGCCCAGCTAATTTTTGTATTTTTAGTAGAGATGGGGTTTCACCATGTTGGTCAAGCTGGTCTCGAACTCCTGACCTCCTGATCCACCCACCTCGGCCGCCCAAAATGCTGGGATTACAGGCATGAGCTACCGTGCCCAGCTCAGATTTTTTTTAAAGTCCATTGTTATGTCTTTATTTTTATTTTTTGCTTAACTTTTTTTTTAAATATACTTTAAGTTCTGGGGTACATGTGCAGAACGTGCAGGTTTGTTACATAGGTATACACATGCCATGGTGGTTTGCTGCACCCATCAACCTGTCATCTACATTAGGCATTTATCCTAATGCTATCCCTCACCTGCTCCCCCACCCCTCCCCCAACAGGCCCCAGTGTATGATTTTCCCCTCCCTGTGTCCATGTGTTCTCATTGTTCAACTCCCACTTATGAGTGAGAACATGCGGTGTTTGGTTTTCTGTTCTTGTGATAGTTTGCTGAGAATGATGGTTTCCAGCGTCATTCATGTGCCTGCAAAGGATGTGAACTCATTGTTTTTTATGGTTGCATAGTATTCCATGGTGTAAAAGGGGTTAAATCATCTGTAATAATAAGTAGGAAACCAAGAATGTCTCTGTTTTAAGAGTACCCCATTGCCCAATTCATAAAACTTAGCAATACTGCAGGACTTCCCCCCAAAAAATGCCATAAGTGTAAACAAACAAACAAAAATATCCCCACTGAGGCAAGGAGGGCAGACTTTTGTATTCCTGTATCTTATCAACCAGTCATTGGATGTAGACTGCCCCCAGGGATGAGGCTTAACATTTCTGATGACAATTTCTGGGGAAAGATTCACCTCTGAGCTGAGTAAGAAGGACTATAATACTACTGTTCTCAACAAGAGAAGCAGGAGCCAGAATAAATGAGGCCCATTGGATCAGAATAAAACGTATGGAAGAGAGGTGAACTGAGCATAAGTTTCTGATTATTCTGATATGCTTTTTCCAATCCAAGTCAGAAGCATTGAAATCTATCTGAATAATATAAAGGTTGGTTTAAATGATAAACATCAAGCTTTTTACTTTAAAAACAGAACTTACCTTCTTATCCAGCATCAGGAACATTTATAAAATTTGATTGAGTATTTAGGTTATAGAAAATGCTTAAGTACCTTAAAGACATAGTCTCTACAATGTTGTAGTGGAAGTAATAATCATAAAAGTTATAAGAGAACAACTAATCAGTAAAAAACTCAAAGTAGAGTCCAAAATAACAAAGCTAGAGTCAAAATGACAAATAACGATGAAGTTACTATTCCTAACAAACAAAAGGTGCTTATAAATTAAACAGGAAATGAATAAACACCTTAATAGAAACAAAAAACATTAACAGACAATTCAGAAAAATAAAGACTACTCATGACTACTTAATATGTGAAATATGTTTGGCTTTACTTAAAAATTTTTTAATGAAAATAAAACAATATCAAGATACATTTTTCACTTATCAGTTTGGCAAAGGTTAAAATGATTGAAAAGCCCATTGCTGTCTAATCCGTCTCCTGCAAGGATGGGGAAAGAGGATCTAAATTGGACCATCTTCCTGGAAAGCAGTTTGACATTTGAATAAAAACATGCATACCATTTTACTCAGCAATTCTACTTTAGTTTATCCTTTTGTAGCAGCTCTTTTAAAGTTGAAGTATAATTTACGTATAGTAGTGAAAGTTGCTCTTTTCAGGGTACTAGTTTTGACAAATGTACAGTCATGTAACCACCACAGTACAAAACAGTTGATTAGCCTTCCTTCCAAATTCCTTCATTTTACTGCTTTCTAGTCAAACCATTCCCCTAGTCTTACCACTGATCTGTTCTCTGTCACTAGACTGTCACCTTTTCCAGATCTGTTCTCTGTCACTAGACTGTCACCTTTTCCAGATCTGTTCTCTGTCACTAGACTGTCACCTTTTCCAGAATGTCATATAATGGAATCACATAAGATGTAGCCTTTTGAGGCTAGCTTCTTTCACTTAGTATACTACATCTGAAATCCATCCATGTGGTTGTATGTATTCCACCATACAGATGTACCGAAATTTGTTTATACATTACCCAATTGAAGAATATTTCGGTTGTTTCCAGTTTTGACAATTCAATAGCTTTTTTCTTTTATGGATTGTCATATCTAAAAAATCTTTGCCTAACCAAAGATCACAATTTTCTTCTGTTTTCTCTGAATAGTTTTATAGTTTCAGGTTTTATATCTATTATTTAGGTCTACAATCTATTTTGTGTTCTTTCTTTTTTTTTTTTTTTTTTGGAGATGGAGGCTTGCTCTGTTGCCCAGGCTGGAGTGCAGTGGTGCGATCTGGGCTCACTGCAAACTCCACCTCCCGAGTTCAAGCGATTTTCCTGCCTCAGCCTCCTGAGTAGCTGGGACAACAGGCGCAAACCACCATGCCTGGCTAATTTTTGTATTTTTAGTAGAGACAGGGTTTCACCATGTTGGTCAGGCTGGTCTCAAACTCCTGACCTCGTGATCCACCCGCCTTGGCCTCCCAAAGTGCTGGGATTACAGGCATGAGCCACCATGCCCAGCGCATTTTTCGTTTCTTTCATTAGAGTTTTGCAGTTGCAAGCATACAGATCCTACACATAGTTTGTTAGATATATATTTGAAAATCTCATTTTTGGTGCTATTTCATTTTTTGGTGCTATTTTGATTTCAATTTCTAATTATTCATTCCTAGTTACAGAAATATAATTATATTTGCATGTTGACCTTATATCCTATTACCTTGCTAAACTCACTCATTAGTTCTAGTAGCTTTTCTGAAGATTCCTTGAGATTTTCTACATAGTCAGTTATGTCATCTGCAAATAAACACAGTTTTATTTCTTCCTTCCCAAGCCGTAAGTTTTTTATTTCTTGTTCTTGCCTTTTTGCATTAGCCAAGACATCCAGCACATTAAATATGAGTGGTGAGTGGACTTCCTTGCCATGTTCCCAACATTAGCAGAAAAGCACTCTGGTTTTTTTTTTTCTTTTTTTCTTTTTTGAGATGGAGTCTTGCTCTGTCGGCCCAGGATGGAGTTCAGTGGCGTGATCTTGGCTCACTGCAACCTCCACCTTCTGGGTTCAAGCAGTTCTGCCTTAGCCTCCAGAGTAGCTGGGATTACAGGCGTGTACCACCACACCTGGCTAACTTTTTTGTATTTTTAGTAGAGACAGGGTTTTATCATGTTGGTAAGGCGGGTCTCGAACTCCTGACCTCATGATCCGCCCACCTCAGCCTCCCAAAGTCCTGGGATTACAGGTGTGAGCCATTGTGCCTGGCCAGAAAAACACTCTTTTTATCTTTTATCATCAAATGTGATGTTACTGACAGGTTTTTTGTAGAGACACTTTGTCAGGTTGAGGAAGTTCCCTTCTAGTCCTAGTTTTCTGAGAGTTTTTATCATGAATGGCGGTCGAATTTTGTCACATTCTCTTTCTGCATCTATTGGGATGATCATATACTTTTTCTTCTTTCATTTGTTGACAAGGTAAGTTAATTACATTGATCAATTTTTGAATATTGAACTAGCCTCATTCATATTCATAGTTTTGTTATGATGTATTATAAGGATTGAAAAGGAAGAATTAAAATTTTCCTTATTCACAGACAATATGATTGTATGTATGGAAAGTTCAAACAAATCTACAAATAAATTATTAGTTAGTGAATTTAGCAAATTTTCTGGATTTGAAGTATTTATGTGCTATATATATAACAGTGACCATTAGAAAATGAAAATTTAAAAATATACCTTATACAATAACTTTTAAAAATTATATTCCTATAAATAAATCAAACAAAAGATTTATAAGAAGATCCTTATAAGGTAAACTATAAAACATTGAGAGACTAAACAAAAGAAGAAACACACCATGTTCATGGATTTGAAAACTCAACATCATAAATAAGGTGATTATTCCAAATTGATCTACAGAATCAATTCAATCCCAAATAAAATTTCAAAAACTTTTCTTAAGGAACTAACAAAGTGATTCTAAAATTTACATGGAAATGTATAGAACCAAGACTAGCCAAGATAATCTTGAAGAAGAACAAAGTAGGAGGACTTAATCAGGTATCCAAACTTATTGTAAAGTTACAGTAAATAAGACAGTGTGGTACTGGTTCACAGAAAGACAAATAGATTAATGGAATAGAATAGAATTCAGAAAGAGACCCAAGCCTATACAGACATTTGATTTGTGACAAAGTAGGCAAGACAAAGAAAAGAAAGGATGGTATTACCATGGTTAATTTTTACAAATTTGTGTTTTAGTATTTGTCATGTTGTGCTATAAACTGGAACAATCTATTTAGGGGAAGAAACTGGATTTTATTCATATTGCATAACACTAGCTGCTAAAACAAGCTCTGGTATATACTAGGTGCTTAATAAGTGTTGATAACCAGCCAGGCGCGGTGGCTGATGTCTGTAATCCCAGCACTTTGGGAAGCCAAGGCGGGTGGATCAACTGAGGTCAGGAGTTTGAGACCAGCCTGGCCAATATGGTGAAACCCCATCTCTACTAAAAATACAAAAATTAGCTGGCTGTGGTGGCATGCACCTGTAATCCCAGCTACTCGGGAGGCTGAGGCATGAGAATTGCTTGAACCCAGGAGGTGGAGGTTGCAGTGAGCAGAGATGGTGCCACTGCACTCCAGCCTGGGCGACAGAGTGAGACTTTGTCTCAAAAAAAAAAAATTGTTGATAGCAAATGGCCAAAGCCCTAAGGAAAGATCATGTGAAGCTATATGTTTTAGGGGTCCTATGCTGTTACACTAATTGGCAACTAGGCAGTGATCAATGGAAATGACAGCAGGAGGATACTGCATTGGTGGGTGCTCTCTGAATCTATTTGACCTGTAACCCTACTGCCACTGCCACCCTCAGAGAGAATACAACTGACCCTTCTCACTTCTACACACAAACTTCAGACCACATAAACGTTCTGTGACTACTTCCTCCTTCTAGATTAACCTGATTTTACCTTGTAAGTGAGAAAAGAGGGCATAAGGAATATAATTTTCCCTCATCTCAGCCCTAGCACAACAGGAACATTCATTTTATAACTTGTCTAGAGACATGTGAAACAGGCTGTTCGAATGCTTGGGGAAGTCCCACAATGGAGCCATCTCTATCTTTTCAGGCAGGAAATTAATACCATAATTTTTCTCTCCATGGTTTATCACCACACACAAAAGCTATCTTTCAACATCAGTATGAGGATTGTACCTAAGGGGTCTCAAAATGCAGAAAGGGTTGTTCAGGACAAAGCAGAATTAAAAATTACCAATTTCTAAAATAGTATTCAGATATCCTTTATATAAAAAATAAGACTGGGTATGGTAGCTCACATCTATAATCCCAACACTTTGGAGGCCAAGGCAGGAGGATCACTGGAGGCCAGGAGTTCAACACTAACCTGGGCAACATAGTTAGCTCTCATCTCTACAAAAGAAAATTTTGTTTTAATGAGCCAGGTGTAGTGGCATGCACCTGTATTCCCAGCTATTTAGGAGGCTGAGACAGGAGGACTGCTTGAACCCAGGAGTTTGAGACTGTAGGGAGCTATGACTGCACCACTTCACTCCAATAAAGGGCAATAAAGTGAGAACCTGTCTCACAAAAAAAAGAAAAAGAAAGAAAGAAAGAAAGAGAGAGAGAGAGAGAGAGAAAGAAAGAAAGAAAGAAAGAGAAAGAAAAAAGAGAAAGGAAGAAAGAAAGAAAGAGAAAGAAAGAAAGAAGAAAGAAGAAAGAAAGAAAAAAAGAAGAAAGAAAGAAAGAAAGAAAGAAAGAAAGAAAGAAAGAAAGAGAAAGAAAGAAAGAAAGAAAAAGACTGAGCAGAGTTTAGAGGAAAACTATTGAGAAGGTAATGTCACATAGTGGGGTTGGGGTCTTTTATATTTTAGAATATAGCATCTTGGCTTGTGATGGTTTGACTTACTTTTTTCTTTTTCTTTCTTTTTTTTTTTTTTTTTTTTTTTTTTTTTTTGAGACAGAGTCTTGCTCTGTTGCCTAGACTGGAGTGTAGTGGTGCAATCTCAGCTCACTGCAACCTCGGCCTCCCAGGTTCAAGCGATTCTCTCCTGTCTCAGCCTCCCAAGTAGGTGGTGTACAGCTGTGCGCCACCACACCTGGCTAATTTTTGTATTTTTAGTAGAGAAAGGGTTTTGCCATGTTGCCCAGACTGGTTTGGAACTCCTGACCTCAGGTGGTCCACCCGCCTCAGCCACCCAAAGTGCTGGGATTACAGGTGTGAGCCACCTCACCTGGCCTACTTACATTTTTCAAAACTTTTCTGATGGGTTTATCAGGGTATTAAATGCATTTTACACTTATGATGTTTTCAACTAATGGTGAGTTTATCCGGACATAACCCTGTCATAAGTCAAGGAGCATTTGTATTAATTTTTTAATTAGCAGTTAGTCAGGGTTCTCCAGAGAAACAGAACCAAAAGGATATATATATCTTATATCATATATATATATAGGAATTGACTCATGTGATTGTGGGAGCTGGAAAGTCTCAAATCTGCAGGCCAGATTGGAGACAGAACTCCTTCCTCTGGGGACCTCGCTCTTTTCTCATAATGTCTTTAACTGATTGGACGAGGCCCACGTACATTATGGAGAGTAATATGCTTAGCTCAAAACCTACTGATTTAAGTGTTAATCAGTCTAAACAATACCTTCACAGCAACACCTAGACTGGTATTAGACCAAACAACTGGGCACCGTGGCTTGGTCAAGTGGATACATAAAATTAGCTATTATATCTTTTTATCTTTAGTACAGATTCTACATATTAGAAACATGAAAACATCATGCCACTCCTAATTCCAGCCTTTCCAAATGCTTTAAGATGCCATGCAATCGCAATCACATGCTAAAATCTGATTCACTGACCAAGAGAAATAAGTAACTACTTACTAATACAGCAGCCCTTGAACATGGTTCCATGATTTATTCAGACCTCTTGAAGGATAACAGAAACATTCTAATGGTAAATGAGAACAATATTTGACATTGCCATATTTTCTTATGAACATAAGCATAAACTACAACATTGAATAGTAACATTGAAGGATCATCAGATTGTATTAAAGTTTAACATTTTATAAGACTGACATGCTGCCAACTGTGCCAACAGGATGATTAAAGTTTAATATTTTAGATACCCGTTTTGGGGAAATTATGTCTGAACATCATGATTATACTTTTATAGCATTATTTCATCATCATATTAGTATTGTTTATTTTCATAAGGAACAAGATATAGTTCTCTTTCAATAATCAACATGTAGGTACACTAAATGTAATTTTGGCAGATTATAATGATTACATTAGTCATGTTATAGTATAGGTTCTGTCAGGATTGTGCAGTAATTGCTGAAATTTTTCTGAGTTCAGAGCTTACTGATTTAATTCCATTTGACTTAATAAACAAATCTAATCCATGTTAATGCTGACATTACAATTTATTTGCATTTTACTACAGAATTTATAGTTTTAAGTACAAGAAGCCAATATCACTCATGACTTGAAAATTATTGCCCCTGTTTTAAGTAAAATTTTGCCCAACATTTTCCAGAAAAGCTGGATCAAGGATTGTTACTTTCCCATTTTTAATTTTTGAGAGGTTTATATATTAACAATTTTTATTTCTGCCAAATATGTCTAGCAAAGAAATCTCTCAACTTCATGAACTTGATCTAAGTGTGAAATTCCTGTTGCTGTCTCAGAAATTTCTGGTTTGGAATTCTGACAAGCAGAGAAATGGAATAAAAAGGATTTCTGCAGTGAAAGACACTTGAATAATGCCTTGAAAATGAAAGCAAACTGTCTAACACATAAGAAAAATCTATGTAGGAAACATATATCAAAGGACTTAAAAAGGCATAGTAGTATAGAAACAAAAGAACAGAATACTAATCTTTTAAAAACAAATAACTACAAATGGAATTTACGACACAAGAGCCTGGTATATGACAAGCTTTACAGAATGCAAAAATTAATCACATAGCATAGCATTAAGTGGTGAAAAATGAGTAATATTTGATTCTTCGGTTTTGCCAACCCAATCATTCAGGCCTTGAAAATTAGTATTGAACATGGAGTTCAATTTATCTCAAACTAAAAATGGTCACAAAGATATATGTAGTTAATCTAAGTCAAAGAACCCACTGAACTCAAATGGCCATTTACACTCTCAACAAAAGCAGGCGTATCCAAGAAATAAATTCTATACTACCTCAGTTTGTACTGATCAAAGTGGTTACCAAGAAAGAAGAAAATCTGAAAAGCAAGCAGTCAAGAGCAGTAACTGCTGCCTAGAGAGAGAGAATAAGATTACTGACAGTGATGGAATGGTTTCAGGAGGAAATGAGAAAATCACGTATCAACGAATGGAATTTTCACAAAGGAAAATAGCCACAGTTTACCTGAGCTTTGATACTCGGTATGCTAGAAATAAATGCATTGCTGACATATGATTCATAGGACATTAGTAACTAAATCACCAAGTAACAAAAAAACTGAGGACAGGCATTATTGTTAGAGGAGTATAAGGTGGTTGTATGTCCACATGGTTGAGTCATTTAAAATCTGTCTCAACATAAAAGTCAGGGCCATCCAGCTGCCTCAGGGTAGATGTGGTCAACACCCACATCATGATCATTTGAAGCTCCTGACACAAATGTTTTTATTTGTAATAATGGTTGGTTGGTTGTCTCTTGCCATTAGCAACTACATAAACATGGATGTAAACTAGCACTTTGGGGGAGTGAACTCTCCGATATACCAGTGCTCCCACCCTTCAGCGCTTGAAGGAGCCTAAGGATATGTCAGTGTAACTGCTCAGTGACTGGCGATTATAAGAGTCTAACTCTGGTTTTTGACATCTGACTGCTATCTGCTTTTGAGCCTCACCCTCCGTCTGCCACTTTGCCCGATAACTGGGTAAGCTAATAAGAAAGTCTGGGGGCTCCCTCCTTTGGCACTGGGGGAAGATTACAACCATGCAAACCACTGCCTGCATACAGGAACCCTCTCTCCAGCCCCAGCCACAACCCCAATAAAATCCCTAGCCAGGCTTCTTTCCTGCCCTCTCAAGCCATTTGAGACTCACTTGGGATGCCTGCTCTGCTCTCTCCAGAGACCACAATTATGTACATAATTAACCTTTTCACACTCTTGGTGTGTGTGTGTGTGTGTGTGTGTGAGATCATCAGTCTCAACACCTGAAACAAATTTTGAAAGGGTGTCCATTGTGTTTCTCAGAGTGGCTACAATAGTAATTAACATATTGTTTAGCCAGGACTCTTTCCCTTTATACAGAAAAATCTAGCCCGACTTGTTAGTGGCTTACAGATTATAAAGTTGGTATAGATTTGACTAAGGCTGGAAATAAAAGGTTTGTTCAACTTAATAACAATAACAAGAGAATCACAAGTTCCACCTCTCATTTACTAATGAAACACTTGAGGAAATTGTGTAAACCTCTGTGTAGGCACACCAATGTCACC
Source organism: Nomascus leucogenys (assembly GCF_006542625.1). Lineage (NCBI taxonomy): Eukaryota > Metazoa > Chordata > Mammalia > Primates > Hylobatidae > Nomascus > Nomascus leucogenys. The sequence goes on from NC_044393.1 coordinate 43,667,806, forward strand.
AAACTGGGCTCTAGGTTCTACCTAGTTTCTGCGGTGTTCATAAGATTCCAGACCTGCCAAAAGGTGACTTCAGATTACCCTTCTACTATTCACATGGGAAGTCATTCTACCATAATCATCCTCATAACAAGACAGATCTTCCATGTGTAAAAGATTTTTAAAAATCATTGGAGCAATAAAGACATTTAAATATTTTTATAATATTTGATCAGGAAAAGAATGAAAAACCAAAAGCCGCAAAGGAAACTACAACAGATTTAGTTGCATAAAAATTTTAAGGTCCATTTATTAAAAGACATTGGAATCAAAATTAAAAAACAAACATCAAACTGGGGGAAATAGCTGTAATGTATACACAAAACAAAGAGTTAATATTTTTACCATATAAAGAACTCTTACAAAGCAACACAGAAAAGATGAACATCAAAGTAGAAATAAGATACGAACCGACAATTCACAGAAAAAATCCAAATGACTATTAAGTATATTAAATGATGCTCAGTCCCATGAATAATTACAGAAATGCAAACTGAAACAACAAAATATCGTGTTTCCACTGGTATGGGTACGGTCTTAGATGAAAAAGAAGGCTAAAGTTCATTGCTAGCAAGTGTGTGGGGGAAAAGGTGACCCTTATATACAGCTGGTGAGAGCATAAATGGTGCTACTTTTCTTTTCTTTTGAGATGAAGTCTCACTCTGTTGCCCAGGCTGGAGTGCAGTGGCGCCATCTCGGCTCACTGCAAGCTCCGCGTCCCAGGTTCATGCCATTCTCCTGCCTCAGCCTCCTGAGTAGCTGGGACTACAGGCGCCCGCCACCACACCCAGCTAATTTTTTTTGTATTTTTAGTAGAGATGGGGTTTCCCCGTATTAGCCAGGATGGTCTCGATCTCCTGACCTCATGATCCGCCTGCCTCAGCCTCCTGAAGTGCTGGGATTACAGGTGTGAGCCACCGCACCCAGCCAAATGGTGCTACTTTTCTAAAGGGTAGTGTGCATCAAAATGAAAGTTCCATCAGTTCCACTTCTAAGAAAATCATTGTTCAGGTGTACAAAGCTGTATATACACTGACATCCATGGGACCGTTGTTCACAACATCTGAAAACTGCAGCAACAGGAACAGCAGTCAATAAGGACCTGGTGAAGTAAACCATGCTAGAATTATATGATGGAATTTCATGCAGCTGAGAACATGAAAAATGTCATCAATATAGGAGTACATAAACAAAGAAGCCTACAGTATGTGGTATCACCCCATGTATGTAAAAAAGGGAAATGTATAAAGGAGTCTAAAAGACTACATACCACATTTTTAAATGGCTGCCTCCAGCAGTCGTGTTTTGGGAAGGAGGGCAAGGGCAGGCATGACTAAATGCCCTGGAATCATTTGCACAGGTGTCCCCCTATAAAACTGAGATCTGGAAAGCCAGACGGAGTGATGGAGGCTGCAGGTGAAAGCAGCCTCTCCTCTGACACCAGCTGGCTTCTGCTTGAAGGGAAAGAAAGAGAACTAAGGGGAGACATGTTCTCCAATTACAGGAGTCCCTATAAATTAGGCACCATAAGCACAATGAGGGTGGGTGGCTTAATGGGAGGCTTAGAATACATTTCATTTAGCACCACTCAGCTAGTTATTCCTGGCTGTAATGCCCTCAAGAAAAGGGAAATAATGAGAGTCTGTTGTAACACTGGGGTAGAGTGGGGAGGAGGGAGTGTTGCAAAGTGCTGAGGAACTCTGTAAACCCCCAAGCTGGCATAATGAGTTGTGCTCTGACATCAGCAAAGGGGTGATAAGGAGGACTACTCACTTTATCAGGGACAGAGGGAAATGACATCAAGAAAAGGGCAATAACTTGCCTTTTGTGAGTCATCCAAGAGTGTTGGGACAGAGTACCTTACAAGCAGTCAATTGGAAGACAGGCCCAGGGCTTTCGCAAACAGGAAACACCACAGTGTAGTGAAGGCAACCTGGTGCGACCCTCAGCAGGTGCAGGAATGTTCCTATCTATAAGCCCAGCTCCAACTTTTTGGAATCTGGTGCTGAGCCAGGTGCATGGTATAGAGTAGGAAGGAGCTTCAGTCTGTGAAGAGTGCCAGGGCAGAGATGAAAGTTTCCAAAGCCTAAGAAAGCCGCCGAATGGTACTTTGAGAATGAGAGCTACTGGTGAATAGAACAGATGAGATCAGGGTTCCCAGGATGGATCAAGGTGAAAAACTTCCCCTCTCATTCCTCTCCCCCAACAGCCATGGCTATACCCAGGAGTGACTAATTCAGAATTCCAGATCCTGGAGGTAAAGGGAGGAGCACAGTTTTTAGTGGTTGGTGCTCTATCTCTACTCCCGACACCACCACTGCCAATAGAGACAAAATCTGCCTACAACTAAGTATAGACTTGGAAAGAAAGAGTATCTTAGATTTAAATCATCTGGTGGACTACAACTCTTGTCAAAGGAACCAAGGAAGTCTCGCTTTGGATGTAGGCAAGGAAAAAGTCAGGGTACCCCCAATCTTGATGAGCAATTCAAACTCAGGGCAGGCAAGATGAAGTTAGACAAAAACAAAGACACTTTTACTAGGAGGTCAGAGAAAACCATTTCTGCTTCCTCAGTAATGTTTTATTCTTGAATATTTTAAATATTCAAACGGATTTTCTGGAAGCCAGAAAGTAATTATAGCACCAGAGACAATCCGTGACAAGGATGGTATAAATGGTTTCATTGTGACATCTGAAATATTTTCACATGACAGGCTTAAACATGTTAACATTTTCATTTCATTATACTGGCAACATAATTAGTTTCAGGATATAAGTACTGAAGGTGTTGATCCAAATGTAATCTCTGTATTTTAGCTCTGAGATATAAATGTCAATGAGTTACAGTTGTCTCAGGCATTTAAAAAAGTCAAAAATAGAGAGAGAAATAACTTTGCTTGGTACTTTTTTGGCATGTCACAGCTCAAGTAAGTGGTGAAATAGTGATGACAGTAAGTGTGAGGTCTTAACCACACTAATCAATTTAAAACTTGTGAGGTTTATAGATATACCCATCAATGAAATAAAAGAGAGAGTTGAGAAATTTTTGGTGTACACATATGTCAATTGATTTTCAGCAAAGACAAAAAGGCAGTTCAACAAATGGTGCCCAAATAATTGGACATTCATTTGCAAAAGAAGGAAGGAGAGAAAGAAAAGAAATTAGGTCAACACTTCTTCATGCTTTACACAAAAATCGACTCAAAATGGATCACAGACCTAAGAATAAAATCTAAAACTTTAAAACACTTAGAAAAAGAGTAAATTTGAGGGGTTAATGAAAATATTCTTTATTTTGACTATGATGGTGGTTACATGACCCTACGCAGTTCAACATTTATTGAACTGAATATTTTTAAAAGGTGAATTTTTATGTATACAAATTATATATTAATTTAAAATTTTTCAATGGCCAGGTGCAGTGGCTCACACCTGTAATCCCAATACTTTGGGAGGCCAAGGTGGGTGGATCACTTGAGGTTAGGAGCTCGAGACCAGCCTGACCAACATGGTGAAACTCCATCTCTACTAAAAATACAAAAATTAGATGGGTGTGGTGGCACACGCCTGTAATCCCAGGTACTCAGGAGGCAGGAGAATTGCTTGAACCTAGGAGGCAGAAGTTGCAGCAAGCCAAGATCATGCCACTGCACTACAGCCTAAGCAACAGAGTGGGACTCCATCTCAAAAATAAATAAAATAAAATAAAATATTTCAAAATTGTAACTGTTAAAAAAAGGGATCAATTTACATAAAACCAATCAACTCTGCCACTAGCCATCAAATGTGACCTGGGCAAAACTTAAGTTTCAGGGCTCAGTTCTTTAATTAGTATACTGAAGTCAATATAAGTAGCATCTGGAACATAGAAATATATTCACAAATGTATCTTGGATTGATTAGAATAAGGAAAATACTGAATTATATACAATTTAGAAAATCTGAATTACATGAAATTCAGAAATATTATTACCTCAAAATGCTATTTCTTAGCCCTTGAAAACAACTTTTAAAAGAGTTGGTGGCCAGGTGCAGTGGCTCACGCCTGTAATCCCAGCACTTTGGGAGGCAGAGGCAGGCGGCTCACTTGAGGTCAGGAGTTCAAGACCAGCCTGGCCAACATGGTGAAACCTGTCTCTACTAAAAATACAAAAATTAGCTAGTGTGGTGACGGGCACCTGTAATCCCAGCTACTCAGGAGGCTGAGGCAGGAGAATCGCTTGAACCCGGGGGGCAGAGGTTGCAGTGAGACGAGATCGTGCCACTGCACTCCAGCCTGGCCAATAAGAGCAAAACTCCATCTCAAAAAAAAAAAAAAAAAAAAAGAGTTGTTGGTTTTTTTTTTTTAACCTTTGGGAACATAAATATTTCTTCAAAATAAAACAGTAAGATGTAAAACAACCAATCAAGGTTTTTCCCTCTTTCATCATTAACAATAAAGCTTCTAGTGCAAAAAGCAATATAAAGTTGCCATACCATGCCCAAGCTCTGTATTTTCAAAAAGCTTGCTACAGACAGCAGTTTCCCAGCAATGTAGATAAATTCTAGGACACCTTAGGCCTATCTCTTCCCTGCACGAAAGCTCCTGCAGAAGGAGGAAGTTGGCTTCTTGGGAGGCTGTGTACAGGCATATTGTCTCTCCTTGCCTGATAGGCACACCTGTGAGCAATGTCCCTCTAGCCCTGCTACGCAGAAATGCATGCTTGGTGGCTGAGGTCTCTGAGGTCTTATTGGGAGCATAGCTATGGGCTAGGCTGGTTGCATGTGTATAATCTGCTGTGGAGAAGCTCCAAGCCTAACCTCACCCGCAAACCTGAAATGCAGCTCAGGACACCACATCAGCTTCCTCAAAGGCCATCACCATTATAAATGGGTAAGTGGATTTAAACTCTATTTAGACAAAAATTTGGACAAGAAGTAGCCTTTTTCTCCTTTGGGAATTTAAAAGACACCTTGAAATCTGGAGAGACAGATGAATCCAGAGAGTTACAGCCATCAGCTGCTGATGTGGAACAGAAGTGCTAGAGTCTTAACCTGAAAGGAACACTTAATTGGTGAGTGATGAATTGCTGGAGGTTAAAGATGGACTAGTGGGTATATACCCAGTAATGGGATGGCTGGGTCAAATGGTATTTCTAGTTCTAGATCCCTGAGGAATCGCCACACTGACTTCCACAATGGTTGAACTAGTTTACAGTCCCACCAACAGTGTAAAAGTGTTCCTATTTCTCCACATCCTCTCCAGCACCTGTTGTTTCCTGATTTTTTAATGATGGCCATTCTAACTGGTGTGAGATGGTATCTCACTGTGGTTTTGATTTGCATTTCTCTGATGGCCAGTGATGATGAGCATTTCTTCATGTGTTTTTTGGCTGCATAAATGTCTTCTTTTGAGAAGTGTCTGTTCATGTCCTTTGCCCACTTTTTGATGGGGTTGTTTGTTTTTTTCTTGTAAATTTGTTTGAGTTCATTGTAGATTCTGGATATTAGCCCTTTGTCAGATGAGTAGGTTGCAAAAATTTTCTCCCATTCTGTAGGTTGCCTGTTCACTCTGATGGTAGTTTCTTTTGCTGTGCAGAAGCTCTTTAGTTTAATTAGATCCCATTTGTCAATTTTGGCTTTTGTTGCCATTGCTTTTGGTGTTTTAGACATGAAGTCCTTGCCCACGCCTATGTCCTGAATGGTATTGCCTAGGTTTTCTTGTAGGATTTTAATGGTTTTAGGTCTAACATTTAAGTCTTTAATCCATCTTGAATTAATTTTTGTATAAGGTGTAAGGAAGGGATCCAGTTTCAGCTTTCTACATATGGCTAGCCAGTTTTCCCAGCACCATTTATTAAATAGGGAATCCTTTCCCCATTTCTTGTTTTTGTCAGGTTTGTCAAAGATCAGATAGTTGTAGATATGCGGCATCATTTCTGAGGGCTCTGTTCTGTTCCATTGATCTATATCTCTGTTGTGGTACCAGTACCATGCTCTTTTGGTTACTGTAGCCTTGTAGTATAGTTTGAAGTCAGGTAGCGTGATGCCTCCAGCTTTGTTCTTTTGGCTTAGGATTGACTTGGTGATGCAGGCTCTTTTTTGGTTCCATATGAACTTTAAAGTAGTTTTTTCCGATTCTGTGAAGAAAGTCATTGGTAGCTTGATGGGGATGGCATTGAATCTATAAATTACCTTGGGCAGTATGGCCATTTTCATGATATTGATTCTTCCAACCCATGAGCACGGAATGTTCTTCCATTTGTTTGTATCCTCTTTTATTTCATTCAGCAGTGGTTTGTAGTTCTCCTTGAAGAGGTCCTTCACATCCCTTGTAAGTTGGATTCCTAGGTATTTTATCCTCTTTGAAGCAATTGTGAATGGGAGTTCACTCATGATTTGGCTCTCTGTTTGTCTGTGATTGGTGTACAAGAATGCTTGTGATTTTTGTACATTGATTTTGTATCCTGAGACTTTGCTGAAGTTGCTAATCAGCTTAAGGAGATTTTGGGCTGAGACAATGGGATTTTCTAGATATACAATCATGTCATCTGCAAACAGGTACAGTTTGACTTCCTCTTTTCCTAATTGAATACCCTTTATTTCCTTCTCCTGCCTGATTGCCCTGGCCAGAACTTCCAGCACTATATAAATCATGCTGCTATAAAGACACATGCACACGTATGTTTATTGCGGCACTATTCACAATAGCAAAGAGTTGGAACCAACCCAAATGTCCAACAACGATAGACTGGATTAAGAAAATGTGGCACATATACACCATGGAATACTATGCAGCCATAAAAAATGATGAGTTCGTGTCCTTTGTAGGGACATGGATGAAACTGGAAAACATCATTCTCAGTAAACTATCGCAAGGACAAAAAACCAAACACCGCATGTTCTCACTCATAGGTGGGAATTGAACAATGAGAACTCATGGACACAGGAAGGGGAACATCACATTCTGGGGACTGTTGTGGGGTGGGGGGAGGGGGGAGGGACAGCATTAGGCGATATACCTAATGCTAAATGACGAGTTAATGGGTGCAGGAAATCAACATGGCACATGGATACATATGTAACAAACCTGCACATTGTGCACATGTACCCTAAAACCTAAAGTATAATAAAAAATAAATAAATAAAAATAAATAAAATAGTTTAAGGAAGCTTAAAAAAAAAAAAAAAGATGGACTAGTGTGAGAGTGAGAAACACTTGGAGAATGCAGCCTTGCCGAGGAAGTGTGGTGGGGGGGTTGACATACTTTCATGGGTTTTACCTCCAGGAACCCCACCAGGTTCTTGCAGTAAAAAGTCAGGAAAGAGCCCCTGTAAGGCTCTGTCAGGGGAATGGAAAAGTGACCATTGTGAAATACACCCAGAGCATTCCCCTACAAATGCCCACTCTCAAGGGAGAAGCACTTTACCAGAGACTTGCCCCATCTGGGGGAAGAACAGTTCTCCAACTCCAATCCCAGCTAGACTTCCTGACTCGCCAAAGGGTGCAGGAGGCAAGAAACACTTGTGAAGATCACAGCCAGGAACACAGACCCATGAAAAGACTAAGATTTCATCATTAGAATGAGAATTCCATATTCATAAACATGACTTATAAGCAAGATCATTTAATTCTATAATCATAAAATCATAAAATTAGAGAAATTTTAATCTTAACCATAAATTTAAGATTTCTATATTGTCATAAGATTATAGAACTCCCCCACATGTTACCACTAGACCAAAGGGCACCAGTATGATGGCAGTCCAGTGGATTGTAACTGAAAGAGCTATAAGATTCAGACTATATTTAAGAAAGAAGCCCCAAAACAACAGGCAAGCACACTGCAGAAATCTGAAGCCTCTGGCACCTACAGCTATAGAAAACATGGAACACAACCCAACTCCTAGCTAGATTAACATAAAAGCCTCCCTTTAAGGCCTATTTACCTCAGTTCCTATTACTTGATATATAGTATTTGTCTTTCAACAAGAAAATTACAAAGCATGTTAAAGACAAGAAAAGGCTGGGTGCAGTGGCTCACGCCTATAATCTCGGCACTTTGGGAGGCCAAGGCGGGTGGATCACCTGAGGTCAGGAGTTCAAGACCAGCCTGGCCAATATGGTGAAACCCCATCTCTACTAAAAAATACAAAAAATTAGCCGGGCATGGTGGCAGGCATCTGTAATCTCAGCTACTCGGAAGGCTGAGGCAGGAGAATCGCTTGAACCCAGGAGGAGGAGGTTGCAGTGAGCCGAAATTGTGCCATTGCACTCCAGCCTGGGCAACAAGAGTGAAACTCCGTCTCAAAAAAAAAAAAAAAAAAAAAAAAGGCAAGAAAAAGTCTAGTCTGAAGAAGCAAAGCAAATATAAGAACAAGATTTAGATATGGCACAGATTTGAAGACTATCAGACAGGGAATTTTAAATAATTATGATTACGTTAAGGGCTTTAATGGGAAACAATAGACAACATGCAAAACATATGGGTAATGAAAGCAGAAAGATGGAAACTAAGAAAGAATCAAAAGAAAATGCTATAAATCAAAACCACTCAGTGGGTTTGAAGAGATATTAATAGAAACTTCCCAAACTGAAATACAAGGAGAAAAAATAATGAAACAACAAACAAACAAAAAAAACACAGAGCATCCAAGAACTGTGGGACAAATTCAAAAGGCATAATATACACCAAGGGAACATTAGCGGGAAAGAACCAAGCAGAAGGTAATAATGACCATTTCAAAATTAATGATAGGCCAGGTACAGTGGCTTATGCCTGTAATCCACACTATGGGAAGCTGAAGCAGGCAGATCACCTGAGGTCAGGAGTTCGAGACCAGCCTGGACAAAATGGTGAAACCCTGTCTCTAGAAAAATACAAAAATTAGCCTGGCATGGTGGCAGGCACCTGTAATCCCAGCTACACAGGAGGCTGAGGCAGGAGAATTGCTTTAACCCAGGAGGCAGTGGTTGTAGTGAGCTGAGATTATGCCACTGCACTCCAGCCTGGGCAATAGAAGGAGACTGTCTCAAAAAAAAAAAATTAATGATAGACACCAAACTAAAGATCCAGTAAGCTCAGAGAACGCCAGCAGGATAAATATTTAAAAATGACATCTAGGCACATCCTGTTCAAACTGCAGAACACCAAAGACAGAGAAAATCTTAAAAGAAACAGTGGGGAAGGGAGACATCTCACTATAGAGGAACAAGTACAAAAATTATAGTGAACTGTTTATCAGAAACCATGAAAACAAGAAGAGATTAGAGTCAAATAGTTAAATGATCAACACTGTGGTAAGTGCTATGAGGAAGAGATAACATTATCTATAGCCAAAGAGTTAACTAACTGGGAAAAGGAGGTTAACATGTAAAAATTAGATAATTTAACAATGACAGCCACATTTAAAAAGTGAAAATGGCTCCCTTTAATCACATCTATTCCTATTCCCTAGGGGTAGCTCCTTGTAACTGTTTGGTGTAATTCCTTCCAAATAATTTTCTAAGATGATAAAACTATAAGTATATTATTTAAGATATACAATGCTTTCTTCCCTCCTCCTCCTCCAAAATGGGATCACATTGCATAATTTTACAACTTACCTTTTTTTGTCAACAAAATATCGGAGATATTTTTATGGCTGTGAATGCACCTCAATCCAGCCTGCCCTCACTGTTTTCAGTGACTATATAGCTTTTTCCTATTGATGAAAATTTAAATTATTGATAATACTACAAATTACCTACTGCTACAAATTAATTACTATCTGGACAGTTTTTATGTATATCTTTGTCCAAGCATCTTTTCAGGATACTTTCCTAGAAATGGACTTGATAGCTCAAAGGGAAGTATATTTAATATTTTTAGACCAAGAAAGCTATCACTTTAGGCTCTTATCAACCTTGTGACCTTGTGATCCTATATTCTCCAACTCTGAATATAATGTACATCTTTCTGGAGAAAAAGAATGGCTTCTCATGGCTATTTTATGTGCCACTACCTAATTCCACTGGGGAACAAGCATCTTTTCAGGTGGTTATTAGCCGTTTGTGTTATTACTATTTTTTGTAAATTGTCCATTCTCTATTGGCTTGAAGACACTTTTTTAAAAATGTTAAGAGACGGAGGTCTCACTATGTTGCCCAGGCTGGTCTTGAACCCCGTGGCTAAAGCAATCCCCTCACCTCAGCCTCCCGACTAGCTGGGACTATGGGCATGTGCCATTACATCCAGTTTTTGAAGTCACTTTTATAGTAGAAATATTAATCCTTCGTATATATGTTGCACACATTTTCCCCAGTCATGTGTCTTTTAATCTTATCACATACTTTGCTTCGCAGAAATTTTGAATTTCTATAAAATCAAATCTGTAATGTTTTCCAGTAACAAGCCCATACCCTTCATTCTACATGTGTGGAAACTGTCAAGTCTCATGCCCAATTATATATTCCAAGCTAGTACTAGAGCTGGCATCAAGATCCAGGTCTTTCCACATAATGTCTTCCAACAATGATAAAACAACAACAAAAAAGATAAATGAAATCATTTAATAGGAACTCTTCAGTTGGAGTAGGACATCAGTGGAGAGGGAGAGCAGAAGGGCTGGCCTAGCTGGGAAAGTCTTTATGGAAGAGAGAAAAATTTAAACTGAACCTTGATATATGGATAGTATGTGGATTGTTGGGAAGAGGACATGAAAAAGGCAGAGAGGCAGAGTGTGCTGGCATATCTATGGGGTAAAGAGAAGAACAGCCTGACTAGATTACAAGATGTAACCTGGAAGTAGGATGACTAAGAAATAGGTATCCACAGAGAGAGATTACTGGAACCATAAGAATACTGAATTTTCTGCATATAAAGCAGGGGAATGAAATCCCTCTGTAAAATATTGGCTATTCACTTCCCTTAACCCATGAGATTGCTATGATGGTAAAGTCTCCAGAATGTCAAAGAGAAGTGGCAAAGCCAATCACACTCATCCTCTACCTGCTGGATATTCAGAAAAAGTAGAGAGAGGGAAGGATAGTAGCAGCAACCAGTCTGAAATTTACCAATCAAAAGCTTGAGATCTATTGCTAATCAGGATATGAAGGGCTCAGTTTTGAAATCAGTCATTATAAGGAGCAAAAATAAGAAGCGGAGTCAATATAGGAATCATAGAATGAGCATGAAGCAGGTCCAGATACTAAGGAAGTTTTCCAGAAAGCAAAGATGATCCTCAAAGGAATAAATCTTTCTACAGGTCTATATCCACTGATAAACTAATGTTACTTCTCAGCTATCTCCTTTGACATATCGGTAGCCAACCCTGGAGCCCACTGCTACCAGCACTGGTGACTCCACCCATCCCAGCAGTGAGGCTGCCTCATGCCTGTGTGCAATCCACAGGGGCCCAAGAACTGGCCCACCTGGGGCCTGCCACCTGGGACCAGCCTACCTGGGACCCACTGATTGCACATCAGCAAATCTGCCCCCTCTAGCAGAGGGGATGCTGCCCACCCACATGTGCCCCTCAGGGGCCCAAAACCCAGCCTATTTAATGCCCTTGTCCTCAGCAAACAAACAATCACAGCTTCCACAAACAATCGCAGTCTAAGCCACTGAGAAACTTGTGAATATTGCTGACATTGATTACAGCTGAAGAAATCATATGGAGACTACACTACTGCACTCAACCAGAACCAAAGCCAGAGTATCATACCCAACCAACACTATAGATACATCTACAGAAAAAGGTCTTTCCCTTGAAAGCTACTCCGTAAAATTGGAAGAAGTGACTGCACATACATCAACACAGGGACAAAAGAAACATGATAAAGCAAAACATGACATCGCCAAAGGAACACAATAATTTTCCAAAACAGACCCCAAAGAAAAGGAAATATATGAAATACCTTTTAAAAATTCAAAATAATGCCTGGCCAAGATGGTGAAACCCTGTCTGTACTAAAAATACAAAAATTAACTGGGCATAGTGGCAGGCTCCTGTAATCCCAGCTACTCGGGAGGCTGAGGCAGGAGAATCACTTGAACCCAGATGGCAGAGGTTATAGTGAGCCGAGATCATGCCACTGCACTCCAGCCTGGGCAATAGAGTGAGACTCTATCTCAAAAAAAAATTCAAAATAATAATCTTAAGGAAACTCAGGAAGATAGAAGAGAACACAGACAAGACAAGGAAAGCAGGAAGACGATTCATGATCTAAGTGAGAAATTCAACAGTGATAGAAAACATTAAACAAAAAAACAAACAAATCTTAGAACTGAAAAATTCAATGAATGAAATAAAAATACAATTGAGAGCTTCAACAACAGACTGGATCAAATAGAAGAAAGAAAAACAACCAAAAACCAAACAGAAGAGAATGAGGAGGATGTGAGGGTGGTCTGGCAGTGACATCTGTCACCCCAGTAATCACCAGGGCTGATTTGGCTAATCTGTCTGGCTAAGGAGGTGTCCTCTTCCTCCCTCACAACTCCATGTGTGTCCCTCCCTTCGTGCTTGGTTGAAGAGGATGAATATCCCCAATAAAGGAGGACCATTCTTTAGCCAAGAGTATACAAGTAGCTGCGCTCCCCTACTAGAACCTCCAAACAAGCTCTCAAGGATGAAGAAAGCCTATATAACACATGGGACACCATTAAGTGAACAAATAATCCAGAAAGAGAAGAGACAGGAAAGAGTAGAGAAAACCTATTTAATGAAAGATGCCAGGTGCAGTGGCTCACACCTGTAATCTCAGCAATTTGGGAGGCTGAGGCAGGAGGATCGCACGAGCCCAGGAGTTCAAGACAAGCCTGAGCAACATAAGGAGACCCCATGACATAGTTTGGCTCTGTGTCCACACCCAAATCTCATGTTGAATGGTGATCCCAAGTGTTGGAGATGGAGCCTGGTGGGATGTGGTTGGATCATGGGGGATGGATTTCCCCATTGCTGTTCTTATGATAGTGAGTTCTCACAAGATCTGGTTGCTTAAAAGTGTGTAGCACTTCCCCCTTCACTCTCTCTCTCTTCTACTCCACCATGTGAAGATTATGCCTGCTTCCCCTTCCCTTCCAACATGATTGTAAGTTTCATGAGGCCTCCCCAGCCATGTCTCCTCTACAGCCTGTGGAACTGTGAGTCAATTAAACCTCTCTTCTCCATAAATTACCCAGCCTCAGGTATGTCTTTATAGCAGTGTGAGAACAAACTAATACAGAAAATTGGTACCAGAGAAGAGGGGTATTGCTATAAAGATACTTCAAAATGTGGAAGCGACTTTGGAACTGGATTATGAGCAGAGATTGGAACAGTTTGGTGGGATCAGAAGAAGACAGGAAGATGAGGGAAGGTCTGGAACTTCCTAGAGACTTGTTGAATGGCTGTGACCAATATGCCGATAGTGATATGGACAGTGAAGTCCAGGCTGAGATGGTCTCAGTTGGAGATGAGGAACTTACTGGGAACTGGAGTAAAGGTCACTCTTGCTATGCTTTAGCAAACAGACTGGTGGCATTGTGCCCCTGCTCTAGAGATCCGTGGAACTTTGAACTTGAGAGAGATTATTTAGGGTATCTGGCAGAAGAAATTTCTTTATTTTATTTTATTATTATTATACTTTAAGTTTTAGGGTACATGTGCACAATGTGCAGGTTTGTTACGTATGTATACATGTGCCATGTTGGTGTGCTGCACCCATTAACTCGTCATTTAGCATTAGGTATATCTTCTAATGCTATCTCTCCCCCCTCCCCCCACCCCACAACAGTCCTAGGAGTGTGATGTTCACCTTCTTGTGTCCATGTGTTCTCATTGTTCAATTCCCACCTATGAGTGAGAACATGCGGTGTTTGGTTTTTTGTCCTTGTGATAGTTTACTGAGAATGATTTCCAGTTTCATCCATGTCCCTACAAAGGACATGAACTCATTATTTTTTATGGCTGCATATTATTCCATGGTGTATATGTGCCACATTTTCTTAATCCAGTCTATTGTTGTTAGACATTTGGGTTGGTTCCAAGTCTTTGCTATTGTGAATAGTGCCACAATAAACATACGTGTGCATGTGTCTTTATAGCAGCATGATTTATAGTCCTTTGGGTATATACCCAGTAATAGGATGGCTGGGTCAAATGGTATTTCTAGTTCTAGATCCCTGAGGAATTGCCACACTGACTTCCACAATGGTTGAACTAGTTTACAGTCCCACCAACAGTGTAAAAGTGTTCCTATTTGTCCACATCCTCTCCAGCACCTGTTGTTTCCTGACTTTTTAATGATGGCCATTCTAACTGGTGTGAGATGGTATCTCATTGTGGTTTTGATTTGCATTTCTCTGATGGCCAGTGATGATGAGCATTTTTTTATGTGTCTTTTGGCTGCATAAATGTCTTCTTTTGAGAAGTGTCTGTTTATGTCCTTAGTCCACTTTTTGATGGGGTTGGTTGTTTTTTTCTTGTCAATTTGTTGGAGTTCATTGTAGATTCTGGATATTAGCCCTTTGTCAGATGAGTAGGTTGCGAAAATTTTCTCCCATTTTGTAGGTTGCCTGTTCACTCTGATGGTAGTTTCTTTTGCTGTGCAGAAGCTCTTTAGTTTAATTAGATCCCATTTGTCAATTTTGGCTTTTATTGCCATTGCTTTTGGTGTTTTAGACATGAAGTCCTTGCCAATGCCTATGTCCTGAATTGTAATGCCTAGGTTTTCTTCTAGGGTTTTTATGGTTTTAGGTCTATCATGTAAGTCTTTAATCCATCTTGAATTAATTTTTGTATAAGGTGTAAAGAAGGGGTCCAATTTCAGTTTTCTGCATATGGCTAGCCAGTTTTCCATCAGCATTTATTAAATAGGGAATCCTTTCCCCGTTGCTTGTTTTTGTCAGGTTTGTCAAAGATCAGATAGTTGTAGATATGCGGCATTATTTCTGAGGGCCCTGTTCTGTTCCATTGATCTATAGCTCTGTTTTGGTACCAGTACCATGCTCTTTTGGTTACTGTAGCCTTGTAGTACAGTTTGAAGTCACGTAGCGTGATGCCTCCAGCTTTGTTCTTTTGGCTTAGGATTGACTTGGCAGTGTGGGCTCTGTTTTGGTTCCATATGAACTTTAAAGTAGTTTTTTCCAATTCTGTGAAGAAAGTCATTGGTAGCGTGATGGGGATGGCATTGAATCTATAAGTTACCTTGGGCAGTATGGCCATTTTCACAATATCGATTCTTCCTACCCACAAGCATGGAATGTTCTTCCATTTGTTTATATCCTCTTTTATTTCATCAAGCAGTGGTTTGTAGTTCTCCTTGAAGAGGTCCTTCACATCCCTTGTAAGTTGGATTCCTAGGTATTTTATTCTCTTTGAAGCAATTGTGAATGGGAGTTCACTCATGATTTGGCTCTCTGTTTGTCTGTTATTGGTGTATAAGAATGCTTGCGATTTTTGTACATTGATTTTGTATCCTGAGACTTTGCTGAAGTTGCTAATCAGCTTAAGGAGATTTTGGGCTGAGACAATGGGGTTTTCTAGATATACAATCATGTCAACTGCAAACAGGGACAATTTGACTCCCTCTTTTCCTAATTGAATATCTTTTATTTCCTTCTCCTGCCTAATTGCCCTGGCCAGAACTTCCAACACTATGTTGAATAGGAGTGGTGAGAGAGGGCATCCCTGTCTTGTGCCAGTTTTCGAAGGGAATGCTTCCAGTTTTTGCCCATTCAGTATGATATTGGCTGTGGGTTTGTCATAGATAGCTCTTATTATTTTGAGATACGTCCCATCAATACCTAATTTATTGAGAGTTTTTAGCATGAATGGCTGTTGAATTTTGTCAAAGGCCTTTTCTGCATCTATTGAGATAATCATGTGGTTTTTGTCTTTGGTTCTGTTTATATGCTGGATTACATTTATTGATTTGCATATGTTGAACCAGCCTTGCATCCCAGGGATGAAGCCCACTTGATCATGGTGGATAAGCTTCTTGAAGTGCTGCTGGATTCGGTTTGCCAGTATTTTATTGAGGATTTTTGCATCAATGTTCATCAAGGATATTGGTCTAAAATTCTCTTTTTTGGTTGTGCCTCTGCCCGGCTTTGGTATCAGGATGATGCTGGCCTCATAAAATGAGTTAGGGAGGATTGCCTCTTTTTCTACTGATTGGAATATTTTCAGAAGGAATGGTACCAGGTCCACCTTGTACCTCTGGTAGAATTTGGCTGTGAATCCATCTGGTCCTGGACTCTTTTTGGTTGGTAAGCTATTGATTATTGCCACAATTTCAGAGCCTGTTATTGGTCTATTCAGAGATTCAACTTCTTCCTGGTTTAGTCTTGGGAGGGTGTATGTGTCGAGGAATTTATCCATTTCTTCTAGACATTCTAGTTTATTTGTGTAGAGGTGTTTGTAGTATTCTCTGATGGTAGATTGTATTTCTGTGGGATCGGTGGTGATATTCCCTTTATCATTTTTTATTGCATCTATTTGATTCTTGTCTCTTTTCTTCTTTATTAGTCTTGCTAGCGGTCTATCAATTTTGTTGATCTTTTCAAAAAACCAGCTCCTGGATTCATTAATTTTTTGAAGGGTTTTTGTGTCTCTATTTCCTTCAGTTCTGCTCTGATTTTATTTATTTCTTGCCTTCTGCTAGCTTTTGAATGTGTTTGCTCTGGCTTTTCTAGTTCTTTTAATTGTGATGTTAGAGTGTCAATTTTGGATCTTTCCTGCTTTCTCTTGTGGGCATTTAGTGCTATAAATTTCCCTCTACACACTGCTTTGAATGTGTCCCAGAGATTCTGGTATGTTGTGTCTTTGTTCTCATTGGTTTCAAAGAACATCTTTATTTCTCTGGCAGAAGAAATTTCTAATCAACAAAGCATTCAAGATGTGGCCTGGCTGCTTCTAAAAGCCTGCATTCATTTTCATAAACAAAGAAAACCTGAAACTAGAACTTATATTTAAAAAGGAAGCACAGCGTAAAAGTTGGGAAAATTTGCAATCTGACCATGCAGTAGAAAAGAAAAAACCATTTTCTGGGGAGGAATTCAAGGCTGCAGAAATTTGCCTAAATAAAGAAGGGCCAAGGCAATGGGAAAAATGTCTCCAGGGCATTTCAAAGACCTTCACAGCAGCCCCTCCCATCACAGGCCTGGAGGTCTAGAAGGGAAAAATAGCTTTGTGGGCCAGGTTCGGGGCCCTGCTGCTCTGTGCAGCCTTAAGACATGGCACCCTGTGTCCCAACCACTCTAGCTTCAGCCGTGGCTAAAAGGGACCACAGTACAGCTCAGGCCATGCCTTCAGAGCGTGCACACCCCAAGCCTTGGTGGCTTCCACGTGGTGATGGGCCTGCAGCTGAGCAGAAGACAAGAGCTGAGGTTTGGGAGACTCTGGCCAGATTTCAGAGGATGTATGGAAATGCCTGGATGTCCAGGCAGGAGTCAGCTGCAGAGGTGGACCCCTCAAGGAGAACCTGTACTAGAGAAATGCAGAGGAGAAATGTGGGGTTGGAGCCTCCGCACAGACTCCCCACTGGGACACTCCCTAGTGGAGCTGTGAGAAGAGGTTCACCATCTTCCAAAGCCCAGAATGGCAGATCCACTGACAGCTTGCACCATGTGCATGGAAAAGCCACACACACTCAGCACCAGCCTGTGAAAACAGCCATGGGGGCTGTATCCTGCAGAGCAAAAGGGGCAGAGCTGCCTAAGGCCTTAGGAACTTAACCTAACCCTTGCATCAGTCAGCCCTAGATGTGAGACATGGAGTCAAAGGAGATTATTTTGGAGCTTTAGGATTTAATGACTACTCTGCTGGGTTTCATACTTGGATGGGTCCTATAACCCTTTTGTTTTGGCCAATTTCTCCCTTTTGGAATGGAAGAATTTACCCAATACCTGTACCCCCACTGCATCTTGGAAGTAACTAATTTGTTTTTTATTTTATAGGCTCATAGGCAGATGGGACTTTCTTTGTGTCAGGTAAGACTTTGGACTTGGACTTTTGAGTTAATGCTAGAATGAGCTGAGACTTTGGGGGACTGTTGGAAAGGCACAATTGTGTTTTGAAATGTGAGAAGGACATTTGAGGTTTGGGAGGAGCCAGGAGGAAATGTGAGGTTTGGGAGGGGCCAGGGGCAGAATGATAGGGTTTTGCTCTGTGTCCCCACCCAAATCTCATGTTGAATTGCTTTGGAAGTGGGGTCAAGCATTGGAGGTGGGGTCAAGCATTGGAGGTGGGGCCTGGTGGGAGGTGACTGGATCATGGGGATGAATTTCCCCCTTGCTGTTCTCACGCTACTGAGTGAGTTCTCATAGATCTGGTTTATTTAAAAGTGTGTAGCACTTCCCCCTTCACTGTCTCTCTCTCCTGCTCTGCTATGTAAAGATTGTGCCTGCCTCCCCTTCACCTTCTGCCATGATTGTAAGTTTCCTGAGGCCTCCTCAATCATGCCGTCTGTACAACCTGTGGAACTGTGAGCCAATTAAACCTCTTTTCTTCATAAATTATCCAGTCTCAGGTATGTTTTTATACCAGTGTGAGAATGGACTAATATACCTCTACTCCATTAAAAATATTTTAAAAATTAGCCACGCATGGTGGCCTACATCTGTAGTCCCAGCTACTCCAGAGGTTGAAGCAGGAGGATCACTTGAGCCTGGGAGCTCAAGGCTTTAGTGAGTTGTAAACACACACTGTACTGCAGCAAGAGAGAGAGAGAGAGAGAGAGAAGAAAAGAGAAAGGGAAAGGAAAAGAAGGGAAAGGGAGAGGAGAAGAGCGGAAGGAAGGGGAAAGGAGGGGAAGAAAGAGTAGGGAAAGGGGAGGAGAGGGGAAGGGAAGGGGAGGGGAGGGAAGGGGAGGGGAGAGAGGGGGATGGGGGAAGGGGAAAGGAATGGGAGGGGGAGGAAAGAAAAGGAAAGAGAAAAGAAAACCTATTTAATAAAACAATACCTAAAAACTTCCCAAATCTTAGAAGCGATATAGACATCTAGATACAAAAAACTAAAATATCCCCAAATAGGGTCAGCCCCCAAAAATCCTCTGTGAAGCACATTATAATTAAAACTGTCAAAAGTCTAAGTTGGGGTACAGGTGTAGTGACTCATGTCTGTGATCCCAGTGCTTTAGGAGACTGAGGCAGTAGGATCACTTGAGGCCAGGAGTTCAAGGATAGCCTAGACAACATAGTGACATCCTGTCTCTACAAAAAATAAAAATAAAAATTAGGCCAGGTGTGGTGGCTCACGCCTATAATCCCGGCACTTTGGGAGGCCAAGGGATTACTTGAGGCCAGGTTTGAAACCAGCCTGCTGAACATAGTGAAACCCCATCTCTACTAAAAAAATACAAAAAAGTAGCTGGGAATGGTGGTGCATGCCTGTAATCCCGGCTACTTGGGAGGTTGAGGAACGAGAATTGCTTGAACCCAGAAGGCAGAGGTTGCAGTGCACTGACATCATGCCACTGCACTCCAGCCTGAGCAACACAGTGAGAGACTTTGTCGAGGAAGGAAGGAAGGAAGGAAGGAAGGAAGGAGGAAGGAAGGAAGGGAGGGAGGGAGGGAAGAAAATTAACCAGGGTGTGTTGGCATGTGCCTATAGTCCTCACTACTCAAGAGGCTGAGGTGGGATGGTCCCTTGAGCCCAGGAGTTCAAAACTGCAGTGAGCTATGATTATGCCACTGCACTCTAGTCTGTGAGACAGAGCGAGAGCTTGTCTCTAAAAAGTAAAAAATGAAAGTCAAGACAAAGAAAGAGAATTCTAAAAACAGTAAGAGAAAAGCATCAAGTCACATATAAGGGAATCTCCATCAAACCAACAGCAGATTTCTCAGCAGAAATCTCACAGGCCAGGAGAGAATGAAATAATCTATTCAATGTACTGAAAGAAAAAAACCTGCTAGTCAAGAATACTACACCCAGCAAAGATATCTTTCATAAATGAAGGAAAAATAAAGTATTTTCCAGACAAGCAAAAACTGAGGGAATTCATCATCACTATACTGGCCCTACAAGAAATAATTAACGGGGTCTTACATCTAGAAGTGAAAGGAAGATATCTACCATCATGAAAACACACAAAAGTATAACAGTCACTGGTAGTACAGATACACAAATGAGAAAGAGAAAGGAATCAAATGTTATCACTACAGAAAGCCACCAAACTGCAAAGATAAACTGCAAAGGTAAACAATAAGATGGCTCATGCCTGTAAACTCAGCACTTTGGGAGGCCAATGCAGGAGAATCACTTGAGCCCAGGAGTTGGAGATCAGCCTGGGTAACACAGTGAGACCTCATTTCCACACATACATACACACACATACACATACACACACACACACACAAATTAGCTGGGTGTGGTGGGCATGTGTCTATGGTCCTAGCTACTCAGGAGGCTGTGGTGGGAGGATTGCTTGAGCCCAGGAGATTGAGGCTGCAATGAGCCATGACTGTGTCACCACACTCCAGCCCGGGCAATACAGCAAGGCCCTGTCTCCAAAACAGTAATAATAATAAATAGCAATCAGAGAAGAAGAAAGGAACAAAGGATATTCAAAATGACAAGAATAAGTCCTCATCTATTAATAACAACCATTTAAATCCCCCAATTAAAAGATACAGACTGACTGAAAGAATAAAAAATAAGACCCAACTATATGCTGCCTACAAGTAACTCACTTCACCTGTAAAAACACAGAAAGACAAAGTGAAAGAAATAAAAACGATATTCCATGCAAATAGAAACCAAAAGCATGCAAGAATAGCTTTATTTATATAAGACAAAATAGATTCTAAGTCAAAACGTAAAAAGAGACAAGATAATTATATAATAACAAAGAGATGAATTCAGCAAGAGGATATAACAATTTTAATATGTATGCACCCAATACCAGAGCACCCAGATATATAAGGCAAATATTAAGTTAAAGTAAGAGATAGGCCCAAAAACAATGAAGTCAGGGGACTTCAGTGCCCCACTTTAAGCACTGGACAAATAATCTAGACAGAAAATCAACAAAGAAACACCAGACTTAAACTACCCTATGGAGTCAATGGACCTAACAGGCATTTACCAAAAATTTCATCTAGTAGCCACAGAATATACATTCTTCTTTTTTTTTGTGATTTTTTTATTACACTTTAAGTTCTGGGATACATGTGCAGAACATGCAGTTTTGTTACATAGGTATACATGTGCCATGGTGGTTTTCTGCACTCATCAACCTGTCATCTACATTAGATATTTCTCTGAATGATATCCCTTCTCTTACCGCCACCCCCCAACAGGCCCCAGTGTGTGATGTTCCCCTCCCTGTGTCCATGTGTTCTCATTGTTCAACTCCCACTTACAAGTGAGAATATGCAGTGTTTTGTTTTCTGTTCCTGTGTTAGTTTGTTGAAAATGATGGTTTCCAGCTTCATCCCTGTCCCTGCAAAGGACATGAACTCATTCTTTTTTATGGCTGCATAATATTCCATGGTATATATGTGCCACATTTTCTTTTTTGTTCCCATCCATTTTTTTTATTGTGGTAAAATATACATAACATAAAATTGACATTTAATCATTTTAAGTATACAGTTCTGTGGCATTAACTACATTCACATTGCTGGATAACCATCACCAACATCCATCTCCAGAACTTTTCCATCTTTTTATTTTATTTCATTTTTTCATTATACTTTAAGTTCTAGGGTACGTGTGCACAACGTGCAGGTTTGTTACATATGTATACATGTGCCATGTTGGTTTGCTGCACCCATTAGCTTGTCATTTACATTAGGTATTTCTCCTAATTGCTATCCCTCCCCCACCCTTCCACCCCATGACAGGTCCTGGTGTGTGATGTTCCCTGCCCTTTGTCCAAGTGTTCTCATTGTTCAATTCCCATCTATGAGTGAGAACATGTGGTGTTTGGTTTTCTGCCCTTGGAATAGTTTGCTCAGAATGATGGTTTCCAGCTTCATCCATGTCCCTACAAAGGACATGAATTCATCCTTTTTTATGGCTGCACAGTATTCCATGGTGTATATGTGCCACATTTTCTTAATCCAGTCTATCATTGATGGACATTTGGGTTGGTTCCAAGTCTTTGCTATTGTGAATAGTGCCATAATAAACATACATGTGCATGTGTCTTTATAGTAGCATGATTTATACTCCTTTGGGTATATACCCAGTAATGTGATCGCTGGGTGTGCCACATTTTCTTTATCCAATCTATTACTGATGAGCACTTGGGTTGGTTCTAAGTCTTTGCTATTATGAATAGTGCTGCAATAAACATATGTGTGCATGTGTCTTTATAGCAGCATGATTTCTAATCCTTTGGGTATATACCCAGTAATGGGATTGCTGGGTAAAATGGTATTTCTGGTTCTAGATCCTTGAGGAATCGCCACACTATCTTCCACAATGATTGAACTAATTTACACTCCCACCAACAGTGTAAAAGCATTCCTATTTTTCCACATCCTCTCCAGCATCTGTTGTTTCCTGACTTTTTAATGATCGTCATTCTTACTGGCGTGAGATGGTATCTCATTGTGGTTTTGATTTGCATTTCTCTAACGAGAATTGCATTTCTCTTAGTGACGATGAGCTTTTTTTCATGTTTGTTGGTTTCATAAATGTCTTCTTTTGAGAAGTGTCTGTTCATATCCTTCACCCACGTTTTGGTGGGATTGTTTTTTTCTTGTGAATTTGTTTAAGTTCTTTGTAGATTCTGGATATTAGCCCTTTGTCAGATGGATTGCAAAAATTTTCTCCCATTCTGTAGGTTGCCTGTTCACTGATGATAGTCTCTTTTGCTGTGCAGAAGCTCTTTAATTAGATCCCATTTGTCAATTTTGGCTTTTGTTCCCATTGCTTTTGGTGTTTTAGTCATGAAGTCTTTGCCCATGCCTATGTCCTGAATGGTATTGCCTAGGTTTTTTTCCAGGGTTTTTATGGATTTAGGTCTTGCATTTAAGTCTTCAATCCACCTTGAGTTAATCTTTGTATAAGGTGTAAAGAAGGGATCCAATTTCAGTTTTCTGCATATGGCTAGCCAGTTTTCACATCAGCATTTACTAAATAGGGAATCCTTTCCCCGTTGCTTGTTTTTGTCAGGTTTGTCAAAGATCAGATGGTTGTAGATGTGTGGTGTTATTTCTGAGGCCTCTGTTCTGTTCCATTGGTCTATGTATCTGTTTTGGTACCAGTACCATGCTGTTTTGGTTACTATATCCTTGTAGTAGAGTTTGAAGTCAGGTATCATGATGCCTCCAGCTTTGTTCTTTTTGCTTAGGATTGCCTTGGCTATATGGGTTCTTTTCTGGTTCCATATGAAATTTAAAGTAGTTTTTTCTCATTCTGCAAAGAAAGCCAATTGTAGCTTAATGGGAATAGCATTAAATCTAAAAACTACTTTGGGTAGTATGGTCATTTTCACGATATTGATTCTTCCTATCCATGAGCATGGAATGTTTTTCCATTTGTTTGTGTCCTCTCTTATTTCTTTGAGCACTGGTTTGTAGTTCTCCTTGAAGAGGTCCTTCACATCCCTTGTAAGTTGCATTCCTAGGTATTTTATTCTCTTTGTAGCAATTGTGAATGGGAGTTCACTCATGATTTGGCTCTCTATTACTGCTGTATAAGAATGCTTGTGTTTTTTGCACTTTTATTTTGTATCCTGTGACTTCGCTGAAGTTGCTTATCAGCTTTAGGAGTTTTGGGGCTGAGATGATGGGGTTTTCTAAATATACAGTCACGTCATCTGCAAACAGAGACAATTCGACTTCCTCTTTTCCTATCTGAATACCCTTTATTTCTTTCTCTTGCCTGACTGCCTTGGCTGGAACTTCCAATACTATGCTGAATAGGAGTGGTGAGAAAGGGCATCCTTGTCTTGTGTGGGTTTTCAAAGGGAATGTATCCAGGTTTTTCCCATTCAGTATGATATTGGCTGTGGGTTTGTCATAAATAGCTCTTATTATTTTGAGATACATTCCATCAATACCTAGTTTATTGAGTATTTTTAGCATGAAGGGCTGTTGAATTTTATCGAAGGGCTTTTCTGCATCTATTGAGATAATCATTTGGTTTTTGTCATTGGTTCTTTTTATGTGATGGATTACATTTATTGATTTGCATATGTTGAACCAGCCTTGCATTCCAGGGATGCAGCTGACTTGATCATGGTGGATAAGCTTTTTGATGTGCTGCTGGATTTGGTTTGCCAGTATTTTACTGAGGATTTTTGCATCAGTGTTCATCATGGGATATTGGCCTGAAATTTTCTTTTTTTGTTGTGTCTCTGCCAGGTTTTGGTATCAGGATAATGCTGGCCTCAAAAAATGAATGAGGGAGGAGTCCTTTTGTTTTTCTATTGTTTGGAATATTTTCAGAAGGAATGGTACCAGCTTCTCCTTGTACCTCTGGTAGAATTCGGCTGTGAATCTGTCTAGTCCTGGGCTTTTTGGGTTGGTAGGCTATTAATTACTGCCTCAGTTTCAGAACTTGTTATTGGTCTATTCAGGGATTTGACTATTTCCTGGTTTAGTCTTGGGAGGGTTTATATTCCAGGAACTTATTTCTTCTATATTTTCTAATTTATTTGTGTAGAGGTGTGTATAGTATTCTCTGATGGTAGTTTGTATTTCTGTGGGATCAGTGGTGACATCCCTTTATCATTTCTTATCGTGTCTATTCGATTCTTCTTTCTTTTCTTCTTTATTAGTCTGGCTAGCAGTCTATTTTGTGAATCTTTTCAAAAAACCAGCTCCTAGATTGATTTTTCTAAGGGTTTTTTGTGTCTTTATCTCCTTCAGTTCTGCTCTGAACTTAGTTATTTCTTGTCTTCTGCTAGCTTTTGAATTTGTTTGCTCTTGCTTCTCTAGTTCTTTTAATTGTGATAGGGTGTCAATTTTAGATCTTCCCCACTTTCTCCTGTGGGCATTTAGTGCTATAAATTTCCCCCTAAACACTGCTTTAGCTGTGTCCCAGAGATTCTTGTACATTGTGTCTTTGTTCTCATTGGTTTCAAAGGACTTATTTATTTCTGCCTTAATTTCGTTATTTACCCAGTAGTTACTCAGGAGCAGGTTGTTCAGTTTCCATGTAGCTGTTTGGTATTGAGTGAGTTTCTTAATCCTGAGTTCTAATTTTATTGCAGTGTGGTCTGAGAGACTGTTATGATTTCTGTTCTTTTGCATATGCTGTGGAGTGTTTTACTTCCAATTATGTGGTCAATTTTAGAACAAGTGCTATGTGGTGCTGAGAAGAATGTATATTCTGTTGATTAGGTGTGGCGAGTTCTGTAGATGTCTATTAGGTCCACTTGGTGCAGAGCTGAGTTCAAGTCCTGAATAACCTTGTTAATTTTCTGTCTCATTGATCTGTCTAATATTGACAGTTGGGTGTAAAGTCTCCCACTATTATTGTGTGGGAGTTTAAGTCTCTTTGTGGGTCTCTAAGAACTTGCTTTATGAATCTGGGTGCTCCTGTATTGGGTGTATATATTTATAGGATAGTTAGCTCTTCTTGTTGCATTGGTCCTTTTACCAGTATGTAATGCCCTTCTTTGTCTTTTTTGATCTTTGTTGGTTTAAAGCCTGTTTTATCAGAGACTAGGATTGCAACCCTGTTTTTTTTTTGCTTCCCCTTTGTTTGGTAAATATTCCTCCGTCCCTTTATTTTGAGCCTATGTGTGTCTTTGCATGTGAGATGGATCTCCTGAATACAGCACACCAGTGGGTCTTGACTCTATCCAATTTGCCAGTCCGTGTCTTTTAACTGGGGCATTTAGTCCATTTACATTAAAGGTTAATGTTGTTGTGTGTGAATTTGATCCTGTCATTATGATGCTAGCTGCTTATTTTGCACATTCGTTGATGCAGTTTCTTCAAAGTGTTGATGGTCTTTACATTTTGGTATGCCTTTGCAGTGGCTGGTACCAGTTTTTCCTTTCCACATTTAGTGCTTCCTTCAGGAGTTCTTGTAAGGCAGGTGGTGACAAAAATCCCTCAGCATTTGCTTGTCTGTAAAGGATTTTATTCCTCCTTTGCTTACAAAGCTTAGTTTGGCTAGATATGAAATTCCAGGTAGAAAATTGTTTTCTTTAAGAATGTTGAACACTGGTCCCCCTCTCTTCCGGCTTGTAGGGTTTCTGTTAGCCTGATGGGCTTCCCTTTGTGTGTAACCTGACCTTTCTCTCCGGCAGCCCTTACCATCTTTTCCTTCATTTCAACCTTGGTGAATCTGATGATTATGTATCTTGGGGTTGCTCTTCTTAAGGAGTATACTTGTGGTGTTCTCTGTATTTCCTGAATTTGAATGTTGGCCTGTCTTGCTAGGTTAGGGAAGTTCTCCTGGGTAATATCCTGAAGTGTGTTTTCCAACTTGGTTCCATTCTCCCTATCACTTTCAGGTACACCAATCCAACATAGGTTTGGTCTTTTACATAGTCCCGTATTTCTTGGAGGCTTTGATCATTCCTCTTCATTCTTTTTTCCCTAAGCTTGTCTTCACACTTGATTTCATTAAGTTGATCTTCAATCTCTGATATCCTTTCTTCCACTTGATCAATTTGGCTATTGATACTTGTGTATACTTCATGAAGTTCTCGTGCTGTGTTTTTCAGCTGCATCAGGTCATTTATGTTCTTCTCTAAACTGGCTATTATAGTTAGCAGTTCCTGTAACCTTTTATCAAGGTTCTTAGCTTCCTTGCATTGGGTTAGAACATGCTCCTTTAACTCGGAGGAGTTTATTACCCATCTTCTGATGCCTACTTCTGTCAATTTGTCAAACTTATTCTCTGTCCAGTTTTGTTCTCTTGCTGGCAAGGAGTTGTGAACCTTTGGAGAAGCAGCATTCTGGTTTTTGGAATCTTCAGCATTTTTGCACTGGTTTTTCCTCATCTTCATGGATTTATCTACCTTTGATCTTTGATGTTGGTGACCTTCCGATGGGGTTTTTTCATGGGCATCTTTTCTGTTGTTGTTGATGTTACTACTTTCTGTTTGTTAGTTTTCCTTCTAACAGTCAGGCCCCTCTTCTGCAGGTCTGCTGGAGTTTGCTGGAGGTCCACTCCAGACCCTATTTGCCTGTGTATCATCAGTGGAGGCTGCAGAACAGCAAAGATTGCTGCCAGCTCCTTCCTCTGGAAGCTTCGCCCCAGAAGGGTGCCGGCCAGATGCCAGCCGAAGCTCTCCTGTATGAGGTGTCTGTCGACCCCTGCTGGGAGGTGTCTCCCAGTCAGGAGGCATGGGGATCAGGGACCCACTTAAGGAGGCAGTCTGTCCCTTAGCAGAGCTTGAGCACTGTGCTGGGAGATCTGCTGCTCTCTTCAGAGCCAGCAGGCAGGAACGTTTAAGTCTGCTGAAGCTGCACCCATAACCACCCCTTCCCCCAGGTGCTCTGTCCCAGGGAGAGGGGAGTTTTATCTGTAAGCCCCTGACTGGTGCTGCTGCCTTTCTTTCAGAGATGCCCTGCCCAGAGAGGAGGAATCTAGAGAGGCAGTCTGGCTACAGCAGCTTTGCTGGGC
This sequence comes from Nomascus leucogenys, assembly GCF_006542625.1. Lineage (NCBI taxonomy): Eukaryota > Metazoa > Chordata > Mammalia > Primates > Hylobatidae > Nomascus > Nomascus leucogenys. Next base: position 43,695,328 of record NC_044393.1, read on the forward strand.
TGTGGTGGGTTCCACCCAGTTCAAACTTCCTGGTGGCTTTGTTTACACTGTGAGGGGAAAACCACCTACTCAAGCCTCAGCAGCAGCAGACGCCCTTCCCCCCACCAGGCTCGAGTGTCCCAGGTCGACTTCAGACTGCTGTGCTGGCAGCGAGAATTTCAAGCCAGTGGATCTTAGCTTGCTGGGCTCCGTGGGGGTGGGATCCACTGAGCAAGACCACTTGGCTCCCTAGCTTCAGCCCCCTTTCCAGAGGAGTAAATGGTTCTGTCTCACTGGCATTCCAGGTTCCACTGTGGATATGAAAAAAAAAACCTGCAGCTAGCTTCGTGTCTGCCCAAATGGTGCCCAGTTTTGTACTTGAAACCCAGGGCCCTGGTGGTGTAGGAACCTGAGGGAAACTCCTTGTCTGTGGGTTGTGAAGACACCAGGGGAAAAGTGTAGTATCTGGGCCGGATGGCACTGTCCCTCACAGCACAGTCCCTCACGGCTTCCCTTGGCTAGGGGAGGGAGTTCCCTGACCCCCTTGTGCTTCCTAGGTGAGGTGACACCCCACCTTGCTTCTGCTCGCCCTCTGTGGGCTGCACCCACTGTCTAACCAGTCCCAATGAGATGAGCAGCTACCTCCATTGGAAATGCAGAAATCACCTGCCTTCTGCATTGGTCTCGCTGGGAGCTGCAGACGGGAGCTTTTCCTATTTGGCCATCTTGCCAGCCGCAGAATACACATTCTTCTTATCAGCACATGGAACATTCTCCAGGATAGACCACATATTAGGCCACAAAAAAACAAGTCTCAACAAATTTTCAAAAACTGAAATCATATCAAATATCTTCTCAGACCACAATGGAATAAAACTAGAAATCAATAGCAAGGAGAACTTTAGAAACTTTACAACTACATAGAAATTAATATTCTCTTGAATGACCAATGAGTCTGTGAAGAAACTAAGAAGGAAATAAAAAAATTTCTTGAAACAAATGAAAATAGAAACACAACATACCAAAACCTATGGGATACAGCAAAAGCAGTGCTAAGAGAAAAGTTTATAACAATAAACATCTACATCAAAAAAGTAGAAATATTTCAAATAAACAACCTAATGATGTACCTTAAGAAGGTAGAAAAAACAGGGAAAACCAAAGCCCAAATTAATAAAAATAAAAACATAATAAAGATCAAGCAGCAGCCTGGGTAACATAGTGAGAACTCATCTCTACAAAATATCAAAATAAAAATAAATTAACCAGGCATAGTGCACATATCTGTGGTCCCATGATCCCAAGCTACTCAGGAGGCTAAGGTGGGAGGATCACTTGAGTCTAGGAAGTCAAGTCTACACTGAGCCATGATTGTGCCACTGCATTGCATCCCAGGTGACAGAACAAGACCCTGTCTAAAAAAAAGGAGGGAGGACAAAAAAGATCAACGAAACAAAAGATAAAATCTATAAACCATTAGCTAGACTATGAAAAAAAGAGACACAACCCAAATAAAGAAAATTGGAAGCAAAAAAGGATACATTACAACTGATACCACAGAAACAGAAAGATCATTAAAGACTATTAATAAACAACTATACTCCAAAAACTGTAAAACCTAGAGGAAACAGATAAATTCACATATACATATAACCTACCAAGAAATAGAAAGCCTAAACAGACTAATAAAGACAAACCTACCGCCAGATGGCTTTACTGTTAAATTCTACCAAATGTGCAAAGAAGAACTAAAACCAATTTTCTGAAACTATTCCAAAAAATGAAGAGCAGGGAATTCTTCCTAATTCGTTCTATAATGCCAGCATTACCCTGATACCAAAGTGAGACAAGGATACAACCAAAAAAGAAAACTACAGGCCAATATCCCTAATGAACATCGTTGTAAAAGTCCTCAACAAAATACTAGCAAACCAAATCCAAAAGCACATCAAAAAGATAGTACACCACAGTCGAGTAGGATTTGTCTCAGGGATGGAAGGATGGCTCAATATATGCAAATCCATAAATGTGATACCTCTCACCAATAGAGTGGAGGACAAAACCTTATGATTAATAGTTGCACAAAAATATTTGATAAATTTTAACATCCCTTCATGATAAACAAAACTCTCAACAAATTATGTGTAGAAGGAACGTACCTACACAATAAAAATCATATATGACAAACCCACAGCTAACATCAGACAGAACATGGAAAACTGAAAACTCTTCCTGTAAGAACTGGAACAATACAAGAATGCCCACTTTCATCACTCTTATTCAATGCAGTACTGAACGTCCTAGCCAAAGCAATTAGGCAAGAGAAAGATATAAAGGGCATCCAAATTGGAAAAGAGGAAGTCAAATTGGCCCTTTGCAGAGAACATGACCTTATAGATAGAAAAACCTAAAGACTCCACAAAAAAACCTCTTAGAACTAGTAAATGAATTCAGTAAAGTTGCAAGATACAAAATCAACATATAAAAATCAGTAGATTTTCTACACACCAATAACGAATTATCTGAAAAAAAATCAAGAAAGCAATCCCATTTACAATTGCTACCAAAAAATACTTGGGAAGAAATTTAATCAAAGAGGTGAAAGATGTCCACGATGAAAACTACAAAATACTAATGGAAGAATTTAAGGAGGACACAAAACATGGAAAGACCTCCCATGCCCACAGACTGGAAAACTTCATATTGTTAAAATGATCGTACTACCCCAAGCAATCTACAGATGCAATGCAATCTCTATCAAAATATCAGTGATATTCTTCACAGAAATTTTTTAATCCTAAAGTATGTGTGAAACCACAAAAGACAAGTAGCCAAATCACTTCTGAGCAAAAAGTACAAAGCTAGAGGCATCACACTACCTAACTTTAAAATATATTACAAAGCTATAGTAACCAAAACAGCATGTTATTGGTATAAAAACAGACATATAGACCAATGGGACATAAAAGAGAAACCAGAAATAAATCCATATATTTACAGTCAACTGATTTTCAACAAAGGCATCAAGAATATAAATTGAGGAAAGGACACCCTCTTCACTAAATGGTGCTGGGAAAACTGGATATCCATATGCAGAAGAATAAAACTGGACTTTTATCTCTTACCATATACAAAAATCATCCCAAAATGAATTAAAAACTTAAATGTAAGACCCAAAAGTATAAAACTACTAGAAGAAAACATAGGGAAAATCCTCAGGATACTGGTCTCGGCAAAGATTTTATGGGTAAACCCAGGAAACAAAAAACAGAAACAGGCAAATGGTACTACCTCCTACTAAAAAGCTTCTGCACAGCAAAGGAAACAACAAAGTGAAGAGACAATCTGTAGAATGGGAGAAAACATTTGCAAACTATACTATGAAACAGGACTAATATCCAGAATATATAAGGAACTCAAAAGCAAAAAAACTAATAATCCAAATGAAAAGTTGGAAAAATAGATAAATACCACAGGTCCTCACTCACATAGGAGCTAAAAAGTTGTGCTCATAAAAGTAGAGAGTAGAATTGTTATTATTAGAGGCTGAGAAAGGCAGGGGTAGGAAGATAATGGTTAACAGATACAAAATTACAGCTAGATAGGAAGAGTAAGTCCTAGTGCTCTGTAGCAATGTTGGATGAATATGGCCAATAATAATTTATGGTATATTGAAAAAGGTAGAAGATTTTGAATGTTTTCAACACAAAGAAATGATAATTTTTGAAGTGACAAATATGTTAATTATCCTGATTTGGTCATTGTACGTTGTATTTGATCATTGCACATGTATTGAAATATCACCTTATCTCATAAATAGGTCCAATTATGAGGTGTTACCTAAAAAGGAAAAGAAAAAATACATACTTTTGGGACATACTGAAGGAGAAACGAATAAAAGAAATAATAAAGCAAGTATTTTCTAAAATTGCTATGATGGGTGATTTCATCTATTACTTAAACCTATTTAATCTAACCTCACATTTTTACAGATGAGAAAACTTAGATTCAGAAAGGTTAAGTAAAATTTGCCACCAAATTTTACAGTTTGGTAGAATGTGATTCAACTGAAGTCCATCTAATTCTTTTTTTTTTTTTTTTTCTTTTTTTTGGAGATAGTCTCACTCTGTCGCCCAGGCTGGAGTTCAACCTCCACCTCCCAGATTTAAGTGACCTCCGCCTCCCAGGTTCAAGTGATTCTCCTGCCTCAGCCTCCCAAGTAGCTGGGACTACAGGCAAGTGCCACCACACCCCAGCTAATTTTTGTATTTTTAGTAGAGATGGGGTTTCACCATGTTGGCCAGGCTGGTCTCGAACTCCTGACCTTAGGTGATCTGCCCACCTCGGCCTCCCCAAGTGCTGGAATCAAAGGGGTGAGCCACCACGCCTGGCCTGAAGTCCATCTAATTCTAAAACATAATTGCTTTTTACTAAACCATGATCCTCTCAAGGAAAAGTAACAAGGTTGAAAGTAAAAATATGTTAGAGTGTAGGCTAAAATTTTCAGCTTGAATACTTCTATAATAGTGGTATTTCCGGGTATTATTTTCAGGGGACTTCCCCCTTACAGTTTATATATTTCTTGGTTAATTTTCTTTTCTTTTTGGTTGTTTAAATGAGCAATAGTTTTTTTTGTAAGTGAAGAGTATTAAAGAAATATTAAAGTACTTAGTAAAACTGAATTTAGACTGGTTAAAAACCTTTTAAATTATTATCTAGTGTTGGCGAGAGACATAGGGAGAAAAGTCATAACACTACTAACATGTAAACTAATGTGTAAACTAATAGTCTTTTTGGAGGGCACTTTGGCAACCTCTACACTAATGTGTAATAAATTTATCCTATGACTGGCTGGACGAAGTGGCTGACACCTGTAATCCCAGCAATTTGGGAAGCTGAGGTGGGAGGATGGCTTAAGATCAGGAGCTCAACACCAGCCTGGTCAACAAAGCAAGACCCCCATCTCTACAAAAACTAAAAATATTAGCAGAGCATGGTGGCATGCACCTGTAGTATTGGCTACTCTGGAGGCTGAGTGGGGAAGATTCCTGGATCCCCAGGGTCCAAGGTTACAGTGAGCTATGATTGAGCCACTGCCCTCCAACCTGCGCAACAGAGCAAGACCCTGTCTCTAAATAAACAAACAAAAAAATTTACCTTCTGATCCAATTTTAATTCTAGAAATCTATCCTGAAGAAATTTCTGTACCAGTACACAAAGATCTGTACGTTCACTGCAACACTGTTTATAACAGAAAGGAAGAAAAGAAATAAAGAACAAAAGAATGAAGAGAGAAAGGAAAAGAAAGGACAAACCTCAACTCCTTAATGGGGAACTGGTTAAATAACTTACAGTAAAACCATATTATGGAATATAAATAATCATTAGAAAGAATGTTGAAGATCAGCTGGGCACAGTGGCTCACACTTGTAATCCCAGCACTTTGGGAGGCTGAGGTGGGAGGATCACTTGAGTCCAGGAGTTTGAGACTAGCCTGGGCAACATAGGGAGACACTGTCTCTACAACAACAACAAAAAATTTCTGTATTAGCCAGGTATGGTGGTGCACACCCGTAGTCCCAGCTACTTGGGAAGCTAAGGTGGGAGGATCACTTGAGCCCAGGAGGTGGAGGCTGCAGTGAGTTGAGATCACATCAATGCACTCAGAGTGAGTAGATCTGGGCAACAGAACAAAAGACACGATCTCAGAAAAAAACAAAGAATTATGAAGATGTGCACTGCTGTGAAAACATGTATTTGTACTGATGAGAAACATATGTATATGTACTGATGTGGAAACTGATATAAAATATAGTTAAAGAAATCACAGAATATATATGTAATAACATTATATTAAAAAGTGTAAATATGTTATAGATACATAAATAAAACTAGCCATAGGATATATGTGGGTGTGTATACACACAGATATACAGACATATATACAAAGATCAAGAAAAACAAAAAAATACCCTAATAGTGATTGCTTCTAGAAACAGGTGTGGGATTGGGTATATGCATAAGTAACTTTCTCTTTTACTCTTGCAGAGGTTGACCCACATTTTCTGTAAAGGGCCAGTAATTAAATATTTTAGGCTTGTGGGCTATACAGTCTCTTGCAATTACTCAACTATGCTGCCGTAGCAAGAAAACAGTCACAGACAAAGGAGTGCAAGTGTGTTCAATAAAACTTTATTTATGAACACTGATATTTGAATTTCATAGGATTTTCACACATCATGAAATATTATTAATCATCTAATTTTTTTCAACCATTAAAAAATGTAAAGACCACTCAACTCCTGGGCTGTACAAAAACAGGTGCTGGACCAGATTTGGCCTACTGGGTCATAGTTTCCTGATCCCTACTCTAGAACAATGCTGCTCAATACAATAGCCATGAGCAGCACACTGCTACTGAGCACTTGAATTGTGACTAGTCCAAATTGACATGTGCAGTAGGTGTAAAATTACAAAGGTGTAGTACAAGAAAAACCTCCTTAATGATTTTACGTTGAGTATATAGTATATGAAAATAACAATATTTTGGATATACTGTGTTAAATACAATTTTTATTTTTATTTTTAAATTAGAGATGGGGGGGTCTCACTATGTTGACCAGGCTGTTCTCAAACTCCTGGCCTCAAACAATCCTCCCGTATCAGCCTCTCAAAGAGCTGGGATTACAGGCATGAGCCACTGCACCCAGCCTAAATATATTTCTATTTAATACCACCTATTTCTTTTCATTATGTGTAACATAGCTACCAGAAAATTTTAAACTATACTTGTGGCTCACATTGTATTTCTACTGGATAGCATTGCTCTATATATTTCCACATTATTTGATTTGTTTTACAACAAGCTTTTATTTATCACCTCAGTAATTTTAATAATATCGAGTTAATAATAATCAATGCCAGTGTTCTACAAATATTTGTCACTATACCTGAGAAACTATATTATTCAATTATCTAAGAAAATTATTTCAAGCCAGGCTTGGTGGCTTATGCCTATAATCCCAACACTTTGGGAGGCCAAGGTGATGAATTGCTTGAGCTCAGGAGTATGACCAGCCTGGGCAACATGGCAAAACCCCGTCTCTACAAAATATACAAAAATTAGCAGGGTGTGGTGATGCCTGCCTGTAGTCTCAGCTACTCAGAGGCTGAGGTGGGAGGATTGCTTGAGCCTGGGAGGCACAGGTTGCAGTAAGCCATGGTCATGCTGCTGCATTCCAGCCTGGACAACACAGCGAGACCCTGTCTCAAAGAAAAGAAAAAAGAAAAAATGAAAATTACTTCATTACTGTAGTACCTAGAGGAAAGAAACACCTTCTATTACTGCTCCATTAACTCTGCTCTAACCACTTGAAACTTCCAAACCTTCTGCTGCCCTTGTAAAGAAAATGTATACAAAACAAATATCCAATTAAAATAGTCATCAAAATCATCCGGCAATGTAAGAATAGTCTCATTAACAACAGCTACTCAAAAATACCACAGATCAGGCCGGGCACTGTGGCTCATGCCTGTAATCCCAGCACTCTGGGAGGCTGAGGTGGGCGGATCACTTGCGGTCAGGAGTTTAGACTGGCCTGGCCAACATGGTGAAACCCCATCTCTATTAAAAATAAAAAGATTAGCAGGATGTGCTGGCAGGTGCCTGTAATCCCAGCTACCTGGGAGCCTGAGGCAGGAGAATCGTTTGAACCCAGGAGGTGAGGGTTGCAAGTGAGCCAAGATCACACCACTGCACTCCAGCCTGGACAACACAGCAAGACTCCGACTAAAAAAAATTGCACAAATCATCATCTATTAACCTTGTACAGATGCAGGAGAGCAGCCATAAATAACCTTAAGATTTCTTTTTCACCCCTATTTAGAAGGTTTTTACGTTTGAACTGTCAATGTTGATGACACTTAAGTTCTCTTCTATTGTACCTATTAAATGAGATAAACACATAAAGCTCATGAAAGTAACTAGTATGTAAGATTAATAAATATTAGTAATGTTTATAATTTTTGCCTTATCTCCACCTTACAAATGGGATGTGTTCTGAAAAGTTCATTAGTAAGTCAACTATTTAGAATTTGACATGCATTTTCTTTTAGACATATATATATATATATATATACACACACACACACACATATACATACAGGATATATTCACGTGGATATAAACATATAATTTCAAATAGTACATAAAAGTACACAAACTAATACATATTATGTATACATGTCTTAGTCCATTTGCTATATAGGAATACCTTAGTCTGTTGCTATAAAGGAATAACTGAGGCTGGGCAACTTATAAAGAAAAGATGTTTATTTAGCTCACAGTTCTGTAGACTGTACAAGAAGCATCTGCCTCTGGTGAGGGCTTCAGAGTGCTTCAATTTATGACGGAAGGTGAAGGACGGCAGGCATCACATGGCAAGAGGAAGCAAGAGAGAGAAGAGGGTGGTGCCAGATTCTTTTAAACAATCAGATCTTGCAAGAACTAAAGGAAGCAGTCACTCACTACCAGAAGGAAGGCACCACGCCCTTCATGAGGGATGCCTCCCCATGATCCAAATATCTCCCACCAGGCCCCACTCCAACACTGGGGATCAAATTTCTGCATGAGATTTGGAGGGGTCAAGCATCCAAACTACACCAATATATAATTTTAAAATACTGCTTAACATCAGGATATGAATGCCAGGAATAAGCTTATTCCCTCTAATATCAGAGGGGCTCCTTCCCCAATTTTCTAAAGCACTAAGACAATCTTAAGCATATAGTAATCGCTAAATAAATTCTTAGTTAATATAATTGTATGTGTTCATTCTAGATCTTTTTGCTCTGGAGGATTTTTTTAGTATGAAAAGGAGAAAATATTGGTAGAATATAATATTCTGTTATATTTAGAGTGCTTTGTGGGAAAGAACTAGAGTTACAGTTCAGTATCAAAGAACTGATCTAGGACTGTTACCTGCAAATTATTGTGACCTGTTTAGCCTCAGTATCAGAACTTTCTAATAAATAGGGTATCAAACGATGTTGTGGTTTCTATGAAGTTTTTTTTTTTTTTTTTTTGAGACGGAGTCTCAGTCAGTCACCCAGGCTGGAGTGCAGTGGCACGATCTCGGTTCACTGCAAGCTCCGCCTCCTGGGTTCACGCCATTCTCCTGCCTCAGCCTCCCAAGTAGCTGGGACTACAGGCGCCCGCCACCACACCTGGCTAATTTTTTGTATGTTTAGTAGAGACGGGGTTTCACCGGGTTAGCCAGGATGGTCTCGATCTCCTGACCTCGTAATCCACCTGCCTCGGCCTCCCAAAGTGCTGGGATTATAGGCATGATCTATGAAGTCATTTTTTTGAAGTATGAAGCATTCCTGAACCAGAAGGCTACAAACCTGAACTATATTTTGTTCCTAAACCTTAGAGTCCTTAATTGAGATGATTCGATGTTGAGGTCTCAGACTTTTTAGGAATGGCCACTACAACAAGCCAATATTTAAAAATAATTCCATCTGCTATAGAACTATTAAGATGTTTATATTCAGTGCTCCCTCCATGAAGCCCCCTGACAAAATTTTTTTTTTAGAGCCGAGTATTAGGAAATGCCTCTTTCCTTGAGAAATGTTGAGTGTATGTGTGTGTATTGGGAGGGTGTTCTTCCTATATGCAAGGAAAATATAACTGACTTTTTCAATTGACCACGAGGAAGCTTAGAGCCAAATGTGAGGCTCAACTATAGGAATTCAGTAGGCTTTATAGCCTGTTTAGTTGATGTTTTTACAACTTATATCTTAACTTCCTACTCTTTTATAAGATCCTTATTTATGAGGTCAAGTCTTACTAAATGTTTAAAGTGCACAAATATATTTATTTATAAACTGTCTCGGATTTTTTATGAATCAAGGCAAAGGAAGAATAAATGTTTACGTTTTTCTTTTTTGCCTTACATATGTCCTCTTGAGTCTCTAAGTAAAAATATCTATGTGAGGGAGATACATCTTGCTTGAACATATGGAAACGGGACAATCCATATACAGGAAGCTAAGGACAATTCGTGATTAGACTTTCTTGTGCATGAAAGGTGTTTGATCTTCATAAGTGTGTTTATCTGTTATCATTTATTACCTATAAAGTTAAATACAATCATATGTGTATATTAAATATACAGAACATTCTCCATTTTTCCTTTAACATGGGTACAGAAGCCCTGATTTGTTCATACAATATCCATGACCAAATAATCTCTTTCTGCCACATAAATTTTTTTCATGAGCAGCCCACTTAAGCAACAATTGTACCTGCTAAACCTGGGTTTTATGTAAAGATTATTTCAGAGGGCACTGGAAAACCCAGGTTTCTCTTCGATCCTCCAGTTCTTTAGAAAGCAATTTCTAACCCACCAGTTCTACCACCCTTTTAATCTCCATAAATTGTTGGTAAGAGCTGCATCAAGGCATTCTGCCATCAATTATGTTCACAACAGTAGCTCAATCATATATGCACTATCACTGATTATCCTAAAGAAATACTGCACTTAAGAGAATCAACTCTAAATCATCATACATCTCATTCCAGCAGACGTAGCTAAGAAATAAAAACCAAAAATATATATATACCTCAATATTTATAGAAAATAAAATTTCACATAATACTTTCCATTCAGATCTTTCAGAGTATTTTGTTTATATGTTTGTAATGGTAAACATATAAAGATTGTATTGAAACAATGGCCTTGTAAATTATTCTATTATCCAAATCCTAGAATAACTTATGCAAAACATTTAACCTTAATATACCCTTTACCATTCAAGATTTAGTTCTTCATTAAAAAGTGAACTTTAAAAAATATAAATTTGATTTAAATTTTTTTGAATATGTTATTTTAAAAAATCTTTCACTCATTGAAGTTTGCCATTTTTTATGGTTGAGTTAGTTTTTTAAAAATTTATCTTGGATACATAGTATATGCTTTTTGTTTTTGAAGAGGTAATCTACTCCAAATATTCCATTTTCCTTCTGTTAGATAATTATACATTTTAAAAGACATATACATGCCAATGATAAGCTGCTTTCATTTAAGCTGGTTCCGATTTTCTCAAGCAATTATCATTTCTCTCTCATTTCTCTGGCTTGGTATTTTGGGCCAAATTCCAATGGCTGTGGTTTGTGACATTTTTGTGTAATTTCCATGATTTCTAAAAGTAAAAACACCAGTTTGAGTAACTTTTCAGTATTACCCTACATAATTCCCTACATAGTGACAAGATCAAATTGCCTTTTACATTTAGTACTGCACTTTTAAAAACTTTATAATAAACCCTAGATTTACTAGAGTCAGATCCCACAATTTATTTCACAAACTGGATATTCTGGGGCAATAATCAGTAATTTTCAAGTCCATCTGACACGTCTGTTGTGGTTAAGATACATGTGAATACAAGTATCTGTCAACTATTCCCTCAACATTAGTAGTACACAGAAGAACAAAAGGTGACAAAATTGAGCAAATTATTCTCTAATTACTATATTGTCATAGCTGTTCCTTCTAAAATGTACACAGTAAAACTTTTTATTAACAAATCCAACAACCTAATAATAAATTTACCAAAATATCAAAAATTGGAGCTCTCCTTCAAGTACCTGATGGTGGCAACAACCCAATTACTCAGCCCAGATGTTAAAAACTGATACCTTCCTTGATAATTACAAAGTAATTTGTAAATGTAAGATGACACATCTTTAATGAGACTTGTAGGAGAAAAAGAGTTTACATTAAAGCCATTAAATCTCAGATTTGAAAAATGTGACAGTATGTGAGAAGTTATAAAATAATGTATTTTTAAAAGCTTCGTGTATTTACTCTAATTAGGTTGTGTTGCAAACATGGTGGAACACTTAGAAAAACTAACTCCTCACACAAAATAACCAACAGAAATAGAGTTTTGCTTAAAATTCAAAGGATTCTTTTTCCTATAAAACAGCCATTTAATGACATTCCAAAACATCTAAAAAATGTTGTTCAATGGAAATATCACTATGTTCTAAAATATTTTAAACTTTCTATATACACAAAATATACAACAAACTTGTAATTCAGAAATAAAAAATTATATTTCAATATTGCCATTGTTTTTCCCATACATGTATTATTACTCTAAAAAATAATTTTTAACATAGAAACATTTGAATTTGTGGCTCAAGCTCCTAATCCTAGGGTGAGAGAATTGGGACATACTGGATAACTTCCCTATTTTTACTCCCCTGTTATAGCCCAATGTTATTCTCTACTCTGTAAAAACTAGTGTTACAGCTTGACCGTAGAAGGGGAGGTTTCTTGTTTGTTTGTTTTTTTCCTTAGGGGATGGGAGGAGGAATCATTTCATTGGACTATAATAATTTTGACAACAAAATGTCTTCACCTACTATTCATTCTCACACTGTACTAATAACTGTGTTAGCTTAAAATGTTTATTGATACCAATTATCATTGGTCAGAAAACAATTTTCAGTCTAAAATATCTGAATCTCAGGAAAAGGATCACAAGATTTTTTTGAGTAAACTGCCAGGAGTTTGTATTTTGTGAAGAAAATATGAAAGGATTACTGTGTCACATAGAAATAACAAAGCCTTATAAATGCAAGTGTAAAATTACTGTAAGACATTTAAAATAACTGAAATGAACACTATTGGAAAAAGGCTTATAAAGGGACAAAAAAGAAATGAGAACCGGATCTCAGAAACTGATGAATTTAGCAAAAAAAAAGTAAAATAATTCAAATAAACTTTGTGTTTCATCTCTATGGCAGTTTTATTTTCCACTTTATAACCTCAAATTTTGCTGCAAAATACTAGTATCGTTAAGATGTTTCTTTATTCCTTCCCAACTGCAAAGACAATATTTTAAGGCTACTTCCACAACATAAAACTTTCATTAATCAAATTATTTCACAACTAGTTTAAACTAATTGCAAATGTAGCAAGTGTCTCAGTTCTAAAAGGCATTTAGTTTTTGGGTATCAAGCAGAAAGTTGTATTTTCAAACAGTTAGTCTTGATGAGGAAATACAAGACCCACTGGAAACCTATTCACCACCTAGAGAAACAATATTTCCCTCTAAGTACTGGCTGGACCCCCACTTCAAAGTGAATACGTCAGAAGTTTCTCAACTCCTCCCAGGTCCCTTTCGCTGAGCTTCTGTCTGCCAACAGCAAATCCAAACTGCAGAAGGCTCTTTCTTTAGAATTTTTTTGCTAAATATTTTTGGCACTAAGGCTATCTAACACATCAGAGATTTTCAACAAATACCACATTTTTGCCAGAAAGCCAAGAGTGTTTTGTCTAGAAAAATCTTGTCTTTTTGTCTAGAAAAAATTTCTGTATCTGCCACAGCCTATCTTAGTCTGCTTTCAATGTTGTAATGTGTGAAACTATAAAAACCTAAACTATGAAAAAGGCAAGGTACCAAATCACATAGAGCATGCTATCTTTTGTGTGTAAAATGGTAGTATGCTTCTAAATGGACAGGCTATTCCAAAAGAAACAGGTAACATGAAACTCCTCTGAGGCGAAGAACTAGGAGGCTTGAAGGATAGGAGAGAGAACCAATTCTTTTCACTGTATTCCCTTAGGTAGTATTTGCATTTTATTTTTTAATTTTATTATTTTGCTGGGTGCCAGCATTGTTTTTTAAGGAAAACAATGAGAAAACACTCCTGAGAAATACATTTCCTGTGAAATGCAGTTTAGTCAATAATATTTGAGAATCTACTAAGTATAAATTTCCACACATAATTTAGGTACACGATAATCTGATGAAATGAATACGAAGCTTCAATGGAGTATCAGTTGGGTTATATTGTGTCGATATATAAATGTACATATACATCCTTCACACTATATCAATTTTCAGAATCATCCACACACATCCAAATAGTGTTTCCGGCATGAAGATATGTAATTTCTAGAATGAGGTACAAACAGTTGACAGGGAGAAATGTCAAAGATTGTAGATTTTTCTTTCCCAGAACTGTTTACCTATAGTGATGGAATACTATTTGGCTTATCAAGTTCCTAAGCAGTCAGAAAGTGACTCTCTGCAGAGAACCTTCAGATGTGATAAAGTGCTTTCAATTTAAAGATGGAAGCATTCCAGATGTATATGCACTTATAACAGGACTCAATGCAGTTGAAAAACAAAATAAGCAAAAATTGTAGTACAACCACTTGATGTTAACTGCTATGTCAAAGTTCTACAAAGAAAATTACACGAGATGAAATATATAGCCTGAAAACAGAGTAATAATCATCTGGAAAAAATTAAAATTGTAAACACCTTTCAATTTGGACAACTAATCAATATGGAGATTATGATAATGGGTTTCATTTCTGAAATACGTTTGAACTTGAAAAATAAAATATAATGGGCCACAAATAACTTTTATATTCACGGATGTCATAACACAATTATTTTTTACTTACCCTGTTGTCTCGGAGAAACGTTTGAAATGACTATTATTTTATTTAAGCTAATACACACAAGTAAACAATACAATTTAAACTAAACCGGAAACGTAAAATCCAAACTGTAGTTTTCAGAAGGATCCCAGCAAGGGTTTAAATACATAAATAAATGCTTCTGTGTGTATCATTAGTTTTTTTTTTTTTAAGTAGGTAATTTCAGTGCAGGTGAGGATGAAGACCTAGCCGATATGTTTCAAGTTCATAGAAGACCTGTAAAAGTAGCATCGTGTTAAAACTGTAGCAATATTAATCTTGCTAAGTCAATCCTGATGTCTGTAAACAATTCCTGTAACCTTGCATTTTATTTTTACGGTATATTAAAACATTACTCTTAACATTTCGTCTGTCACTTCCTTCCCATAGGTGACCTATGGCTTTTTCCCCCCTAGAAAGGACAGATTCTTTGCAAAACTATACTGAGATGAACAAAACAATTATTAAAATCATAAGAACAAAACCATGGAGAACATTTCCACTAAAGGGCTAAAACCAAACAGAAAAAGGAATATGTAATACTGTTCCTGCCTTCAAGACATGTACTGTCAGGTTAAACTTAAATCGTTTCCACACACCCTTTTCTGGAAAAAAAATAAAATCTCCTTGTTTTTCTTTCTCCTGCTCCAGTTTCCAGGAAAACTTAAAAGTGTTATCTTCGTTTTCTCGTTATCATTATTATTGCTGCAAGATTGTTTTCAAAATTTAATCAATATGCTTTGCGCACTTCTTTTGTCTTATGCTTTGTCTTGTTCAGTATTTAGTAGAGAGTTCATAATGTCTAAGTATTCGGGTAAAACTGCAAGTCAAAGGATGACAAAGTTTTAAAAATCTGTTTATCTATGGTTTTGTATTTTTCCAAAGAAACTACAATTTTCACCTGACTTCTGCATCCATTTTCATATCGCTTGAACAGGTTATATTTTTCCAACAACAACAAAAAGACCCATTGCGAACAACTAGAAATATTTAGAAGTTTTGGTACTTTGTCTTTCTCTTGTTTTTGATCATAGTAGTGATGGGAGAACAAACTTAAGTCAGAGATATTTACTGAGAGAAGGAGAGTAAGAACACACACAAAGGGAAAGAAAGCAGAAAAAACAACTTTACAAGTGCAAACTCAGTAGGAAACATTTTAAGAAATAAAAATGTTCCCCCTCTTTCCCTTGTTCAATCTCCATCCCCACAGAGGAAAAACAGAATACTTACAAGTTAGCATCTGCGTATTTATCAGTGTATGTGTGTTTTCTCTCTTCCTTGGGCTTGGATACTTTGAGCTAATTTGGAAGTGCCCGTTTGGTTGCCCACAAAATGATGCTTAAGGGTCTAAAAACGCATAAATTAGGGAGCCCTACAATGGCAAAGGACGGTCATTGTACCTCCTCTCTTTATGCGCTCTTACGGTGGGACCCAAGAGCTTTTTTTTTTTTTTTTTTTTTTTAACACTTTAGGTGATGGAGCGAATGAGAGGCTGATAACTGGAGAGGACGAAGCGAGCCCCCGCAACACCCTCCCCCAAAACTTAGCAGCACGTTCCCCACTCCGCACTTATACCGGACTTTGGTGCTAAGTCACTTTAGAAAACTGGGATCTGGACGGGGCCAGGCGCGGAGTCCATGTCTAGCCTCGACGCCAGCCTCCGAGTTTCTATTTCTGGTTCTCGAGGGCTGGGGTAACGGCCGCGGATGGAGGAGCGAAGGATGGGAAAAGCAACGGGGAGTGATCTTTCCAAGAAACACCCAACTGCCCCTTTTACCTTTTTTGCCTCCATTATGGGGCGGGGGTTGGGGGGGTTGAGAGAAAAAGATGTCAATGACCATTGTTTGCTCGTTTGGGATGTTGCTCCGCCCCCCGAGTCTGTCGTAAACCTGGCGCCGGACTAAAATAAACCCCAGATCCCGCAGACCGGGGGGCTCGCCGAGCCGCCGACTCCTCGTCACAGGCTCAGCTGCCGCGGCCGAGGTGGCGGCGACGAGCGGCCGCCGCGTCCTGCCGGCGCGCGCCCCGGGTTCCCCTACCTGGCCGCCCGCCGAGCCATGTCGTTGAGCCCAAAGCACACGACGCCCTTCTCCGTCTCCGACATCCTGAGCCCCATCGAGGAGACCTACAAGAAGTTCGGCGGCGCCATGGACGGCGCGCCACCCGGCCTGGGGGCGCCCCTGGGGGCCGCGGCCGCCGCCGCCTACCGCGCGCCGCCACCTGGGCCCTCCTCGCAGGCGGCGACCGTGGCGGGCATGCAGCCTTCTCACGCCATGGCGGGTCACAACGCGGCGGCCGCGGCGGCGGCAGCAGCAGCGGCGGCGGCGGCGGCCGCCACCTACCACATGCCGCCCGGCGTCTCGCAGTTCCCTCACGGCGCCATGGGCGGCTACTGCAACGGCGGCCTGGGCAACATGGGCGAGCTGCCCGCCTACACCGACGGCATGCGGGGTGGCGCGGCCACCGGCTGGTACGGCGCCAACCCGGACCCACGCTACTCGTCAAGTGAGAGGGGCCAGGAGCGCGGGGCTGCGGGCGGCTCAGGCGTTTCCCGCCACAGCCGAGAGGCGCGGGGGCGCGGGGGCGCGGGACGGTGTGCGCGCGGCTTAGGCGGTCCTGGGGCCGAGCGGGCGCGCGGGGCGTCCTGAGACGCGGCCCGGGACGCGCGGGGTTTCCGGGGACCCTGGGCGCGCGGGGGGTCCTGGGACCTGACCGGGAACGCGCGCGGCGTCCTGGGACCCGTTGAGGGCGCGCTGTGCCCTGGGACCCGCCGAGGGCGCGCGGGGCGTGCTGGGGCAGGAGGCCGCGACCCTCAGGGGGTCTTGGGATTCAGCGAGGGCCGGGCGGCGTCGCGGCCGCCGCGGCGTGAAGAGAGCGGCGGCTGGACAGGCTCCCGGCGGGCCTGGAGCTCACTCGCCTTCCCCCTTGGGCCTCTTCCCCAGTCTCCAGGTTCATGGGGCCGTCGGCGGGCGTGAATGTGGCCGGCATGGGGTCGCTGACGGGCATCGCAGACGCAGCCAAGTCGCTGGCACCGCTGCACGCGGCAGCGGCGGCAGCCGCTCCGCGAAGGAAGCGCCGCGTGCTCTTCTCGCAGGCGCAGGTCTACGAGCTGGAGCGGCGCTTCAAGCAGCAGAAGTACCTGTCGGCGCCAGAGCGCGAGCACCTGGCCAGCATGATCCACCTGACGCCCACGCAGGTCAAGATCTGGTTCCAGAACCACCGCTACAAGATGAAACGGCAGGCCAAGGACAAGGCGGCGCAGCAGCTGCAGCAGGAGGGCGGCCTGGGCCCGCCGCCACCTCCGCCGCCGTCCCCGCGCCGCGTGGCGGTGCCTGTGCTGGTCAAGGACGGCAAGCCGTGCCAGAACGGCGCCAGCACGCCCACCCCCGGCCAGGCCGGTCCGCAGCCGCCGGCCCCGACGCCCGCACCTGAGCTGGAGGAGCTGTCGCCCAGCCCACCCGCGCTGCACGGCCCGGGGGGCGGTCTGGCGGCCCTGGACGCGGCCGCCGGGGAGTATAGCGGCGGCGTCCTGGGCGCCAACCTGCTCTATGGCAGGACGTGGTGACAGCGAGGGTGCCCCGGGGCTAGGTTCTGGTGCAGCCGAAGGGTCTGCAAGAAACTGCTAGAACGGTTGGGGGAGGCATGCGAAAACCGACTCGCGTCGGTCTCAGAGAGGAGCAGGCTGTGAACCACTTGCTGGGGGCGGGGGACAGCGACAGCCCGGAAACCGAGTAGTGTAACATTATGCCACGCGGCTTTGAGGTGGTGGTTTTCTCCTCCTAGAAGTTCTTAAATGACGCGCAAAGGTGAAGTCTTGACTACAGCTCTCAAAGTTGGAAACTTTGTTGGCGTTTGTAACTATAAAAATCAACCCAGCTTTAACAATGAGTCCTTTTTGAAATGGAATTTATCTTGGGAGATTAATTTTCGAAGGGCCCCCTAAGTGCAATTTCATTAATGTTTGATTGAAAGTAAATTGAATTGTAGCTCAAGGTGGATCGTACACATAGCAACATTATTGCAGAGGAATTATTGCCATTTAGGTAATAGAGCAATGGAATCAAAATAAAATACTAATTATATGGATTGATGGAGCTTTTTAAATTTAATGCTGATTTCAAAATGTTTTGATGATTATTTGGCAAATGAGTGTTTGTATGTTACCCTAAAAGAGGATTTTCCCCCCTAAGATGCAGCTCACCATAAGAAAGAAAGGTTGTATACTATTTGTATATGAAATCTGGTCTCCCAAAATCAACTGAGAAAATAAATAACCCTGTCCTTCTGTAAACATGGCATTTACTCTCTTTGAGGTATTTTCTTGTCTGAATTTGAATACCTTGATAAAGTACTAGAACAAACAAGTAAAATTTCTAAAATTGACATCAATTAATCTATATTCAAAAGCATGACAAGAAGAAAGGTGATTTATTGAATTGTAATCGATATAAGGAATAAGTAACTAAAATATAATTTTTCCACCATATTTAGAACTTAAGAGTTGCACTGGTTTTGTTGGTGTTTTATTGTACAAATAATGTATTTACTCTTTAATATGCCGATTTATATTTCGTATGTTTCAAATGGATATTTAAATATAACTTAAAAGAAACAAGTTCTTTTTTCTAAAAGTCAAGTGGTCATTTCGTTTTCATTAAGTTTATACAGGGCTTGGTGTGTTTTTAAAATACTAGTTGTCATGATGTGACAACACAGCTCAGTTTACTCATAAATGATTGGTATTGGAGTACAAATACTGAAAGCTGAAGAATTTGTGCTTATAAATAATTAATGAAAATTAAAGAAATAACATGGATAAAGCATGATTTGCAAATGATCAAAACAAGTAGTTACCGGAGACCCCAAACCTCTTCCACATTTGAGATTTTAGAATTACAGCTTGGGGCTGAAACATTGTGTTTCACTTCATTGTTAGAACATTTTTCTGAATGTGCAACATGAATTCATAAGAAGGTGTTTTAGAAGTTAAACTTGCACTTTTTCTAGACTCTTTTGTATAGTAATTTTTTAAAACTCCAGTTTCTTTCACAGAGGGAGAAAAAACACTAAAGAAGCAAGGGAATCACCCTTTATCAAGGGGCTGTAAAAGAATTTTTAGAAAATGAGATCTAATTTTTAAAACATTTTATGTAAGAACAAATAATCTGAGCAGACAAATTTGTATGAAAATGGTACTGTACACCCACAGAAAATTCTCTCAACTTGGGGTTTTTTTGGCATATTAATGGAAATGACTTTAGAAATGTTAACTAATATAGCAAATCTATTATTGATGTGCCAAATTTCAAAATGTTTGTTTATATTAGTTTGATTTCCTCACAATAGTACCATAATTCTGAAATTTTACTTGTAGAAAACGTTCTAAAAGTCCACATGGTTGGCAGTGTTTTTTGTTACAGTCTAATACCTACAAAAACAACAATAGCTTATAGTCCAAGGGCTCTGGGTAACATATTTAAAGAAAATGAGTCTTCCTGGACAGTTTATTTCTGGAACAAAAAATCCTTTAGACTGAAGAAGTGCACTTTCTTTAAGAAATATGTCACATTAAGAAGAAACAACTTTTATATACAATATTTTCTGAAAGTGTATTTTGTGTGGGCATATCGTATTCCTTTCAGCATTCCTTTAAGCAGTAAAAAACCCCAAGCCAGAAATAATTGCTGCAAAGGGCTTAACATTCTATACCCAGAGACTTACTGAGTGTATGTGTGCATATCCTGAAATTAGGGAAAGGTTTGATTCTTGAAACTTAAAATAGAAATGTTTTTACCATAGAATCCCACCTTCTGATGAATGCAAAACGAGCTGTTTTCTTCTTTTTGCAATTAGTGCTTTGCAGATCTTTTATAAAAATACAAATGGCCAGACTAGGTGAAACTCATTAACTGAAGAGGAGGATAAGTGTCTCCACAACTGAGAGGGAGGACTGGCGCAGGGTCTGAGTGGAACAAAGGCCCCTCAAAGTTTGGCAGAGGCCACAGCAAACCTGTTTCAAAAATGCTTACTCAGCAGATATGACCTTTTCCTAAATGTTTTTTTTGGGTTTTACAACAATCTAACTTGTCTTTTCCAATTGAGGCACGGAAACCAAAAGCCAGAATCAAAGTTGCAGAGAGGAACGGAGGGATTGCAGGTACTTTTCTATAATCTGTGTTGGGATGTATATTGAAGTGCTGTGTGTGTGAAAGTGTGTGCAGTTTTGAAGGACACAAGAAGGGTGTTTTGTATATGGAAGGATGGGGGTGTAACCCAGTTGTCTTCTATTTAAGTCTTTGCCTAGAACTAAAACCTAATGGTCAGAACAAGTAGTCAGACTTCTATCAACACAGATGTTGTGTTCAATCTCCATTTGGCTAGCGACTGTTTACTTTGAATTTAAAGCAAATCAGAGACTCAATCCTGTTCACTAAATGCAAGCATCTTCCATAGACTTGCTTTGTTAACTGCATTGAATACTGATGATTTAAAAAAACTTTTTAGAATAAATTTGTGAGCCATAATTATATAAAGACCTATCAATTGGATTTTTAGATGTGAATTTGTGCCGGAGAAAATAATGCATTATGTGGTGGCAACACAAATTTCAGACACAGTTCAAAGCATGGATAATACTCCCTCACTGCTTACCATAACACTAATGTGTGGATGAAACCCTGTATGTTAATTATTTGAGTACAGTTTTTTGAAACGCTATTGTTATCCTGCAACCCAGTGAGACAGAGAACGATGATACATTTTTAAAAATATAAATACCCTTTCACTACTAGTGAGATTTGCTGAACATCTGGGGAAGTTTCAAAGAAGATGCCTAGACTGGGGAACTGCATTCACATCCCATCAGGAATTTGCGCTCTCCAGTAAGTACTGAGATAACTTTGTGATTTCAAGATCACTTTTGTTTTTATTATTTTTAACTTCAGAGGTAATGGAAGTTTCTGGGAGAGGTGGGTTTGGTTTTGTTTTTGCTTTAGAATGTTTACCTGCAATTGAATGAAATGCCTTTCGTTTTTTGAAATTCCATGTAACCTTCAGTAATTGTTCAGGTGACTTCTAAAAAAGTTTAACTAGGAACATTGCCTAAATTTAAGTTGTGCAAACTATTTTGCAGTAGTGAACAGCTATATTCCTATTTCATACACATCGATTAAAGCCTGTTCGCTTTTGGCCCTCATTCCATAAATAAGACATGGAGAAACAAGCCACAGGAGGATTCTGCTTTACTGAGTGGAGGAGAAATCCATCGAGAATGTGCCGTTTGCTAGTTCATTCGTTTGGTGACTTTTTCCTGATGGGAAATAGCAGAGCAGTGGATCACCAGGAATAGAGTCTGGCGAGATCGCAGCTCCAGGACCCTTTCGGGGTGGGCAGGAGGCGTCAGTCAGTGGGACGGAGCCAGATCGAGAAATTGGGGACTCTAAGTTGACTCTTCAGAGAATGTCCAGATTTTAGATTTCTAAGCATAGCGAAATTCGGTTACTTTCACACTTGGAACTTAAAACGGCAGCCTCGGAAGGAAGACCATTTCTGGTATTCTACAGCTCTGCTGCTTGCAGGGAGTTGAGATGCAGCAGCAGGTTGAGAAGCTGCGGCGCCGCGTGCCGGGACGCGGACGAGGAAGGAGGGTGCGCCCGAAGGTGGAGGAAGAAGCTTTCCGCGCCCATCCTGTGCGTGCGGCCGGCTCGCGGGGCTCCCAGGAGGGCCAGCCGCGGGGTCTGCGGGCTGGACCGGGCCGCTAGCGAGCCTCGGGGGAGACCCAGGCGCCGGGCGAGTGCCCCACGTGCACCGAGGGCCCGGCGCTTCCCGACCCCACTGGGAGAAAGTTGAGCCAAGCACCTAGGACCTGAGCTCTGAGTAGCACGCAGGTCCCGGGCGCCGCCACCATCCCGCCCCTGGCTGCGAGGCCGCCGCGCCCGGGCCCTTCAGTTCGGTCCAGGCGCGCCCAGCAAAGGAGTGCTGGAACCCCGGCCTCACCCGGCCTGTTCCTGGCATCCCACGTCATCGTAAAGAAAATTAACCTATCGCTCATTACACCCAATTTGCCTTTGTAACGCTAAATGGCAATCTAACACCAGTTTGTAGACGGCTTTGTACATTAACATACATTACCCCATTTGATCTTTAAAGGGAAGACAACTGCTCATTACGGGACTAAGTAGTCAGGCTGCTTCCAGGTTCTAAGATTTTTGTTTAATAGCAGACCCTGAAAAAACGTGCCGTTTAAAGAGAATATAATTGCGTACAAGTAACTACTTAAAATTGGCCCAACGAATTTATTTTTACATCAGAATTTGAAGGAGATATTTACAGCTTTAAACATTAAAGCTCTAAAAAGCATTTTGCTTATTGAAATGGGCAGGGCATTTTCCTGGAAGATTCAAACGCGGAGCCAAGTTGGAAAAAGATGAATACTAAGGATGGAGGAAGCAAGGGTGAGGTCAGGGAGCAGGGCCTGAAGCCGGGTCAGCGAGAGAACACCTGCCAGTTCTGCAGAGGAAATCTGCCGTCATCAGTTTCTCCATCAGGCCTTTTGCTCAGATGCCTTCCAAACAGTGCTTTAAACATTCAGTCAAAAACTGAGTCTCAGGACAGCTTAAAATAAAACTAAGCCAAAACTAAATGTCTGAGAATATAAAGAGTGGAATTGTGGGTTTTGACTATGAACAGTAAAACACTTATAAGCTCCTTTGGAATATGCAATGCTTTACTGAGATGGCTATCTACATTTTTAATATTTGCGAGATAAACTTACAGAGAAATTTAATAGAAGGCATTATCACTTGAATGTTGAGCGAAGGCAATTATGTAAGGTTTAGGTTGGTAATTCCTGATGGAGAGACTCTTTGTCTCAACAATAAAGGATCCTGCTCTGGTCACCCATCATTAGCAATGAACTCAATAGCTACAAAATACCTTCCTATTCAAGGTTGAGGTGAGATTTTTTTTTCCCACAGACTAAGTTTAACAAGTGTGCTTCAGTTGAATATTAAAGCAAAAATATCCTAAGTCAGGAGGTCAAAGAGAAACTTTACCTCACAATCTTGGGCTAGGAGGGAAAAACTGAAACAAAGCAAGTCTTTGTATGTGTGTCTAAATGTTTTGGCAATCAAATGAAAATGCCTATGTACGTGCTGTATGTGAACTCCAAACACACATTTAAGCAATTTATAGTGTACT
Organism: Nomascus leucogenys; assembly: GCF_006542625.1. Classification (NCBI taxonomy): domain Eukaryota; kingdom Metazoa; phylum Chordata; class Mammalia; order Primates; family Hylobatidae; genus Nomascus; species Nomascus leucogenys. The sequence goes on from NC_044393.1 coordinate 43,719,009, forward strand.
TAGTAGCAAGGAAAAACATGAGTACAAATTGCAATCTAATGACATACAAAAAATATGCTAAGGAGCATAGACTATTTGGCCATTAATTAAAATTGTCAACCTGAAGATTTAAAACAAGTCCTTAAAACTGGAGAAGTCTACATTAAATTTGTAAAAATGTAATTTATCTCACAAAGATTTTTGAGTTAGCCAGATCAGTCACTGACATAATACAACAAAGTTAAAGCTTTTGTTATGTCTTGCTGACCCTATCTTTTAAAATCTACTTCTTCGTTGACTTCTTTGTCCTTTGGTTTGGACATCTGATTATAGAAATAGTTTTCTGCAAAAGTTAGTTTTAAAAAACCATGCTTGGTCAAGATTTTCAAAGTTGAAATACTGCAAAATAACAAGAACACAAAACAGAGTTTTAAAAGTTTAACTTTATTTTTTTTACTAAAGTCCAGAAATTTCTGTAAGACAAGTACATTAATGAAATGTTTCCAAAGAAATACTGAACAATATATACTCTAGTTTGCTGAGGGTTCCAGCTCAAGAGTTCAAACCTAATTCTTGTGCAATAAAAATCAGCATGGATCTTACATGATCTAGAATACACTGTGTTTTGAAATCCACAGCTGGTTTCATTTTTAACCATTATGAAAAACCAGTACTCCTATTCCATCAAATGTGTTTTATAAGCAATAATAAATTCAGATCCACTGTATTATGCAACATACATCTTTGGAAAGCAACATAAACAGTGAGATCAGATCAGTAGAAATATACACAGTTAAAAGAAATACACAAAGTACTGTAGTTTTATTAAAAACTACTACTTGAGAAAGAAATCTTTCCACAAATAGCATAAAACTGTAGAATGATGAAAGGATTTGGGAAAGCTTTACAAAAGCTTAATTCCAATTGTATCTTCCTGAGGGTGGTGGCAAAGGGTATTTCCTTCCTTCTCTGGGATATCCCTGAAAATAAACAAAAGAAAGAGTTTATTTTCTGGACCGATACTCCTGCAAGTCAGTTAATTTTAAACCTCTATGGAAAAACACATCATAAGGAAACTGAGTATGTGTTAAAGGTACAGCACATGGAAAGGCCCCATAAAAGGTACTTTGATCCAGAGCTTTAATACAAACTTGTTGCAAAGTTGGAGGCTAGCACAAATGCTATTACTAAAAAATAAACCAAAAAACCTTAACAATCACAAATGCACACAAATGAACTAGAGTTAAGTGTTTTGTGTAAACAACATGTACAGACAGTGTTCTCAATTTTCCCACTGTCCTAGCAGTAGTAATTCAAGTCACTTTGTGGTAAGATACCCACATCAATTTAGACTTATTACACAAGGAAAGTAACTTTGCTTTAACGAAGGCAAGAGCTTGCTAAGTCAGTTAAGGCCAAATGAGCAACTGATTTTAGGGATTTTAGGGCATTAAATGATTTATTAAGGTTATTACACAATTCATTAGCCGTGACCTTTACAACCATATCCTAGTATGTTTGCAAATAACATTCCTGTATAACAAAAGATAAACCTGACACCTCTTCATTGTAAGTCCTTTTCTAGGCCTCTAGGGTTTTGAAATGGAACCCCCTCCCTCCTCATTTTGCCACCCAGAGAGCACTTCAGTACTTTAAATATGAACATGTGCAGAATCAAGGCCAGAATGCAGGCTAAGGCCTTGTTTGGTCATATAAAACTTCATACAATGAAGTAATGATTCTATGTTTTTAACAACAAACTTCTGCAATTTAATAGTGTGCTTCAACAATTGTGATTTAATAAAAAGTATCTCCCTGGAAAAGAGACTGAGAAAGAAGAAATGTTATTTTCAAAAAGTCCTAAAAGAATAATAAGTTTACCAATTGGTTTATATCTTCTAAGTAAATAAGAATGTTACCTCCTATAACAGCAGAGAGTTCCTTTAAAAGGAAGATCTCCAAAGGAGAGAGGAAAATGAATGAACTGGGGTCAGCAGTCTAGGCAGCCAGCTCCCAGCTCTCCTGCCCAACTGTGTGGGATTTTCAGGGTTTCAGTTCCTGACTTGGAAAATGAGGTGACTAGACCACACATTCTCTCAGGTGTCTTCCAGTTACAAATATGTCCTCACTTCAAAAATGCTCTTCACTGAAACTGCCTAGTGCCATCTGACCATAGTAACATAAAGAGCCTTAGTTCACTGATATGATTTTTAGAGGTCCTGGGTTGAAAGAAATCAAAGCAAAATTCTATAAACTGATTTAAATAAACCGTAACAAAATCCTCTCAGAAGACATTAACTATTTGCAATTAAGGTGATTATCTTCTTGTAAGGTGGAGATACTTGTAAGAATACATCAAAAAATATACAAAATATGTTCCTTGGCTGTGAGAAGAGAGGTCTTACTAATTAATATGTGAAGCACTGCAAAAGGCCTGGAGGCAACACCAGGTAAGCAATTTAAAAACCACTTCACATCACTGCAGGTGCCAAACTCCATACACATTACTCTGAATCATAGCATTCCAATCTTATTCTCTAGTAAGGATTCCATTAAAAGCATGTAAATACTGGTCAGGGTGTCAAATTGCTGGAGGAAATTATGTCAAACAGACCTCAGTCTTAAATGCTGCTAAAACTGGATGCTGTAAAGAGAAGGACATGAAGCTTACATACACTAAATTTGTCTAGGAATTACGATATTCATTCAGTGATACAGCTGCTTACATTGAGAAGAAAAATATGTGGAAGATTATCAGGCAGAGATTTCTTTTATGAGGAGGGATAACAGATGAATCAAGACAGGAGATTTCTAAAATGACAACATTTTAAAATGAGTTCTAAAAGACAACAGCTGAAAAGGCAGACTTACTTTCCAGCTTCCAGAAAATCATCACCCATTAAGAGGGATCTAGGTTCTATTAAAGAACAATATCCTTAAAGGAAAAACAATGTGTTTTGGTGACTGACTATATTTGGACTAATTATCACTGACTGCTATGATTTAAAGGGCTTTTGGGTTAGAAATTCTTTGGCATCTTCAAGGTATATAACCTATTTAGTGAAGCAGGTACTCAACCCATATACATTTTTAAAGACAGACCCAAGTTCAGCCACGCTACTGTATCAGTGTCTTCTCCAGAAATATTGGTAAGAAAATATGGAGTCCTGTGAGGCTTGTTGAAATATAAAGTGAGCAGTATGCTTTTCATCCCACAACCCATTTACCTGTCTCCCTCCACGATCATCTCGTCTGGGTGGATACCCACCAGGCCCAGCTAGCATCTGGTACTGGTTTGGCTGGAAGGCTGCATTCTGGGTTTGCAGCATCCGGTTCCATGGGAGCAGAGGTTCAGCCCCAACGCCTCTGTAGGAAAGTATCAGGTTTACATCAGAAGCCACGCCTATTATACAGCACAAAGCCTAAAATCGGCAGGTGTCATCTCCAAATTTTAGTACAATCCAATTTACCTGGATTTATCATATGGGATACAGAGTATCAGAATGGCCTTTGTGTCCCTTATATTCAGTATAATCTAAATGTTTCATGAAGCATCAGCATTTATTACAATGGATGTTTAAACTCAGCTGAGAAGTTCTGACTTTTAAAAATTATATTGTTCATTTTCAACTGGGAAATTTCCTTTTTAGTCACTTAAAGATGTAGACCCAAGATCACCAAGTTGGCTACATTTAAGATGCTATCCAAAGAGTAAACATGTACAAGACAGGAGAATGAGGCTTTATTTTCAAAAATGTCCAGACTCGTTCTTGGATCCATTCTTTCTACTTAATTGCAGGTTGCAAATGAATTCTTACTGCTGAGTATTTTGAATCCAGGGTAGGAGACTTGGCTGTTTTTTCCCATCCATTATTCTGTTCAATATGTCAGAAGGTCTGATTGGGAGGAAACCTTTTCAAGTTCTATTGATGCAGCTTTCAATTGACCACGGTGACCTAGCAACATGAGCACTAATTGGCATGGGCTGACTGGCATTTGGTGTACAGTTTACATGGGAACACAGATTCAACGGCTATTATAACCCAGTTTGCTGTCCCAGATTACTAGTCGAAAGAAATGTTTTAATTGTCTTCAAGTGCCTATTTTAACTTTGCAGATGCAAAGCAACAGGTATAATGTACTAAATCATAACTTAATTAAAAACTGTCACATAAACAATGTAGCAAGGATATACCTTCTAAAGGCAATCACCATTTAAGACTACTTTCTCCTTAAGGCACTTTCCATAACTTCCATTTTATGGAAGGCACTACAAAGAATACACAGAGGCAAATCCTCCAGTATATTTGAACATCAGAAGCTTTGGGGCCACTGACCATGTTAGGAGGAATTCAATAAAACTTTAAAATTCACTGAAGTGCTGACTAGCTGGTAATCAGTTATAACCATATCAGCATAAGAATTTCACTTCCGAGGTCTTAGGGGGAAAAAAGCCTGGCGCTGGGCTCATTGGGTAAAGCATTCTTCTCACAGCTATTCAAGCCTGAATCCATCCTCTCTACCCCCACTCTCCTCCCTTCACTTGGAGCTTGCCTTCTTTTTATTAAAACAACACCAGAGATAATTATTTTTGTGTGATGGCTTGAAGAGATGAACTGCTCTCTAAGGAACTCTAGAAAGGCTAAAGTTTTTCTTTACAGTTGGTAGCTGAAACCAGAGCTCTAATAACAATCTGTTATAAGTAATTCAGAATACAATTAAAATAAGTTTTTATCTCAGAAAGAAAATGCATATGGCTAGGGTTTTAATTATTTTTCAGGATAATTACTAGCACAAATATATTTTAGCAAGAATGCCTCCATCTGTTTTAGCAAGAACAGCTCCGTGTGCAGAGATAGGAATGGTCTCTTCCAGTCTCTGCAGAAGTGAAGGGCTAAACTAAGGTTTGTGCTGTAACCAAAGTCTCACCAAAAATGGGCCAATTAATGCAAAACCCACGGGCTAAAAATACAATTTACATCTTAACTGTGATCAGTTTTTCTTTTGAGTCTTACAATAATAAAATTCAATTGAATTTTAGGAATTCAATTTTAGGAATTCAATTTAGGAATTATTTATGCCAGATCTGCTTGCATAAATAATATACATTATAAATGCAATTCAAAACTATTTTATATTCCAAAAACAGGTTAAGAACAAAGCCACAGTTTAAAAACGCAGAGTTCTTTTTGTTTGAATGGATCACTTATAATGTTTTTGACAAAGATAATTTTTACGAAAAAAAATCAATAATTAAAATTAAGCAGAAGAATAAAGCAAGGATGTCATGTACTACCCTCTTCTGACTTTTATGACAGGCCTTTATTTTCAACAAGTTTATCATATGTCTAGACTAATTATATACTTTGCAAATACTTACAAAACTAAAAATTTGCCTAGGAAATTATGTTTTAAAATCTGGGATGGAAGCACAGAAATTGACATATCCTAAATTATAAAAATTAGCCATTAGGCCAGGCACAGTAGCTCAGCCTGTAATCCCAGCACTCCAGGAGGCCGAGGCAGGCAGATCACTACAGCCCAGGAGTTTGAGACCAGCCTAGGCAACATGGGAAAACCCTGTCTCTACTAAAAATACAAAAATCGGCCAGGCATGGTGGTGTGGGAGCCTGTAGTCCCAGCTACTTGGAAGGCTGAGGCATCAGAATCACTTGAACCTGGACGGCAGAAGCTGCAGTGAGCCAAGATCATGACATTACACTCCAGCCTGGGTGACAGAGTGAGACCTTGTCTCAATCAATCAATCAATCAATAAAAGAAGTTAATAAATAAGGCAACTTATTTGAGCCATTTGGCATTGTAGATGGCAACAATCTTAAGTTTCCAAATTGTTTTGGAAAGTTACTGGAGATGTGAACTACTACCAATTTGGATATTTTAAATGTATACATATGGTAAAATTGGAGTTTTAAAAGATTTTTCATGATTGAGCTTAACACCCATAGAAAAACTAAATGGCTGCCTTGCAAATGACTGAAAAAGAGGCCTCCACTGACAAGAAGAACCCAAACAATGTGGCAGAACTCAAGTGACAACGGGAACTCCAACGCTGGGTATCTATTAACTCTAGGCTGTGTCTGTGTTGGGAGGATGTTCCTGTTGTATTTTTAAATCTACTGGATATATGGATTATACACACCATCTTAAAGTAGGAAATTATTCAAGAAATGCAATGTAATAAAAAAAAGACACTCAAAATTCTCTTAATAGGATTCTCAATAAACACTCAGAATAGTGTCATGGAAACATACTGAACTAAGAACTGGTAAAACCTGGTTCTGGAACAAAATGATATATTTCTTAAATGTCTGTGATGTAAGACTTTTATGATGGAGCTCTACTATGCTCACATTTACCTTTTGCTTTCAGGCATAATTTTAAGTATCTGACTAAAACTAAACCAAAAAACATCCCCACAAAACTGTCACTAACCTGCTGGGTTCACAAAGTCAGAATAATACTAGTATTTGGCTAGGGTAGAATAAGAACAAAACCTGATGGACAGCAGGGCAAGGGAAGGGACAATGATGATGATCTTAGGAAAACTTTTAATGTGAACAGAGGGGAGGAAAGCTGTTGGGGCCTTAGAAGTGGAAACAGATCCTTTACTTCCTTTGAAGTCCCTACGTCTTTATATTACGCTCAGAGTAAATATTCTGGTAAGTTTTGTTCCAGTGAAAAGTTTCTTGGTAAAGAATGGCACAAAAGAGTGACCTTAGGTAAGCTGCTGAACTTCTCTGTACCTCACTTTCTTCATTTGCAAAAATGTAAAAATAACAGCATCTATTTCAATGCATTGCTAGGAGGAATAAATGAAATCATTCTTATTAAAGGACGTTAACACAGTGTTAACACTTTGTAAGCAGACATTCACCATTATTATTAGTATGGAAAGTGAGCAATAAGATAGGGAAACCAAGTATATAATTCAGGAAAAATTTACCCCCTACTTACTTAATTTCTGCTTAAAATTGGTGGTACTGAGGAAATTGAAACAGCACATACTGTGTGCTTTCAGAACATATACTAAAATCAAAACATTAATACACACATTGCTAGTCGTACTACATTTAATGAGACTTGCACTAAGTTGATACTATTAGTAAACATCGAATAACCTGATTCCTTTTATCCTCTTGAAGATAACAATGAAATGAAGTTCTGGAGTCTCTAAAGAGTTATAAAGTTTTCTTAAAAGGGAAGCTGCATTTAGAACCCCATTTATAAAAACACTATTCATTTCAGATGTGAACAGATTAGAGACTGTTAACATGGCAAAGGAGAAGAGAATAAAACAGATTAAAACTGGGAAGGCAAAAAAGAAAGCCTTATTATGATGGGGCTTAATTTGTTTTTGCATTTACTGATGTTGGCAAAACCATCGTGAAATGATGCATCTTAAAGCTGGCCTTTAAAAATTATTCTACAGATGTTAGCCTAGTTGTCTTGTCGTACAGAGTCCATCTGACTTAGGAGCACACAACTCATCAATGAAGGAATACATGTTAAACATCCCTTGTTATTAAACCATGTCACATTCTTCCTAGTCCATGGTACTTATTAGACTGCAGATCCCATAATCCTCTTCTGAGTCCCTTCTGCGTTTAATTCAGTTGAGTCTTAAGTAGTTAAAGAAACTGTTTTCAGTGGCAACTAATAACTACTGACCTACAGTGACACTGCCCTACAATAGGCTTGTCAGCCCTGAAAAAGTTGTACCAAAGAAGCTGATTAGGACTTCAAGAGGTTTGTAGCAAGAATCAATGGTTGGTCTGTACTAACGCTGCAATGCCCGCACAGAAATGATAAAAGTGGAACACCATTAGTTATGCCTCATTAAGCTGCACAACCCTTCTAAAAAGAAATTTGTTTAGCCTGACCAAAACCTAATACAGTTTTAAGCTGTGTTGCATTTTTCAGGGCATCTCAAAAGCATCCATAAAATAAAGGCCAAGAACCAAGAAAAGTAAGAAAGTATATTAAACATGAGTCTTTTAATTCAAAGTATTAGCTATATATTTTCCTAAAGGATAGGCACAAGGGAAATTGTTTTTGGTGGGAAAAAGTACATTTCAAACCATGGAGGTTTTAGCCTCCAAAAACCCATAAACCCCAAATGTTGGTGTCATGTCTTTAAAAGTCATGTCTACTTTAATATTACCTGTCAAACCTTTGCTGCTGGAAAAGGGGAGGAGGACCTCGCCAGGAATCCTGGGGCCTCATATCTGAAAAAGAAACAGGAAAGAATTAAGATTTTTAAAAGTAACCAATATTCAACTACCCAATATTTTATAATTAAAAGTTCTTGAAAAAAATCTGAGAAAGACTGTAAACCAAATAAACTAGTATCATAATAACACACACCACAAATGTAAAAAGGTAAGTAACTAACAAGGTCGCAAATTTTTTGTTTTATTATTTTTCCTTTGATAACAAAATAGGTTTAGTAACCCCTGGCCACTAAACTCACATAATCTGTGTGTGTGTGTGTGTGTGTGTGTGTGTAAGTAAAGATACATATATTACACACAGTTTTTACATTTATATTTTAAATGCTGTGCAAAAGGAAAGGTTTAGTTCTTTTCCATAAATAGAATTAATACAAACTGAATAGTATCTACAACAGAAATCCTGAAATTTTCCTTCTGAAGGTATAAACTGCTATCATTAACATTAAGCAGAGCACACACAATCTCTCCAACACAAACCAAGAAAACACGTTAATGAAGGGACCACCCACTTCTCCATCTTTTCTGTAGTTTTCTTGTAACACAAAGCTGAACTAGCAACATCATCTAACTAGAAGAAACAATTAAATGGCTCCTGCTCTTCTACATAAACTGACAGATATGGGATGAAAGAAACATCTGGGCCTGTCCCTGTCTGTATCAATGAACCACAGCTTCCAGTCACTTCACCTTCAGCGGGGTCTGCTGTGACCTAATTAAAACTGCTGGTTCCAGAAGTTGTCTAATGAGTTCACCATGTGAGGACAGTAACCTCCTCTAGACTCCCGAGACCAAGGACAACAACGCTTACCATAATGTATTCAGGCTCACATTTTAATAGAAACACAAACTAGAAAACTGCTTTTCAAAATTACTTAAAGAAAAGAAGAGTTGAAAGCTTATCTCTGGTTAGAAACCAAAAATATATATGGTTTTTACTTAAGAAAGAGAAAGAAAAAAGTAGAATCATGCTTTAAAAGTCCCATGACAAAGAACACGGAATCAATAAAATATCTAGCTGCTCACAATGATTCTAGCTCATAACTGGCAGCCTCAGCCCTGGGCTTCCTTCCCATCTTGACATGCTGAGAAGGCCAGACTGAAGAAAGTTTTCTTTATGTGGACAAACTACCTGAAGGAGGGCAGCCATCTGCAGCTGCCACAGCCCACTCCCACCTCAGTCCATGGCCAGCTGGAAAGTTTCTGCAGCCATACCCATGGGTGCCAAACCCACCTCTCAGAAAGGTGCAGGACACCCTTCACCAGCTGTCACTTCCAGGCAGATTCCCATTGTGAATTAAAAGGTGGTATCTTTAGTCAATTGGAATTAAGTTCCTTTTTTATCTCTTAAAAACCAAACTACTAGCAGTCAAACCGAGTAACAACGTGGAGGATGCTGACTACCACACATTCCACAGAAAACAGAGGAAGACAGTTCCCCACCCTAGGCCCAGTAAGTTCTGAGTCATTACTACAGACTATACACTATCAGAAAATCAATTTTCTGAAGAGATAAAAGTAAAAAATTCTTACAATAATAGCAATCATTTCATTTGTATGGTTTATTTCTATGGGAAAACTTGATACATTTACATATATGACTTTCAATGAGTTACCATTTGTGAGAAAGTAATCTACTGAAAGTAAAATCAATGTTTGAGCTACTTTTTCAGTTCATGTACAAAATTAGTTTAGTGAGAATCAGTTAAAATGTTCCCAGAAGTATTTCATTTTAGTGCCCTTATACATACAAAATTTGCAAATGTAACAGAAGTCAAAAGAAATACAGCAAATATTCATCCGGACCCCTCTACTTCACATCCCCTGGAATCACTGCGGTTACCCTGGAAACACACCCTTTTTTACCATTAGGACTTAATTCCATATTGTGCTTGCCTGGTGTCTTTTTACGTATGGTATAATCGCAGGATACACATTCTCCATGGTACTTACGAAAGCTTCTACAGTGGCTCCCTAATAAATTTAAAATCGAATGAAGACAATACAACAATACAGCTACATTAAGAGAAACCTTCAGAAACAATCTAATGTTTTAAGAAAAATAAAGACGGGAAAAAATCTTGTATATTTTATCCTAGAAACTGTCCTAATGGAGATGAAGCCATCACCACCCATAATATATGTTCATTAGACTCAAACAGGCTATTCTTAGATTAAGCACAGCAGTATTTCTAAGTAGAACTGGAATGTAAAGTTTACTAAGTGTAAATGCTTTTTTTAGAGGAGGAAATAATTGTCTAACCTATACACCTAGAAGTGTCTTAAAAAACAGCAAACATTCCTAATATATCACTTCTAGTGTGCCAGGTGCCTCTCTATTTTCCATTTTCTATCTCTCACCTCCAGGACAATTTTTTTTCCATATAAACTAAAGCACATACAAAAATTACAGTTTTTTGTTAAAACCTAAGCAAATTTTCCAAAACTTTCAATAAACTCTGATGCAACTGTTAAAACACTCCCTGTTTTCAATCCAAAAAGAAAAAAAGGCTCAAAGAAATATTTCAAGGCTATTTTTAACCAAATTTCTTTATATGGCTCTTAGTAACATGTACAACCTGGAAGTATTCATAAAGCAGAAATATTTCCTGGCTGATCTGTAATGAAGTAGATGGTAAAACAAACTTATCATTCATTTGTATGGCTCTAACAGAAGATCCATTTGAGAGGAAGAAAAAAAATTCTGAGACAGTGAATTGTACTTCAGAAGGTACAGGCGAGAGTGGAAAAATGACAGTTAATTTTTTCCTTTGGTCTTTAAAAACTTACTCCTTTTCTAGAGCTCTAAGACCACGTAAACCAAGCTTCGCCAATAGCTTCTCAAGTGACAATTTACCTAATCAACATGGCAATCACAGAAAAGATTCCATGTTTACTGATTGCACTAGTCAAAAATCACTTTTCAACGTGGCTAATTGACAAGTTTACAGACTAAAATGAAGACATGTCACATTTAAGGTTCTGTGGGCTACAGAAACCAAATGCTTTATTCAGACTGAGTACTCAGGGCTACACTAGATTCCAACAAGTTATCAGTACTCAGACAATTACTCATCAGCCAAAACTGACACATCAAAGACAAACACCAACAATAAGAAATACCTACAGCAGACACTTGACAGTTGTCAGTTTGACCAAATGGCCCTTCTTGAGTGCAATTTCTTATTACACGAAGAAAATGATTATGATACTAAAAATATTTTAGACTGAATAAATGGCTTAGAACTCAATCTTACTATAAAACAAGCTATTTGACTAAATTTTAAAGTTCAAAATTCTATAAAAGTAAAGATGATCTTTTATCACTTAATACTTTCAGAGTACTTATTATGTACAAGGTACTATTTTAAGTGCTTAGCTACTTAAATTCATTTAGTCTGGTTATTTTGTCAGATAAATATTCTTATCCTCTGTACTACTTTCAAAATGAGGAAACTGGGGCAATGATGAAACCTGTCAGAGGTCACACAGCTATTAAGGGTCAGAGTGAGGCCAGGGGCTATGTTCTCATAACCACTCTCTACTACACTGTGCAATCTCAAAGTTTCACATACATTTATGCTGTCGATTGAGATGGCACTTCATGTTAGTTTATTTCAGAAGATGCAGAGGAGAACCACCCATGATTTTGTGCTTCTTAATCAGGAGGCTCAGAAACTTACGGTTTCAACAAGGCTGGATGGGGGGTTTAACAACTACTCTCAACATCTTAAAGGTTTACAACTGACATTGTTACTCATATCCAAATAGGATAGGAAAGAAAAATAACACGTTTTAGTTGTAAGCATCTAGGCAAATACAGGATTTATAGGGAGAAAATAAGAAAACGTCTTGGCTAAAACACTGGAATCTCTGCTCTTTTTAAAAGGATAATACTACCCCTCAAAATCTGGCGCTTAAAATATAAAGAGAAGGGATCAGATAAAAATCAGTATCAGCGGTTCCTGAAGCACAAACCAAAATGCAACATCACTCCAAAGAGCTCAGCCGGTCTGTTGAGCGACGGAAAGAGCAGAGAGGTGCTCTCGAAGCCGTGACAGCCTGGGTGAAACGAACCAGGTCCCCTTCCTGGTCAAGCCTACCTCCCTAGGGACAAAAAGGTACCTCTCTGCCCTCATAGCCAGAGGAAGCGACGGAAAGATGTGGCACTTAGATTCACTCTACAATCCCGTCCAAGTCCAAATAATCTTAAGGATGCTTTTCCTTGCCCTCTATCTCTCTCCCTTTTATGTTTTTCTTCCTCTTATAGCTAGATGTGGATGAATGGATGAAAGATTGATACATAGGTGAAGACTGGTTCTACACAAATATTGAATCTAGAAGTAACGAGATCACAAAATAAATATGTCAGAAGTCTTAATGACAGTAAACTAAAAGAAAAAAAAAACAACACAGGCCGGACGTGGTGGCTCACGCCTGTAATCCCAACACTTTGGGAGGCTGAGGCAGGTGGAGCACTTGAGGCCAGGAGTTTGAGACCAGCCTGGCCAATATGGCAAAACTCTGACTCTACTAAAAATACAAAAAGTAGCTGGGCATGATGGTGCATACTTGTAATCCCAGCTACCTGGGAGGCTAAGGCAGGAGAATCGCTTGAACCTGGAAGGCAGAGGTGCAGCGAGCTGAGATTGTGCCACTGCACTCCCCAGCCTGGGTGGCAAAGCAAGACTCTGACCAAAAAAAAAACCAAAAAAAAAAACCCTACAAATCATATGTTGGACTATGTTTAAAGACTATTAGGAAAATATCAGATTTTGTTTCTTCATTGTCTGCAGCATTTGCCTGAACTTATCATACTTTAATGACCATTCTAGATGAAGCTAATTATTTATCCAATACATTTCTTACAAAAGTATCAGGGAATGATTTGTGAAATGACATGGTTGCCTTCTAGGAAGTCCAAACTCTTAACCCAAGCTTTCCAAGGTTTTTTTTATAACCAAGAGCAATCAAAATCCATCAATCTATTCAAATCTTTTTTGAGCTTTTACTTTTCTAGTTTATATGCAGACAATCCCCAAATTTCTCTCCAAGTATGTCCTCTCTCTCTTGAGCAAGAACCTGACTCCTGTGACTACCTAGCACAGATGCCTCTAATGTCTTTCAGGCACTTTGACCCCCACAAACTCACTCATCACATTCTTTCATATTCCTTCACCCTCTTGGGTTTCCAACTCTGTGAAAGGCCTCACTAAGCACCCAGGCATCACAGTGGACACATAGGACTCTTCATTCCCTTCTCCCTCTCCTCCTCACTCTTCATATTCAATTATCCAGACTTTCAGCCTTCCCTTCCTCCCACCTTCCAGACTTTGGATCCACTCTGCCAGTGTAGTTCAGACCTTCATCATCTCTCCTTAACCCACAGAGTTGTGGTTCTAGAATGGAGATGTATCTGGTTCATTCTTCTAGAGTTTTTAAAACCTCATAAACAAACAGACTAGTGCCCAAATTAAATCAGCATGGGACAAGAACAGCCAACTTACAAAAGAAAAACTGGTCAGTAAAAATATGACCAAAGTAGCAATTGAAAAATCGTATCTTAAAGACACATTATTCCTTATCAAATTAGCAAGAACTTTATTTATTTTATGTTAAAGAGACAGGGTCTTGCTGTTACCCAGGCTGGAGGGCAGTGGCGCTCTCATAGCTCACTGAAGCCTCAAACTCCCGGGCTCAACCAATCCTCCCACCACAGCCTCCTGAGTAGCTGAGACTACAGGCACATACCACCACGCCTGGTTAAATTTGAGCTTGGATTTACAGGTGTGAGCCACTGCACCCGGCCAAGAACTTTTTAAAAATAACACCTGGTGGCTGGGCGGAGTGGCTCACGCCTGTAAACCCAGCACTTTGGGAGGCCGAGGCGGACGGATCACGAGGTCAGGAGATCGAGACCATCCTGGCTAACGCGGTAAAACCCCGTCTCTACAAAAAACGCAAAAAATTAGCTGGGTGTAGTGGCGGGCGCCTGTAGTCCCAGCTACTCAGGAGGCTGAGGCAGGAGAATGGCATGAACCCGGGAGGCGGAGCTTGCAGTGAGCCGAGATTGCGCCACCACACTCCAGCCTGGGCGACACAGCGAGACTCTGTCTCAAAAAAATAAATAAATAAATAAATAATAAATAAAAAATAACACCTGGTATTTGTGGGAGTGGGATATTAGACATTGTGGGAAGTATAAATTGGTATACTCTTATTTAGAGGTTAATGTGGTGATATTGACCAAAAGTCTAGAAATTCACCATACCTTCTGATCCAGCAATACCATTTCTAGAAATTTAGCCTGCAGTTAAGAAATATATATATTTTTAAAAGATTATTGGAAAAGCCCTATAAATTAAAAAAAAAATTAAGCAATATACTTCTAAATAACCCATGGGTACATAATAAAAAATAAAAATCAGAAAATATCATGAACTAAATGATAATAAATATGTGAGACAAAACTTTGTGGGATAAGGCTAAAGTGATTAGAGAGAAATCTGTAACACTGAAGTGCATATATTGGAAAAGACCAAAAATAAATTACCTAAGTCTCCATCTCAAAAACTTGGAAAACGAATGCCAATTTAATCCCCCCAAAAAGTAGAAGAGAATAATGAAGACAAAAGCAGAAATCAATAGAAAACAAATGTACATGGAGGGAAAAGAAAAAATATATATCAACAAAGCCAAAGGTTAGTTCAATGGGGGAAAAAAACAATAAAATTAAATAGGTTCTAAAAAAAAAATTAAATAGATTCTAGCAACACTAATCAAGAAGAGTGACTATATATTACCAGTATCAGCACTTAATTTTGAAGTCTTACAGTCATTAAAAATATATCTAAAAATATTATGAACAATTTCTGGCAATAAATTTGAAATTTTAGAATGGGCACATTCCCACCAAAAAAAAAGAACTTACCAAAACCAACATAAGAATTACTGAAAAATCTGAAAAGCCAGAACTAAAAAATTTGAATCTATAATTGAAAACCTTTTCATAAAGGAATCTCTAAGCCCAACTGGCTTGACCATTGAATTCTTCTAAAAATTAAGAAATGACAACAATCTTAAGATAACCCATACAGAGAACAAAAATGTAGAAAATATTTTCTAACTTGTTTTATAAGGCCAGAAAAACCCTACCCCAGAAGGTCCAAAAAAGGGAAATAAAACTAATCCCACCATACACTGACACATAGAATGTAGTGACATATAAAAAGATGATATATTCCAGAAATTAGGTTTACTCCAGAAATGCCATGTTGGTTTAATATTTCAAAATCAATCAGTGTAATTTACCATATTAACACAACAAAGAAAAAACAACAAACAAAACCCCCAGGTTTTAGAGAAAAAAAGCATCTGATAAAATTCAATACCCACTAGAAACAAAGAATAGAAGAACTTCCTCAATTTGATAAAGGTTATCTACACAGAAAAAAACTGCAGCAAACATCATATTTAATGATGAAATAGTAAAAGTCTCCCCCTTAAAACGGATGGGGAATGAAATGAGTATATCTACCATCATCACTTCTATTAATTATGAGAGGTCCTAGCTCCTGCAATAAAGCAAAACAAAAAACAAACAAAAAAGGCATTAAGATTAGAAAATAATAAAATGGTCACCACTTGGAGATGACATAATTGTGTACACAAAAAAATTTCAAAGAACATACAAACTATTAGAAGAAATGAATCTAGTAAGGATGTCAGGTACAAATATCAAAAAAAAACTTTATTTCTACATAAAAACAAACAATGAGAAAATGATATTTAAGATACTGTTACTTAAAACATCAAAACACATCAATTATATAGTATTAATTCTTTTTGTCCTGAATTTTTTATTGTGATGATTTCAAACTTAAAAGTTACAAAATGAGTACAAAGAATTCCCACATCCCCTTCACCCACATTCCCCAAATGCTGGCATAAACCTCTGTTCATCATATGACACCAATAAAAAAGCGAAAAGGCAAATTGCCAAGTGGAAAAAGATATTTCCAATATAAAACTACTCTCATAACCAGAATATAAGAACGCCTACAAAACAAAAAGACAGACAACTCAATTTAAAAAAACCACACAAACCTTGAACACTGCATCACACAAACAAAAATATCCAAATGGTCAATAAACACTTTTTAAAAAATGCTCTACTTAATCACCAGGAAGATGCTAACTAAAAGCTCGGTGAGATACTCACTCCCTGCTTAGTCAAATAGCTAAAAGTGCAAAGACTGACAACACCAGGGGTTGGCGACAACACCAAGGGTTGGCAACAACATGAAACAACCAGAACTGTCCTACACTGCTGGAGGAATGTAAATTCATACAAACTGAATGTAATTTGGCAAATGTGTCTGGCACTTTCATTCACTAAAGCTGAACATACACACAATCCTACAATCTTGCAATTCCACTCCTATGGAGTACATACCCATCATGAGTGTTTACATATGTGTGTCGAAGGACGCACAGGTTTCACAGCAGTCCAGTTCAGCAACCTCAAACCAGAAACCAACCCAAATGCTATTCCTACTGGATAGGTAAATAAATGGTGATATAGTCCTATGATTCAACACTATAAGCAATGAAAACAGATGAACTGCTGGGCACAGTGGCTCATGCCTGTAATCGCAGCACTTTGTGAAGACGAGGCGGGCGGATCACGAGGTCAGGAGTTGGAGACCAGCCTGGCCAACATGGTGAAACCCCATCTCTACTAAAAATACAAAAATTAGCCGGGTGTGGTGGCACATGCCTGTAATCCCAGCTACTCAGGAGGCTGAGGCAGAACTGCTTGAACCTAGAAGGTGGAGGTTGTAGTGAGCCAAGATTGTGCCACTGCACTCCAGCCTGGGCGACACAGCAAGACTCCATCTCAGGGAGACCAAAAAAAAAGAAAAAGAAAATGGATGAACTACTACTACAAGCAATATAAATGTCAGAAACAAAGACTGAAAAAAAGGCAAGCTTTTAAAAGGGTACGTCATGTAATAGCTTTTTAAACTATTAGGTAATGTTAAAAAAACAAAAAGGTAATGTATGATACTATGATACTGCAGTCGGGATAGAGGTTCCCTTTAATGGGCAGGGGGTAGTGCCTGGAAAGGACACAATAGGGGGCTTCTGAGGACTGACGCGTTTCTACTCAATCTGAATGGTGGCTACATGAATATATCCATTTCATAAAAACTACACTGTACAGTTCGATTTGGCACTTTACGTATGTTACATTTCAATAAAAAAGTATATGTAAAAATGCATGTACAATAATCTAATTTTCAAAACTTGCACACATGAAATAATAAAAAGAAACACTGCTTATTTCAGGACTGTGGAATTATGGGTGTTTTTATGTTTTATTGCTACATGCCACATTTTATTCAATTAACATGTACTGTAGTTAAAAATGCATTTTAAACGTATATTTAAAAATCACTAAAAATATTTTAAAAATTAGCTCTCCTCCCCTCATAATCTGTTCCAAGTATGCTCCCAGTCTAATTTTGTACCAGTTATGCTATGCTTAATACCACCGAACTACTTGCCATGTACTTCAAAGCTCATTATTTTCTCTCAGCCTAGAGTAGCCCCAATTCCCCACTTGTTGGCTCAATTTAAATATCACATGATTGCCAATTTTTGGTCCATAAACTTTTTCACTCCTCCCATTCCTGTGCCCTTTGAAAAGATGTTAAATGTCATTAGAGTCCCAGCACTAATCCTCAGTTGAGTCAATGTTTACAAGTCACAAGGCAGAGGGTACTTGTTTCTTGCTCTAAATCAATCCCTACTTTACAAAACATATCTCCCAATTTTTTCATGATGTAACTGAAATAAAGATATTCTAACTGGAATAGATTCTAATTAAAGTCTGTAAGTATTTTGTACTTTGTAAGTACACATTCAATCTAATAACAGCCACAACAATGGCAAATAAGGAGTTATTTAACCAAAGTAATACTAATAAAAGTAGAGAGGGGACTCCACTATTTGAAATAAAATACACAGATGCAAACAAGAGTTGTCTATTTCCAAAGAAGGCAGACCAAGAACTATAGAACTGTAGGCCCCTAAGGGCATGAAATTCTCTCCTTTGGTGTAAAGCTAATAAATAAAAGAATCTTCTGGCTTCTTTCCCTTATTATTGGACCATGATCCTTCTGCTAGAAGCAGAAGGCCATGGTATCCATGTAAATGGTAAAAAGTCACAAGAAAAAAGGAACTGATAAGGAATGTGTCAATAACAGCTGGCTTTAAAAATATGTTGGATATGCTTTCACCATTTATTCATAAAATCTTAGGGCAAAGATAGTTCATTCAAAATGATTAGACTCTCCTGTTGTACATGGTATGACTTGATACTGAATATATGGAAATACCTAGAAATGTTATTTGCTAAATCTTACGGGAAGCAGCTGTTAACCACTGCACCAAGCAGATTCCCACAGGACCACTGACTCTGTACCTCTGTGCCCCTTCTGTGCTTCACTGAACAGAAGTCCATAGTTTTCATAATAGAGCCTCACAAAGCTCAACTCAATGTCATTAAGCCATACAGCAAAGCTACACCGCCAGAGAGAGGAACAGAGACAGAGAGTGAATACACTAAAAACAGAGGGCCCTGAAAGAGTAAGACCTATAGAACCAATTTCTTCTTGGGTACTACATCCAGAAAATCTGGACCTCTGGTGTGTAACTTAACTAGCATTACAACAGTACTAGGTGCATAGTACAAATATTTCCCATCAGTTATCCATTTTAACCTGGCACGTTCTTTAATAAGTACAGCTTCAGTTTAAAAACAGCTCTGAGGGGTATCTATAACAAAGTATCACTCTGTTTTTTGGAAATCAAATTTTTATGAAATATTTCAAACATTCAGAAAAAAATGTTTTCATGATATGACACTCAGATTTAACAAACGTGAGCATCTTGCCACAGTTTCTTCTTCCCCATGCTGCCCTTGTAGCAACCAGACAACCAGGAATGGAGAAACAAAGCCTTCATGAAGACATTCGTTTTGAGAAACGCACATGACTTACACTTCTTTGATAAATGGGCATAGCAATGGAGCTCAAAAATAACATTAAATGGGGACACAATTTTAAATTCATGTAAAATCTATGAAGTCTAACATTCAACTATTTTTCCCTTTCCCACTGCAATCCAAATGCCATGTTAATTATTTTTGTGGTCAACATTTCTGACCTGTCCACAAAACAGATTATGAGGGGTTAAGGAAAGACTAAGGTCTTCCAGAACTATAGGGTTAAAGGTATAGTCTACCTAAAGCAGTGCCTGGCTATATTGTAGGTAGTGCTGAGATACAATTTGAATCAAGAAAGGGACACCTTTGTCTTTCAGGCAACTAAGTGATGACGATCCATATCTATCACATCTGATTTAATTATACCTGTATTAATGAAATAAATTGTAATCATTTCCACATACATTTTTTTGCCTGTGTTAACCAAGAAACAGATTTGTAAGTGAAGATTAAGGAAGAAATCCAAATTATCTTATTCATTTAACTATATATAGTCAAGACGAAAAACAGACCCAGAATAATCAAAGTTATCCTGAGCAAAAAGAACAAAGCTGGAATAATCACATTACCTGACTTCAAATTATACTACAGAGCAATAGTAACCACAACAGTATGGTACCGGCATCAAAACAGATAGCATAGACCAATGGAACACAACAGAGAACCCAGAAATAAATCCATACATCTACAGTGAACTCATTTTCGACAAAGGAACCAAGAACATACACTGAGGAAAGGACAGTCTCTTCAATAAATGGTGCTGGAAAAACTGGATATCCATATGCAGAAGAATAAAACCATAAATTTATCTCTCATCATATACAAAAATCAAATAAAAATAGTTTAAAGATTTAAATCTAGGAAACTGCTACAACAAAACTTTGGGGAAAATATCTAGGATATTGGTTTGGGCAAACATTTCTTGAGCAATACCCCACAAGCACAGGCAACCAAAGCAAAAATGAACAAATGTAATCACATCAAGTTAAAAAGCTTCTGCACAGCAAAGGAAACAATCAGCAAAGTGAAGAGACAAGCCATGGAATAAGAGAAAATATCTGCAAACTATCCATTTGACAAGAGTTTAATAACCAGAATAGGTAAGGAGCTCAAACAACTCTATAGGAAAAAAACCTAATAATCTGATTTTAAAGTGGGCAAAAGATCTGAATAGACATTTCTCAAAAGAAGACATACAAATGGCAAACAGGTATATAAAAAGTTGCTGAACATCATTGATCATCAGAGAAATGAAAATCAAAACTACAGTGAGGTATCATCTTGCCCCAGTTAAAATGGCTTTTATCCAAAAGACAGGCAATAACAAATACCAGTGAGGATGTGGAGAAAACGGAACCCTCGTGGACCACTAGTGGGAATGTAAATTAGTATAGAGCTACCATATGATCCAGCAATCCCTAATGCTAGGTATATACCCCAAAAAAGGGAAATCAGTACATCAAGGAGACATCTGCACTCCCACATTTACTGCAGCACTATTCACAGTAGCCAAGATTTGGAAGCAACCTAAGTGTGCATCAACAGATGAATGGATAAATAAAATGTGGTACATATACACAATGGAGTACTGTTCAGCCACAAAAAAGAATGCGATATTGTCACCTGTAACAACATGAATGGAAACGGAGGTCGTTATGTTACATGAAACAAGTCAGGCACAGAAAGACAAACTTTGCATGTTCTCACTATTTGTGGGAGCTACAAATTAAAACAACTGAACTCGTGGAGACAGAGAGTAGAAGGATGGTTACCAGAGGCTGGGAAGGGTAGTAGGGGAAGGGTTGGGGAGGGGAGGATGGTTAATGGCTATGAAAAAATAGTTAGAAACAATGAATAAGATCTAGTATTTGATAGCACAGCAGGATGACTATAGTCAATAATAATTTATTGTACATTTCAAAATAACTAAGAATATAATTGGATTATTTCTAACACAAAGGATAAATGCTAGAGGTGATGGATACCCCATCTACCCTGATGTGATTATTACTCATTGTATGCCTGTGTCAAAATATCTCATGTTCCCCATAAATATATACAGCTACAAAGTACCCATAAAAATAAAGATAAAAAATATATGAAAGATTTTGCATAAGGTATTCTCTTACAACTCTAACTTACATGTTTTTAAAGTTCACTGTCTGCACTGATACAACAAATCTTTTTCAGCAACGAAGATTAGAAACCAACATTTGCTGTGATATTTAATTTATAATGTAAAATAACCGATTTGTAAAAGCTTACTTGACATAAGTTTTGGAATCTGGGCTTGTCCTCTCAAAAGCGGCCTATATAAGTTTCCCTGGTAAGTCGCAGGTGGTGGTGCAGCATTGCTGTAAATGCCAGTTCCTGAGCCTCTTGGCATAACATGGCTATAAAAGGACCCAACACAAGAAAAAAAAATTGTATAGTGATATACCCATCATAACACAGCTGACACAAATAAAACAAATGCTCATAGCCATGTCTTCACTAACAGATCTGATCAAGATAATACAAACAAAAAGGTGGTTTATAATTAAAGCTCAAAACTACATAATGGTAATAGTGATAGCAAATGTTCACCTGCCACACCAAGACTCTTAATCGATAACCATTTAAATATTTACAACTTACATCATACAAAAAATAATTTGAATATTTTTCTTTTCATTATGTTTCAGTTTTGTCCTTAAGGATTCATGTTCTTGCTATCACTGTATACATGACTACTCTACATCTTGCTATTTTTAATTTACTATATCAAATACTTGCCTGTATCTTTTCTTCATCTTTGTAATTCCAACACGTAAACCTATAGAATACTTTACTATGTTGATGTCTTACACTTTACTAAACCATTTCTCTCATTTCGTACTAGTAGTATAGATTACAATACAATGTAAATATTCGGGCATATAATTATGCTCATCTAAAATTATTTCCTCCTCACAAATCCAAGAGGTAGGAATTTGGACCAAAGGTTAAGAGTATCTTCTGAACTCACTGCTCTATTTAGAGGAAATACTATGTTGCTTTCCAAAATAGTTGAAATAATACAAAAAGTTAAGACTATTTTAAATCTGCATTTCTTTTACTGCCACTAAGAATGAAGATTTTCGAAAACAATGACAATAATAGCTAATGTGTACATAGTGTTTAGGAACTACACTAAGCGCTTGACAGACATTAGGCTGACTTAATTCTTACAACTTCATAATTTTAAGAATATGTAGGTATAATTACTGTCTCCACTTTAGACATAAGGAAATAGAGGCATAGAGCGGTTTGGTAAAGTTCACAAATATATTAAGTGGTAAAAAAAAAAAAAAAAAAGTTATCTGAATCCAGACATTTAAGATCTAAAGCCCATGCTCTTAATCATTCTGCCACACTATCCCTCTTAGTATTTGCTGTATAAATTACATGTTGATGGTGATCTTCTGCCTAAATAATTTTTTGAATCTTAAGGTTTCCCCACTAATTGGAAACATCTATTTATAAGTTATCATTATTAATGCATGAATCCTAACTCATTAATATTATGGCAAGCCTGTTGCTCTTTCTATACCAGCTTTACCTGTTATTGTTTACAAGTCCCCTCTCTCTATAGTATCTTCTACAGCTAGGAAAAAGACAATTCAGTTAACTAATAAGGGCAAAGGATAAAAATCAGAAATTTATAGGAGAGGAAATACAAATTACTAATAAACATATTAAAAGATAATTTCAGTAGGCAGGGAAATGCCAATTCAAGCAACTATGAGATACCACTGTTCAAGCACTGGGCAAACAAAAATTTAAGAGACTGGAGGCTTCTATACCAATGTATTGGTTAATACTTGAAAAAGAGTCTCCATCATACATTAATTAATTCAGCTAAAACTTTCTTGTGGGTAAAGAGGAGGTTTTATTCCCTTGAAATAACAGTCAGAAAAATAGTAAAACGTCTTAGAGAAAGTAATAGAATTCTCATGCAACACATATAGCAATACATAAATGGAGAAGTGAATTTTTAAAAACGAAGAAAAGCAGAACAGTATCGAAGTTATTAAAATATCTACAAAACAGTTGTATTTTATGGTCTGTTAGATATTTGTGGCATACAATAATGTGTTGTCCAAAATGCCTGTTTAGGTTTTAAAGATGGAGCTCCACTCTTTGCTTGGTTTTAAGTATGTAAGCAATGTTATGAGAGGACATAGTAGTAGTGGTGGTCAGCCATGGTGGCGAGACAAAAAAATATGTGTGAAACAAACTCAGTATTTTCTTTTTCTTTTTTTTTTTTCGGTTGAAACGGAGTCTCGCTCTGTCGCCCAGGCTGGAGTGCAGTGACGCAATCTCAGCTCACTGCAAGCTCCACCTCCCAGGTTCATGCCATTCCCCTGCCTCAGCCTCCCGAGTAGCTGGGACTACAGGCGCCAGGTGCCTGCCACCATGCCCGGCTAACTTTTTGTATTTTGTTTAGTAGAGACAGGGTTTCACCGTATTAGCCAGGATGGTCTTGATCTCATGATCTGCCTGCCTCAGCCTCCCAAAGTGCTGGGATTACAGGAGTGAGCCACCGTGCCCGGCCCAAACCCAGTATTTTCATAAAGTTAAAAAAATATATATATATGGCATAAATACTGACTTGTTTTATGGGATGATTCAGAAAAAGCAAAATATACAAGGGCTAGAAACTGACAACTCACCCCAAAGTCCTGAAGGCTGCCTGATCCAGGTGCACAGGCCTCCGGTCACGGTTAAAGCCAAGCTGAGGCTTCCACTGCCGTCCATTGCTGGATTTTTCCCAGTCACTAGGTTTCAGTACTGCTGCTGGCTTTCTGACCATTTAAAAAGACAACACTTAGTAATAGGGATGAAAACCATTTGTACAAAATAAATCTAGGTAATTTACTGTTGTTACCTTGCTCCTGGAAGCATTACAGCTTTAAAAATGTAATCTTCAGCAAACTGTGGGTCTTTAAAATTAATACTGGAAAAGAACAAGAAACAATTCAATGATCTGATTATATCAGCCTGTCTTAATTATCATGCAGACTGAAGTATTTTTCATGTTTAAGTCCTCTCCAAAAATTATTTTAGTTAATAAATGGGTTTGACAAATGGCTAAATGTCTTCCTCACCAAACTGTCTCTAATTCCTGGTACATATAACCTTCATGTAACTTTATCTGTGGGAAAAGTCATGTTCTAGCTGACTATTGGTGATGACAGAGAAGTAACAGACACTGCCCCAACTCAAATTTCAGTATGATATTGTAGACAGGTCGAAGACATTTACAACAACAAAATATAAAAATAAAATAACCTTTCATTTTGTTCAGTCCATTGCAAATACCCCAAAGCATCTTGAGGCAGATTAGCTCTTATTTTAATAAAGAAAAGATAGATATACCAATAGAAATATTTGCAAAATCAAAAAATGCACACAAATAGCTAAGAAATCTATGGTGGGGGCGGGGACGGACTTACAAAAAAAATTAAACTTCACAGTTGGAGCTTTGTACCCTTCTCTCCTAATGTGTGATTTTTAAGTAATAAAATAATTTTCACCATTTGAAAACTACACAAATACGCTTTTTTTTTTTTTTTTTGAGATAGGTCTCACTCTGTTGCCCAGGCTGGAGTGCAGTGGCACACCCACAGCTCATTGCAGTCTCAACCTCCCAGGCTCAGAGATCCTCTCACCTCAGCCTCTCGCATAGCTGAGACTACAGGTACGCAACACCATGCCCAGCTAATTTTTGTATTTTTTGTAGAGATGGGGTTTCCCCACATGGCCCAGGATGGTCTTGAACTCCTGGACTCATAAGACCCACACACCTCAGCTTCCCAAAGTGATGGGATTACAGACATGAGCCACCGCGCCCGGCCAATACGACTATTTTTAAAAGCTATACACTCAGGCTTTGAGTATAAGCTGGGTCGAACTTCTTTTCTGGTAGTGATGGCGGTGGTAGTGGTATGCATGTGTGTGTACCTATCCCAAAGGTTGGTAAGTACCTAAGTCTGTCTTCTGACACAGCAATGCTTCTTCCAGGACTCTGGTTATACACCAGATTTATACTTAAGGATACTTATAACACTATTATTCATAATGTTTCAAAGACTGTAAAACCCAAGTGTATGAATAACAGTGGACTGGTTAAAAAAAAACTAAAGTTCTTCCTTTTTAGGAAGAACTCAGATAATATTTTTAAAAATTTAGTAATAGAAGGCCGGGCACGGTGGCTCACAAGGTCAGGAGATCGAGACCATCCTGGCTAACACAGTGAAACCCCGTCTCTACTAAAAATACAAAAAATTATCTGGGCGTGGTGGTGGGCGCCTGTAGTCCCAGCTATTCAGGAGGCTGAGGCAGGAGAATGGTGTGAACCTGGGAGACGGAGGTTGCAGTGAGCCAAGACCACGCCACTGCACTCCGGCCTGGGCGACAGAGTGAGACTCCGTTTCAAAAAAAAAAAAATTTTAGTAACAGAATACTTAATGACCTTAATGACATGGGAAACATATATACAACAGACTAGACATATTCATCAATCGATTATCAGTGATTTTTCTCTATAAGTTAGTAACTTGTTTCCTTTTTTTAAATATTTTTCAAAATTCCTCCAATGATTACACTTACAGTCAGTTAAAAAGGTTTTTTAAAAAAGTTTTATTGACCTGGTGGACATTTTTAGATAGCAGTTTTCTTTCTGAATACTGCCGCTTTAACTAGAGTCCATCTGCTTTACAGAAATTTTCATTTTAATTTTAAGTACACAAAAATGGATTCACTTATAATAAATATACCATGAGCTCAATAACAGCTGAACAATACTTATTACTCAACTAGTTCTTCTTACAATTCACTCTTCACTGGTAACTGTCTTTAGCTCAGATTTTCTCTATTGGTAAGATGGCATGGGGCAGGGCAAGGTAGGACAGGCAGTGACAAAGGTTTAAGAGGATGACAGAGAAAATGATAAGTATTTGTGCTCGTTAGGGCTTTGCAGATAAAAAGTCAAGTAACAAAGAAAGACTTGCAAATAAAGTGTTTTGAAGCAGGTATCTATGTTTCAGCAGGGCTTTTTTAGCACTCTGCCAAACTATTAGAATACCTATTGCATGCACAGTTCATGGTGGGAGGGGGGTTATGCACACAGCCAGGCATCAAGCCTGCCTCCCCTTCTAATAAGGGAAATAAGGAAGAAAGTGGAAAATGCAAAAACAGGCACAGAAAAGATGCTGAGTCAAAGCATGTGTGTGTATATACCTTCCATATAAACATCTTTGTCAGTGTGGGCTAAAGGTATGTGTGTACTGTGGGGAGGGAATTATTTCACCTGAAGACCAAGGAAAACATCATCCAAGAGGCTGAGGTTTAAGATGAGACAGGATTGGTTACAGGGTGGCAGAGGAAACAAATGGAACAAAGATATGGAAAGGGCCCCAGGACCAAGGAACAGTACAGTTTTACTGGAGCGGCCCTTCTCAACGGGGACGTGGGAAGGAATTAAGCCCTACAAAAAATGATAAGTGAGTACATTCTCAATTCTCCAAAGAAAAAACCTAGCTAGTATCATTCTAGAGATACAGGACACAAACTGCTACCTACAATCTGATACGTACAACAGATGCTTTAAGATCTCAAGGCAGAATTCTCCCATGGAACTCCAGTTGAGAAGGGCTAGATTAGAGTAAAAACACATTTGAGCAGAAGTGGGGCAGGAAGAAAGGTGACTAAAGTCGGTTATGGTCATGGAGGGTTTGTGTGAGTATAATGTGATGCCTTTGCAAGTAGTCAATGAGGACGTAAAAGTGATCAAAGGTAATTTCAGAAAGAACAACCCAGCAGCAGTGTGCGAGACAGCAGAGGGACACCCATAAAGAGGTCACCAACAGAGCCTAAGCAACAGTCTTCGACATACATCTTGGATGGGAATGTTGGGAAAGTAAATAAAATGGTAAGGCTGGAACTAGAATGGAGATCGAGCTCAGATGAAGATCTCCAAGTCATGCACAGAAAGACCTGAAACTAAGAAAATGAAGGAAATAGCCAAGGTAATAAGCTCCCAGGGAGAAGAGAAAATCCCAGGGTCACAGAGATAATCACTTCTGCAGGAGAATGGTTATAACAAGAGATTTAATAAGACAGCTGAAACTAAAGTTTGAGAAAACAAATCCATTTGTTTTCCAATTATTCCTTAATAAAATTGTTTTTAAAATTCCATTATTCACGCTCATGCTCCGAAAGGGAAAAACTTTCCAAGTCAATAGGACAATCTCCAAGATCATCCCTACTTCCCCTCAGAACCACATTCAACAAAAGGATCTACACACTTAATACAAACCATTAGGAGATAGAAAAGGAGTATCTAAAAATAAGTTTGGAAGTTTCCATTCAAAGACAAGGACACTATTTATAATACCAAAGTATTAATATCATTTTTCCTTCGATCTTTAAGAACAATTTGAAGACACACTTTCTCCTAAAATGGATTAAGCTTCCAAGGGTTGAAAGATTCTTAGTATTTTAATTTGTTCCCAAAAATGTATACTAAGATCTATTATGTTTTTAGAAATGTATTTTTCCAATGTGATAACAGCCATGACTCAGATTCAAACAAACTTCCTAAAAGTCAAACACAGAGACTAGGCAGGAACCCATTAGGCAAAGACTCAAAAAGGTAACTTTTTATATGGATCCAAACTTTTGAAGGTCTTTTATTTTTTTCATGTCTATATCATTTAAATTCCATCATCAGAAGCAAAAGGGTTTACTTGTGGAAGGCTTATCTAGGGAAGTAGTAAGTAACACTGAGGTAAAGAGAGAAGCACCCTCACGCAAGCTCTGAGAAGCAGAGGAAGGAAACGAGTTAACACAGCCTATGGACTCAACAGTCTGCCCAGCTGAGGTAAGAGACTTGTGTTTACATTTGTATTGCTTCATCTCATTCTGTATTAGATGAATACACTGAGGTATTTTTAAACAATAGTATTTTTATCTACTTTTTCCAAATGCAGGTGAAACACTGTTGACTCATCAAGCTTTTATGTACCAGACCAGCTTTCCCCCAACTAGCGTAACAGATCCTTTCCTTGATAGGTAACCTCACTATTTTGAATGCTTGATTGTCTTCATAAACACATCAAGGACAAAGTAAATAAAAATTTAAAACCTAAGCATGGTTGAAAATAAGGAAATTGAACAGTGCTTTTATTTATATCACAAGTAGCACTTTCAGCACTGCCGGTAAGAAGAAAATATTGTAGCAATGTCTCAGTAGAAAAGGAATGGAATATAGAACACCTTTTTCTGATTCGCTTTAAGAATTATCCTTAGAAATGCTATTTTAAGTATTACTGTTAGAGAGTGTTAACACACTTCAGAAAGAAAGCAGAAAACTCCAAATATCAAGTTTCATTTTTACACAACCTTTCCCTGATACATTCCATAATTAATGCTAAATTGGCATACAAAGGCAAACTGTTCTTGCAGGAAAATCTCATGATTCATATACTTGACATTTTAAAACACTTAAAGAGTTTATAGGATTGTGACATTCTGTCAGAAGAGGTTAACCAATTCAGCATCCTATAAAATATTGCAGGCAGTGAAAGTGAAACCCTCCCAACTGTTTTCCACCATCAAATCCACTGCTGACTGCATGTATTCCACTTCCTTCAGGCTTTGGATTTCGAGTTACCTGCTTGCCAAGCATAAGCCTTGCAAATGCTGCAGAAATAGCTACTTAAAAAATCCATCTCCATACACATTCACATTAAAACAAAAAATCTCTTTGAAGGGATAAAACATTCTATATCTTGTCTGATTCATCCAAAAGTGAACACAAAACGTCTAAGAAACACTCCTCTGAAGAAAAAAGTTTAGGCTCTTCAAAGACTTTGGCAAACACTGATTGCAACACTATGAACAACTGAGCTTTTTAAATATGGGTTTAGAACTCTGCTAGGTGCCATGAGAAAAAAAAAAAAAAAGACAACCTAACAACACTACTGCTGGAAACAACACATACAAAAACTGTATAAATTATGCTTTAGAAGAAAAGCAAAGCAATAAACGGCAGGCTATGGGGCAGGTGGAGAAAAGAAAGGAAGAGCACTCCAAACAACAGGAGGAAGAGGCGTAGGTATTGAAAGGATCAGCCTGGGCAGGAAGGAAGCATCCTGAGGACCTGGGGGTTCAAGCACAGAGCCAGGGCCCTGCCAAGGTGCGTCAGGCCTTGAAAAAGTAAAAGCACACATATGCACTTACCCTCCAGATGACAGACTGGGAGGAAAACTCACATGCAGAAGCTAATATGTTGAGTAGTTTATGGAATTAGAAATGGGAAAAAAATATGATCTCCTAGGTTAGAGTTGACTATATTCTCTAAGGGTCTGTCTACGAATTTAAGGGACTTCAACAGCCTGTATAACATACTTTCTGAGCACTACAGATAAGAATAAATACAATGGGAAGAACTTACCTAAACTCAACTTGAGGAAACGATTTCTCAAATATCAAATGGGATACTAGATGTATTTAAATAAGGAAGAGGAAAAAAATGCCAGGAGTCAAAAGAGAAATAACTGGCAAATGACTGGTGAGTATATTCTGAGATTTTTTAAATCTGAAAATTGTAAGTTAAAGTTATAAAGCAAATTTAACACTGGAATGTACAACAAGCCCTAAAACAAACATGTAAAAATCTGCTGTAAAAACTGGATCTCAGCCTCAATGTTGTCGCCCTTCAGAGAAAACACTGAAAATTACTTTTACCTAAGGGAAAAGTTAACTTTGGTCTCCCACAAATCTTCAGCAAATTAACCTAATTTAATTGATTTTATTATAAAGTTATTTTCAATATACACCTGAATATGCATTTAGATCTAGGATTTGTTTTATTTTTATTTTTATTTTTTTTGAGATGGAGTCTTGCTCTGTTGCCCAAGTGGCGTGATCTTGGCTCACTGAGGCCTTGGCCTCCCGGGTTCAAGCGGTTCTCTCACCTCAGCCTCCTGAGTAGCTGGGACAACAGGCATGCACCACCATGCCCAGCTAATTTTTTGTAGTTTTAGTAGAGATAGGGTTTCACCATGTTGGCCAGGCTAGTCTTGAACTCCTGATCTCAGATGATCCACCCACCACCCACTCTTGAACTCCTCATCTCAGATGATCCACCCACCACCCTGGCCTACCAAAGTGCTGGGATTACAGGTGTGAGCCACCGCGCCCGGCCTGTTTTATAAGTTTAATAATCTTGTGAACATATTGTGTACTAAATACCAAAGGCCCCTTTAGGCTCAGAAACAACCGACCAACAACATCATCATCCAAACAAAAATTCCAAAATGTTTCCATTAATTCTGTAACTCTCCTCTGGGCAAGCCTCTCTATCCTAATTAGAAAGTTAAGTAGAATTAACGATTTCTAGAGGGTTAGGCAGGAAGGCCCTTGAATATATGCAGAAAAATTGAGAAGCACAAGCAAACATGTGACAATCCAAAGAGAGAACCGTGGAATTAATTGGCCTGAAGCGCCAATGCTTTAGTGAAAGCCAGAGACCCCAAGGGTTAATACACAGTATTCACACTGAATCTGTCAGAGCCAGATTGTTTGTGATGGGTTTAGGAGCATGGCTTTCAATTCTGTATTCCACCCTTAACAAAAGAGCACAAAGACAAAGAGCCAGGACAAATTAGGTGTAAAGATAAACAAAAAATTATACGTAAAGATAAACGTAAGCAACTCATCCAGAAAGATTTTCCGAATTCACAGTAGTTTTCTTTAAATAGCCTTTCTAGAATGGCAATCATTTACTACCTGAATCCATTAAAGATAGGAAATAAACATGTTTATACTTCACAAAGGGAAATCTAAAAAAAAATCTAAAATATTTCCTGAGGGGGAGAGAAACAAAAATGGATGGAAAAGGAGGATTCAGGATTAGCAGGCTTTTATCAAATTCTTGAATACCTGAGATGTGTTTGCTTTAGTCTTACCTAAAGATTGGAGAAAATGACAACTAAATTCTGTCATCAAAATTTGTCATTATAAAACACAAATGAGTAGTCAATTTGTTGGATTTTAGTCCAAACGGTCATATTACATTTTATATTATTTTTACTCAATAGAAAATGCTGTCGGCACCAAAGAACTGAGATACAAATTAGTTTTCCAGAGAGAAGAAATTAGCCCTTTAAGTTTATAATTGCTACTAAAAATGTTCACAAATATATTCTGTTCTAGGTCATCTTAACTAAAACATACTACGGAATATTTTTGTTTTCAAACTCTGCAGGGCCATGATTATAAACATAAGTAAAATAGTCTGTTGTAATACAGGGAAGCTGTGTGAACCTCTGGGGTGTAGAGTTCTGTTGTTCCTATATAACAAACTGCTAGATACTCCTACTCTTTACCTCCCACTTGCCTAATCCAGGAAGAATTACAGGTTGTCACGGGAAACCAGAAAACAGATAAGCAAGCATGTTAAATCAGTAACCTTAACAATATACATAATTTAGAGTCAAGAGGCTCTGCTCTAAGGTCTGCAACACAGGGACTCTCCAATCTTGAAGCATTGGTGGATTAACAGCTGCCATTTCCTTGTGAATCAAAGGTCTTTTAAAATGGATTTGCAAGTTCAGAGCTGTGTTCTGGGTGAATGCCATGAATTTTGGAAAACTTACCTGACTACAGTGTTCTGTGTCAGATCCCTTAACATAGGAACAGGAGAACACACTATTCTAGAAGGAAACAAGAGAAGAAACATCTATCTGTAAACTGTAACCTTTAGGTAAGTGGAAATAAGATGTTGCTATGCTTGTTAGTCTTTAGAAAAGATAAATCATTAGAATGCACTAACAAAAACAATAAAAACCACTGATATCTTTAAAAAAAAGAGAGTAAGTACCACATAAATGAAATGGTTAACTATTAACCATAAGGCATTCAATCTCATTAGTACTCAGAGAACTGCAACTATAAACCACAAGATGTCAATGAGCATCCACCAGACTGACAGAAATTAAAGCTGTGCCAAGGGTTTGCCAAAACGTAGAGCAACAAAATATCTCACAAACTGCCACTGGGATTACAACACAGTGTAACCACCTTGACAAACCACCTAGAAATATTACCTAGAAAAAAAATGAAGATATACATACTCTATGGCCAGCAGTATGTACCCTCGAGATGTGGTTCACAAACTCTGGTCTCAGAACCCTTTTACATTCTTAAATCTCAAAGGGCTTTTGTTTATAGTGGTTATATTTATGAACATTTACCCATTAAAAATTATGACTAAGAAATTTTTAAAATACTACAAGATAGCCCTACATGTTAACATAACATTCTTATGAAAAGCTATTTTTTTTTACAAAGCAAAACAATGTCATTTTTGTATACTTTCAAAAATCTCATTAATATCTGGTTAGTATCTATTTAATAGCTACTCTCCTCTGCTTCTATCTCTTGAGAGGCCTCTGGAAAACTCCACTGTGCACTCAATAGAGAAAGTGTAAGAAAATCAAGTAACACCGTAACATCTTAGTATCATTATGAAAAGAGTTTTGACCTTTAGGATATCCTGAAAGGGACTCCCAGAGCTCCCTGCACAAGGTGACACAGCTACTATGAAGAGCGGGGCTTTGAACTCAAGCCTTTTTCAGTCAGCAAGGTTTTGTATTATTTTAAATACAATTTTCTCACTATTATTAGAAAATAAACATTTAGACAACAAGGAAAAAAAATCCTAACTAAACTTCCTTCCAGCCACCTCAATTATATACAAAATGAAACTTACTGATCTGGAAGAATGGCTTCTTCATCCAAAGAAAACCTTCCTTGAATCCCATGACATAGTTCAGGGGGTACATCCACTGGCTGTGGAAAAACGCATTCCTGATCTCATATGCAAAGAATGGAAAACTGGGACTCAAGCAGATTCTTGAGTGTTCATAGCAGCATCATTCATAACAGCCAAAAGGCAGAAACAAACCCAAATATTTACCAATAGATAAGTGGATAAAAAAGTACACACAGAGTATTATTCAGCCATAAAAAGGTATGAAATTCTGATACATGCTACAACATCAATGAACCTTGAAAACATTATGCTAAATGAAATAAACCAGACACAAAGCCAATACAAAATACTGTATCATTTTACTTATATGAAGTATCAAGAACACAGGTATCAAATTCATAGAGGTAGAAAGTAGAAGAGAAGTCACTAAAGGATGAGAAGGGCAGAATGAGGAGATATTATTTAACATTATTTAAAAGGTACAGAAATTCTATTTGGGAAGATGAAAAAGTTCTGAAAAAGTGCTGATGGTTATACAACACTGTAAATATACTTAATGCCACAGAATTATAACCACTTAAAAATGGTTACTATGGTAAATTTTATGTTATGCATATTTTACCAGAATTTTAAAAAGTGCATTTCTAATTAACCAAATCGCGTAACATACCTCTGTGGAACCTGTCTGGTACAGCTCTAAAATGAAGTCATGAAGTGGGTGATGTTTCCCCACAAATAAGACATCACCTCCAAGGCTGTTTCTTCTGGCTAGGGGGAAAGAAAAGAATAAGACCTACACATAAAAAAACTGTACCTACAAGACCAACTTTCATGAGCATAAAACAAGGGAAAGCATCTGTTAAGAACTTAATTATAAAATTTATGAAAAATAATTTTAAAGTGATAGGTTAGACAAGAGTAAGTTCTAGTATTTGATAGTACTGTGGGGAAGTTAGTAATTTATTACATATTTCAAAATAGAAGAAAAAAACTTCAATGTTCCCAACACAAAGAAAAGATAAATGTGAGGTGATGGATATCCCAATTACCCTATTTTGATCATCACATATTGCATATAGGTATCAAAATATCACATGTAATAGTTACACATATTTTTTGGGTCCATATCAATTTAAAAAATTTTTTTTAATTATAGTGATAGATCTAAATGTGTGATGTGCCTCTATGGGGAAAAAAATATTTTAACAAAAAAGTTTCAAAAAGATCAATAATTATCAGGAAAAAAAACCCACTGAAATATGTATGAATATACTGCAAGATAAAGGGCAATGTTTTCATATTTATAATAAACTCATTTTCTTAGTATAAGAAATACATAATCATTCCCTGAGGAAACATAAACAGTGTCATTTGATGAAATGATTGTTCTAAAAGACAATCTTTTTGATACAGAAATTGTTTCTAGAGGTTTATTATAATGATATTAAATTTTTCAATAGAGCCCAGCTTTGCAATTTCCGAATATGAATACTTTTTACTGTCAGTATTAATTACAAATTGCCTCCTTTTGTCATATTTCAAGTTAGCACTCTAAGAGCATATGCTTTTGTTTCACCCTAACCTTTTAAACAAAGTAGTTATTATTGGGGGGAAGGAAGAGTGGGGAAGAAGGCAGATGGAGAAAATGAATAATATCTTCCCAACAGGCAAAAGATACTTTCGTGTGTGCATGTCATATAAGAATCAAAATGTCAAAGGATATTGTTGAAGTATTGCTTTTTAAAAAATTTAACAAATACTTGTAAGTTAAAACATTTTATTTAACTACTACTCAACTTACAGATAATGAATTAAGAAGCAAAGTCAACGTCTGTAATAAGAAAATAAAATCAATGATTTATACCCCTTTATGGGAAATCTGACAAATGGGGGAAGGAAGGTCTAATTTTATACAGATATATAAAGTGTATATTACATAGATCAATGTTAACTACGAAGTATAATTCTTACTCTCTTCTGGAGTGAGGTCTGGGTATACCTCTTCTAGGGCAGCTCGTAGCCTTCGCTCATCCACGAATGGCAAGAGAGCAACACCTGGGAAAACAAGTGTAAATGAACCACCCCTGCTACCAGGATCATCCAAATTCCAACTTATCATTGCTCGAAATGGACGTTTCTAGTAGAGTTTCCTTGCTGGTACAAAAACATTTTGGAACTGAACTCTTATTGTCTCATTAAGCCAAAACTCAGATGCTAATATTTCCCCTGTAGTCGCAGAAGAAAAAATTCTACGTATTTTCCATTCTTAAAATGGCTTATATGGAAAATCATGTTTTCTGAATCTTAACTCCATGGTGATAAAAATTTTAAATGAATGAACAAATGGCTACCTGGATACCCGTATATGTTCTCACTTTAGTTACTAAGATGCCCCCAAGCAAGCCAGTTACTCTCCCTAGGGCTTGAGTGTGTCCTTTCATCTTTCTAGTACTTGGTTTCATCTTTTGTAAAATGAGAGCATTTCAAATAAAATATTCAATTCTGTTCAACCAGAATGCATAGATCTCCTCCTGCTCTAAAATTCCATAGTATTCTTTTTACATTTTAAAGTCTACTAATTATATAAAAAAAATTTTAAAGACTTGCTTAAATAACTTAGGGGGCAGGGGACAGAACAGAGGCTATTCATTTGGGGCTTAAAATGATCGTCTGGAGTATGCTGAAATTAAGGACACTTATTTGGACCCAGAAGCATAATTTTCAAAGAAGCACATCACTAATACAATGCTATAAGAAAAATATACAAAGCTATTGAAGCGTATATATTTTCTGCTCTACACAGTATAAGTAGTATTTTGGCTAAATAAAAATTTTACGATACATAGCAAAGACAAATGCTAAATAGTGTTAAATAATTCTGAAACTACTGCTACTCAAAACCACTGTTATTTGTGATTATTCCCTCTAAAATTATGAGAAATGAAAAGGTTTCCAAGTCTTAATTATTTAGCTATTGCATTTTCAAAGTTAGGAAACATGTTCAATTTCACTACCTTAGAGATTTTTTTTTTTTTTTTTTAAGATAGGGTCTCACTCTGTCACCCAGGCTGGATTGCAGTGGCACGATCATTGCTCACTGCAGCCTCAAACTCACAGGCTCAAGCAATCCTCTCACTTCAGCCTCCTGAGTAGCTGGGACTACAGGCACATGCCACCACCACACCCAGCTAATTTTTTAAATTTTTTGTAGAGAGAAGGTCTCCTTGTGTTACGCAGGCTGGTCTCAAATTCCTTGTTTCAAGCAATCCTTCCAACTTGGCCTCCCAAAGTCCTGAGATTACAGGCATGAGCCACTGCACCTGATCTTTTTTTTTTTTTTTTTTTAAGTTAAAAAGAAACTAAGTTCTAGTATGAATTTTGAATGGCCTAAAAGAGTGATTTCAAGGCTCTTAATACCTAACATGTGAGTCAGGCTATTTCAATTACTGGTAAACACATGAAAAAAACCCAGGAAATTGCTAAAATATTATTTAGTCATACACTTAAGAGAAATATATCAAGGGGAAACTACAGCATCATCTAGCTTGTTTTCTACCCACTACATTTAAGGTATATATATATATATATCCTACCCACTACATTTATATATATGAGACTTTTCTACAATATCAATTCCAGAAGCTAAATCCAATCAGTTAACAATGTAAAGTGCTACTCAACAGCAAGAAAATTACTAAGCAATAAATCAGCCCTACTGGCCAGCATAGAAAGGAATGCCTTACATCCAGATATGACAGAGCTAGAGTGAGCTGATAGTAAACATGAGAATAGCAGCTACTGTTTTCTGAACACTTCTTACGTTACATGCATTATCTCACTGAATTCTTTCAATACCCAGATGGAGCCCAAGTAGTGGTAATAACTTAGGTATTACACAGTCACTTCAAATGTGAGCTCTAGTATCAGACTTTCTGAGTTCAGGTCTTAACTCTGCCACTGTGTGACTTGAGGGAATTACTTAAATTCTCTATTCATATATAAAATATACAGCAATCAAAACTACTATGCTATATATCTATATAGTACTAAGCAAATTACCAAAACAATATTGCTTTTAAATTATGCATGTTGGGCCAGGTGCAGTGGCTCACGCCTATAATCCCAGCACTCTGGGAGGCTGAGGTGGGCGGATCACCTGAGGTCAGGAGTTCGAGACCAGCCTGGCCAACATGGTGAAATCCCACCTCTACAAAAGATACAAAAAAATTAGGCGGGTGTGATGGCACACACCTGTAATCCCAGCTACTCAGGAGGCTGAGGCAGGAGAATTGCTTGGACCCATGAGACGGAGGTTACAGTGAGCCGAGATCACATCACTGCACTCCAGCCTGGGTGACAGTGAGACTCTGTCTTTAAAAAAAAAAAAAAAAATTACATATAATGTTGATAAGCACACGTTTAAAAATGTTGACGTATCCAGATATATTTCATCTTCTATTAAGATGTACTCAACCCAGGTAAGACCTTAACTATTATCATTACTTTCACTAAGTAAGTTTTAAAAACATGTATGAGGAAGAAACTGTATTTCCCAACAGTACTAAATTTTACCTCAAGAAAAGTGTGTTCTCGCTACTAAGCTAAGTAAAAATATTTACATAAAACATTGTATAAAATACAAAAATATTTGAGGTCAAAATTTAAACCCATCCTAAAATTCATGTGAAATCTCAAGGGACCCTGAATAAGAATAAAGTTGGAAGACACAATTTCTGACTTCAAAACTCACTACAAAGCTACAGTAATTATAACAGTATAGCATTGGCATAAGGACAAACACATAGCTCAATGAACCAGAATAGAGAGGCCAGAAGATTTTCAACAAGAGTGCTAACTTATTCAATGGGGGGAAGAATGGTCTTTTCAACAAGTGGTGCCGGGAAAATTTGATATGCACATGCAAAAGAATGAAGTTGGACCATTACTTTACACCATATACAAAAATTAGTTCAAAATGGATCAGATTTAAATGTAAGAACTAAAACTGTGTAACTTTTAGAAGTAAACATAGGAAGAAAGATTCATGATGTCAGATTTGGTAAAGATTTCTTGGATATGACACCAAAAGCACAGGAAACAACAAAAAAGATAAACTTGATTCCATCAAAATTAAAAACTTGTGTGCATCAAAGGACATCACCATAGGGTGAAAAGATAATCCACAGAATGAATAAGAGAAAATATATGCAAATCATATATCCAATAAAAGATTAATGTCTAGAATATATAAAAAACTTCTATAATGCAACAACAAAATCAACCCAATTGAAAATTGAGCAAAGGACTTGAACCCAATTCAAAATTGGCCAAAGAAGATTTAGAAATGGCCAAAAAGGACATGAAACGATGTTCAGTATCACTAATCATTAGGAAAATGCAAATCGCCACCACAATGAAATACCATTCACACCCATTAGCATGGTTATTACTAATAAAAACAAAATAACAAATGTTGGAGAGGATGTGAAGAAATCTGAACTCTTGTACATTATCTCATATCCTGTCAGTGAAAGAAATAATATATACCACAATGACAGAGTTGACAAGTCACCTGCATGTTTATATATCTACTTAATAAACCCAGATGATTTAATAATTTACTTATTTAACAAACACAAAAATATATTTGCTTAATTAATTTACTTAGTATTTTTACATCGCTCACTGTCCTATGCATCTTCTCTCTCTGCTTTAATCAAGACATCCTCCACAAAGCACCTTGAAAAACCCGAATCTCCAATCCATTTAACATGTAATAATACATGATCATGAAGCACACAACACTTATATAACCCCAATGTGTGCATTTTCATGATCATTCCACTGAAGTGATATGATATTTCTGCTACTAAATAAATCAAGTCAACTCCAAAGCCTCCTGATTTTTCAATTTGTAAACTGTATTATTTATTCCCCTTTGTCTCAAGATTCTCTGTGTCATTTTATTGGCCATTCCAACCACAGGGAACAATAAGTAAAAAATGAAAATATGATTTTACCAAATGTGTTTATTACCCTAGGAAAATGTATGGTGGAAGAAAAGGTTAAATAATTTGCTGCAGGATGACTTTAGTGTGAAACAACAGCTGGTTTACAGTGTAAGAGATATTTCTTTTTTTTTTTTTTTTTTTTTTTTTGAGACGGAGTCTTGCTCTGTCGCCCAGGCTGGAGTGCAGTGGTGCTATCTCGGCTCACTGCAAGCTCTGCCTCCCAGGTTCACGCCATTCTCCTGCCTCTGCCTCCCGAGTAGCTGGGACTACAGGGCCTGCCACCACACCAGGATAATTTTTTGTATTTCTAGTAGAGACGGGGTTTCACTGTGTTAGCCAGGATGGTCTCCATCTCCTGACCTCATGATCTGCCCGCCTCGGCCTCCCAAAGTGCTGGGATTACAGGCGTGAGCCACTGCACCCAGCCGAGATATTTCTTTATTGTATTTTACATT
Source organism: Nomascus leucogenys (assembly GCF_006542625.1). Taxonomy (NCBI): domain Eukaryota; kingdom Metazoa; phylum Chordata; class Mammalia; order Primates; family Hylobatidae; genus Nomascus; species Nomascus leucogenys. The sequence continues at coordinate 43,758,578 of NC_044393.1, forward strand.
CAATCATCATCACACATTGGTTGAGTGGTAAACATACCTTAAAGTTAGTACAAATTTTGTACAGCCATTCCTACAAAATCTGTTAATGGAATGAAAAACTAGTAGGAAAAGTAATGATCAATATCAAGTATTCAAACTAAATAAAAGTTTCGAGCATATCTTTCAAAAGTTTCCATGGAGTATACGTAAATCTCCACATGGACACTACTGTGTTTCTGTATTTCTCAGCAACCTCAAAAGGTGTTAATGAGCTACTGACTGAATTGTAACAAGCCCCATTAATTAATCACAAAGGAAACAAAAGATGTAATTATCAACCTATTTCAACCCAATTTACTGCTTCTAAGAATGTTATAATTAAATTTACTATTAATCATTGCTAAGCCCAGGTTGGATGGAGAAATATCAACATTTCACATATAATTCTCAAAGTATTTACCTTTTAAAACATTTATTTATTTATTTATTTATTTATTTATTTATTTATTTATGAGACAGGGCCTCATTCTGTCCCCCAGGCTGGAATGCAGTGGTGCAATCATGGCTCCCTGTAACCCAGACCTCCCAGATTCAAGCAATCCTCCCACCTCAGCCTCCCAAGTAGATAAGATTACAGATGCAAGCCAGCACGCCAGGCTAATTTTTGTATTTTTTGTAGAGATGAGATTTCACCATGTTGCTCAGGCTAAAATATTTATCTTTTACAGAATTATTTCATTTCAAAAATTATGTTTATTCACAGTTTTACCAGAAAAGAACGTCTAAATTTTACCTTGCCATGCATATTTCTTCCCATTCAAATCAATAGCAAAATCTTCAGGATAGAAGTCAATTATACTAGAATCCTATATTAGGGAGAAAAGTAAAGAATCAAAACAGAAGTCACACATCTCTGTTATAAAGAATTTGATACGACTTTCATTCAAGTTATAAGCTCCGATGAGAAAATAAAGTGCATTCCTTTTAAAAAATGTTAAGAGACATTAGGTCATTAATCCCAGGTATACTAAAACAAAATGAACAATGTTGTTTTAAAAGATGAAAAGAAAAAGCATTACTGTAGAAGAATTTTAGAATTGACAACTATGCTTCAGGCAGGCAGAAAGTAAAGGGTTTACGTACTCTAACACTTCCTACTTCCCGGCTGGGTCTCACTCTTTCTAGCTAGCATACAAAACAAGTTCACAGGTGATTTTGGGTAAGGCAGTCTCCTCATCTCTGGTGGCTACCAAATATGGCTGGAACAAATAAAATTAAGACTTACAGGTAGCCAGAGAACAAAAATTTTCCCCAGTCAGGCACGGTGGCTCACGCCTGTAATCCCAGCACTTTAGGAGGCCAAGGTGGGCAGATCACGAGGTCAGGAGATCGAGACCATCCTGGCTAACACGGTGAAACCCCGTCTCTACTAAAAATACAAAAAATTAGCTGGGCGTGGTGGCGAGCACCTGTAGTCCCAGCTACTCAGGAGGCTGACGCAGGAGAACGGCGTGAACCCGGGAGGCGGAGCTTGTAGTGAGCTGAGATCGTGCCACTGCACTCCAGCCTGGGCAACAGTGCAAGACTCCATCTTAAAAACAAAAAACAAAAACAAAAACAAAAAATCAAAAACTAAACAAAAAAATTTCTCCCCAAAACAAACTGATTTACTGTGCAGGGCCAAAGAAAGCAGGAAATATATGTGTGTTTGGAGTAAAAAACATACTTTGTTTCTGTACTTCACTGTTTTAACTATCAGCTGCAAAAGCAATTGTAACTGATATTAATAAAATGTGACAAAAATCCTGTCACCCGCACACTCAAAATACTGAGACTCACAGGGTCACTCATGAGCTTCCGCCATGATGGAGGTAGAAAATTACCACTTGCAGCTGGAAAAACTCCCATAAGTTGTTCTAGTGGTTTAAACTGCAAAAAAAGAAAAACGTTAAAGACCCAAGATTATTATCTAATCCAGAATTCCATAAACTTTATGACTTTAAGTAATTAAGCTTACCGGTTTTGTACCCTTCTCAAAATCAGATGGCATGTCTGCAATGCCTTCAAAGTCTGAAGCAAATGGTGCATAATGAAATGGATAATACCACTTCCAGGAAGCACAGCCCTAGAATCATTAAAACGTAACAACAATATCAAAAACCTATGTTAATGATGAACACAATTACAAAACAAAAATTAGACTGTTAAGCTAGAATATTCTATTTATAAAACACATGACTTCTGGCATATATTCCAAATACTGATCTTTTCCATGACTCCTAAAAATTGTTAAGTTTGAAGTTTCTAATTCATATCAATGGCTCTTTGACTTTAAAAATGCTACAAAGCATCTTTGAAAAATCAGTAGTTACTGCCAAACTTCATATTCACAAACACAATTTGGTAAGATTTTTATCCTTAAAATACATTTGGTGACATTTCTTTCCATCTCTTGAGCTGTCATCATCAAGTAAAACCAAAAGCAGTCACAGCAGACATTTACTGAGCATGTAAGGTGGTTAGAGACATTATTGGAACAGCACTTGAAAGTAAAACAGCCATGAGTTTCATTTTAAAATTCACCATTATATTTTCACCTGACAAGTTTCTTTTGACTATAAAAACATGTGAGTAAACACAGCAAAAAGAAAACAAAAGCAAGTTATACTCATAGGAAAGAGATATCTAAGATGTGTTAAGACAATGTCTAGCGAATTTAAATCTTGACAGTAGGAGTAAAACATGCAGAGTACTTAACAGTCAAGACTCAGTGCACTGTGTTACTTTCTACTTGTCAACAAACTTCATCTATTCCCAGGTCACATCAAATTTAACTTGGTTTGCTCTCTAAGCACGAAACCAGATATTAACTATCAGTGTTACAATCCTCAATATGTCTACATAATTTCTCACCAATCTGACACCTCAATTATCAAAAGGTAGGATACAGGTTATTCCAATTAGAATGTGCTTCATGTATCATCACTGTATTATAAAGAGAGCAGCATTCAAATTCCTTTAGAATTCTTATTGGTATATTCCAGGCTTTGTCCTCTGTTCAGTCATTTAGTGACTGTCAATTCATTACTCAGTTATTTTTAAACTCCAATTTAAAAAGCACTAACCTTTCATCATCTTAAAGACAAAGTGCAGTCAACCACATTACTTGATGCTGAAAATACTTTTAACAAAATTAGCTTTGTTTCTATATTAATACCTAAGAAGCTTCCACATCTTCAGAAACAAGTATTTACAAATACGGACTTCTGAATAGGGAGCTTTAAAAAATGAGCCTGGGTTTGTTTTCAAGATCCAGCTCAATAATACCATTATTACAGAAATTACTGGGCTGGACGCAGTGGCTCATGCCTGTAATCCCATACTTTAGGAGGCCGAGGCAGGCGGATCACGAGGTCAGGAGTTTGAGACCAGCCTGACCAACATGGTGAAACCCCATCTGTACTAAAAATACAAAAATTAGCTGGGTGTGGTGGTGTGCTCTGTAATCCCAGCTACTCAGGAGGCTGAGGCAGGAGAATCGCTTGAACCTGGGAGGCAGAGGTTGCAGTAAGCCGAGATCACGCCATTGCCCTCCAGCCCAGGTGACAGAGCAAGACTCCATCTCAAAAAAAAAAGAAATTACTATTTTTCTTAAATGATTAACTACAAATTCAGAGGGAAATGTTCTTTTTTGTACCTGGTAATAATATCTAAGAACCCAGCAAAGTCCTTCAACGTATGACTGCACAACTTTCCGACGGAATTTCTCATCAGCTGCATCCACATCAAATTTGTTCTTGTAGTACCGCTGCTTCCAGCCAGCTTCCCATAACCTAAAACCAGGCACAGCTCATTTATGCTGAATTAACACACCATCAGTAACAGGCTGTCTACCAATTGATACCCCAAATCAATTTATATTTAATACCCAGGGGAAATGTGAAAGAGTTAAACAGTCATGCTAACACAGATTCATTTAATTATTTCTACAAAGTCTAATTTCATAGGATTTATTATCAACTTAAAGACAGTTAAACACACCCCAATCACTGATTCTGGTAAGACCATTATAAAACCACGTTTTAAAAAATATTATTGAAAAAGATATAGAACACGTTTGCTCAAATTTTACTACTACTTTATATGTTTCTTTGTACAATTCTAAAGCTACATTTTAAGATTCAAATATTGAAGATATTTTATATAGTTCAAATTCCTTAGTTTGTTAAAATATATTTAAACCATACAAAGAAAGTCAACTAAATTACTTAAGACTCACACAAGTAACTTTTTTAAATGTAAAAAATAGTTTATAAAAGAATAATCTAGACATTAGGCAGAAATTATGTGTATACCTACTCTCTCTATCCTTGCTTGGGCCTTATCCCTCTTTCAGCTAAGAGCTGTTGATGGCTTAAGGAAAGGAGATAGAGATATATATAGAGAGACATACACATTCTATATCTCTATGTATCTATGTATACATACACACACACAAACATATGTATGTTATGGTAAAATCTAGAAGCAGGTCAATGAATCCACTAAATTATCATTCATCACTGAAAATACAATGTGACCAACCACATTTTCACCCAATGTATTATGTTTTTTTAAGAATCCATTTCTTATTCTCTAAGATTTAACATTTAAGGAACATGAAGAAGCCAAAGAACACTTTTAAAAACATCAGAACAGATCAAGAACATCAAGATGATTCTCCATTTAGGCCTCTTTTCCATGTGCCAGATTTCACATATTAATTGCAGTCATGTTTCAGAATATACCGTATCAATTTTAATCTATCCCTCCCACAACACAAAGGATTCATAGAATAACAGTTAGAAATATCCCCTATTCATAAGGTGGATTATCACTATTTTACAGAAAATATTAATGAAAAAATGCTAAAAGCCCCAAGCATTTCTTGGTAGAGGCATTTCCACCCTTAATTATCCTCTAGGATTAAACAATAAAATACTAAACAACTCAAGTTACCTATTAAACTAGTATTGATCATGATGGCTACATAGTAAACAAAACCAAAGACATGCTGTAAGAGGAAAATCCAAAGTACAGAAAGTAGAGGATAGAAACTAAAGATATATAGAGTAAATGTTCAATCACAAGTAGACATGAATCTGAAATCAAAGGATGTTAGAAAAATGTGCAGAACCACACGACCCTTGCAAAGTTTCTAATCATAAACACAAATCACACACTTTCCATGTCCTGTAAAAGAAGCATGAGCTGTAGGTGACTACTGTCTTGTTTACCTTTGAAATAGATCGTTTTCCTAAATTCTTAATGAGCTACAATTATTGAGATTGTTGGCCTTTTGCACTTGGAGCCCACGGTTCAAATCTGGATTTAATTACATGAGAGGTTGTTAATCTTATTATATAATGATCTCAAACTTCAGGATGAATTAAAGAATCAGCTTCCTATTTTAAATTTGAAGTATACAGTTAAAGGGAAACTCCTCTGTCATGAAATATAATTGCACATATGCAAGTCTGTGGTTTTTAAAAAACATACATATTGATCTCTTAACAGAATGATTTCTGCATATTTCATTTTGAGGAAGAACTCTCAATAGAGAAGATTAAGGCAAACTATATTAAGTATCTAAGTATAACTGAACTTTCTAGGTTAAGCAGCTTGAAAATTTAATCAGTCTCCAAACAGCAACATTCAGATCACATAGTCAGAGCTAAACACCTCATATCTAGCTGATCTTGTGCCTGGTCTCAGAGGGAAAAGTGGATTGGAGGACGAAAGCCTGCACGCATACTAATCTAGACACTTAGGTTTAACAGCTACAGCTTACACATCTCACTGGAATTTACTGACTATTCTAACCCTCCACATTAATTACTGATGGATAAAAAGATCACAGGCAAGCATCTGAAGGCACTGCTGCTCTAAGCTAAATAGCATTAATTAGACTGCATCTATTTCAGCAATTTGCTAACAAAGTGCTACCAAAAAATGGCTTCACCTGACGTTATCCTCTGGCTCAGGTTCACTGTCACTGTCTTCTGCTTTTCGCTTAATTCCTCCTATTGGAGACGGGGAGCCATCAGATGTGAAACTCGTATTAGGAGATATTGAAGGACTCTGCAGACAATTATGACATTACAGAAGAAGGATTTCATTATTCATTTTACATAAGAAGGTACATCCAACCACCACTACTTACTGTGTTTCACAGTAACATTTTTAAAGCTACTACATAGAGATGGTAAACATATTTAGAAGGTACAGAGACTGATCTTGCTCCATTTCACTTCCCCTCAAAAGAAGTAACATAATACCCAAACTTTCTATGCTTAAACTGAAAAGAATTAACATTATTAGGGCAAAAAAAAAGTTCCTGAAGAAAAAAAGTTTTAATTTTATAGATTTTTAAAAATTATAGTACTTGAATTTTATTTTCCTTTGGTGGTTCACAATCATTTGTGACAATCAATTGTAACAATTCCTGTTAGGAATTCACAATCATTTGCCACCTACCAAATGGCAAAGCTATGAGGGGAAAAAACATACATATATTTTATATATATGTATATTTCTATGTTATATATAAAATATATTACATATATAGCATATAATATACAATAATATAGATGTAATAATATATAAAATAGTCAATGCTGGTGAGAATGCAGTTAAATGGTTAAGTCTTCAACCTAGTACAACCACTGAAAAGCAAGTTTAATGAGACTGTGTTAGAAAAATTATATGTTCCATTTTAAAAATCAATCTACAAATAAAAATCTATCAGTCATCTTAGAAAAATGCAGATTTTATTAGTATTTCAAAGACTTAGCTGTCACTTTAAATTCAGTATTATTTTCCCTTTATACCTAACTCAATTAACATAATAGATTAATTTTAATTAACATATTTTAATATTTAAAAATTTAAAAAAATCTTCTGCAACTTTAGTTACTCAGGCTAAAGGACCACATCACCAAAAACATAAGGGGCAGAAACATTTCCACAGTCAAGTTTTTCTTCTGTTATTCACAGTATATTAGCTATTTCAAGTAAATTGAATTTTTTTAAAACTGAGAGCACAGAAGTCCATTTCAATGATATAACAATTAGAGTAACCACAGCATAAACACAGTTCATACCACAGGTCAAGAAAAGCTAAAATAACATGAAATCATATTTCACATAGAACTTAGAGCACGTCTCTTTTAAAAACATAATGTCAATGTTATTAATGAAAAGATATAGACAATATTGTCAAAAAAAACCCAATAAAATAAATACAAGAAGGCACTGTTGTACTTGGAAAACAAGGCAGGTATTGTTGTATTTTAGTTATACAGATCTGAGTCTGAAATACCAAATTCAACCTTTACTGACTGCGTGGCCTTGAACAATTTATTACTTAACCTCTGTGAGCCTCATCTTAAAATGGGGATGATAATGTTCTGTTTCCTTACAAGTTATTGCAAGGATTAAATGCATCAATACATGTGAAAGATTACTGGCACGCTGCCTACCTGGTACATGGTAGTTAACCATTCAGTAAGTAATCACTATTGTTTTTTCAACCCTACACTAATCCATTTGGATTAAATTATGAGAGCGACATTCCCATTAACTGTCTACAGAGAAGTTGTGTAAAAAGCAAACTTTAACAAAATTAATTATTGACTAACAAGATATAAACTCTATCTTTAGAAAACAAACATAATAACATACTTTCCAGAAAAAAATGCTGTTCACCATTTAATGCTAAATCTCCGCTGCTCTGTCTCTACCAACAAAAATATTCCTTTGTGAACATACCAGATTCATATTAAATTCAAATTTCTTCTTAAGCTGTTTTTTTCATCAAATTAGATATAATGAAACCATACTGAAGAATGCTAAATATAAAACCACATATATAAGGAAATGGAAGCTATTTAATAAAACACTAAGAATGTTAATCATCAGTAGACAAGTACTAGAGACTACAACCCAACAGCTCAGAAAAATAAAACACGAGAAATCTGTAACTTTAATGGCTCCCTTTAAATAAACTGGTAATTTGACTTCAAAATTTCCATAAATTTAGAACATTCTAGGTGAAAATCCCACTCTGCAAAGATTCAAATTCCATACCTCCTCTATATAGAAATAACTGTGGCAAGGGAAGTTAATTAAGACAGAATCAAAGAAGCAACATCATCACCAATCTCCCCATTACTACTCCTATGGCAGATGTTATTGATCTACAGTCTGGTCCTGTGGCCTAATACTACCGGGCCTGAAGATAATACCAGAATCCTTCTTGAAGCAACCACAGCTGGCAAAGTTTAAACCTGCCTGCCTCCCAAGATTTAAAAAAAAAAAAGTACTCTACCATCAACGGGGCATATGACAACACCAGTCACTCTCAGTTCTGCTCTGCAGGGATGGTAGTCACTAAAATCTTGAATGATGGGCATCAGCTATGTCTGTTCCATATGAGCATCAATAGGATAACTAACAGAATAACAAAAATTAAATATCCAAGCTTATTCAATTTCCTTGGATATATCATAGCAAAAGTGTACGTTCCTTCCTCTACTGTTAGATCAGGGTCTGTTCCCTCAGCCCTGCTGCTGCCCCACTGGGTATTCTGAGAGCTCATGGTCTATTTCCACTACAATAGGAAGGTGGTGGACAAAGTACAGCCTTGCAGGATAGGTTGATTTGCTTCTGGAGTTTGGATTACCAAGTTCAAATACGGAAGAATACCACAAGGCAAATAAATGCATGCAGTTGCTGAGTTCACAAACAGGGAGTAACCAGAGTTTGAATAGTAAGGGCTACCTTATTTATTCAGATCTATTCCATGCTGAATTGGAGAGCCAGAGTTTACACCTAAGGTAAAATGCTCACAATGGCCCACTGAAGGAAAGGGGAAATAAGGGAATAAAACCCATCCTCCTCCTCCTGCCCCAGCTTTGAGACATGGATGTCCCTTGACAAGCTTCTAGCACCATTCACTATCCTATTCTTTGGAGAAGGGAGAAGCAGTATGTGGTTCATCTGCATTACAAAAACACTGCAGCCACTTAGCTTATTTTTGAGACAGGGTCTCACTCTGTCACCCAAACTGGAGTCAGCTATCTCTTTATATTCGCATGTATCAACAATCCTACGTGCTCTTCTTTCACATAATTTGGATATTTTCATATTGATAATGATGGACTTAACAGAACTAAAAATATCTCAAGGCAAAGCAATTAAGAAAAACTATAAAACAAAACTCCAGGCTGTGATAAATTTCACACACACACCACCCCTGCAAGAGGTATGTGATATTCACCACTCTTAAATGTCACATAAAAGTAAGCCACTTACAGAGTTATTCTGCATCCTCATTTCATAGGCTGCTTGTCTCGGATTACTGGCTACTTGAGAACCTGGTGAATTTCTTGAACCCAAGGCATGAGGAGTTAATATTCCACTAGGAGTGAAAGCTGGTTGATCTCTCTAACATAAATGGAAATGAATGTAGAAATTAAAATTAAATCACAACACAGTTAGATGACAGAAAGAAAAGAAGGGCAATGGAATAAAGTCCAAACCGTAAGCACTTTACAAAACTCACTAAAAGACCAAATGATCTTCGTTAATATTACAAGGTTGTCTACACTTCGATTTGATGGTAACTTTTACCTTCTAAACAATAGCCTATAATACTTAATAACTCAGCCCTAAAGTACATATAATACATTGTCCTGAAACATAGAGAAAATCTTTCAAGTCTCATTAGGCTAATCCACTGCTTTTTACAATTACAGAAAACATTCAAGACACAATTTCAGGCAAATAAAAACAACATAATTTAGGTTTAAAAAAAAGTTGAGTTTGAGTTATACTTGAGAAATACAACTTTTTAAATTTATTTATTTATTTTTGAGACAGAGTCTCACTCTGTTGCGCAGGCTGGGGTGCAGTGGTGCGATCTCAGCTCACTGCAACCTCTGCCTCCCGAATTCGAGGGATCCTCTCACCTCAGCCTCCCGAATAGCTGGGATTACAGGCGCACGTCACCACACCCGGCTAATTTTTGTAGAAATACAACTTTTATTTACCCTTCGCCTTGCTAGAATTTAACTCTTTATTTCCAATTAATATGATTATAGCTAGCATAGGTGATAGTATTGGCTGACTGATAAAAGATATTGACAAAAATAATAATATATAAGTAGAAACCAAATATGCCCCTCCCAATCTAAATGATTTTTAACCCACTGCAACAATAAACAACTCTACTTTTCTCCCTTCTTGTTTCCTGAAATTGCTTAATTCTAACAAAACGTAGTAAAAGGCAGTCCCTAAACTCCACAAGCTTGAAAATCTAGTAGGGAAGATAAGAAAACAAGAACTAAAGAAATTAAATGACTATAAAGCATTATGCAATTAAGTAAGAAAACATGTATCAGAGGTAGGAAGCACCAGAGTTAAAAGAAAGGATTGCTCAACCTGTACTATGAGCATAACCAAGAAGGGAGGCCTTGTAGAAAAGGTAAGATGTCAGTGAGATGCAAAGTCAAAAATCCATTCAGAGGTTACAAATGAAGGCAACACTCTTAGTCAGCAGGGACATGGTGTATTTAGAAGACAACAGGGGATATGCTGGACGGCTGGAATTCAACCGGATGACAGTGTGCTCTGAACACCAAACTAAGAATTGGATTCTGAGGGGATTAAGGAGTCAGTGGTGCTTTTAGAACAGAGAACAAGTTTAGAGTGTTGTGTTCTAGAAAGATTAATCTGACAAAGATGTAGAAATAAGAGTATAGTAACTTTCAAGGGGATACAAAAGATTGACCATTTTTACTTAAAAAACAATACTTGATTGCTGTAAACCATTCAAATAGCTAAACGCCACCCACCTCTCACCTCCCAAGTGTGTCCCTTCAGACATCAGAGCCTAGAGGACCTTCTTTAAAATCGACACCAGTGTTCTTTCTACAGGTAAAAAGGCAGCTGGGTGGACACTTACGTCCCTGACCAAGTCCTACTGGACAAGGAATAAAGCTACTGTAATGAACATCTTCCTCATAAATTGTAAAATTACGCTATTGCCAATCTCATGAAATCAATTAAAACTCACCTTCATTCTCTTTCTTTTTTCTTTCTGTCGTCTTCTAAAACTGTCCTAAAAGTATAAAATCCACACATTCTGTCAATTACACAAAAATGTCAGAGTTAAGCATTACCAGGAATGATTTGGGAGACAACTTAAGTTTTAAAGGACGACCCCAGAAATCTAGGTACATGATTAAACCAGGCAGTAAGACTATCTGTTCAAAATGCTGCTTATCAGAACTTAACAATGGAAGACTGAATTTAGATACAATTTAATTGTTCTTGGTAATTCTGTTCAGAAAGCTTTTCAATCACTTCAGGAAAATGCAAAACCATTACAAAGACCCTTGGTTTTATCTTGGAGCAAACAGGCTGTCAATATGGAGAAGATACAAGTAAGTTTAAAAAAAAAAAAAAAAAAATTCTTAAGGTTTAGTTGAAGGTAGTTAATAACTAAGGTATCCATTTTTTAAAAAATTAGCAAGACAATTTAGACTCTGTTACCTAAAAAGGGCTCTTACTCTGTAGCATGCATGGCACAATGGAGAAAAGAGAGAAGTGGGACTCTGTGCAAACATTATCCCCCACCCTGGCCAGATTCCAAAAATATCAATCCAGTGGAAAAAAAGGAAGGAAATTCAGATGTATGCACGGCTTACTACTCTGGGCCAATCTAATTCACAGGAGAGGGTCCAGCCCACGTTGATTCTTTCCCCCTACTCATTTCCAAATTGTAGCCATGGTTTCAACTAAACAGAATTTTGTGTTCATCTTGTTCCCTACTAACTCTGGGCCATTCGCAGGCCTCCCATACCCATGCCCAAGTTTCCCTGAGTATCAAGGAACTGAAATGACGGGGTGGCCATAGCTACTGTTGTAGCCTAAAACAGGGGCCAGTGGATCCTATACTGATGGTCATCCTAGTAGGTACGCTTCCAAGTCAGTCCTACCAACTGCAATATAAGGCCTTAAGGAACTTGGAAATTGGTGCTTCTGCCAGGCAAAAAGCTGAATGCCGGATACATAAGTCTCCTGCTCTAAAGTGGAGCCCAGGTGATCAACTACCCTAAAACCTCCTCTGATGCAGAAACCACTGATTTATTTAATCAAGCTTCTGTCCCAACTTCAATGAAACTTCTCTTGTGTAGGTCACCAATGACCTGCGGACTATGAAATCCATTAGTCAGATTTCAGTCCTTATCTGACCAGGATTCTTTCCTCCTTGGATCAGTCTTCACTTGGCTTCCAGGAGGCTACACTCACCTGATCTCCTTCCCTCTTGCTATGTGTCTTTGCTCCTCAACTCCCCAGCCTCTTAACCCATTTATGCCGGAGGTTGCAAGTTTTTGTGTGAAAAATCAGACCTTGGTGACGACCTTTAGCAGTAGGATATAAATAACTCCCACAAGCTTATCGTTCCAATAATGGAACACTGGGCACAAATGGGTTGATGTTGGTACTCCCCTGGGCCCAGTACTTGGATCTCTCCACTTCTCTCCTCCCATGGGAGTCTTCACCTGGTCTCATGGCTTTAAACACCATCCACATGCTGATGACTCCCCAACCAGAGCCTCTCCATACTTAGCATCTCCATTTGGCTATCTCAAACTTCACATGTCCGAAATAGAATCCCCACCCCACCTTTGCACCTCCCAGTCTTTCCATGAGGGTTGCTCAAAACATCTTTCAGTCTTTTGTCACCTCTCCTTCTCTTACACTCTATATTTGATCCATTTGCCAATCCCACTGGTTCTACCTTCAAAATGTGTTCAGAATCCAACTGCCTCTGATGATCTCCACTGCTACCATCCAGGCTCCCTTGGATTACTGTAAAAAAGGCTCCTCACTGGGCTGGGGCTCACTGCTTTGACCTTTCCCTCCACACAGTACTTCCAACAAGGCAGCTAGAGTGATCCTTTTACAGTATGTGTCCAATCTTGTCACTTTTCTACTCAAAACCTTACACTGATGCACAATGAAAGTTAAAAGTCCTATGATGACCTGTTGGGTCCTACCAGACTGGGCCCTCCGTCTTCTTTCTGACTTCATCTCCTACTGCTCTTCCTTTGCCTCCTCTGCTCCTTCCACACTGGCTCCTTTGTGTTCTGTGAACATCCTGAGTATGCTCCTGCCCCAGGGCCTTGGCACTCTGTCTGTAATGTGCTTCCTGCAAACATCTGCATGGTGTGCTCCCTCACATCCTTTACATCTTTAATCAAGGTCAGCTGTCAGTGAGGCCTTCTCTTGTCACCTTTTCTAGAACTGTAATGCCCAACCTCTCCCTCCCAGATGCCTCCTCACCTGCTTTAGTTTTCTTTGTGGCACTTATTCTCTAACACTTAATGAGGTTTACTTAGTTACTGTGTTTATCTTCCAGCTCTCCCAAGAGAATGTAAACTCCATGAGGGCAGGGATTTCTGTCTCCTTTTTTGTTTTTTGCTGTATCACTAGCACTCAGAACACTGTCTGGCACATGGTAAATACTTAAATATTTGCTTAATAAATGAACAACATTCCCAAGATAAAAGGTAAACATGAAAGCTCATACAATAAAAAGCAACACATTTCTTGCCTAAATGCTCAACTTTAATAACAATTTTTTTTTTCTTTGGAGACAAGAGTCTCGCTCTGTCGCCCTGGCTGGAGTGCAGTGGCATGATCCTGGCTCACTGCAGCCTCCACCTCTTGGGTTCAAGCAATTCTCCTGCCTCAGCCTCCCAAGCGGCTGGGATTATAGGCGCCCACCACCACGCCCAGCTTAAATTTTTGTATTTTTAGTAGAGATGGGGTTTCACCAAGTTGGCCAGGCTGGTCTCAAGCTCCTAACCTCAGGTGATCTGCCCACCTTGGCCTCCCAAAGTGCTGGGATTACAGGCATGAGCCACCACGCTTAGCCAATAACAAATAGTAATGTGTATTCCTTTTCTACCATTTGTTCTGCTCGTCTGTTAAATGCCTATCTCTAAGGGTGGTAGTCACACACAAACAGAAGACCACCTGGGTGGACCTTATGGATCTCTCCCTTTTTTGTGCTATGAACTCCTTTGGAAATCTGTCAAATGCCAGGGACACACTTCCCAGAAAAATACATATATCCGGAAACTTTCCTATTGCATTTTTGAGGGTTTCCCCTGGTGTCCAATCATGCTGAAGGACATGGCATGACTTCAGGGACACCAACAAAGATCCAAAGCTTTAAAATGCCCTCTCCTGCCAGGTCAGCTGAAAAATCGTATTAATTAAATCTGTAACACTATGGTATCTACCAAATCCCACACTTCCTCCTCTAATGCCAACTCAAGGTGCAGAGTCTGCTAAAGAGACAGTAGAAGGCTACTGTAACTCGAGGTTTTTAAACCAAGTGGTACAAAGTATGTAGCAGCAGATCAAGGGATGCCACCATAATTGTTGAAAAAGTAGTTAAAAATGTTCCAGTTGACATCTGATCCTCCAGACAAAGCTAGTTCTGTAATTTGAATTCTATATGCAAAAAACTCTTGACATCACATAAAAACATTACCAAGTACTGAAGGCTTTTGGAAAGAATGCTTACGGTCAACTCACTATGTTACATAAAATGACACCCAAAGTTCTAAAAATAAGAGATCACTAGCTACAGTATACAAAGTTGATGAAAACAGAAAATAAGATTCAATGACACATTTTAATGTGTTGGGAGATCATGAAGCAATGTAGCAGTAACATATGTTGTTATCTGCTTAAAATAGACACATGACTTTTATAAAATCAGTTTCTGAAAGGATTTCCTTACTGTTTCTAAGAAGCTATTATCTGCTTATTTTGCCCACTGCTGGCCTCCCTTGCTACACCCTGCAATCACCCTCCAATCACTCTGCCTCCAGGCTGCTGCCCCTCCACTCCTATCAGCTCACCAGGGGATCCCAAACCCTGTCCACAGACGAAGTGCCTGTCCATCTCACTGTGACCCCTTGAGCATGGCTTCTCATCTCTTCAGGAATTTCCTTCTACCTCTCCAGAACTGGCTCCTCTTTCTCCTTAAATGTCCATGGTTCCCCAGGCTTCTGTTAAAGGCACTTTTACTCCACACAAGCTCCCAGGGTCACACTCATAGTACACTCATAGTTTCAAGTACCTTCCATTAGTTAATGGTTCTCAAATCTCTTTTCAAAAGACTTCTGCCCTGAGCTTTATACACATTCAACTGCTTAATGGACTTTTCTCCTCTCAGGTGTCCTATAGCCCCTTCACATTAAACATCTCCAAAATGAAACTCAGTTTTTACTTTGTCCCCACCCCAACCCATTCCACCCCTAGTGCTTGCATCTTAGTAAGTGGCACCAGCAAATTCCTAACTGCCCAAGCCAGAACCTAGACTTTTCATGTAAGCACTCATCCATAATATGCAATTTTCAAATGCTTTGTTATTTTATTTCCTTCTTGTGTTTCAATTTCTTAAGAGATGCAGCTCTCCACAGATCCTACATTCTCCCAACCCTCTGCCCTGGCTGATATAATCCAACCCACACTCCCTACATTATCAATTCTTCTTAACCTGTCTTCCTGCCTTCAAAACATAACAGCCACTAGTTCAATCCCAATAGTCTTCCAGCCTTGGTACCCGCATTTCAAATCCTATTGATTAGAAATGTGTTTGGATTTATATTCAGATTATGAAGACAGAAAAAGCATTACAGTGCAACTCAAACAGGGTACAATACATAGTTCCACAGAGCAAGCAGCACAACCTTTATAAAATAATCAAAGAACTGACCACTCATGATTACATTAGTGTTGACACACCATAATGATATAAAAACACATTCAAAGAGATTAAAAATAATCACAGGATCATCATAGCCTATTAGAGACAGGAGTAATTTTAGCTACTGCAATAGAAACACTTTACCTCATCATCCTTTCTCTTTTTAAAAATGCTATCCTCAACTTCACCAACTGCTAACATGATCATCTGTACTCTTTGCAGATTGACATAACCACTTTCTGTAAGGTAACCCTGTAAGTGATAAAATACATGTAAAATGATCTTCTTATTAAAGCAAATATTTCTGTTTTGAAATCATTGAAGAATGAACTTACCCCAGTTTTGTGTACCACATTTTTGTATATGTTAACCAAACGGTCAATTGCATTTTCCCTGTCAGCAAGAGACAAACATTATGCATTAGGACCAGTAGGCACAGTAAAGTCAAGAAGCCTAAAACAGTAGTTTGAAAAGCTACCCAAATGCACGTACCTAATCTCTAACGACGGCAAATGAGGGAGGAAGTCATTTCCCACAAAGAAGCACATGAAAACCCAGTCATCAATGCTCCTCTCAACATCAAATGTGAACGGTAGGCTGGCCATCGTGAGTTCTCTTTCCAAATACTACAACCAAAAAGGAATGTTGCCATTACAGCTATCAAAGGCACCCTGCTTTAGAGTGCTGACTTCAATGATTATTGCTACATACCTCACGAAGAACATTAAGCCGAAGGAAGATAAACTCTCCTTCTGCACAAGGAAGACTATCGGCAAGTTCATCGTGCTGTAAGAACAGGAATGAAGATGAAAGAAGTCTACTCTACGTCCAGTAATTTTTTCCAACCAAGCAAATTTTAAGGCTTTTTCTAACGCACAATCCACTTTAATATCACAAGTATTTAATTTTTAAAAGCTCACCAACCCATTTTAAAATAAAAATTACCCATAAAATCAACCACGTCTAGACCAGGGGTCAGCAAACATTTTCTGCAAAGGGCCAGACAGTACATTATTTTGGCTATTGGGGGACATATATGATCTCTGTTTAATAGTCTTTCATTTTTTATTTTGTTTTTAACAACACTTTAAAAATGTAAAAAACATAGCTCACAGGCCAAACCTGGAGGACTGAAGTTTGCCAACTGATGACCTAGACCCAACCAACGATTACCCCTTCCAGTTGTGAACAGATGTGCATAGATACATGTATACTGTCTTTATTGTATTACATATCTGAAATATGTACATAGATACATGTATACTGTCTTTATTGTATTACATATCTGAAATAATACACTACATCTCTTTTTTCACTTAACGATGTCTTTGAAAGAGGCACCATAGATCTCATTAAACTAAAGAGCTTCTGCACGGCAAAAGAAACTACCATCAGAGTGAACAGGCAACCTACAGAATGGGAGAAAATTTTTGCAACCTACTCATCTGACAAAGGGCTAATATCCAGATTCTACAATGAACTCAAACAAATTTACAAGAAAAAAACAAACAACCCCATCAAAAAGTGGGTGAAGGACATTAACAGACACTTCTCAAAAGAAGACACTTATGCAGCCAAAAAACACATGAAGAAATGCTCATCATCACTGGCCATCAGAGAAATGCAAATCAAAACCACAGTGAGATACCATCTCACACCAGTTAGAATGGCCATCATTAAAAAATCAGGAAACAACAGGTGCTGGAGAGGACGCGGAGAAATAGGAACACTTTTACACTGTTGGTGGGACTGTAAACTAGTTCAACCATTGTGGAAGTCAGTGTGGCGATTCCTCAGGGATCTAGAACTAGAAATACCATTTGACCCAGCCATCCCATTACTGGGTATATACCCAAAGGACTATAAATCATGCTGCTATAAAGACACATGCACACGTATGTTTATTGCGGCACTATTCACAATAGCAAAGAGTTGGAACCAACCCAAATGTCCAACAACAATAGACTGGATTAAGAAAATGTGGCACATATACATATACACCATGGAATACTATGCAGCCATAAAAAATGATGAGTTTGTGTCCTTTGTAGGGACATGGATGAAACTGGAAAACATCATTCTCAGTAAACTATCGCAAGGACAAAAAACCAAACACCACATGTTCTCACTCATAGGTGGGAATTGAACAATGAGAACTCATGGACACAGGAAGGGGAACATCACACTCCGGGGACTGTTGTGGGGTGGGGGGAGGGACAGCATTAGGAGATACACCTAATGCTAAATGACGAGTTAATGGGTGCAGGAAATCAACATGGCACATGGATACATATGTTAAAAAAAAAAAAAAAAATATACCCTTGTATAACAGTATACTTCTTAAATAAAGCACAACCATGGGACAAAAAAAAAAAAAAAAAAAAAAAAAGAAAGAGGCACCATATTCTTTTTCTCCCCTCATAAAGTATATGACTCAAGAGGCGCTGTATTATTGAAACAGAAGCCCCTTTAAAGGGGACTGGACATAACCAAGTGAACCTAAAATACATAAAAAGTGGGAATAACTTAAAAGTCTCAAGAAGTTGTAGTTCCGTTTAAGAAGAGTATTTCAAACAAATAACTTCCACAAACAAATTACAAGCTATGGGCATTATTATCTATGGGAACTAAGCCTCGTGTAGATATAGGCAATATCAGAAAAAGTGCTAAGTAGAAAGGATGAGTGTGTGCATGTTTTTGAATGCAGGTTTATTTTAAAGTACTTTAAAAGATACGTCTCTGTCTAGACTGTCTCAAAAGAAAAAAAAAGAAAAGATACATCTCTGTGAAGGGTAACGGTAACAGAACAAGCACATAAAAAACTAATCAACCACAATCTTCTCTTCATCCATTTTGAAAACAATGTAAGTCAGATATTTAATGCTATTTAATTGTATACTTTAAAATGGCTGAAATGATATTTTATGTCATATACATTTTACAATAGATTTTTTTTTTTTTTAATGAGGCAACTACCATCTCAAAGTTCTTACCTTTCCCTTCTTTTCTCTTGGCAAACCTTCACAATCTTTGACCTCATGTCCAAACTGATTACAAAGACCACATGGTTTGGGCTTGTTTGGTTTGAATTCTTCTCTAATAATGGTAAAGTTGGGTTCATGTGTGGCAAGGCCAAGCATAATGAGATCAGCTATCAATCAACGAGAAAAACACTGAACAGTGAGTATTCTGAGAAAAGTCTTACCATAAACTACTATGAGATGCCAACACAAAGAAAAGCCCAAATGAGCACCCAAATGAGCAGCAAAGCCCCAAAGCCTGACACTTCCTGGCAGTTCCCAGTTAACAGGAAGTCCTCTAGATACATGGACCTACAACACAGAATGCCACTAAGGATTAAACACTTCGTAAATTCTCCATTTTAAAGGTATGGGGAGTTAAAAGGTTGAAAAATGTAAGAAAGAAGAAAAGAAATTAAAGATCATTGATCACAGATTAAACAGCAACTCAATACTAGCTCCCGGTCGAACATAAAATAACCAAGGCATTTTGGAACTTCCGGGTAACCATGAATAATCCATTACTGCACACCAACCCATCAACTTGATATGGTTTAATCCAAGAGAAGCAAATCCCAAAGAAGAAACTTACCATCTGCTCCACATAAACAATGATGAGTATTTGGGTCATGGTTAGGCTGGGCTAAACAAGAAAGAAACATGTATTTACATTAATATATTATATTCCACAAGAATATCACTTCATACCAAATATTTTCTATTCAATGGCTTTTTAAAAATAGAACATATAATCAAATATTGGTAAGTAAGCTTTACCTCTTTGCCTTCTAATGTAATCCATGATTTTATGTTCTCCTTCACCAGGAGCACTAGCATCAGATAAAATAACCTATAAAAAAATTTTTAACACTTTCAGCTTATCCCCAATTTTCTATAGGCACAAAAATCAAAAGAATTATGTGTCTCAAGAAAAACTGAGATAAGTGTTAACGGGAAAATTTTCTGAACAAGGGGTGTGTGTGTGTGTGTGTGTGTGTGAGAGAGAGAGAGAGAAAAACACCAAAACTACTTCACTGAAAATTTTCTGAATAAAGTAGGGGTGTGTGTGTGTGTGTGTGTGTAACACCAAAACTACTTCAATGAAAATTTTCTGAATAAAGTAGGGGTGTGTGTGTGTGTATGTGAGGCACCAAAACTACTTCATTGATTAACTTACTACATGGAATGGAAAGGAATGAAATGTCTGGGTCAGACCTAGCCATCAGAAAAACTGATCATTCACAAGTTCCTATTTTCACTACTATGCAAGGATACAGTGCTGAACCATATATGCCCCAAGAATAATCAATAACAGATACCTATTAAATATAATTGAACATTTCTCATTAATAGGGAAGCCAGCTTATGAACCTAAAATTACAAACAAGTTCATTTAAATATTATTTAAATATTTGGGAACATAGCCATTTAAGGCAGCCCCACAACACTAATCTTGCTGTATTTTGATATGTAATAATGGAAATTTCCATTTAAAAATTACTTTCCTATATATATTTTTTAAATTATGAATCCCATTTTATGGCTTCGTAGTGATGGTAAGAGGACAAAATTGGCTTTAAGAGAAAATTCAGTTATCTAAAACCTAACCATGCAAGGATACCCCATCTCCAATAACCCTGGAAGCTTTTCTTTCCTCCAACAGTCAACTAGCATTTTATGGGGCAGGGCAGAAGGATAATGTCAGTCATATCAAAGTACAGCCTCAAATGATCACCCTAATCTTTCTGAAGTATCAAAATGTGAAACTTACTGTCAAATTTTTCCACCCAGGGTCATTATTTAAACGATCAGCTATGTAATAGCGAAGGCATTTAGCAAGATTGTCCATGAATTCAGTTCCCTAAAATGATAGAAAGAAATAAATTAACCTATCATTTAAGAGTTAGCAATAGCTAGCAAAATATGAGACTACTTACTGGTGTAATACAGTTGCTGTCAAATCTTTCTTTTATTTCTTCTGGAGGAAGAAAGCCACCTAGAGAAAAGAGGCAACGTTTTGTTCTCCCCATAAAAAGTGAGATAAATTACTCAATATTAAGCCAGAACAACAAAAACAAAAAGTTCAAATACAAAAGAAAGTGAAGCCTTGTCATCCAAGGAACAATGTTCCCTCACTGGGAAGAAAATAAGATTCCATCTCTCAAATTTAAATTATTATTATTATTATTATTATTATTTGAGACAGAGTCTCATTCTGTCACCCAGGCTGAAGTGCAGTGGTGCAATCTCGGCTCACTGCAACCTTTGCCTTCTGGGGTTCAAGCGATTCTCCTGTCTCAGCCTCCTGAGAAGCTAGGATTACAGGCGCCTGCCACCACGCCTGGCTAATTTTTGTATTTTTAGTAGAGACGGGGTTTCATTGTGTTGGCCAGGCTGGTCTCGAACTCCTGACCTCCAGTCATCTGCCCTCCTCGGCCTCCCAAAATGCTGGGATTACAGGGGTGAGTCATCGCGCTCAGCCTTTTAAATTATGTTTTAATAAGACTGTAAAACAATATATGGTACACAAAAGGTATTATATTGTTACATAAAAATTATGAAGTTCTTCTCTCTGTAAGAGAACACACACACACACACACACACACACACATACACACACACACACATATATACACCAGATAGAGGCCATATTTTTGATAACAGTTCCTAAAATAAAGGTGCCTAAGAAAAGTGAAATTTAAAATGCCGAGTTCATCACAGCTTTACAGGATAAGAAATACAATTATCAGGTAGAGGAATATAAAAATCCTGTTTTTTCCTCTGTATCACTATTAGCTGCTTCTCAAGAAACATATATTTCATCATATCTTCAAAAAAAAGACATTCTTAAAATCAGAAACATTGTTACAAATACAAACAGGTTTTAGAGTCTTAATTACAAGTTGCAGCTAAAGGAACTATATACTTGTACACTTCCAGCAAAATTAAACTAATATAAAATTTATTGTAATTGCAGGCCTGAGCTGACTATACTATGGCATCCTTTTTCAACTGCAGAGTGCAATTATCTGGAGCCAAGACACTGTGGCTTTTCTGGTCTATTATACCCCCTTAAGGAGCAGAACACCAAACAAACCTGCTACAACCATACCCTACCTCACACACAGGTGTGGTAGGAGAGAACCAGTCCCAACTGGCATCAACACTCCCTGATCTTCCTTTTCTCTGAGGCTTAGTCAGTTCCTACCCATGTAGCCACCAGGAATTTTAAGGCTTTGGGGAACTGCAAAAATGAAGAAATCCCACCCCAACCCCTCCAAACTTGAAGGAACCCTAAGTACTGTGCCTGCTCCATCAACCTACATTGAAAGTATGAAAATGACTTGGCAACAGCCTGTAAATGTGGATCGAATCACCTCTGGCTTCCTCAGATAGACCTCTGAGTTTCAAAAAGCAAGCAAACCAAAGCTGATTTGAGGAAAATGTTAACAGCACTATAGCCTTCTGACAGCCACCACAGAGAAAAGTAGTAAAAAGTACTTACTATATTTCTATTCTACAGAGATATAAAAGTTTGTTAAGGAGCTGCACTGGCCCTGAGAGGAGTTGACAATTTGCACTCTCCACCAGAATTCCCTATTCCCAAGGCTCCCTTTCACTGGAGAGTTTGAAAATAAACAAGCCTATTAAGCCTATTGGTAGATTTCATGAACTACTTTTCCTCAACAGTGAACACTGGATAGTCTGGGATCCTTATTAAATTAAAAACTTGCCTATTTGTAAGAAAAAGTTGCCACTACCCCCTCATTCTGCATACATCTTATAAAAAAATCCAACTTCAAGATGCATATTCTTTACCTTTTGCCAATATTTCTTCCCTGACTCGCTGCTTCTCGACTGCTGCTTCCATTCCTTCTTTTGATGCCCTGAACCTCCTTGAACGCTGCTGGTTCATTTTAGCACGTGGTGCCTGAAAATGTATTTCATATTCCATAATACTAATCAAAATATTCACAAATAAATCTGTACATTATTTTGAATCAGTTGTTCTTATAAAAGTAGTATACTAAAATGGAAGAAAGGTAAGTAATGTGTCTAATAATCCTTTCATGACAGATACCAGATCCTGAGAACTTAAATTTGGACCGAGAACCTAAAAGCTGAGCTCAATCAGGTGAATGAGTGCCATGTCAAATGGACAAACATCCTATGAAGCCCTAGCACTTATACTGCAAGTCCTCCAGTCTAACACCAGTTCCCCTCGGTTAGGGTGCTTGATTCAGGGCACCCAAGAAAGAAAGCTCACTTTACTCAAAAGACCCAGCCAGCATTTGATGAGTAGTTACTACTGAACTAAGATCAGGAAGACCTTCTCTATGTCCACACCTAAAAGGAATAATGGTCTCCAAATGGGATCCACAATGTCTCATAAAAGCAACAGAACACTATTTCTTTATGTGAAGAATCTTGGTGCGCTTCTATTTCCCACAATAAGGTTTATAATTATTACTCTGTCTTTTCAATAAGGCATAGCAGTTAGAAAAGAAATAATGTTTTAACCAGAAGTACTTTTAAATCACTCTAACCAAATGCAATTTCACTGGAAAAGCCCAAATAAAGTGAACTAGATTGTAAGATTTTGGAAGTTACTGAACTGAGTTTTGGGGTGGGAAGAAACTGTGAAATATCTTGTTTACAACTAAATGTAAGTTATTTAATATTCTCTTTAAACAATTCCCTTTTCTGTAGAATGAGACCATCTAATGTAGTCCTCTCAAGTACAAAGTTCTGTATCTACGTTTATATATAAACAAAAAAATGTGTGTATAAATATGTACATACACATATGCATATAAATGTGTACATATTTTATACTTGATGTAGCAGAAAGAACACACTGGAGTAAAGCTAAAGATTTCTTCAAAAAAAATTAGCTGAATATAAACTGAAATGTGCTCTAAACAAGACATATTCCTTTTCTTTTTACTCTTTACTCCATTCTAACTGCAACTTAGCAAGTTATCACCTGGTAGCTAAGGTTTTTCACTGAGTAAGACGAATGTCACGGAAAAGTTAATCTTCTTGGTTTCAAAGTTCTCTGGATTTCCAAAATCATTCCATTAGCCGCTAGGATGCACTAAAATTAAAAGAATCTACTTGCACATAGCTAAATAAATTTAGAGTTATATCTTACCTTACCCCCCTGATACAGTTTGCTGGTCATTTATAAAAGGAGCTACTTGGTATTATTATCACAGGTCAGTAACTTACTCCTCTCAAATCATTTTCATGACTACTCGTTGCCTATAGGATACAATCCAAACTCCAGATGGTAAGGCTTTTTCAAGCTTTTGCTATACTTCCCTTCTCAATTCAAACCACCTGTAGTTGCCAAAACATGTCAGTGTGCTCAAAGGCATGGAAAGTGTGTTTACCTGCCACATTTGAGAAATCTGGAAGGTCCTCCCTCCCCAAACCCTGTCCCATCCATCTCCCACTACCACCCACCAATCTCCCAATTATTTTTCATTGTTAAAGAAATGGAACAAAAGTCACCTCTTCTCTATATTCTAACTTCCTTAGTAGCACTGACTTCCTCTTCCCTCAACACCCTGCATGTATTATCTAGTACTTATAATGCCTATAAATAACTAAGCTCACCCATTTATCTATGCCTCCTTCCCTCTGACGGTAAGCCAAAAGTTCAAAAGCAAGGGCAGTCGCCAACATCCTCAGTATTTCACAGTACTGAGCACAAAATAAGCACAAAACACACACACACACACACAAAAATCTGAATGAATGACTGAAGGATGAGGCTTTCTTTCTCAAGTTCATCACTGTCAACATTTTTCATTATTTAGCTGACTTTCATTCTAGACACTGGTAACACAGCAAAAATGGAGGCTTCTAAGTTAATTATTTTAGCACTTACCACTCCATCTATTGCCATGTAGAGAAGTCGTCTTGGTCTTACAATACTGAAAAGTCTGTCAATGTACTCAAAAATTGCAACCATCATTTCATCTTCATTTTTTGGTGCTGGTCTATAATGACAACCAAACAATGTAATATAATATAGTGTTTCCTCTGTGATTTGCTATATCAGTGACAAAAATGGGTTACGTACTTGTCTTCAGGATGAGTACAGGGATGGATGATTCCATTCATATCCAAATACAGATTATCAAACTCCACATCATTTGGATTAGGTTTACTGGCATCAACTGGAATCTTTACACCATTGCATTCTTTTGGCTATGAGGAAGTGATAATTAATAGTAGTTTGATTGTTCAAGTCTAAAAATGACAGATCCTAGGCTCAGTATGAACTTGTGTTTCATTTCTAAACTGGAAATAAAACACTTCAAGTAACCTTTAAATTATAATAAGTTATTTTATTCCTTAAAGCAAACTGAAGCAGATATTTTATCTGTAGGAAGTGGATGGCTTCTAACACAAGTTATTTTTGACAATGTAGGAGATGTTTAGAAAATTCCCAAATCATTCAGGTTGTTCAAGTGAGAAATCATGGGAGTCATCTTAAAATTCATTTCCCTCACCACTCACATCAGTAAGTCCTGTCAAAGTAACATAAAAAATGCTTACCTACTTCATCTCCTTTCATTCCCACCACCATGAACAAGAAGTTACCATCTTTAACCTAAAAGAGCACAACAACCTTCATCTAGTCTGCCCCACCTCTAGACTCTCTGGTCTCCAGCTCACTTTTTGCATTGTCAGTTTTCTGACATCTCACTTTCTGCACTGTCAGCTCACTTTCTGCATTGTCTCTTTCTAAAACATAAAAGTGTACGTCTTAATCTTACCTAATTTTTCTAATGATTCTCACGGCAGGTGCTTACCAATGAGCCTGGAGCCTTCCTAGTCTCCTATCCTGCCATACTGTTGTTGAGGCCCACTCACTCTCTTGTAAGTTTCTGGAAAATGCCTTTTGATCTCTCAATGCCGTCACATGACGCTTCTTTCAGAACGCCTTCTTCCTCCCTTGCCAACAGCCACTTCCTGAAAAATTACTAATTTCCAGGGTCTACACTCAAATCAAATGTCACTCACTTTATAACATCTTGTACATGTCTCCCAAGAAATTAATTGTTCCTTCTGAATGTCCTCATAATTTTGCTTATTCACTTGTAGCACTTCCACTGTTTTATAATTAGTCAATCTACCCCAGCTACATTGAGTTCTTCAAAAGGTAAGGGCTTACTCACTGCCAGAGATACTCAATTATGTTTTTTTTCTCTTCCAGAGCCTCAGCAAGAGATTAAGACTATGAGATGTAATCTATTAACAATAAAAGTCACTTAAAAAAAAAACAGTTCCTCAAACACATAAAAAACATTACTTGTAACAGCAAAAACTGTAAGCAATTTAAAAGTCCATCATGTACATACATCATGGATGAAGCTCAAAAACATTACGTTAAGTGAAAGAAGCCAGTCATAAAGTACCAAGTACTATACAATCCCACTTACATGAAAAGTCTAAAATAGACATGTTTGCAAATATAAAAAGTAGATTAATGGTTGCTTCAGGTGAGGGTGGAGACAGGGGAGGGAGATGGGTAGCAACTGCTAATTACTTTTGAGAATGAAGACCCTCTAAAATCAGATACTAGTGATGATTGCACAGCTCCGTAAATATACTAAAAACCACTGAATCATACACTTTCAGCAGGTCAATTTCATGATATACAAATTATATCTCAATAAAGCTGTTAGAAATAGAAATTTAAAATCAGGTATGGTGGTATGTGCCTGTAGTCTCAGCTACTTCGGAGGCTGAGGTGGGAGGACTGCTTGAGGCCAGGAGTTCAAGGCTGCGGTGAGCTACGATCACACCACTGTACGTCAGCCTGGGCGACAGAGTAAGATCTCATCTCTTAAACAAGTAAACAGATCAACTGAGAGGAAAGGAAACAAGCCCATCAGGAAAAGAATAAACTCATATAACATCCATATACTTGTGAGATGCAAGTGAGATTGGAAGAGCTAGAGCTAGATGGTCACAAACATACTGCTAAGCCCAAAAAAAAAAAAAAAAAAAAAGAACACATACAGTATACCACTTAAAGAAAGTTATGAATAAATAAAACAGCATTCAATATTGCTCAGGGACGAATACATATGCAATGAAAGCATGGTGAAAAGCAAAGGAATGATAAACACCAACTTCAGGATACTGACAATCTTTGAGAAGGAATCACAGGAATGCAACTGGGTTTCAAGTTGCATTTAGAATTGGAGGGAAAGAATAACAAAAGGGACTTAAGGCAGAACAGAGAAGAAGCTATTAGACAATCTTCTGTACATACATGCTGTGAATCAAGAAAAAAAGGCTTGATCAGGAACAGTGAGTGCAATAAGCGGTAAAGAAAAAAGCAGGTCAATTCTTGGGGGGGGAGGTGGAGTCTATAGAAAAAGATAATTTGATGACCCCAAAATTAAAACAAGCTCTATGATGGCAAGAGGCTCTCTGCCTCTTCATCTAACCTCTATACCCCAAAGTCCACATCTACCTTCATCCTGTCCAAGGGCCCACCACACTCAGGAAAATCAAAACTCATTCTTTGTGCCCCCTAGGAAAACAATCAGTAAATATTTCAGACCTGCTGGCCATATGATCTCAGCTGCAACAACTAATATCTGCCTTTGAAAAGTGAAAACCATTAAAATCTTACAAGAAAACCTAGGTAATACCATTCAGGACATAGGCGTGGGCAAGGACTTCATGTCTAAAACACCAAAAGCAATGGCAACAAAAGCCAAAATTGACAAATGGGATCTAATTAAACTAAAGAGCTTCTGCACGGCAAAAGAAACTACCATCAGAGTGAACAGGCAACCTACAGAATGGGAGAAAATTTTTGCAACCTACTTATCTGACAAAGGGCTAATATCCAGAATCTACAATGAACTCAAACAAATTTACAAGAAAAAAACAAACAACCCCATCAAAAAGTGGGCAAAGGACATGAACAGACACTTCTCAAAAGAAGACATTTATGCAGCCAAAAAACACATGAAGAAATGCTCATCATCACTGGCCATCAGAGAAATGCAAATCAAAACCACAGTGAGATACCATCTCACACCAGTTAGAATGGCCATCATTAAAAAATCAGGAAACAACAGGTGCTGGAGAGGATGTGGAGAAATAGGAACACTTTTACACTGTTGGTGGGACTGTAAACTAGTTCAACCATTGTGGAAGTCAGTGTGGCGATTCCTCAGGGATCTAGAACTAGAAACACCATTTGACCCAGCCATCCCATTACTGGGTATATACCCAAAGGACTATAAATCATGCTGCTATAAAGACACATGCATACGTATGTTTATTGCGGCACTATTCACAATAGCAAAGAGTTGGAACCAACCCAAATGTCCAACAACAATAGACTGGATTAAGAAAATGTGGCACATATACACCATGGAATACTATGCAGCCATAAAAAATGATGAGTTTGTGTCCTTTGTAGGGACACGGATGAAACTGGAAAACATCATTCTCAGTAAACTATCACAAGGACAAAAAACCAAACACCGCATGTTCTCACTCATAGGTGGGAATTGAACAATGAGAACTCATGGACACAGGAAGGGGAACATCACACACCGGGGACTGTTGTGGGGTGGGGGGAGGGGGGAGGGACAGCATTAGGAGATATACCTAATGCTAATTGACGAGTTAATGGGTGCAAGAAATCAACATGGCACATGGATACATATGTAACAAACCTGCACATTGTGCACATGTACCCTAAAACCTAAAGTATAATAAAAAAAACAAAAAAAAGAGTGAAAGCAGCCATAAACAACACAACATGAATGGGTATGGCTGTATTCCAATAAAACCTGACTCACAAAAACAGGACATCACTAGCAGGCTAATCACTGCCCTACTGCCTAGCACAAGAAAAGGCACAGCTCTTCATATGGAGTGGAGCTACATGAGAATTTCTACTTCTACTACCTAGGAAAAAAATAAAGTATGGAGTAGATGGGTTCTAATTTTGAGAAAAGAGCTCCAGGTATTCCCAGTAAGAAAACTGAATATATTTTCCCCTCAAGAGTACTGTAGACATGTCCAACACACTTATTATGTAACTTCAGAATTCCTTTCATCAAGAGAAGACTGTTGCTCAACAAAGAACTGACTCCTCAAGAACCTTGTCCAATGCTATACCAACACGTTTCCTGTTCAGTTAAAGAGAGATCCTTAATCAAAGAGCAGCTAAAAGGAGAGCCATTCTGAACCCTAAAACCAATGTATTTCAAGTAACGACTTTTAATTATTTTTTGGATTCCCCAGATGACAGACTGAACACAAACTGCCGTCTTCCCCTTCTACCCCGAGACCACATGAAAGACCAAACAAATCTACTGTATAACTACGGCGGAAAATCAGAATTTCTGTGGCTGAGAAATGATGAGGGATATCTAAAATATGGGGAACCAATAGCCCTAACTGAAGATGGAGTGCTGTACCTCCAACATGTGAGAAGAGACATGCTGCCAAAGGTGGGCTAACACAAGAGGGCTCTAGGCCCAGAGAGGAGGCTCAAGGGATAGATTCTGGATGATTCATCAGCGCCAGTCACAGCAACAGCCAGGTGGGTCAACTCCTACCCTCTCCTCTCCCTTCACCCACCCAGGTCCCATGTGAACCAGGCAACTTGAGAAAGGAGCTCCCAGAGAATGTGAAGGCTTAGGTTAGAAAGGCAGTGCAGTGCCCTGGCTGAGTAACAATTCCCAGGAAGGAACAGAGAACACCCCTACCAGAAGGCTGGCAGTCAAGGTAGCTCTGCCTAGTAGGAAGCCTGCTCCTTCATGACTTCATGGATAAAGCAGGAGACATATTTATTCCAAGTAGGCAGTTGGGATATCATTATATTTGTGCGTGAAAATGCCAAGAAATCAAGATAAAGAAGGTATTTAAAGAAGTAAAGATAATACAAATATACAAATAATGTTTGTATAAATATACATTACACAGGTTTTGAAGTAAATCCCTAAAATGAATTTCATGCCAACCTACTGTTCCAGTCAACCTTATGAGGAGAAACCACCACCAATAGCTCAGTAGATGCACTGTTTTTGTTGAAACCTACAAAGGATTTAACAGCAACATTAGAAAAACCATGAATCCTGTCTGAGTTCCAGGGCAACAGGAGTATCCCACTGATGGAAGTCATATGCCAAACCATACAACTCAGTTTTAGATTTCCCTTAAAGAAGCTTGGAACTATGAAAAGAAATTCAAAACATGGGTGATATTTTAGAGAGAAATGGCCAAAGGGCTAATGAAAAATTTAAATTACAGTATTTTGGCTTTAAAATTCAACCTATAATAAAACATTTTAACACTTGTGGGTGATTAGTATTTTTTCAAGTTGTACGTGTGTTAGATCTTCATTTTTATACAATGTTAGTAAATGAGGACTAATAATTACCACTAGTATTTACAGAGCACTTAACATGTGATAAGCACTGTTACAAGGGCTTTTACTCATGGATTATTCCATTCTATCCTCACAACAACCTTGTGAGGTCTGGAGTATCCCACTTACAATTAAGAACACAAATGCTTAGAGAGGTTAAGTGGCTTTTCCACAGTCACACTACTACAGGTTCAGGAACTATGATTTAAAACCATGACTCAGAGATGGTACCTTAACCAGTATGTTAGACTAATTAATTGTAATTTCACTAGATTCAAAGTGATGTGTGCCGAGGTCTGTATCAAGTACTACAGAGGATACAAAAGAGTCAAAGTGTGTGACATTGATCATCATTTGCTACATAAAGTCTTATCAGAAGATTTTATTCTAGCATGACAGCATGAAGAGCTTCAATGACCTGCTCCTCAGTGAAACTGGTAAATACTACTTTTAAAACAAAAACATTTAAAGCCTTTGGAAATGATCCTGAGGGCAAACAGCAAGCAAATCAAGAAAACCTGTAAAAATTTTAGAACAAAATTCATTTGCAAAAGTGCACAGTAAAGTTTAAAAAAAAAAAAAAAGCTGTTCTCAAGAACAGTGAAAGTAGAGTGAGGCCCAGTGGCTCATGCCTGTAATCAGCATTTTGGGAGGCTGAAGCGGGAGAATCCCTTGCACCCAGGAGTTCAAGGCCAGCCTGGGAAACATAGAGTCCCGGAGCCCCATCAAGAATCAGGCAGGTGCAGTGGCATGTACCTGCAGTCCCAGCTACCTAGGAGATTAAGGCAGAGGGCTGCATGAGCCCAGGAGTTGGAAACTACAGTGAGCTGATTGTGCCACTACTGCACTATAGCCTAGGTGACAAAATGAGACCCTGCACACACACACACACACACACACACACACACACACAGCAGGCACAGTGGCTCATAACTATAATCCGAGCACTTTGGGACACCGAGACAGAGCACTTGAGCCCAGGAGTTCAAGACCAGCCTAGGCAATATGGTGAAACCTCACCTCTACAAAAAATTAGCCAGGTGTGATGGCACACCTGTAATCCCAGCTCACTCAGGAGGCTGAGATGGGAGAATCACCTGAGCCCAGGAAGTCAAGGATGCAGTGGGCCAAGATCGCACTACTGCACTCCAGACTGGGCAACAGAGTGAGACCCTGTCTCAAATATAAAGAAACAAACCAAAACAGTGCAAGTTATGGTGAAAAGCAATTGGGAGGAGACTAATGGATCTAATGAAGATACAGGCCTGGACTACAGGCTAGTTTGCAGAAGAAAACTAGGGATTAAGATGGCTGGGAGGAGCACTCCTGGGGTTGGCACAAATACCAAACACTGACGTCAGAAACTAATCCCTGGAAAGATCTACAATTTAGGAGTTCGAGATCAGCCTGGCCAACATGGTGAAACCCCGTCTCTACTAACAATACAAAAAATTAGCCGGGTATGGTGGTGCATGCCTGTAGCCCCAGCTACTTGGGAGGCTGAGGCAGGAGAATCACTTGAATCTGGGAGATGGAGGTTGCAGTGAGCCAAGGTCATGCCACTGCACTCCAAACTGGGTGACAGCAAGACTCTGTCTCAAAAATAAATAAATAAGGCTGGGCGTGGTGGCTCAAGCCTGTAATCCCAGCACTTTGGGAGGCCAAGTCGGGCCAATCACGAGGTCAGGAGATCAAGACCATCCTGGCTAACACGTTGAAACCCTGTCTCTACTAAAAATACAAAAAATTAGCCAGGCGTGGTGGGGGGGCGCCTGTAGTCCCAGTTACTCGGGAGGTTGAGGCAGGAGAATGGCGTGAACCCAGGAGGTGGAGCTTGCAGTGAGCCGAGATCATGTCACTGCACTCCAGCCTGGGCGACACAGCGAGACTCCATCTCAAAATAAAAAATAAATAAATAAATAAATAAATAAATAAATAAATAAGGCCAATAGGTAGTGGGATAACATAAAAAGCAGTAAAGAAGTAGAAACAAACAAACAATAACAAAAGAACCCTGTCAACCAAGAATTCTCAGTCCAGGAAAGCTAGGGTTCAAAATTGGGGTGACATAAAGACTCAGATGAATAAAAAGCTGAGAGAATTATTGCTAACAGACCACACTGTCAAAAACTACTAAAGGAAGTTCTTCAAGCTATAAAGTTACAAAAAGTTTACTAAAGTTACTAAAGCAAGTGACTCTAGATGGTAATTCAAGTCCACGCAAACAATAAGCACAACTATATTTTCTTTCCTTTCTTCTCTTAAATGAGTTAAAAAGCAATTGTATAGATATTACATAGTATAATGTTGAGCTTATAAGGTAGAATGTAATATATGTGTAATATATTTGCCCTAATAGCACAAAAGGGGTGGATGGAAACAAAGTTGCAGTGGGCTAAGGTAATGGCTTCGGATGGTAAAGTAACTCTTAAAAAAATGTATCATTGGGTTATGTCAATATATGTAATATATATAACAATAATATACAAAGGGGGGATGGGAATTGAACTATATAGCAGTAAAGTTCAATAAATTTTAGCATGTATTACTGAAACTAAGCAAGTATAAATCTGAATCTGATTCTGATAAGATACATAGGGTAAGCTCTAGAACCATGGCTTTGAAAAAATATATAGTGGAAAAAAATTACTAATGAATTTAGAATCCTTCTAGTAACTGGCCACTGAATAAGAAAAGAAAAAAATTTGAATGCTATATTAGAAAATATCCTCTCATTGCAAAAGAAAGCACAAAGGAGAAATAGAGAAAAATGACATGAGACATACAAGAAACAAAAAGTAAAATGTAACTCTATCAATAACTACATTAAAATGTGAATGGATCAAACAATCCAACAAAAAGGTAGCTTGTCAAAGTGGATTTTAAAAACATGATCTAACTATGCATTATCTACAGGAGATACATTTGAGATTCAAAGACCCAAAAGAGTGAAAGTAAATGGATGAGAGAAGATAATCATGCAGACAGCAACCACAAGAAAACTGGAGTGGCTATACTGGTATCAGATAAAACAGACTACAACAAATAAAAAAATGTTACTGGAGGTAAAAAGGATCATTTTATAATGATAAAAAGTAAATCCATCAAGAAAAAGACATAACAATTAAAAATACAGGTGCACCTAATAACAGCACCAAAATACACAAAACAAGACATATGGCAATTCAGCAATGATAGTTGGAGACTTCAATACTCCACCTTCAATAAT
The DNA here is from genome assembly GCF_006542625.1 of Nomascus leucogenys. Taxonomy (NCBI): domain Eukaryota; kingdom Metazoa; phylum Chordata; class Mammalia; order Primates; family Hylobatidae; genus Nomascus; species Nomascus leucogenys. Next base: position 43,792,066 of record NC_044393.1, read on the forward strand.
AGAACAAAATAGAAGATCAACATAAAAACAGATAACTTGAACAACACTATCAACAGACACCTAACAGATGTTTCTAGCACATTACACCTAACAACAGAATATACATTCTCAGGCGTAGACGAAATATGCTCTCAAAAAAAGTAAAAGCATAGAAATAATACAAAGTATATACTCTGACCACAATGAAATAAAATTAGAAACCATTACGAGAAAAAAAATTGGCAAATTCACAAATATGTGGAAATTAAACAACACAGTTCAAAATAACCAAGGGATCTAGGAAGAAATCAAACGGGAAACCAGAAAATACTTTGGGATCAATACAAATGAAGACACAATATACAAAATGTTATGGAATACATATAAAGCAGTATTCAGATGGAAATTTATAGTTGCAAATGCTCAGATTAAGAAATATCTCTTCAGAAGTATTTGGCTCTGAAAAAGTTAATTAAAAAAAAAAATCTCAAATCAATTGCCTAACTTTCCACCTTAAGATACCAAAGGAGAGTAAACTAAACCTAAAGCAAGCAGAAAGAATAAAAGATTAGAGCAGAAATTAATGAAACGAAAATTTTAAAATAGAGAAAAATCAATGAAACCAACAAAGCTAGTTGTTTAAAAAGATCAACAAAAAATGACAAACCTTCAGCTAGTTTGATGAAAGAAAAAAAACGGAAGACTCAAATTACTAGAATACGACACGAGAGACAGGACATTACTGCTAACCTTATAAAAACAAAAAGGATTATAAAGAAATACCATGAATAGTCATACATCAACAAATTAGATAACTTAGATGAAATGGACAAATTACTAGAAAGACACAAACTACCAAAAATGATTCAAGAAAGATATAAACTGCATAAACCTGTAACAAGTTAAAGAGATTAAATCAGTAATCTGCAAACTACCCACAAAGAAAGTCAAGCCTAAATGGCTTCACTGCTGAATTACATCAGACATTCAAAAGAAGAATTTGTACGAATTCTTCATGAACTCTTCCCAACAATTCCGAACACATTTTACTGGGCCAATATGACCAATACCAAGACTACACAACAACATAAAAGAAAAAACTGCAGACCAGCATCTCTTATGAGCAAGGATGCAAAAATCCTCGACAAAATACAGTCAGCCCTCCATATCTGTCAATTCTACATCTATGGAATAGACCAATCATGGATCAAAAATATTCAGGAAAAAAATGGACAGTTGCATTGGTACTCAACATGTGCAGACCTTTTCTTGTCATTATTCCCTAAACGATACAGTATAACAACTATTCACACAGCATTTACATTGTACCAGGTATTTAAGTAACCTAGAGATTTAAAATATACGAGAAGATGTGCATAGATTATATGCAAATACTACACCATTATATATCAGAGATTTGAGCCTCTGTTGATTTTGGCATCCACAGGACGTCCTGGAACCAATCCCTCACAGATACTGCAAGACGACTGGACTAACAAACAGAAACCAGCAATATATTAAAATATTATACACCATGACCAAGTAGGATTTATCCTAGAAATGCAAAGTTGGTTGAACATCCAAAAACCAATCAATTAAACACATCATATTAAAAGATTGCAAAGCAAAATGACGCGATCATCTTCATACAGAAAAAGCATTAGAAAAATCCAACACTTTCATGACTAAAAAAAAAATACTCAACGAGAAATAAAAGGGAAATTCTCAACATAAAGGGCATCTGCAAAAACAAAAACAAACACATAAAAAAATAACCCAACAGTTAACATCATACTTGGTGGTCAAAGCCTAAATGCTTTCCCTCTAAAATCAGGAACAAGACAAAGATGCCTGCTCTTGCCACTTCTATTCTGGAGGTTCCAGCCAGGGAGATTAGGCAGGAAAAGGAAAAGGTATTGGCATTAGAAAAAAATAAATTAAACTACATTTGCACATGACATGATTTTGTATATAGAAAATCCTAAGGAATCCACTAGAAAATTCTTAGGATATATGACTTCAGCAAGGTTATAGGATACAAAATCAATATATAAAAATCAATTACATTTCTATACACCTGGAATGAGTATTCCAAAAATAAAATTAAAACATTCTCACAATAGTATCAAAAAACTAGGGCTAAATCTAACAAAGAAATGCAAAATTTATATTCTGAAAACTACAAAACACTGTTGACAGAAATCAAAATAGTTCTAAATAAATAACATCCCATATTTATGGAACAGAAGACTCAACATTAAGATGACGATACTCCCCAAACTGATTGACAAATTCAATGTGATCTGTACCAGAATCCCAGCTGATTTATTTGTAGAACCTGACAAGCTGCTTCTAAAATTTCATATAAAATTGCAAGGTGCCACAATAGCCAAAATAATCCTGGAAAAGAATAAGGTAAGAATTATACTCTATTTCTTGATTTCAAAACTTACTACAAAGCAACAGTAATTAAGACAGTGTGGTACTGGGACAAGGATAAACATTTAGATCAATGGAATGGAACTGAGTCCAGAAATAAATGCACATAGCTATTATTAGCTGATTTTTGACAAGGTGTCAAGATCATTTAATGGGGAAAAGAACAGTCTTCAACAAATGGCGTAGGACAACTAGACAGCCAATGCAAGAAAGTGAAGCTGGGCCATTACTTCACACCTTAACTCAACTCAACTCAAACAACTCAAAATGGATCATGAACCTACATTTAAGAGCTAAAGCTATAAAACTCTTCCAAAAAACAGGTGTAAATATTTGTGACCTTGAATTTGGCAATGGAATTCTTAGATATGCCATCAAAAGCACAAACGATAAAAGAAAAAAGCAGATGAACTGCACTTCATCATCAAAATTTTAAACTTTTTTGTTTGTTTTTTGAGCCTGAGTTTTGCTCTTGTTGCCCAGGCTGGAGTGCAATGGTGCAATCTTGGCTCACTGCAACCTCCGCCTCCTGGGTTCAAGCCGTTCTCCTGACTCAGCCTCCCGAGTAGCTGGGATTACAGGCACCCACCATCACACCCGGCTAATTTTCTGTATTTTCAGTAGAGACTGGGTTTCACCATGTTGGTCAGGCTGGTCTCGAACTTCTGTCCTCAAGTGATCTGCCCACCTCAGCCTCCCAAAGTGCCACGATTACAAGCGTGAGTCACCACGCCCGGACAAAATTTTAAACTTTTATTCTTCAAAGGACACCATCAAGAAAGTGGAAAGACAATCCACAGAATATGGGAAAACATTTGCAAATCATTTATCTCATAAGGGACTTATATTCAGAATACATTCTTTAAAACTCTTACAATTCAATAATAGGACAACTCGATTTTAAAAGGGCAAAGAGGCAGGGTATGGTGGCTCACGCCTGTAAGCCCAACACTTTGGGAGGCTGAGGCAGGAAAATCATCTGAGCTCAGGAGTTCGAGACCAGCCTGGGCAATATGGCAAAACCCTGTCTCAATCCAAACTACAAAAAGTTAGCCGGGCGTGGTGATGCCTGCCTGTAGTCCCAGCTACTCAGGAGGCTGAGGTAGAAGGATAACTTGACCCTGGGAGACAGAGGTTGCAGTGAGCTGAGATTGTGCCACTGCCCTCCAGCCTGGGTAACAAGAGTGAGACCCTGTCTCAAAAAAAAAAGGGGGAAGAGGAGACAAAGAACCTAAATAGACATTTCTCCAAAAGATACACAGATGGCCAGTAAGCGCATGAAAAGATGCTCAACACGACTAGTCATCAGAAAATGCAAATCAAAACCACAGGAGATACCACGTCACACACCCACTAGAATGGCTAAAGCCAAGTCAGAAAACAAGTGTTGGCAAGTGTGGCATAGTTCTTTGGCTGGCCTTGGACCAACTCAGTTCCTTTTCTTGCTCATAGTTCTCAAAAGTGACTGCAGAATGTGATGGGAATGCAATATCCTGAAATAGGGAAGAACTGCCTGAAAATGTCCAGCCTTGCTCCTGTCCCTCCCAGGAATTTAACATCTTGAGTGAGGGTGCAACTGCCCAGGACAAGGTGGGCTTTGTTCCTTTCACCCCTGGAAGCAGGACATTTTATTAAAGCATTAGCTCAGTGTGTCACATGAACCCTAAGGTGTATAACCCAGAGTGGGATGCCTTTCGGGGTTCCTCTCCCGCCATGCAAGTGTGGCCCCTGCAGTCAAGACTCTATCTGCCCTGGGCATGATTCCTGAGCCATGGGGGACCCATTCAGAATGAATCCTAGGCTTCTGTTGTCCTTTACTATTTGTAAATAATAAACCCTCTTCATGTAACATTGAACATGGATGTCCTTGTCTCCTCAGACTCAGACAAGTTGGTAAGCAACACACAGTAAACCTGCTTCACAGCAAAAATGTGGAAAAATTGGAACCCTCATACACTACTGGTGGGAATATAAAATAGTGCAATCACTTGAGGCTAGGAGTTCAAGACCAGTAGGCAACACAGAGAAACCCCATCTCTTAAAAAAAAAAAAAAAAGTTAGCCAAGCATAGTGGCACATGTCTATAGTCCTAGCTATTCAGGAGACTGAGGCAGGAGAATCGCTTGAACCCAGAAGTTCAAGGCTGCAGTGAGCTATGATCATGCCATTGCACTCCAGCCTGGGCAACAGAGCGAGAACCTGGGAAAGTGGCTGGCAGTTCTTCAAATGATTAAACCATATAATCCAGCAACTCTACCCCTAGGTATATACCCAAGAAAAACGAAAACATATCCACATAGAAACGTGACATGAATGTTTAAAACAGCATTATTCATAATAGCCAAAAGATAGAAACTGTTCAAATGTTTATCTACAGACAAATGGATGAACAAAATGTGGTATATCCATACAATGGCACAGTATTTGGCCATAAGCAAATAATAAAGTACTGAAACGTGCTACAACATGGGTGAACTTTGAAAACATGTTAAGTGAAAGCAGCCAGCCAGAAATGACCATATTCTATAGATTCCTCTCATGTGACAGTCCAGACTAGGAAAAATCTATATAGACATAAAGTAGATTAGTGGTTGCTTATGGCTGGGAGAAAAGACAACAGCAGTCAGAGGGACAACAGCTAAAGGGTACAAGTTTCTTTTCAAGGTGATTAAAATGTTCTAAAATTGACTGTGGTGATGGATGCACACATTTGTGAAAATACTAAAAATCATTGAGTTGTACACTTTAAATGGTGAATTTTATTGTATACAAATCATATCTCAACAAAGCTGTTTAAAGAATGTGGTAACCAGCTCCAAAAAAATAATCATATTGGAGAAAATAGAATGTAGGGTCAAGGATAAATGTCCACCTTATTATTTTTCTCCCTTCCCTCAGAGTGATGCCTATCACAAAAGTAGTACTCAATGAAATGGAAGAGAGAAAAGAGGCAGTGGAGGAAACCTGGATTTCATTACATGAAAACAGTAAGACCACACTGTACACTACAACACAGATTACCAAGAGTTAGACTCAAAAACATCTCTGCCTTTACTTGGACACATAAACTACTAAAAATTAATTTACCAAATAAAATTCTGAAATCAGATTTTCCAAATAGTTGCCATTTAGCAAATGCTTCTGTAACAGGATTGTAACTGGTACTAATACATCTAATCCACACAATCACCCTCTGTGATATATACATAGCCAATCTTCATTATTCATGAATCCCATATTTGCAAATATGTCTACTCATTGAAATTTATTTTTAATCCCAAAATTAATAATCATGGTACTTTCGCAGTCATTTGTGGACATGCACAGAGCAGCGAAAAATTGAGTCACCCAACACACACACTCCCAGCTGGTAACAAATGAGGACACGCAGCCTTCTGCTTCAGCCCTTGCACAGAGATGACCAGAGGGGGAAACTGTAGGGAGCAGCACAGTGTAGCATAGTGTAACTTACAGAAAATTTGGCCTGAGGACGGCTCCTTACTGATTCTTCACTTGAGAACTGCAATAATACTTACATAGAGTCCATTAAGGAAAAGCCTAACTTAGGAGCGTACTTTTGTAACAAAAAGCAGTCTCGGCCAATCACAGCAGTCAAGCTTCAGTCAATCACAGGTTGCCAACTTATCTGGCCGTGTTCAAATAACCCAAAAGATCAAGCTGTTTCTGTACCTCACTTCTGTTTTCGAGAGCTCCCCAAACCGCTTCTGGTTCTGAGGCCCACTCAATTGGCAAATTGTTCATTGCTCAATTAAACTGTGTTATTTAATTTATCTAGGGCCCGGGCATGGTGGCTCACGCCTCTAATCCCAGCACTTTGGGAGGCTGAAGCAGGCGGATCGCCTGAAGTCAGGAGTTCAAGACCAGCTTAGCCAACGTGGTGAAACCTCTACTAAAAATACAAAAATTAGCCAGGCGTCATGGCGCACATTGGTTGTCCCAGCTACTTGGGAGGCTGAGGAAGGAGAATGGCTTGAACCGAGGAGGCAGAGTTTGCAGTGAGCAGAGATTGCACCACTGCACTCCAGCCGGGGCGGCAGAGCAAGACTCTGCCTTCAAAAAAAAAAAAAAAAAATTATCTTGGGGTTTGGTTTTAACAAGAAGCTCTGGCTCTCTAGAGTTTAGGCATTTAAGTCATTTTCCGATGGTCAGAAAGCTGATAAATGGAGGACTGCATGAGCCAAGCAGTTAAAGTATATGAAGTGAAGAAGCTGATGATTGAATCAGTAGAGTTCTTAATAAGTGAGCAAAGGGAATAAAATGAAATCATAAAAACACAACCTAAGGCCGGACACGGTGGCTCACACCTGTAATCCCAGGAGGGCAGGAGATAGAGACCATCCTGGCTAACACAGTGAAACCCTGTCTCTACTAAAAAAAAAAAAAATACAAAAAATTAGCCGGGCTTGGTGGCGAGCGCCTGTAGTCCCAGCTACTCGGCAGGCCGAGGCAGGAGAATGGCGTGAGCCCGGGAGGCGGAGCTTGCAGTGAGCTGAGATCGCGCCACTGCACTCCAGCCTGGGCAACACAGCGAAACTCCTCTCAAAAAAAAACAAAAAAAAAACAACCTAAAAGAAGGCATAAGACTTAAGAAACTGAAACAATGAACAGATGAGACAGAAAACAAATAGTAAGATGACAGATTTAAATCTAACCATATCAATAATCTTTTTTTGTCTTTTGAGACAGAGTCTTGCTCTGTCGCCCAGGCTGGAGTGCAGTGGCACAATCTCAGCTCACTACAACCTCAGTATCCCGGGATCAGGTGATTTTGTGCCTCAGCCTCCTGAGTAGCTAGGTTTATAGGTGTTGTACCACTATGCCCAGCTAATTTTTTTTTTGTTACTTGTTTAGTAGAGACGAGGTTTCACCATGTTGTCCAGGCTGCTCTCGAACTCCTGGCCTCAAATGATCCATCTTCCTTGGCCTCCCAAAGTGCTGGGATTGCAGGCGTGAGCCAACGGGCCAACGTGCCTGGCCATGAATAATCACTTTAAATATAAATGTTCTAAATGGCCCAATTACAAAGCAGACTAGAAAAACAGTTTGGTGGTTCCTCAAAATGCTAAACACAGAATTACATGATCCAATGATTCCATTCATAGGTACATACTCAAAAGAATTGAAAGCAGGGACTAAAAAAGATACTTGTACACCAATGTGCATAGCAGTGTTATTCATAATAGACTAAAGACAGAACCAGCCAAAGTGTCCAGAGTGTGACATATACTCCCATATACAATGGGAGTATCATTCAGCTTTAAAAAGGAATGAAATTCTGGGACTTGTAACAACATGGACAAACTTGAAAACACTATGCTAAGAAAAATAAGCCAGACACAAAAGGAAAAATATTATGATTTCATTTACATAAGGTAACTAGAATAGGCAAATTTATAAAGATAGGAAGTGGGGAGGGGGACAAGGAGTTACTGTTTAATGGGTAGAGTTTCTCTTTGGGATGATAAAATTGTTCTGGAAATAGACATTGGTGACGCACAACAATTTGAACATACTTGGTTCCATTGAATTGTACACTTAAAAATAGTCAAAATGGTAATTTTATGTTATGTATGTTTTATCCCAATAAAAAGAGGGGGCAGAGATTCTCAAACTGTATAAAAAAGCCAGACCCGGCCAGGCGCAGTGGCTCACACCTGCAATCCCAGCACTTCGGGAGGCGGAGGCGGGCGGATCACGAGGTCAGGAGATCAAGACTATCCTGGCTAACACAGTGAAACCCCATCTCTACTAAAAAAAAAAAACAAAAAAATTAGCCAGGCATGGTGGCGCACCTGTAGTCCCAGCTACTCGGGAGGCTGAGACAGGAGAATGGCATGAAACCGGGTGGTGGGGCTTGCAGTCAGCCGAGATCGCGCTACTGCACTCCAGCCTGGGCAACAGAGCGAGACTCCATCTCAAAAAAAAATAAAAAATAAAAAATAAAAACAAAAAAAAGCCAGACCCAACTTTTATGTTACCTACAAAAACGTCCATTTTAAACATAAATATGTAAACAGGCTAAAATAAAAGGATAGAAAAAAATACGCCATGCTGACACTAGTCAGAATAACTGGCTGTATTAATGACAAATAAAATAGATTTCTGAGCAAATATTAACCAAGAATAATGAAGGTCATTTCATAATAAGTGTTTATCCATCAAAAAACTAGAACAATGTTAAGCATTTATGTACCTAATAAAAGAGCTTCAAAATACACGGACCAAAAACCAATAGAACTGAAAGGAGAAACAGAAAAATCCAAAAGTTATAGTCAAAATTTCACAGCAGCAGAAAATGTATCCTTTTCAAATATACATAAAACATTTATAGAGACCATATTCTGAACCAGTCTGATAAACTTCAACAGATCTCAAATTAAATATGATCTCTGATAAGGGAATTAAATTAAAAACCACGAACAGGAAAAAACACCAGGAAAATCTCCCATGTGTGTGAAAATTAAGCAACACTCTTAAATAACCAATGGGCCAAAGGGAGTTTTAGAATATATTTTTAAGCGGATGAAAATGAAAATACAACATGTCAATATTTGTGGCACACTGTTTAAACAATATCTAGAAGGCAATTTATGGCACTCAAGATCTATATCAGAGAGGAAGAAATGTCTCAAAACAATGACCTCAGCTTCTACCTTAATAAACAAGAGAAAAAACAAGTTGAACCCAAAGTAAGCATAACAAAGAAATAAATATAAGAGCAGAATCAAAGAAATAGAAAACAGAAAAACAATAAAGAAAAGCAGTGAAACCATAAGCTAGTTATCTGAAAACAGTATAGCCAGACTGATAATGGACAAAACAAAGAAAGTAGAATTACAAGCATCAGGAATGAAAGAGGTAACATCACTACAGATTCTAACAATATTAAAAGGATAATAATAAGTTAATAGGAAGAAAAAAGAAAACAAAAGAGAAGTAAAAACAGGAGTGAAAACATTTTAATAACAAAAAAAAGGATAGTAAGAAAATACTATGAACAACTTTATGTCAGCCAATTCAACTACTTAGATCAGGGGTGTCCAATCTTTTGGCTTCCCTGGGCCACTTTGGAAGAAGAATTGTCTTGGGCCACTAATACTAACGACAGCTGATGAACTGAAAAAAAAAAAAAGAAAAGGTCTGTGCATAAATCTCATGATGTTTTAAGAAAGTTTACGAATTTGTGCTGGGCTGCATTCAAAGCATCCTGGGTCGCATGCGGCTTGCAAGCCACAGGTTGGACAAGCTTGACTTAGATGAAATGGGCAAAATCTGTGAAAGATACAAACTAAAAAAGCGCATCCAAAAAATAAATAAATAAATAGGTAACCTCAATAGTTCTAGATCTACTAACGAAACTTAGTTTGCAGCTTAAAGCCTTCCCACAAAACTCCAAGTCCAGATGGCCTCACTGGTAAATTCTATCAAACATTTTAGGAAGAAACAATACTAACTCTATACAAACTCTTCCAAAAAACTGAAGGAACTCAATTTGAGGTCAACATTATTCTGACATCTAAACTAGACATTACAAGAATGCTACAAATATCTTTTGTGAACAGAGACGTAAAAATTCTCAAGAAAACTTTAGCAAACTGAATTCAACAGTATATAAAAATAATACAACATGATTAAGTGGGGGTTTATCCAAGGAATGCAAGGTGGCTTTAGCATTTAAAGACCAGTAATTCACCATATGACTAGACCAAAAAATGCAAACCACAGAATGAACTAAAACTATAAAACTTCTCTAAGAAAACACAGGAGACCTTGGCTTTGACAAAGGATTCCTTAAATACAAAAAGCAGAAATATAAAGGGAAAAAATTAATCAGACTTCATTAAAATTTTTAAATGTTTGCTCCCAAGACACTGTTAAGAAGTAAAAAGACAAGCCACAGATCAAAAGAAAATATTTGCAAAAGATATATCAAACTAAGGATTTCTATCTAGAATATGTAACAAACTCTACATTTAAGTAAGACAACCGAAGGTAAAAATGGGCAAAAGATCTGAACAGATGCCTCACCCCACCCGTGATGATATACAGAAAGCAAATAAGCATCTGAAGGAAATGCAAGTTAAAACCACAATAAGGTAACAGTACACTGGACTACCTAAAACTAAAAAGGCTAACTATATCAAGTGTTGGTGAGGAAGGTGAGCAACTGGAACCCTGATATGCTGCTGATGCCAATGTAAAATGGCACAACCAGTTTGGGAAAAAAAAAAAGTCTGGCAGGTTTTTCTTTTTAAGTAATTACACACCTATTATACAATCCAACCATTTCACTCCTAATGTTTTTCCCCCAAACAAATGCAAGCATATGTCCCTACAAAGACTCATACACAGATGTTCATAGGTTTTCTTTTTCTGAAAGCTGAAAACTGGAAACAATCCCAATGTTCATCAATCATGTGAATAAATAAATAAAATGTGGTGTATCTACACACAGAATACTATCCAAAAATTAAAAGACGAGGCAGGCAGATACTTGAGGTCAGGAGTTCAAGACCAGCCTGGCCAACATGGTGAAACTCCGTCTCTACTAAAAATACAAAAATTAGCCAGGTGTGGTGGCATGCGGCTGTAATCCCAGCTGCTCGGGAGGCTGAGGCAGAAGAATTGCTTGAACCCGGAAGGTGGAGGTTGCAGTGAGCCAAGATCGCACCACTGCACTCCAGCCTGGGCAACAGAGTGAGACTCCATCTCAAAAAAAAAAAAGAAAAAAGAAACTACTGACACATACAACAACGGAAGAATTTCAAAATAAATATGCTGAATGAAAGTAACAGGGGCAAAAAATGAGTATATACTATATAATCTCATTTATAAAAAATTACAGAAAATGAAAACTTATCATAGGGTCAGAAAGCAAACTAGTCAGTGGTTGACAAAAGACAGGTGGCAGGGAGGGATGGTAGAAAGGAACTACAAAAGGGCAGAAGGAATGTTTTAGAGGTCACGTTCACTGTCTTGGTTGTGCTGGTTTCACAGATGTATGCACTGTATTAAATCATATACTTTAAGCCCAGGAGTTTGAGGCTGCAGTGAGCTGTGATTGCACACTACATTCCAGCCTGGTGACAGAGCAAGACCTCATCTCTAAAAAAAGTTAAAAGAAAATTGTACACTTTAATTACCTGCAGTTTATTCTATGTCAAGTATACCTCAACAAAGCTGCAAAAACGCCAAAGGTTGGGGGAGGTTTCAAGGAAAGCCAGAGAATGAGAGAGAAAATAAAAATAAAAATACATGAGTCTAGGAGGACCAGTATCCTGAGTCTGGAAAGGGAAGAGAAAAAGGTGAAGAAATCATCAAATAGCATTCCCTAAAACCGAAGAACATAAGACTCCAGACTCAAAGAGTGAGCCATGTACTGATCAAAATGAATCTGAATTTAAAATAACATCTATACCTACGTACCTAATAATGAAAGTTTACACTATCAAGAAAAAAATCTTTTTAAAATCTAGGAAGGAAAACTGATCACAAAAGAATGAAAGCATACAAGCATAAAAATTAAGTCCTTCTGGTTCCCACACTAGCTCTGACATTTATCAGCTGAGTGACCTTGGGTATGATACTCCACCCTGCTGTGCTTCCATTTTCTCATATGTAATAATAATAAACATAACAATAATCATTATTTTTCTGAGATGGAGTCTCGCTCTGTCACCAGGCTGGAGTGCAGTGGCGGGATCTCGGCTCACTGCAATCTCCGCCTCCCGGGTTCAAGTGATTCTCCTACCTTAGCCTCCCAAGTAGCTGGGATTACAGGCGCGCCACCACGCGCAGCTAATTTTTGTATTTTTAGTAGAGATGGGGTTTCACCATGTTAGCCAGGATGGTCTGGATCTCTTGACCTCGTGATCCACCCACCTCAGCCTCCCAAAGTGCTGGGATTACAGGTGTGAGCCACCGCACCCAGCCAATAAACACAGTAATTATTATAACGTAATAACAATATTGGTTGTCTCTAAATATCATGCTTCTATTATTTGTATGTAATAAAAATAATTACAACAGTAGGAGTCATGTGGTTGTGAGCATCAAACAAGTTATAATAAAGTTCTTAAAACAATGGTAAATGCTATATAACTGCTGATTAAATAAATACACCACATTAACACCGAACTTGTCATCAACACTACTAGATGAGAGAGTACAAAAGAACAATCTCTTTCAAAGTTTTAAGGGAACCTAATATTAAAACTCGAATTCCTGGCCAGGTGCGGTGGCTCATACCTGTAATCCCAGCACTTTGGGAGGCAGAGGCTGGTGGACCACCTGAGGTCAGGAGTTCAAGATCAGCTTGGCCAACATGGTGAAACCCCATCTCTACTAAAACTACAAAAATTAGCCGGGCGTGGTGGCGCGCCTGTAGTCCCAGCTACTCGGGAGGCTGAGGCAGGAGAATGGCTTGAACCCGGGAGGTGGAGGTTGCAGTGAGCCGAGATCACACCACTGCACTCCAGCCTGGGTGACAGAGCTAGACTCCGTCTCAAAGAAAAAAAAAAAAACCGCCGGGCGCGGTGGCTCACGCTTGTAATCCCAGCACTTTGGGAGGCCGAGGCGGGCAGATCACGAGGTCAGGAGATCGAGACCACGGTGAAACCCCGTCTCTACTAAAAATACAAAAAATTAGCCGGGCGTGGTGGCGGGCGCCTGTAGTCCCAGCTACTCGGAGAGGCTGAGGCAGGAGAATGGCGTGAACCCAGGAGGCGGAGCTTGCAGTGAGCCGAGATTGCACCATTGCACTCCAGCCTGGGCGACAGAGCGAGACTCCGTCTTGAAAAAAAAATAAAATAAAATAACCTCGAATTCCATGCCTAGCTAATGATCATTCACGTGTATAAGGGTACAATGCAGCTATTTTGGGTCCTACAATGACTCCGAAATCTCACATCCCACACAGCATTTCTTAAGAATTAAGAATAAGGAGGCCAAGGTGGGCGGATCACAAGGTCAGGAGATCGAGACCATCCTGGCTAACATGGTGAAACCCCGTTTCCGCTAAAAATACAAAAAAATTAGCTGGGTGTGGTGGCGGGCGCCTGTAGTCCCACCTACTTGGGAGGCTGGGGCAGGAGAATGGCATGAACCCAGGAGGCGGAGCTTGCAGAGCGCTGAGATTGCACCACTGCACTCCAGCCTGGGCGACAGAGCGAGACTCCGTCTCAAGAAAAAAAAAAAAAAGAAGAATAAAAACTAAGAAAAGGATTTAAAGGAAGAAAGGTGGGCCAGGCGCCTTGGCTCACGCCTGTAATCCCAGCACAAGGGAGGCCCAGGGAGGCGGATCACATGAGGTCACGACAGAGACCAGCATAGCCAACATGGCAAAACCCCGTCTCTACTAAAAACACAAACAAAAAAAAACAAAACAAAACAAAACGGCCAGGTGTGGTGGCTCATGCCTGTAGTCTCAGCACTGTGGGAGGCTGAGGCAGGCGGATCACCTGAGGTCAGGAGTTTGAGACCAGCCTGACCAACATGGCAAAACCCCTTCTCTACTAAAAAAAAAATTAGCTGGGCGTGGCGGTGCACACCTGTAGTCCTAGCTGCTCCGGAGGCTGAGGCAGAAGAATGGCTTGAACCCCGGAGGCCGGAGGTTGCAGTGAGCCGAGATCATGCCACTGTACTCCAACCTAAGAGACATAGCGAGACTCCGTCTCTAAATAAATAAATAAATGAATAAAGATGATGATCCAGAAAACAGTACCTCCCACTGAAGAAAGATATGATAGCAATAATAATAATAAAATCCCAGATGCAGCTTTCCAGCAAGCCTACAGAATAGCCAGGTGTAACAGCAACAAAAATAGTCCCCAAGGAGGACTCTTCAAGAAGAAAGATGACTCTTGATAGACTACCTGGTAAAATAGAGTCCGGGCGCGGCAAGATGGAAAGTGGAAAAAGAAAGGCACCCCCAGGGAAAAAGACAAAAGCAGCACAAAAAAACAGAATCACAGTACATAACCTGAATCTACACAGTGTCAACAGTCAACTATTCTATTTGATTTTTCAGCTTTTTAAATCTGTATAGTCAAAGCCCTGATCATTTAATTTTGGATGCCCACAACGCAAAAGTACAGCTGACAAACTTGAGGTGAAAGGGAAGAAAAGCTAAGATCGACCTTAGAAAGCATTAAGTCAAGGGATACTTTACACAGGCGATGGAATGAAAAAGTCAAATTACTTAGTTATAACGCTTACCAATAAAAATACATATCTAGTGATTTACTCCATTAAGAGTATAGAGGGAGGGCTGAATAAGTGACTAAATCCTCTCCTATTCCAGCTAGAATTCAACAGATCTAAAAGTGATAAAGTATAAGTATGATACTTAGAGACAGAACCAAAACAGTTAAAGGTGGAGAAATGGGATGAGAAGGAGTAGAGCAAGAGCTGTTGCTTTTTGTTTAACCCACATGCAAGTAAAGTTCAATAAAGTTCGATTAAAATTTTACAAAGGAAACAAGTATTCAATTTAGCAGTTGCTTTTTGAAAAAAACAAGAAATAGTGGGAATGTCACTAAAACAAGGCTTTTGGTTCCTCCTTGGATAGAAGCCAAGAAAGTTAAAAAAAAAAAAAAGCAGAAACAAGTTCACAGTGACAGGCAAGCACTGCCTTCAAAAACTAAGGAGTGAGGTACGCGTGATGTGCCTCCGAACCTTTCCAATCCAGAAATTCTAATTAAGAGTACAAAATCGAATCCGCACGGAATGACGAAAACAATAAAAACAAAACTCAATAAGGGCCAAAAATCTACTTACGTATTAACTAACAACAAAAATTGTACTGCTCAAGTACATCCAGTAATCTTGAAAATTTCAACAAGCACCCACCCTGTCCAGTAGTCAGGGCACATAGAGAAGGGTAACTTCTCAGAATTCTATAGCGCTCATCCTGGACCCGACATACTGCTTTCAGCGCCCAATCTAACCAAAACAACAAATGGTCCTGAACAGTAGGAGAAAAACCTTTCAGGCACGATTGGTAAACAACGAAAAGCTCGCCGCCAGGGATTCCTTTACAAGGTTGTCAAAAAGCTGGCCTCCAAATCCGTGCAACCATAACCCGCTAGTTCAGCAGACCTGGCATGCGTTGCTCAACAACAGCCTCCGAACCTCTTCCGAGACCCAAAATGCGCGGTCTCGAGAGGAAACAAAGCAGGGGGCGGGGCCTTCCGGTGCCGGGAAAAAGCGGGTAGGGGAGGAGCGACCTTCCTGCGAGTTCGGAACCCCATAGGCCCTTGCCCCGCCGAGGGTCCCGAATCCCTCGCCCCCGGGGGGCTGAACCCCACAGCCCGCGTCCCACCGCGTGTGGGGCTGCGACTGCTAGCGAGGCTGGCAGCAGGGCGCGAGCTCCGGCAAGGCTCCCCGGGGGCAGGCGGCGGAGCCCGAGGGCCGCGGCCTAGACGTGCCGGGAGCCCCGGCTCAAGTGTGGCGGCCGCCTGGCGCCTCCTCACCTTCTCTTCCACGCAGTTGACTATGATGGACGGGTACTTGCGGCTGAGCCAGCGGAAGAACGCCGGGACTCCCATAGCGGCACACGGCTGTAGGCGGCGGCCGACCGGCTGACGAGCGTAACCAAAGAGACGGGAGCAGCGGCTGAGGGCACCAGCACTTCCTCCCACGTGCGCGCTGAAGACCGGAGGTGACGTCACGGCGCCGCCGCCGAGGAAGCTGGGAAGGAGGCTACGCTGGGTGAGGGAGCTGCGGAAAAGAGCCTTGCCCGGCTGCTTGTGTGAGGTGGAGTCCGGCGGCAGACCGGGTGGCGAAGGCTGCAGCTCGCCCTCGGCGGTCCCAGCCCCGGAGCGCGAGGCCGAGCGCGTCTGTGTCGCGGGGGCTCACGGGCGACTGCTCTGCCGCGGCTCCGCCGGGATTTCCCAGCCCCAGCCCCAGCCCCAGCCCTCCGGCTCCCTGGGCACAGAATCGCTGCGCTCTGCATGCCCGGGAGGAGGTCTCCGTTGCCCGTTTGGTCACCTCTTGTTTGGAAGAAGATGTCTTTTGTCTCTATTCTCACCCATCTCCGTCTAGGGTAGAATCGAAGCATCCAAACTCACTCGTTACTTCCATTTCCTGGTTTCTCCTAGTTTTGTGCCGCAGTACGTACCTGGACTATAAAAAGGAGCATTTTAAAGTATTTTACAGTAATAATGGCTGCTTTGCACCAATAATTTGCTTGTTATGCAAATAAATAATTGTAATACCGAATGGAATCTAGCCGGTATTTAGCATCCAATACAACCTTCCAGCTACAATTATGGGTATAAAATAGTTGCTAATATGATTTTCCAGCATTTACTGAACCTTTACAGTGTACCAAGACATTGACTAAGGGATTGTCCTATGTAATCATCACTTGAGCCTTGTGAGGGTACTGTTAGCACCCTCGTGTAGATGATAAGAAAGCCAAGTTACAGAGGGGTTAAGTCACTTATGCAGATAGCTTCTGTTTCAGTTCAAGCAAAGGTCATTTTTAATCCGTCCTTGTTCTAACATGGTACTTTTATCCTTTGTTTTCTGGTGGTCCCAAACGAATTTTTTTCATATGAAAGGAGCGGTCTGGAAGAGGAGGTATATTTGTCCATTTGCTCAAGCCTGGAAGTCTCCCTGAATCCCCTCTTGGTTTGACACACATCACACACAATGCTAAATGCTAACCTTATGAGGCCTCTGTGAAAGTATTCCTCCGAGTTACCTGGCAGGCAGTATTTATTGCCCCCTCCTCTGTGGTCTGATGACTACTTCGTTTAAACTACTAGTGTGGAAATTAGAGAAATAGTCATCCCGTGTTTTACTTAAGGATAGCCAAAACTATTCCAAAGTAGTATGTCTATGGTGAAATTCCTCCTTTTACCTGGAAACAGCCCCTCTGGTTTCCCTGGGAGGTGCTGTTATAGGAACATGTACAGCATAGGCAGTTCAGGGATAGACAGCTGGCCAAGTTGAGCCATTTAGAATCCTTAACCAGCATTTTGGCGGGTTGGGAGGGTTTATTGTTTTGTTTTTGTTTTTTCAGACGGAGTCTCACTCAGTCACCCAGGCTGGAGTGCAGTGGCAAGATCTAGGCTCACTGCAACCTCCACCTCCCTGGTTCAAGCGATTCCCCTGCCTCAGCCTCCCGAGTAGCTGGGATTACAGGCACCTGCCATGACGCCCCGCTGATTTTTGTGTTTTTAGTTGAGACGGGGTTTCACCATGTTGGCCAGGCTGGTCTCAAACTCCTAACCTCAGGTGATCCGCCCACCTCGGCCGTCCAGAGTGCTGGGATTACAGGTGTGAGCCACTGCGCCCAGCCTTACCAGCATTTTTGAGCTTTGAACCATAAGAAATTTAAGACTGCATCTTTCCAGTGCGTGAACACTAAAAGATAAGAATTGGGACTTGTTGCCAGCAGGCAATGAGAAAAGCAGGGTTAATTCCCTGGTTCCATTTAAATCCCTCTCTTCCTGCAGTTTAAGTCTGTCCTTTGATTCTGTGAGCTAAAAAAGTTTTTTTTTTTGTTTTTTTTTTAAAACAAAGTCTCACTCTGTTACCAGGCTGGAGTGCAGTGGCGCCATCTCAGTTCACTGCAACCTCCGCCTCCCGGGTTCAAGCGATTCTCCTGCCTCAGCCTCCAGAGTAGCCGGGACTACCAATGTGCGCCACCACGCCTGGCTAATTTTTGTATTTTTAGTAGAGATGGGGTTTTACCATGTTGGCCAGGATGGTCTCAATCTCTTCACCTCGTGATCCGCCCGCCTTGGCCTCCCAAAGTACTGGTATTCCAGGCGTGAGCCACCACTCACAGCCAAAAGTTTCCTTTTGCCCTAAGCTGGCTTGGGCTAAATTCTTATCCCTTGCAAAGGAAAGAGTCCAGTAACAAAATTTGGGGAGTGCAAGCTAATTCACCTGAGTGGTGAAATTGGTTTGCATAGAAGTACAAAAATTGGAGTTTTGGCACTCAGAGAAGGGGCGGGTAAAAGAGAGAAGAAACTTGAAAGGTGGCAGGAGGATATGGACTAAGTATTGTGACACTTTCCCTGGCCCAATGTGTCCAGTAAAGCCTGTCAGACTCAGGCTTGATACGGGTTTTTCTTGTAGAAATCAAATAAAAAGTCTCCAGTTGGGGTCACTGTGGCCTGGAACCACCACCGGGTGGGCAACATAGCAAAGCTCTAGAAGCAGAAGAGGTGAGAATTTATTAGTGTTAGAAATTAGCAGGGAGGCCAGGTGTGGTGGTTCACATTTGTAATCCTAGCAAATTGGGAGACTAAGACAGGAGGATCACTTGAGCCCAAGAGTTTAAGGCTGCAGTGAGCTATGATTGCACCACTGCGCTACAGCCTGGGTGACAGAGTGAGACACTATCTAAAAAAAAAAAAAAAAAAGAGAAAAGAAAAGAGATTAGCAGAAATACTGAACCAGACTTTGGACTTATGCAGGCAGAGAACCCAGAGGTTTTGAAACATTTTTGCCTAGATCTCAAAGGAGAGAGGAAGGCCACAGCTAGTATCTGGATTACATTAATGTGAAAAACAATATGAAAAATATATATAGAAACTAGGATGTTTTTAAATATTCATCAATTCATTTTTAAGCCCCATTAACATTGTAATTATCATAGAAAAAATCTCAATTTTTTTTGCCTACTATTGGTCCCTCTACCAAGTGCTTCCTTTCCTTCTTTATCCTTACAAAATTCATTGTGAATAACCTGAAGTATTTAAAACAGTAATTGTGGCCGTTTTGGGTTGAGATAAACATTTTTAATCAGTAGAGTAAAGCAGATTGCCCTCCATAATGTGAGTGGACCTCATTTCATCAGTTGAAGGCCTGAATAGAACAAAAAGTCTGGCCCCCAAACAAGAGGGAATTCTCTAGCCAGCTGCCTTGAGATGTAATCTGCCTTCTGAGTCCTGAATCTGCTGGCCTACACTGCAGATTTGGATTAGCCAGTCTGTATAGTTATGTGAGCCAAATCCTTATAATAAATGTCTTTATATATGCCCACATGTTGATTCCATGTCTCTAGAGAACGCTGACACTAGATTCTGGTACTAGAAGTGGTTCAAGTGGAACGGAATCTTAGGGATGCATTTTTGTAATTGGTTCTGAGGTTTCTGGAAGTGGTTCTCTAGTCTGATTAGATTAAAAACAGGAATGACTTTCCAGTAGTAAATAAAACACTGATAGTCTGTGGCATGATGAAGTAGTAGAATTACACAAAATATTACCAAAACTAAAAAGCAGGATCTGGGTGACCATGCGTATGATACTTTATAACATGTTTGCCAAAGTAACAAGTATAATGAGATTGGTTGCCCCTAATGTTGCTGGACGAAGTGGGAAAAGAAAAGGATGAGCTCAGGGATTCAAATTCCCAGCTCAAGTATAACGTAAGTGACCTGAAACTTTCTATTTCTTCCCTGAAAGATACCCTTATCTCCTGTAGCTGCAGAGCCAACTACGAATCACATCCTGTAAGTGGCTGAATTAAAATGCAGATTGAATTCTTGACTTTGCAGGTTGTCTACTTCTAAAGTGAGGGCATTGATTGGGAACGAATAGGATCCTGGAAGTTGGAATGGGGGCATATGGAAAGACCTTGATGGCACTGGGGACATTGAGTTCCTAAATTCCAATGAGTCATCTTTGCCTGTAGAAGCATTTTCTCCACCCCAGTAGATATATCCTCTCCACCCCCACCTGAGGGAACTAACCTTTTATTGCTTAAGGAATCTATCGTGACCTTCCCTGATAGAGTTGTCTCGCAAGACAATGCTGATTCTCCTCAGGACACACCCGCATTACCCCTCTTGGCTTCTAGAACTATAACTAGACTTAAGTCCTAGCAGTCCCAAAAGGTGAGGCACAAAATGTGATCCACGAGACATACTACACTCCAAAAGAACTACTTGAGTTTTCTAATTTAGTCAGAAATTCAGGGAATATGTGTGAGAATGCAAATTAAAGGTGTGGGATAAAGATGGAAGAAACATAAAATTGAATCAGGCTGAATGTATTAATAGGGGCCAATTGAGCAGGATTTCTGCATTTAATGTTGCAACTCAGGGAGTTAGTGCTATAACTGATGGGTTGGTTGACTGAAACGTGGACCAAAAGGTAGACCACAGTGAGTGAGTGAGAAATGCCAGGCCTACTTGGGTTTAATGTAGAGAAGAGAAAGCTCAGGGCTGGTTTACAGGTGGTTCTGCATGATGTGCAGACACCACCTGAAAGTGGACACTGCAGCACTACAGCCCTTGAGACTGACATTCCCTGAGCAAGAATGGATTCTGCCAGCAGATGCACCTCTTCTCTGGGTCTCCAGCCTGCTGGCCTACCCCATCAGATTTTGGACTCATCAAGCCCCCACAATCGTGTGAGCCAATTTCTTCAAATAAAACTTTCTCACATCGTATTGGTCCTGTTTTTCAGGAGGATTCTGACTAATGCATTTTCAAGATGCTTCACCTCTCTAAGCTTCAGTTTCTTCATCTGTAAAATGAGGATCATAGACTTCATAGGTTTTCTGTGAAAATTCAGTGATACCATGCCCAGTGCACAGGCCAAAACTTGCTAAGAACCAGGAAGTGATCGCCATTGTATGGCTATCTGTTGTGCTCCACACTGCTTTGAAGAAGCCTCACAATTTTATTAGCATGTTCCACTTATTTTGGACAATTTAATAATCTAACAGGCCTCATTTTGCCACTCCCCAGCTAGTATTAACTTTCTTTTCTTCTTTCCTTCCTTCCTTCCTCTCTTTCTCTTTCTCTATTTCCTTCTTTCTTTCTTTTTCTTTCTCTCGTTCGTTCATTCTTTTTTCTTTTTCAGACAGGATCTTTCTCTGTAACCCAGGTGGAAGTGTAGTGGCGCAGTGCAACCTCCCTCTCACAGATGCAAGCAATCCTCCCACCTCAGCCTCCCAAGTAGCTTGGACTACAGGCATGCCACCACACTGCTATGGTGTTAACTTTCTAATATTGACTCTGTCTTCATTTTCCCTCACTTATATTTCCTGCTCATTCCCACTTTGCTGAGACTCGTAGTCTTCCCACCACCTTTTTTACAGCTCAAATTCTACTCATTCAAATTATCTCTTCCCCTCTTCTGCATAAAGTCTGTCCCAGCACATGAGCCCAAACTGACTCTTGCCCATTCTCATCTTCCACATCACTCCTGACTCTTCGTACATGGTATTGTGTCTTACATTATTTCCTATTTCATTTATGAACATTCTTTTTCCACTAATATTCCAGGAAAACGTAGGCTTTGCTGTAGTAACAAGTAATGCCAGAAACCTCTTTAGCTTAGTTTATGTGGTATCAGGCTACTCTCCAGAGCTGTCTTCCAGGTGATGACTCGGGCATCCTGCTGTTTTCATCCTGGGATTCTGCCAGCTCAACATGGCCACCATAGTCACTACCGAAAGGGAAGACAGGGCAGGAG
This sequence comes from Nomascus leucogenys, assembly GCF_006542625.1. NCBI lineage: Eukaryota > Metazoa > Chordata > Mammalia > Primates > Hylobatidae > Nomascus > Nomascus leucogenys. The sequence goes on from NC_044393.1 coordinate 43,813,948, forward strand.
GGCTGCACTGGGTGTTTTTAAGGGTCAGGCTTCGTGGTGACTTACATTCTGTTGGCCAAACCCAGTCACATGGCCCTAACCCAATTGCAGGAGAGACTGGGAAAGAGTCTGAGTGCTCAAGAACAGGAAAAGGAAATAGGATTGGTGAGCACATAGCTTTGTCTCTGCCACACTCAATAGTTGCAAATCAAACTACTAAATACCAGTTTAAGATCCACAGTCTTCGCTACTTACCTTGAGCACCATAAGTAAGATAAGTTATTGCTCTGAAAGAGCCTACCATCAGTAGCAAGGACAAGATATAACCACAAAATTTGAACTATTAATAAGTCACAGTTTGATCAATAATAAGTCTCCCTCTGTGGTGTATGATTAAAATCCCAAATGAATTGCACAGATAATAATTGCTACAGACACTTAGGAAAAAAGTAGAGCTCTTGTCATATAATGGGATAAAAAAATGACAAGGAGGAAGTATTATGGAATGACACTGAGTCTTGGAATATTAAGATTTGGTTGGAAATGAGGTGTGGAAGGGGACACTGTAGGTTCCTTGGAGGCGAGGACATGTCTTTGTATTTATCTTACGGGCATCCAGTAGGTTCTCAATAAATATTATACTTTTATTGAATTGAATTCTTAGAGCAGTAGTTCTCCAAGTGTGATTCGGAGACCCCAAGGGCCTCAGAGACTCTCTCAGAGGGTCTGTGAGGTTGAATCTATTTTCATAATATTAGGATGTTATTTACCCTATTTGTTCTCATTCTTTTTTTTTTTTTTTTTTTTTTTTTGAGACGGAGTCTCGCTCTGTTTCGCAGGCTGGAGTGCAGTGGCGCAATCTTGGCTCACTGCAACCTCCACCTCCTG